>NC_134579.1:129741281-130363781 GCF_037038515.1 Microtus pennsylvanicus | reverse complement strand
TAGAAGTCTGAGTGTTGGAAATCCTACCAGCAAATCCTGCTTATTAACTAGGAGACCAAGATCCTCCCTCTCGAGGGATTCTTCCCAGAATCCTCTGGGATTGTGATTTGCCTAGAGCCAGGCACAGCACCCTGTACCCTACCCCTGCCACGCCATTTGACATATCTTCGAACCACACATACAGCCTGAACGTTATTATTTACACACGTTTTTAACTCAAATAAATTATTTTTAAAAGGAAAGTGTGTCGCTCCTATAAATGAAGACCCAGAATCACTCGCCATAAAGAGAAAATAACCATAAAAATAAATGTGGTGAAATCAAACAATGTCGTTAAATTCGAGCTGGATTCTCCCGCCTGCCTACAGCCGGTATTGGACACTAGATCTCTCATCTGAAAGATTAGAAGTGGTAGGGCAGTGTTAAAGAGAATGCTGGTGCCCACTGGACACTTTCTCCGTTGAAGCCATCTGAAGGAAAGAGACAGGATAGACACTGGAGTAATTTATAACCGATTCAGGCTTGGACACGCCCACTCCGCCCCCAGGTGGTGAGACAGTTCAGGTTGCTACTTTGTTGCTTTGTGTGAGCTTCTCAGAGGGATCCTGACACCACCATAGGTAGAGAAGTGTTCTTAAAGGAAGATGTCTGTGATGGGGCCAGGAGGGGACCTGGCAGGATGGGGCATCAGGCGCAGGGGATTTTTGAGGTGCTGCAGCAGGCCCATGGATAGCCAACACAACAAACGTTCTACCCTGTAGAAAGTTCTTGTGTGAGCCATCCGTCGGGGACCGCTCTCACAGCACCCCACAGCTGAAGAAATGATTCAAAAGGTATATTCAGTATTCGTTCATTTTAACTCAGTGGTTCACATGTCAGTGGAGACAGTTCTCTAGGTCTGTCCCTTGTGAATTTCTGCTTGTTTCTCCGAATTCAGCTGAGATCTGGTGATTTCTTCAGTTCAAACCTAGGGGGTGCAAAAGGGCCAAGGCATACCCTATGGAAAGGAGCATACGGAACACCTTCCTGCCTAGGAAAAGGTCATGTCATCACTCCACTTTTACAGATAGGAAAACTGAGGCTGGAAGGCAGGGAGGTGGAGAAGCCAGGATGCCAAGATAATTGGCTGTTGTTCGTGAGTTTTTCATTCCATCATTGAATGAATACAGGGCCTTTGGAAACGGTAGGCAAGCTTTATAACAGTAAGCTAAATCCCCAGCCCCTCACTGGGGGATTCTAGGAGGGGCTCTACCACTGAGCCACACCCCAGCCCCTCACTGGGGGATGCTAGGCAGAGGCTCTTCTATTTACCCCTATTTTTATTTGAGACAAGGGGTCATGGAGTTGCCCAGGCTGTCATTCAAAGTAGCCTAGGTAGACCACCAAACTTGTGATTCTCTTGCCTCTGCCTACCAAGTATAACAGGCATGTGCCATCAGCCCTGGCTCTTCAACTGGATTTCCCTATTCTGCTTACCTTCTGATTCTTATCCCAAGCCTCACAGGTCCTCCTTCCACCCCAGCCTTTTCTCCTTCATTTCTTGCCTATGAATGAAGGATGGGGTGCTGTAGCACCAAGCCTTCTCTTCCCATAAGAGGCAAACTTGTGTAGTCACAGACCTTATTCCAGACTCCTGTTAGCGCTTGCTCCTTAGTCCTGGTAAAGTGGAGCTGAGGCCCAGCAGGGCTCCTCAGTGCATTGATCCCTATTGTTTCCTCCTTTGTCCATCTCCTGCCTCCAGGATGTACTACTTTTGATCTTTTTTCAGGAACATGCACTCATGTATAGATTCACAACCAGAATGTCAGGTGGATTCATATCTATCCACTATTATCCCTGCTCCTTGCCCAATGTGATTGAGGCTTATCACGTGAGTAACCAAAATAGCTGTGTTTAGCCAAGATTCTAACTGGCTGTCTAGCTGATGGAATTCTTGACCTGGGATTGGGATTGAATTTTGGGTTATGGCAGGTACCCAATTGGGCTGCCACCTTGTGGAAGTGAACTGCTCTCCGCCCCGGACTCGAATCAGCTGTGTGCATTGGCAAGAATTTTCTGAGCATTTTAGGATTCTGCCAGCTGCACGGGTGGGCCTGGTGGGGGACCATTTCTGTCACCATGGAGATCCTGCCCTTGTCACCGTAGGGATCATCCTTGCAGATGAAACATCATTTCTACAACCAGAAATAACTTCTCTTTATTGAACGTCTGCCCAGTGCTAGGTTTTGTGCTAAGTGCTTTGCGTGCATAATTCCGTGAACAATTCTCAGATGGAGAATGCTTGGATTCTCAATTTCGAGAAGAAAGAGCAGGAGCTTGGAGAGGCATGGTCATTTGCCCAAGCTCCAGAGATGCTCAGATAGAGAAGAACATGAACCCAGGTCTGAGGTGACCATTGGCATCATACCATCTGGATCCTGCCCTTTTCTGTTTCTTGTCCTTCCAGCCCTGAGTGTAAGTGTCCCAGGTTCCTGTGTCCTTACATACATCAGGTGTTTGCACGCTGGTATCGATATGACACCAAAAATCAAAACAGAAAGGAAATGTATGTAGACTAGCCCGTGTGCTTTTAGACCTAAAGAAAACCTATGGTTACCTGCCCCTGTTTTACCCTCCCTTCTGCCAGGCTCACTCAGGTCTATAGTTTTGATTCGTTGACACCTAAGAGGCAGCTTGGAGGAAAGAGAGGTACATCAGCAGGGTTCGGGGTGTAAGAAAGGCACGAGAAGTTGGGGGACACAGTAGGGGCTCAGCAAGCCGTGTGATGTTGTGACAGCATGAGGAAGAGGGTCTGAGGTTCTGGGGATGAGAGAGGAGGCATTGCTTAAGCTCAAGGAAGGAAAATGCTTTTTTTTTTCTGTGACACAGTTCCTGGAGGACACTGGAGTGTGCCTTGAGCTGGTCTGAGCAGCTGTGTACTGAGCCAGATGTGTCCAGGCCAGCACTGGCAGGTTCTGCTTTAAGACAGGAAGTCTTAAAGAGGTCTTAGGGCAGAGGACGTGACCCGGGCAGGTACTTCTGATGCAGACATTATAGCCAAGATGGATGCTGAGTAAGACAGGAACGTGAAAAAAGGATGTTACTTATCCCAGGAGGTGAAGAGAACTCAGGTGGCTTCCTGAAAGTGGGGGCGCCCCGCCCCTCATGGAACAGTATGCACTGGTAGTCTTGAGGGTCATCTTTTCTGGTGTTTTGAGACAGACATCTTGTTCGGATGACTGAAAGGATGCTGGTTTTTCTCCACTGTTTGTTTTCATGTTCCAGTTTGGATACTGCTTCCAGCCTTTCTTGACCCCTCCACTGTGCCAGAACACAGAGATATGCTCTTGTAGAAAATGATTCACGCATCCAGCAAGAGAGTCTCAGTTATGCCCCAGCACGCCATCAGCTCTGCCTCAGGCTCCTGTTCTTGCAACGTCTCTTGCGTCTCTGACTAGCTAGAGACCACCTTCCTCCTGTAGACAAATTAGAAAATTTGCCCCTTCTGTCTCTTCCGCCTTTGCATTTTGTCACTATGCATCCACCAACCTGGGGCTCCTGGGTGGCCACCTCATATCTTGTTGCCAGAACAGGCAAATGGCAGCACTTTTGACTTTAGGACTCCCGGAGCCCTGCTCCTGTGTGCACAGTGCAGTCCAGAAGATCAAAAGCAAGTCCACTGTGTTTGTCTTCATGCCCAGCAGTTCTCCAGTTCTCCCATGTTCCAGACGCAGCTGCAATAGCAGGAGGTCCTATGATTGAACAACCCCATGGTCATAAGCTCACAGAAGAGCATACTCTTGGTTTAGCATCAGCAAAGGTGACAGACAGGTGGCCTGTCGCAGTGACTGGACCCTGAGCAGGTAATGGGAAGGTTCCGATGTAGCCCTCACCAGTGCTACCATTAAGTTAATCACTGTGGCTTGTTTTCTTTGGATTAATTTGGATTTGGTGTATACCTGCAAGGGTCTTTTGCTACCACTTCCTGTTTTGGGATGTCATTTCTGTGCAGGCACAGCTGGGATCTGGTTCTCCCTGATAGTGTCTCGCCAGTTGCTCTTCTGAGGCAAGACCACAGTTGGGGAAGGACTGCACAGCAGGCCATGTTCCTGCCACACGGTGGGTTGATAACTCACCATCCCTGATGCACACTGGCACACAACTCCTACCGTCATCGAGACACTAGTAGTCTCCTACCATTAACCCTGGGTACCCACAGAGCCCTGCACACAGAAGGAGGCAGACTCATGGCACCCAAGCCTCTAGTTCCATAAATAATAAGAGCTGATGCCTTATCAGTCCACACTAGAAAAGGTTACACACACTCAGACCAGTGGTGACCCTCCACTGAGTACTCCCCCACGGAGTGCAAACTGGGTTGAGTTTATCGTGCCTGTTGGGTGAACCGTCTGTCGTATATTGTTTTTCCCCTTGCTGTAAGTTGATTAGGGACACAATGGGCCCTTCCTGTGATTTTTATGTAGCTGCAGATGCATCTCTTAGTTCTAATTCCAGAGGTTAGTTTGGTTTTAAAACACCGAACTGAAGGGCAGACCAGATCCCATTGTTACCTAGCTTGGCCAACGCAGCCACAGCCCACTGCTGACACATGCAAGCTGCTAGCCACACCTGCATGTCACTGCCATGGGAAGGAGCCCTGAGACGATTGGAGCGGGAGGCAGAGTATTAGGGATTTCAATTCTGCTTTATTTTCAACTTGAAATGGAGGAAAACAGACAAAAAACAAATAAGAAAGCTAAACAGTTGCGTGAGAGCTAGCAATTTGCTGGGCTCCCGATGACAGACACTACATTATCATAATTGTCTCTTCTACATGATAGGACAGAAAAATAATAATGTCATTTTATTTATAGCTGGGGTGGCCCCTTTATGAGAGTCATACAAGTTTCTGCCAAGTGGAGTAGGGTCAAATGACATCTTTTGATCAGGCCTGTCCAAAGAGATCAAAGATGAATGGCAAGTATTGGCTACTCAATGACAGACCAAATCTGCAGCAGAAATAAGGCTGCCAGAGCCTGCCAGTTACCCATTAAAGCCCGCCTCAGGAAGGCAGCCTGCTTGACACATTGGCCGAACACCTAAATCAGCCAAGCGCTGGGGCTAAAATTGTGTATTATCATTGGAAATGGCTATTATTTCCTTGGTAACATTTCTGTTAAGGCTTTGTTTGTATACGACTGACCCACCATCTGAAGTAGAGTTTGAGGGAGGCCAGTCCGGAAGGCTTGAGCGGCATCTTGGCCTTGGCCAGGTGTTACCTCGTTTTAATTGTCAGATTCCCAATAGATCAGAACCCCAGCTCTTCCTTCGGCTTGGGTGATGGAGTGGACCAGGGCTCCTCCTCACAGCCCCAGTCCCTCCTCATTCCCTAGTATTGCTTCAGCGGCTCATCTGCCATGTGCAGTTGGCTCCGTCCCAGACCACACAAAGCCCAGAACCTTTGCTGAATATAGCAAGAGGGGAGGACTAAGCGGATGGAAAAGATCCAGGGGCTGATGGCATGCATGCTATCCCACCCAGATTTGGGGAGCAGAGTGGGCCCTTGGCACCCCACACTTGGTTCATATGCTTTGTACACACACAAACGGGTGGAAGCAGCTTCCAAAATGATAGAAATATATGTGATTTTTTTCCTCAAGCACATGAGTTATGTAATTAACTTGGGCTTTGTGGAGATGTTATTTAAAAGGCTTTGATGGTGAAAAAAATTTACTATAATGTTTTTGGCTCCTAATCTGCAGGGGTGGGATGGGGTGGAATACCAAGAAATAGCAAAAAACAATATTTAGAAATGAGGACTCCGGGACTGCGCGGGAGAACTCTAAATCCTGTGTCCCAGGGGATGCACAGGTGGTGCTGTGGGTAATTTTTGATTCGGCAGCGTATGCTGGGATGTTAAAAAATATTATTAAACATTGAAATGAGTGCGCTGCTTAGGTGATTAGTATGTTTCTCTTTCTTTTAATAATTCTGGTGCATTTTCTTCCTTTCTTACCTGTTCTTTGATATGTGGTTAACACTGAAGAACGTATTTAGGAGCATAATTAGTTATAATTAAAAGCAAACAAACCTAGCTGAGGGTCTCCTCCCATTTATTGTATCAGGGTGATTGGTAAAGGTGGCAGTTGTTGAAATCTTTGCTTTTTTAATGAGAACTTTGTTACATGAACGTGTAAATGCATGCATGTGCACATACACAACTAACACACAGGCACACACATGACCGATCGGGATGAAAGAGCCCATGGTGGAAGGGTGCTTTCACTTGGCTCTTAAAAGTTGTTCAGACCTCGCGTTTCTCCATCACTTTGCATCAACTCCGTCTTTAAGTAACGGAGACACTGTGTCAAAGTCATAGCATCAGTCTGCGGTGATGAGAAGGAGACAGACACTTGACTGTTAGGCCTCTTGGCAGGAAATTTGGTAGCGAAGTCCCATCCAATTTGTCAAGCTCAGCAGTGGTCTTTGCTCCCAAGGAAGCTTGCAGCCCAGCCTTGGCGTGCCACCTGTGTGGAAGAGAGCCCCACCCCCACCTCCACTCCTTTTAAAATGACAGGCTATGCCAGGGTAGTTACCTCAGGAAGGAAGCCACCCCGTTTTTCATTCATTGCATAAGCAAGGCATTCACCTTTGACATTTGGGCGTTCCAAAAAATCGTGCCTACCCCAATTTTGTGGCTCCCGCCCCAAACCTCTATGTAAATGAAAGTTTAAACAAATCTGGGATCTTGCTGGCTTTCTGTGAAGAAAAAAAAAACTTAAATTTCTCTTGAATTATGTAAAGATACATCACAAGATATTTACAATTTTTTTAAAAACAGATATTCTTTTTATATACTGATAAAATTGGAAACTTGAAGGCATATTTGGCAAGTGTAAACAGATGGTTAAAGATATTTGCCGTGAAGTATCAGAAACAGTTATTCTGACTTCCCTGCTTGGCTAAACATCGCTCTGAAAAGTCAGCCAGAGGGGTGCAAAGCAGGAATGCGGGTCTCTGGGTGCCCTGTTCTTTCCCACTGTGCCGGAGGCCAAATCGACCATGGAACTTGGGTGGAGCAACCCCATAGCCTAGGTGAGGGGATCTTAAGCAACCGAGAAGGAGCCTGTGTGGTCTTCCTTAATGCCTCCGGCAGAGTCCTCCCTCCCTGGGCACCGGGCAGCTTGTGTTTTTCTCTAGCAAGGTACAAAAGCGTTCATTTAATTCCTAGGTGTTCCATGCCCAGAGGTTGCCCAGCCCTTCAGAGGCAATGGCTGCAAAGTTGCATAAACGGAAGGAAGAAAGAAGAAAGCGACACGTTGCTTCTTATTTATTTTTCCTTCCAGTAGGGTGGAATTCACCACGTAAAACATTTCAAATATCCGAATCCAGAGTTCAGAGGATTGATTAGAAAGCCTGGAATTCCACGAGAGGATCCAGTTTTGAGATGCGTGGTGTGTGTCGGTCTGGGGAGGGGGTGACTAGAGATCTGGGTGCAGAAGGAGGAAGCTGCTGTTATTTTTTATTTTTATTTTTTTACAAGCTTATAAAACACAAATGCCCTTGCCACTTGCTAATCTAAAACACTTTCAGTGCAATTGTTCAGTAGCGATAATCTGTCAACAGATTACAATTTTGCTTAATTTTAATGTGGCTAACTTAAGATGGTTGTATAGTAAATTTATGCAACTGATCACAGTTATTAAATTACTGCATCTGCAAAGGAAGCAATCAAACCCCTTATTACAGTTGCTGTGAGTGAATGCTAAATGTCAAGGAGTTACCAGTGCGCTGCGGGGAATCTCGCTCCAGTTAAAGATGCATAAAATATCAGCACTTTTTTAATGCTTGTGCATTCAACAAAGACTCCCATCATAATTAACTGGTATGGAAATAAATAATTTTTACAAACTACCTTCGAAACAGTTGTGCTACGGTTTTTGTCAAAGTCGGTTGCTCTGTGGCGATATTTAAGCCCTTAGACATATTTCCCTCCAACTCCATATGCCATAAAATATTTAAATCTCACAGAGAGGTTTGAAAATGATATTATAAATCCAACTCTCAGTGCTAAAAAGTAATTTATGATGATTAATTTAATTATACGTTCTAAGGTTTTGATATTTCAAAAACCCAAGATTAATTTTTTTTTTTGGTGATGGTCCCAGTTTGACAGTTTATAGGGGGAGGGGTGATCCTGTCTATAAACAGCTGCTGAGCACTAAAGGACCACTAGGAAGGTGGAAGGGGGAAGATGTACGCTATGAAATTACAGCCAGGTAGCTGGTCTGGGTCCTGCATAGTCAGCAGTGTCCCGGGAGCCAGTTTCTTGGAGAACCCAGCTGCAATGTTTGTATTAAACTATGCACCCTGGGTTCTTGGAGAGAATAGATGCACGCGTGTGCGTGTGTGGATCAAGGCATTAAACACTCTTGAACTAGCACCTGCCCCTAGGAAGGACCCACTCATGCTGGTTGTTTTTATCCCTTTTCTCTGTCTTCTTCCAGGGTCCTCAGAAAAATATCTTTCTGAAATCCATTTGTTTTTACTGGTATTGGCCCAAACTGAATCCTATGCCAACTGAGCCAGAGGGCTCTCTCTAGTCAAGCTCTTTGGTGGGCCTCACGTGCGGTATTGGGCTTGCAGATCTTGGACTTCTTTGAGTAAGAAGAAAGGAGGATAGGTGTGTCAGCCGCCAGTAGACGTGGAGCGCTCCCCAATATGCTGATTCAGTCCCCCACGGAGCCTTGAGAGATAACGGTCAGGATGCCGACCAGCTCTCAAGATGATACCCTGTCCGTGCCGTTACAGACAGAATCTTGCTCTTGGTTTCTCGGCTCTGGACATATCTAATACTGACTCTTTGGGGGATCAAGTGGGAACCAGGCCTTTATTCTCTGATAGAAGAAGGATTTTGGGTTCAACCTGTGTTGCACTGTGATCAATGTCGGGATGCAGGCTGTGGCATGCCCTTGCCCTTGGATGAGGGTCAGTTTGCAAGGTGCAGATTATGTGTCTCAACAGAGGAATGACTTGCTGAAGTGGATAGTATTAGGAGTGGGCTGGCTCAACATCAGACCCCCACCACCACTCCATACCATGGTTTTCTCCTTTTGTTGTTCTTTTGTTTGGGGGACATGATCTTCCTATTTAGACCGGGTTGGCGTCAAACTCCTGAGCCACCTGCCGTAGTTTCTGGAGTGCTGGGATTGGAGATATATGTTGTCACACCTGACTTTGGCTGCCTTGTCTTGTCTGAACATTCCCTCATGTTTGTCTCTAGTCATGTGACATTTGAAGAATAACTTTTAGGGTAAGAGATGCATACAGACTTCCATTTGTGCATTGTAGGTAGGTGTGTGCGCATGTGTGTATTTATGTGTATAGTTTTTTGTGGTTTTTGTTTGTTTGTTTGTTTGTTTGAGTAGCCCTGGCTGTCCTGGAACTCACACTGTAGACCAGGCTGGCCTTGAACTCACAGAGGTCCACCTGCCTCAGCCTCCCTGAGTGCTGGGATTAAAGGCATGCATGCACCACTACAGCCCAGCTGTTTTTTTTGGGGGGGGGGTTGTATAGGTTTTTTTATATATTTATACATAATACATATGTTTAAAAACCCAAATGAACCCAAGCCACAGTGTGTTTCTGTAACATCTCTTTGTAAGATTTATTTTTATTTTTATATGCACGAGAGTTTGCTTATATGTATGTTTGCACACCCCATGCTTGTGCAGTGCTTGCAGAATCCAGAGAGGGGGTTAGAGGACTAGAGTCATAGATGATGGTGAGCCGACCTGTGGGTGATGGTAATCAAACCCAGGTCTTCTGCAAGAGCAGTCAGTGCTCTTAATTGCAGAACCATCTCCAGCCTCATAACATCCTGTTTCTGCTTATTGAGAAATGAGCAGCTTTGGACCATATCCAACTATAGTGTTTGGTTTTTGATGCTCTTAGGCTAACCCCTGATGTCTTCAAGCAAGATCTCAGTTTGAACAATGATGTACAACTGGGGATAGGTGCAGCAACTGCGTGAACACTTGGCTGGAAAATATGTGTGTGTGTGTGTGTGTGTGTGTGTGTGTGTGTGTTGTATGTGTGTGTCTGTGGCATAGTGTCTCATACCTGTAATCCTGGCACCCACAGTGGCTCATACCTGCCCTGGCACCCAAAGTGGCTCACACCTGTAATCTTGGCACCCATAGGTGGCTGGGGCAGGAGATTTGAAGTTCCAGGTCAAGCTGTGCTCCTTGCAAGACCCCAGACAACTAAAACCAAAACAAAACAGAAATCAGAGAAAATGGCTCTTTGTTGGCCATGGTGGAATTTCTGTTTCTTGCCACTGTTCTAGAAATTGCAGAGCTGAAGAAATCCATAGGGCATTTCTATTGTGTTAGGCACTGGAATGATCCAGAGGCAATTTAAGTTCTTGGGAGGAATATGTGTGGCTCGGGCAAACACTATCTATGTTGTGGAGCACCTTGAGTGCCTCTGGATTCTAGTATCCTCCATTGGTGTATCCTAGAACCATTCCCTACAGATATCTCTGCACGACTGTATGTCTCTGTCTCTCTTTCTCTCTCTCTCTCTCTCTCTCTCTCTCTCTCTCTCTTTCTCTCTCTGTGTGTGTGTATATGTGTGTGTATGTGTGTTTAGTTAAAATTATACACCCATACAGTATCTCTATAACGGTCAGCTAGAGCTATTTCTTGAGAATGAGGATGAGGAGGATGAATTTCACTTCATAAAACAAAGATTTCCATATAAACAATATATACCGATTTCTGAAGTAATATCAATTACTGAATCCCTTGGATTGGCGGTTTGTGAGTTTGCACATATTCTTTTTTTCATTTTCTTTGTGTCCTGTGCACTTCTTTCTTTTATCCTTTCATTTAACCTTTTTAAAGATAAAGTCTCTCTCTGAAGCTCAGACTAGCCTTGAACTCGTAACTAGTATGTGCCACCGAACCTGCCCCACCCTGGCCATTTCTTAGTAGTTTCAATGTGATGAGGAGTCTTGGGTTTCCTTATCTTCTGCCTTACATTCTAGGGTTCAATCACAAAGGCTGCTCCCAAGGGTCATCCCCAAATGTAGAGGCCTTTGGAGAATGTGGGCATCAGGCGTAACAGGCCCATTCTTCTGCATTTTGGAACCCCCCACATACAACTTCCACCAAACAAACACCACAGCTCCTGTGGCATGGAATCTTCTTTTGCTAGATTCACGCAATGCCAGATTTCTCTAAAATTGATGGACCTATTCCTATTCCACCTATAACAGATGACAGCAGATATCCAGTCTGGTGACATAGGTCTGTCATCTGAGCTGTCCAGTGTACTACAGCAGGAGGATCCCAAGTTGAAGGCCATCCTGGGCAAATTAGTGAGACCTTATGTTAAAAGAGATTTGCAAGGGGCTGGAGATGTAGCTCAGTCACACAGCCCTTCCCTGGCTTCTCTCCTCAATATGGTAAAATATAAGACAAGGGGAGGGGACTGCCATCCATGTTTGTAGGAAGGGCTTTCCGAGGGCAGCAGTCACTGGGGCTAGCTAAGGCGGCCGTGGTGTGGAATGGGAGTGATCTCTAGACACCTGAGTTCAGCCCGTGGCTTCCCACCGATTGACCTTTCTGAGCAGCACAGTACAAGGGCTGACCCAGCCTACCTCAGGGCACACGAAAGGGGGAGGAGGCAGCCAGCTGAAGTGCTTCAGGAAAGTGCTCCAAGTGCACCTGGGCAGCTGCGTTGTCATATGACCATCGTGACTGTCAGGCTGGTGGGACTTATGAGGGGATTCTGGTATGTTTTCCCAGGGCCCTTGGGTTTTTCTGACCTCATCCTCTGTTGCATTACAAGGGCTGGGGCTATATTCATGAGCCTTGAGGCACCCTCCTCGATCCATAACAATGCCAAGGCCAGGCCACTGCCTTTATGAACAGGCCTCTCCCAGCCAGACCACTGCCTAGGCTATTCATTTTGTTTATTTTCATGCCCTCCATATGGGTAAGATTGCCTGGCCTGGAGAGGAAGCGTCACACACCCAGCAGGTGCTATGGTCCTGTCTCGTCTTTTTCTTAATATCTCATTGCTAGCGAAGCCCAGGGGCCCAGGTGGCCTGAGTAAGTTCCCTGGCAATGCTGTGTCGCCCAGCCATTTTGTGTTTCTCCTCTTGAGTCAGGATTTCACTAAGTTGCCCAGGCTAACCTTGAACTCACTGTGTAGCCCAGGCTTGAGCTTGCCCTCCCCCTGCCTCAACAGCCTGAGCATCTGGGAAGAGAGGTGTTGCTCTTTGTATCCTATCTTTGTTTCAGCTCCAATAACTGCCACTCTGTGTTAGGGAGGTGACTCTGACCTTGTGAGAGTGACCACTCTGGCCAAGGGGAAAAGGCTGCTTTTCATTTGGCCGAGAGGGTTTGGGGGATTGTAAGTGAGCCCCCTCCTCTGCTCTCAGAATGCCAGCAACAGGGCTCCCTCACGTTTGAGTTGGCCTCACCCTTCCCAGCCTGGGAGCCGGAGTTCCATGCTCATCAAGTTCGCCCTCATGGGCACAGGCCCAGCCTGCCTGCCTTGTCTCGCTGTCTTCCCCATTGTAGCCGAGGGGTGGGGGAAGCGATTTTTTAGAGATCCGCTAATGGCAATGAAGACTATTCCGATATAGCATTAAGGATTTTGCTTCTGAAATGTGTTTAATGTAAATATGCTGTCAGAGACCCTTCAAGTAATTGACACAAGCAGATGATTAGCAGTGTTCTCCACGGTGTTTTTGCATAATCTTACATTTTGACAGAACTCCTCAGCCGCATTTTATTGTCAGCGCTCCACAATCAGTAGGACTCGCCTCCCTGCCAACACTGACTTTGTCACCGTGAATCTTGTAAGTGGTCATTTTACCCGTTCAGGGGTGTGTACAGGTACCATTGTGGCACATTTGGGGGATAGATCTCTCCATTCTATTAACTTGGATGAGATTAGATGAGGCACTTGGGAGACCCTGAACTGGTAGGACTACTGTAGATCATCAGAGCACTGACCCCTCAGGGTGTTGGGTGGGACAACCATAGACCACCAAAGCGTTGACCCCTCAGGGTGTCGAGTGAGACAACCATAGACTACCAGGGCACTGGCCCCTCAGGGTGTCGGGTGGGACAACCATAGACTACCAGGGTGTTGACCCCCTGGAGTGTCAGGTGGGACAACCATAGACCGCCAGGGCACTGGCTCCTCAGGGTGCTGGGTGGGACAACCATAGACCACCAGGGCACTGGCCCCTCGAGATCTTGCCTGGATATTTTGTGTGTGTGTGGCCACGACCGATTGACTACCTGGGCACAATGATTAAGGAAAGAAGGACTTACATGGGAGCCTAATTTCAGAGGTGTTAGCTCATCATGGCGGGGAGAGTATGGAGGAGCAGACCTTTTTACCAAGACCCACAGAGAGGGAGCTGCTGACACTCACCAGCTTCCTCCCACCACCCCCATATTCCATGTGAGCCTCCAGCCTGGGGACTAGGGACTGGGTCATCCTCCTTAGAGGACTACCCTGCAGACAACTTTACAGAACTGCTTCAGCAGTCACCTCGGAGCTGCGCTGTTCAGTCAGGATGAAACATTCCCGCTGAGCAAGCTGCAGGAATGGGGGCAGAGACTGTACCACCAGGCAGAGCACCGACCCAGGCGAGTTTTCCTATGGCCAACCCCACTGGGGAGTTGCCTTCTACGGAGTTAGTAGTCACCACCTTACAGACTTGGATATCCCCCCCCCACACACATGTTGAATTCAGTCCATCTTTGGTGATATAAAAAAAAATCATGTTCAATTATAACCATATCCAGCTGGTCCAAATTAAACTGCCCTGATCTATAAACATCCATAAATGCATACAGTTAACTTACATTAGTAGTCAATATAATAAACCCTCACCTCTATTGAAGAGGCTCTGTTTCTCCTGCAGGTCTTTAATCTATCTCAATAGATTTCTGGTGTACAGCATATATAGATCTGGCCGGTGACAAGGGTTAGGGAAGTCTTGTGTAGAACATTTAGTTGTAGCTTTGAAAAGCCCACATTCATCAGAGGGTGAAGTCGATCAGATTGTATCAGAATCAATGGAAGGCTTGTGGGATCCCTCCTAGGCTTGTAATGCATTTGGAAAGATCTCTCTCTCTCTCTCTCTCTCTCTCTCTCTCTCTCTCTCTTTCTCTCTCTCTCTCTCTCTCACACACACACAGACACATACACACACACAATCTCTCTCACACTCAACACACTTTCACAAACCCACACACATACACTCCTTCACAAACACTCACACACTTTTACAAATACACATTCACACACACACTCACAAATTCTGCCTCTCCCTCTCTCTCATACACACACACACATTCACACATTCACACACACACACACACACTTCTCTGTCTTAAAGCCATTTATCTCTGAATGTCAAATTGCAATAATTAACCATTATTGATCTTAAATTCAATTAACTTCATTAACACAGGTCATGATGAGGGTGCTTGTAAGGGAAAGGCATTTGACAAGTGTCTTTGCTCGTGTGACATTACTTGTTCACAGTGGCAGCTATAAAGGGTTTATAATGTTGCAGCCAGCAAGAAGAGAGCCTGAGAGGTGGAGTGTGGAGGGGGGTGAGTGGGAGACAGGGTGGGAGGCCCACAAACAAGTTTCCATTGATTCTCTGCGATTAGTTTTCAGTGTTTATTTTGTTTCACTTTTTTTTTTTTTGGTTTGAGTGGAGGGTTGTTAGTCTGGTTTTTTGTTTTGTTTTGGTTTGGTTTGGTTTGGTTTTTTTGCAGTACTGTGAGAAGAACCAGGGATTTGTGTCTGTAGGGCGGGTGCTCTACCACTGAGCCACGCCCAGCCCCTCACTGGGGGATTCTAGGCAGGGGCTCTACCACTGAGCCACACCCATAGTCTCTCCCTGTGATTTTTTACAGCTGGAATCTACAGCCCAGATGTTAGGCTGTATTCTGTGTGACTGCAGTGTTCCATGAGTGTAGGTGTCCTCATTCATGGTGATTAGTGACACTATATTCTGGTCCTCTTTTCCTGTACTTGTTACATGTAGTGGTCGTGGGCTTCCAGACTTTTCTTAATCCTGAAAGCAGCCCTTCCATTTGTGCATTTAACTATTTATTTAGTTAGTTATTGGTTTTTTGAGATGGTTTCTCTGCATAGCCCTGGCTGTCATGGGACTCACCCTGTGGACCAGGCTGTCCTCGAACTCACAGAGATCCGCCTGCCTCTGCCTCCCGGGTGCCGGAATTAAAGGCGTGCACCACCACCAGGCTACATTTGTGTTTTTAGATTAGACTACTTTCCCTGTGACCATGAGAAGAGCCTGACTTCTGTGACGGAGACCCTCAGAAAGTTAGGGTCACCCTCCTATGTGTATGAGCTGTCTTGCACACTGTGAACACTATGTGGCACATTTTGTGTCTCTCTACAGTCTTCCGGGGTATCATTCTAGTTTGCCTGTTAGCTCTGAGGTGGTAACTGTGTGGCTATATGCCATACTCTTAAAAAAATAAGGGCTTTTCCCTCACATTTTCTTTCCAATTTTTCTATTTTTTTTTCTCCTGAGACAGAGGGTCACCATTAGCCCAGGCATGTCTCGAACGAGAAATTTCTGTGTCAGCCTCCTCAGTGCTGGGGTTGAGTATGTGCTGCTTCACCGGGCTGGTTTCTGCCCACCCAAAACTGAGGAGATGCACAGTCAGGCCAAGCGGGAAAGCTATGGCTTCTGACTGCTGAGCCTTGTTCTGTTCACTACATCACAGTCTTCCCTGTGCTCTTGTGTGTGTCAGAAGTGTTTACAGGGAGCATTCAGGTCCGTGTGCCCATGTGTGTACACACAGAGGCTGAGAAAACTCTCAAGTATATTCCTTGGTTGTGCTCCACCTTGTTTTTTGAGGCAGAGTCTTGCGGTTTTGCTAGACTGGCTGGCCAGTATAGTTCCTGGATCTGCCCGTCTTTGCCCCTCAACGCTGGGGTAAAACTGTGCCCATCTTTTACATGGGTGCTTGGATTTGAACCTGGGTCCTATTGTTGCCTGTAGAGCAGTCACTCATAGACACTGAGCCTACTGGTTTTGTTTATCTGGGGCTGTCTTAATAGATCTAGATAGCTGATGGCCCACACCTCAAACAGGAGCCTCCTGCTTCAGCATGGGGTGCTATTACAGGCATGTGCCTCTCTCTACGTCACCCCGTGATCTGCATCCCTCAGCCTGTCCCCTCATCTGTGTGGTGGCCTGACACGGGTCTTTAGCTAAAGTGTGGGTCGTGCATGGAGTCATCTGAGGGCCCAGTGGCCTTCTTAGCTGAAACAGATGTAGGTGGATGGGGTCTCTCTTGTCGTGGTAATTGGAACTACACGTCGTTATTAATGCACGGGGGTCCATGCAAGCATGCCTCCGCGCATGTGTGAAGGGCAGACAAACTGTGGAGTCCATCTCTCTTTCTGCCCTTCATGTGAGTTGCAGGGCTAAAACTCACACCCGCAAGCCTGTGGAGCCAGTGCTTTTACCGGCCCAGCCGTCGTGCAGGACCCTGGGTTTCAATTCTTTCTGGAAATGCTGAGTGCAGGGTGACCCAAAGGAGCCAAGCACACAAGTCGTGGATGCAAGCACGAAGTCGCAGTCTCTGCTTACAGCAGCTTTTAAATTTTGTTTCATTTTCATTCTTTTTTTCTTTTTTTTTTTTCAGACAGGATTTCTCTGTATAGCCCTGGCTGTCCTGGAACTCACTCTGTAGACCAGGGTGGCCTCAAACTCACAGAGATCCACCTGCCTCTGCCTGTGGCATTAAAGGCGTGTGCCACCACCACCCGAATTATTTTATTTTCTTGATATGGGATCTTTCTATATAGCTCAGGGTGACCTCAAAGTCTTGATCCCGCTGCCTCAGCTTATTGAGGTATGTGCCACCACTTCTAACTCGAGTAATAGCTTCTCTCTCTCCCTCTTTCTTTCTTTTCTCCTATTTTTTTTAAAGACAGGGTAGCCTTGACTGGCCCTAGAACTCAGAGACCTGCCTCTGCCTCCCAGGATTAAAGATCGCATCTTTTAAATGGTACCTCTGAAAACCAGAGTGTGTGTGGCATATCTTAATTAGAATCAGAGGATCCTTCTCAGGACTTTCTTGAGAGCTGCTTGGGGTCCAAGCAAGGAGTAGCTGCTCCTATACCCTTGGCTGAAGACTGCCCCCTCATCTACTACGGCAGGCATGCTTCACTGACCAGGAGTGTCGCTTCAGGAGAGTTCCCAGGGATCAATGAGAGGAGGTGCTTATTAGCCGACCAGACCAGTGGAATTAATCCAGATAATCACTGGGGTGACATTCTTCACAGTCAGGTTATGCCATATTTTCATCCAGGACTTTCTGTTGGTCTTAAGGAGGAAGCCATGAGGCAGGTATAGGGAATTAGTTACCTTGCTACCCTTCATGGTAAGTGCTTATCTCATTCAGTA
This sequence comes from Microtus pennsylvanicus, assembly GCF_037038515.1. Taxonomy (NCBI): domain Eukaryota; kingdom Metazoa; phylum Chordata; class Mammalia; order Rodentia; family Cricetidae; genus Microtus; species Microtus pennsylvanicus. The sequence continues at coordinate 130,346,308 of NC_134579.1, read as the reverse complement.
TTCCGCCCGCCCCCTGTCCGCCAGAAAGGTCACTCTGCAGAAGTCACCCTGCGCATCTCGCAGGGCCATCCTTACACCCATCTCACAGATACCTGCTATGCCAAACAGTATGGCCTCAAGGCTCTTCTGAGAGCTAGTCAGGTGATCAGCACAGCACAGCTGTGTGAAGGCCCTGGGATTTCGGAGGGGTGGAACTCACTCCAGTGGCTGCCTGACAGAGCGAGGGCTGGACCTGAATCTGAAGCAAAGAAGACACCCCTAAAGCCCACTGGTACCCATAGTAAGATTGTGATCCCACCTGTGGCCGTAACACCATGTGCCATGCACGCTTTGGAGTTCACCCAGCACCTTCCTCTTGGATGGTGGTTCCTGCCTCTTGTTTCCACTGAGATCAAACATGAAGCCTGCCCATTGCTTCTTCCTTTTTACGGTCCATTATCACCGTGTGTCATTTCACCCAGAATGCCAGGATCCATGGGAAACTGAGGCAGGATATAGAAATGGACCAGACTTTCTGGCATCCTGGCGCAGGTGGCTTCTTAGATGCCTCCACCGTTGCACCTAGCCCCCAGGACAGGAAAGCACTCTCCTTCACACCAGCCTCCCAGATGTGAAGGTATGCCTCCAGTGGTCTCTATAGAACGTGCCTCCCCATGGAGCCTGACACACAGCAGGTGCCCAATGCAGATAGGTTCACATCTGTAATTTTTCTCAGGCTCCACCAAGTGCCTGCGAGTTTCAACAATGCAGGTAAAAGCCAATTTCCTCAGTCGCCTCTCATCATCTCCTCAACAGACCCGTCCGGCACCTGTGGGATCTCTTCACATCCAGGAGGGGATCCTATCCAGGGGCGCTCACCACAGAACTCTCACAGAAGACATTTGTCTTAGAGATCTTCCCATGTGAACACTTGAGAAATTACATGGCTTTGTTCATTTCACTTCTTTTATTTGCATTGTAACCTACCAAAAGGAGAGCATGCTAGTGTAGGTATTTGGATTTTCCCAGGGTGGAGGCTTTCATTTTACTAGGGTTCCGACATGACAGTCCAGAGTCCCTTTGTCTTTCCTAGCCATTTTCTCCAAAGGGAGACAATGCTTTTGGCTTAAACACCACTAATTCTGCCTAATTTTGTAATTTATACAAATGGATTCAAGTAGTGTGTTTGCTGTTGTGCTCAGTGGCCTCACTTCATATTATTTGTGGGGTTTTCCTTTGCTTCAGTGTTGGCGATGAGCCCAGGGTCTTGCACACGCTTGCAAGCATTCTGTTATTGAGCCTTATCCCCAGCCCCCTCACTGGGGGATTCTAGGCAAGCATTCTGCCGTAGAGTCAGGCCCCAACTGGTTCATTGATGGATTCTAGCAATGGCTCTGCCATTGAGCCATACCTTCAGCTCCTCGTTGGAGAGGATTCTAGGCAAGTGTTCTACCGCTGAGTCATGCCTTTTGCCCCTCACGGGATAGTCTAAGGAAATGCTTTGCCATTGACTCACATCCCCTGCTTCTCACCAGTGACTTCTCGGCAAGTGGTGTACCACAGAGCCGCATCCCCCAACCTCTGTGGGATTTCTCCCTGGTGTTTCCTTTAATCGTGTTTTTTTTGTTGTTTTTTGTTTTTTTTACTGTTGTGTAATATTCTGACCTAGGGCTATACCCCTCTTACTGTTGATGGAGTTCCTTCCAAGGTTTCTGTAGTTTGTGATGAAGCCTCCCAAAGAGTGGCACGGGCTGGTTCATCGTGCGACAGATGTCTGCGTTTCTGCTGGGGATACATCTAGGCATGATATTGCTGGGTGACTGAGTACATGTTTATGTAACTTTCTAGACATGGCCTATGCTTCTGCTGAGTGCTCAGGATAAATCGTACTGCGCCAATAGGAGAGTTCTGTTCTTCTATCTTCCCAAATGCCGTATTATCTTGTCCTGTCTTACCACTGGAATCCATGGATACATATTTCATGCTGTTAGCTTGTTTATTCTCTTTTGGGGTAATTTTAGAAATATTGATAATGCTGGGAAGTCATGGCACATGCCTCTAATCCCAGTAAAAGCAGGCCGATCTCTTTGATCAGAGGGCAGCCTGGTCTACAAAGTGAGTTCCAGGACAGCCAGGGCTGGTACACAGAGAAAGCCTGTCTTGAAAAACAAAGCAAGACACAGTGTTGGTAAATGGCCCTAAGCTCTTTTGCACATACAAGATGGTTTCTGTGCTTTAGTTTTCTAGATAGGTCAGAGTACATGCATCTCCAGTCTTGATGTACCCTGCCACAGTACCCTCCATACACACAGTGGGAAAACCTCTTTCAGGAAGGCCCCCCTTTAGTGTCTGTCTCCTCCCTCACTACCTCCTCCTCTCCCCATTTTTCCTCTACTTCTCTTTTCCTCTTTCTTTCCCCAAGACCCCTCCATGAAGTATGGTCAATTCTTAAGTTAGGAAACACCTAACTCGACTAAACATTAATATAAATTTGTGAGACAGGATATTTAAATAAAACACACTGTAGTGCACTAACCAGTGGGAATTATTTACATACTGGCTTGGAAATACCCATTTTATTAAGTAAAAAGGAGGTTGGAATCCATTAGCATATACATGTCAATCAAAATTTAAATCATGTGGAACTATGAAAGCTTGTTTTGGTTTCTTTAAGCTGGCTAGGAAGATTTCTTCGTTCTGATCCATGTAAACAGTGGTCTGGGTTAGTGCTAACTGAGTACTGACTGGGTGCTGGGTATCTGAGGATGTTGGGATACTGAGTGGGGTCCGGGTTAATCTTGACTAGGTGCTAGATTATTGCTTAGCGCTTTCTAGATATTATGAGCGCTAGATAAGTATAGTGTAAAATCTGGGTGAGTGTGATTAGTACAGATTTGCGCAGGGCTGGTTAAGTATTGGCTGAGTACTAGGCAAGGGCCAGCTAACTACTAGGTTATGAAGTTACTAAGTTAAGGAAACTGAATACTGGAGCAGGGCTGACTGAGGGCTGGGTCAGGGCTGCCTAATCCTGGCTCAGCATCAGCTACCATGCTTATGTTTGATGGAGAGAGAGCAGAGCTAGCCTCCTCTGGAGTCATGCTGAGCACCTTCCCTTCAGAGTTTTCATCGGGTTATCATAAGATATACTCGTATTTTTGCCTTTCTGCTCTGCAAAACGGGAGTAGAGCCCCATGAAGAGATGTGCAGCAGGACGGGGTACCCCTAGATTCTCTACCCGACTTTTCATAGTTCCCCGGGAACTAAGTAGAAACTTCTGCACAAGGTTGATTTTGGTTCATGGTCACCATGAATTCCTGAAGTCACTAAGGAAGGTTAGAATGCCAGGGGGTGAGAAGGGCAGAGTTCGTGCATGGAGAGATGCAACTCATGCCCACGACCCGGTACTGTAGTGCTGTGTGAGAGGTCAGTACCAAGAGAGAGGCACAGAAATCATCCTGATGATAATTCCCAATCTCGCCAGAACTTACAGTGCAGAGTAGACTTCCCATCCGTTGTGTCATCCCTGAGACTGAAAGAGGTCACTTTTGGAGAGATGGGAGAAATGGCTTTCTAGCGGCTGTGGTATGATCTGGATCTTCAAGGACAGGTAGACAGGTAGGGGGACATGAAAAGATCAACATTATGTGTAAAGTGGAAGAAACAGCACAAAGCAAGGCAGGGCCAAGGAGCTTTATCAGATTGAAGCATGAGTTTGCGGAATGGGGCTGTGAAAGATGAAAACTGGAAGATGACTGTGCTTCCAGCTCAGCCCCTGCCTAGAATCCCCCAGTGAGGGGCTGGGGTGTGGCTCAGTGGTAGAGTCCCTGCCTAGAATCCCCCAGAGAGGGGCTGGGGTGTGGCTCAGTGGTAGAGCCCCTGCCTAGAATCCACAGTGAGGGGCTGGGGTGTGACTCAGTGGTAGAGCCCCTGCCTAGAATCCCCCAGAGAGGGGCTGGGGTATGGCTCAGTTGTAGAGCCCCTGCCTAGAATCCCCCAGAGAGGGGCTGAGTGTATGCCTCAGTGGTAGATCCCCTGCCTAGAATCCCCCAGTGAGGGGCTGAGTGTATGGCTCAGTGGTAGAGTCCCTGCCTAGAATCCCCCAGTGAGGGGCTGAGTGTATAGCTCAGTTGTAGAGCCCCTGCCTAGAGCAAGGAACTGGGGGTGTGGCCCAATGTACAGCGCTTGCACCATATGCACAATGCTCTATGTTCTAGATCTAGAAAAAATTCTAAGTGATAACATGGAACTTGATTATACGGGACTCTGAATATCAAGTCAAGATATTTGTGCTGATATATAGACTCCTCTAATACCCCTGTGCTCCGTGTAACAAAGACCATCTTGATCATGTAAAGAAATAAAGGCTGTGACTCTGACACATTCATTTTAGCAGATTCTTATTCCTATCCTAAGCATTTGCAATGTTTAATTGTGTCCATTACATATTGGATGGATGGATGGATGGATGGATGGATGGATGGATGGATGGATGGGTGTATAAGTAGTGAATGGATGAATGGGCAGATGGGTGAATAAATAGGATCAACAGATGATAGTAGATAGATGGATTGATGGGTGAATGAATGAATAAATGGGGGACGGATGAATGGGCAAGTGAATGTGTGAATAGAAAAAATGTGTTCTTTTCCATGTAAATCTGAATTTCTGCTTGATGCAAACCATCCATTTAGTGTTAAGCAGAAAACCCAGTTGCACACCTGTAAGCATTTTGAAAATGCCCATTTCCAGGACTGGCCCCCAGTTCCATTGTCCACTTCCCAGCTGTGCTTTTCTTGAGATTTAAGACTGTCAAGTGTATAGGCAATTGATCTGCCTTATTGAAGACCACAAGTTACCCATGAGACACATTCTGTCTCATCTCCACAGGCTCCCACACACCAGCTACAGGTGTGGGACACAGCCTTGATTAACGATGGCCACCATGAAATCTACCCACCTTCTGTTCTGCCAAGATGAGAGGATTCTTTCTTCCTGTGGAGTTGCCTTAAGTGCTTGGCTCCATCATGTTAGGAGTCACCTCCTGGCTCATGGAATAGAGGAGTAGGGCTGAGAGTTTGTGGTTTTGATTTTACTCCAGGAAGGAAGAAGACGTTAAACTACATTGAGCTCAGAAAAAAGAAGTATGGAAAGCCAGCAGGAACTTTCATGCCTCTGTCCACTCTTCCCACAGTGTATCCTGACACCAGGAGCCACTTAAGCTGGAGGACCATCACTCACCACCAGGTGTAACCAAATGGCATCAAGCAGACCCCCACACACATACTGCAGGTTGACTACATTCGTGGCACTGCAGTGTCAGGTGTATTGAAGTGCTAGGCGAGACACAGAAGTAAGGATACAGACACTTTAGAGAGCCAGACGTCAGGGCACACCACTGTTGGTTACGTGTTTGAGCAGAGTATGATCTTGATGCCAAAGAAGGGTCAACTCGGATGGTCCCTAAACCGGTGTTCACTCACTGTTCATTATGTAAAGATTTGTCAAAGGTAACTGGTTGCTTTTGTCACGTGAGGTGTTCTTTGCACAGGGTAGGAGCCCAGACTCTAGCATAGAACCCTTGCAGAAGCACATGGAAGACTCCCATTTCGTCTTGTGGTGGGCAGGCTGCCTTCCCTTCTGGACTTGGAGAAACTCCTAGCTGCTGGGCCTCCTCTTACTCCTGGCCCTCTGCCTTAGAAGGGGAGTGGGCTCATTCTGAGCAGGGACTGCTGGCACCATCACTGGGGCAACAATCTAGAGACACAAGCCTGAAGTGTGGGGGCCCTGCCTGTGACTGCAGCTCTCCTGTTTTCATGTTGAAATTGTACTTTGAACGATTTAATGTGCGTTAGTTATCCAAAACAATGGCCTCCTCTGTGACATTTTCATGGGTCACACTCTAGCCTTCTCCCGCCTCTGCTGTCCTCCTCCTCCATTCTTACTGGTTTCTCCTGTGACTGTCCACCTTCTACTTTCTTCTCCGCCTTTCTCCTACAGAAGAGTCTACAGTTGAGAGGAAGCAGGAAGTACGTGTCTTTCTGAGTCTGGCTTGTATCACTTAGCACAACGATCTCTGGTCCCATATACTTTCTTGAAAAATGATGTAATTTTTTTTTCTGTGGCTGAATAATAGTCCACTCTGTGTGTACACCACATTCCCCTTCTCTGTGCATCCAGTGGCAGGTCCCCAACTTTGCATTGTGAGAAGTGCTATAGTCAGCAGGAATGAGAGGTGTCTCCGTGCTTTGCTGACTTTGATGCCTCTGGAGCGACTCAGGAGCTAGCCTCTTGATTTCCACCCCATCTGGAGGATCAGCTCCTGCTCTGAAGTGGCAGGGGATTCTTCCCGGTGGGAAGGTATCTCTGGAGCAGAGCTGCCCTTGCTCCACGAAGCAGCAACGGACTGCCAAAGTAGCATGGCCTTACACACAGCACCTTCTTCTTGCCAGTCGAGGAACGACCGGTCTGCTTTTCTTGGCCTGGGAGCAGTTCTGTTCTGTTAACACAGTGGTCCCCAACCGAATGAGCCTCCGCCGTGCATATTACATCAAATTAACATGTACGAAATTAATATTCCTGACCTTGCTAGTGGGGAGAACCATCAATCTAAGGGAGTTTGTCATCCCAGTGTGGCCAGCCTTCCATTATAACTCAGCCATGTGCCCTTCCCTGTAAAGTCGGGCCATGCCCTTCCCTCAGGCCTGGCTTGGGACGCTGGAATGTTTCATTTGCTTTTTGGGGACCTCCTCGTTCAGTGGCAATGCTTGCAACCCTCCTGGTCCTCCTGATGTCTTTCTTCTGTCTTAAGTGACCATGACTTCTATTATTCTTAATAGGTTTTAGATGCCTTTCCATGACTCTAGGTATCCACGTGGGTGCATGGAGAATAACTGTAGTCTCTGTTAAACTATGCCCTCCTGGGTCCGAGCATAAATTCTTATTCCCCACAACAATTTGTTTTTCTCTCCCTGTTTCATATTTATTAACCATGCAAGTGGCCAACAGGAAGGCGCATCCTCTTGGTGTCACCAAGGACATGTTTAGCCAGATCCACTTCTGCTACATCCCTCGATTTCTTTTGCCACCTCTTCACTCTTTATTTCTGCCCCCAGTGCAAGGGGATTCCTGCATACTAGGCAAGGTCCCTACAACTGAGCCATGCCGCTAATCCCTTATTGGTGAAGAAGCCTAGAAAAGGATTCTACCACTAAATTACATCCCCAGCCCCTCACGGGAGTCTAGTCAGGGGCTCTACCACTGAGCTACACCCTAGTTCCTCACTGGCAGATTCTAGGTAGGTGTTCTATCACTGAGCCACACCCCAGCCCCTCACTGGTGGATTTTAGGTAGGTGTTCTATCACTGAGCCACACCCCAGCCCCTTACTGGGGGATTCTAGGCAGGTGTTCTATCACTGAGCCACACCCCAGCCCCTCACTGGCGGATTCTAGGCAGGGCGTATTCCCATCCCCATTCTCTTTCACTCTTGATGCTTCCATCTCTCTCCCAGTCAGCAGACAGAAATAGGTTCCCCTTGAGTATCAAGAGCCTGGGGTTGCCAGGGGAGATCACTGTTTGGCCAGTGTCAACCTAGCACCGAATGCTAGCCGTTGCCTCTGCATACCTCCAAAGCTCTTGGTTCTGGGCTCTTCGGACATCTGAGGAGAGTTCTTGTGTCCCAAATCAGCCTGAGGTGGATACAGTAAATGGTCGTGAAGTCTGCAGCACTCTTAGATACCCGTGTAAAAATACCACAGGAGCACGTAGCCTCCAGGGCTTTTCTGAACAGTTGTCACCGGGCAGAGATTCTTGCATCAACTACATCTGTCCATCTTTGTTTTTATGGTTAGATTCCGGTGAGAATTTCTGAAGACTTTGAACTTTTTACCCCACCCACACAGGTGACTGAGAGTGGGAACTGAGCTGACAAGGGATCTGTATTCAGCTTGTGGGATGCAGTCTGTCTGGCAGCTGTGGAATAAGGGGTCCCTAGCAGTCATTGGGGTCTAAACGCCTGAAGGGTCCTCTGAAAGCACTGACTGGCCTCCTGTTGAGAAAGCACTGGCAATCCTTTGGCAACTCCTAAGCAGTGCTGCTCTTGGGTAGAGCTGAGCTTGGCCACTGCTTTACCCGATTCCTTCCTAGAATCCCACAAACAGCTGGCATCATCAGAAAACCCCCGCAAGGTCCAATGGAGTAGGCTTCACTGCCTCCTTCCTTGTCCTTTAGTTTTCCGCCTTCTTTCTCCATGCTTCTTCTTAAGGCTTCTCTTGAAAGGCAGCAAGACCCAAGTGCTGGCTTTGAGAGATACCCACTCAAGACCCTACAGGATGGTGCTGAGCCCAGAGCTAGCCCAGGACCACGCTGATCCTGGGTGCTTCCATAGGAAACAAAACCCTGTGCAGTTGGCACACAGCATTTATCTTGGGATGGGACCTTGGTTCATGCATCATGAAGTCTTTGGTGGGACCCAGGAGATGACTTTGGCCAATTTGCTGTCCACTCTGCTTGCTCTGTCTTGTTCATGGTGAAGAATAGTCACCTCCAAGATTAGAAGGGCACCAGCCTGGGGCAGAATAAGCGCTAAAAGCCAGGCCTACACTGCTGTGACTTGGCACAGTTTCATAGAAGAAAATACAGTGTAGAAATGCCAGCACTGGTGGCTTATCCTCTCCGTGGTCCAGGCTCTTGAACATTGCCCTCACATATGTCCTGGAGCTCTCTCTGATGTGAGCCCTTCTGTCCCTGTAGGCAGTCAATAGTGATTCAGACACCTCCTGATGGTGTTGGCATCTCTTCTCGAATAGCAGGACTTAGAGACTCATGGAGGCTTTGGCATTGACTTCAAGTTTGATCTGTGTTTCATAACAGACTTGTGATGTGTACGAGTCCCAGAGAACCCAATAGCTGTCCAATTTGAGGCATGACCCTGGCATCTCCCTGTCTCCAGTGTGATCACAGGAGAGGAGAGGAGAGCTTTGTTGAGATCACTGTGACCTCCTCTATCCTCTCTAGATATCAGCGTGCCTTCATTGCTCGGGATGGCAGAGGGAAATCTCTGAGGATTCCTTTCCACCTCCCCAGGACTGAGGATTGAACCTTGGCTCTCCACACGTGCCAGGGCGGTGTTTACTATCTAGCTACATCCCCAACCCTCTTAGCCCTTTTCACTCTGAGACAGGATCTCATTAAATTTCCTCAAGCTGGCCTTGAACCCATTCTGTGGTCCAAGCAGGACTTACACTTGGAATCCCTCTGCCTCAGCCTCCGGAATCCCTGGAGAGTTGTGCAGCCACACCTGGCTTCTGCTTCGCTGTTGCTGTGTGCTTCGGTCTACCGAGTGGTCAACCCTTAGCTGGTTACACCTTTAAGAAGAAAAACTGGGGCCGGGCTGTGGTGGCGCTCGCCTTTAATCCCAGCACTCGGGAGGCAGAGGCAGGCGGACCTCTGTGAGTTCGAGGCCAGCCTGGTCTACAAAGGGAGTTCCAGGACAGGCCCCAAAGCTACAGAGAAACCCTGTCTCGAAACCCCCACCCCCCAAAAAAAGAAAACTGGGAACTCAGAGAAGATGGACAAAAAGATCCCCAACCTTAGAATTGTCCCTTGGCACCCCCTTGGGGCCTCATTTCCATGGCCACCTTGGTGGATACCCTCATAGCCACCTCTGTCTATACCAGAATTCCAGACTCCTAGCCCATCACCATTTTATAGCCTTTGCACTAAGGTGATGTCAAACTTGCATCTGTCTTATTCCTTCCTTCCTTGAGCACCCCACTCTCCTGTCTTTTCTTCTTCACCTCATCTTCTCTTTGCTCCCTCCCCTTCACCCCCTCCTTAGCTTCTCAAAGCCCTTGACCTTGAGTCTCACCCTGCATCCTCATCATCAGCCCTGGGCAATGGTGTGGGTCGGATGCAATCTAAACTCACCAAGTAGCACGTTCTCCAGTCTTCTTTCTACTGGGCAGCTCCTTACGGTCGGTAAAGCGCTGTATCCAGGTCCTAGAGTTCCAACTTCACAACCTTAACTTCAGCCCTAAATATGCTCACTTGTGCAGGGCAACTTGTCATCATTCCTAGGAGCACGGTGCAGCCATTCCCTTTCTTACCAACCGTACCCTCTCCCTGCCCACCTGTCTACCCACAGCCTCTATGACCTGAGTGCCCAGAACAAGTTGTTGCCTCTTCGCCTTGGGGTAAGCTCAGTAACAGTGTGATGAAGTCACTTTGACTTACCCAGAAAGAAATTCTAGGGTTCCTCAGCTTGCTGCTTATATTTTTGTTTATATTTATATGAGGTACATTAATTTCCTTTTACCCAGAGGTAGAGTTTATCCAAGGATGATAAATACTGTTGAGTGGATTCCTGCCTCCTGCCCTTCTTAAGGCTATGGTGGGCCTGCTCTTTACCCTTGAGCACATCCTCCAGTCTTGCAGGCCTCCTGGAGGGGAAGGCGTGGGGTACTTGGAAGTATTATACTCTGCATTCCAGCATACACTCACTCCCATTTGGGGTTGGGCTTTTCCATGTCCAGACCTTGGGGTCAGAAATAGCTGAGTGTAAGTCTTTGAAAATCAAACTTAAAAGCAACAACAAAGCAATAAAAACCCTAGGCATTCCTTCATCCCTTTCTACAACCAGAGGCAAGGAATGTGAGACCCTCCTGTCCAGTCCACATAGTGGACTGGGGTCATTGTTTCCTTTGTGGCTTGCCTTTCCAGGAGTGTTGGGCAGCTGGATTTTAAAAGATGCTCACAGATGTAAGCCTCTTTCTCAGGAATATTCTTTTACCTGTGTCTCGTTTGGTTCTGCTTCGCTGGCTTCTACTGTTGAACCTGCCATCTAACCCAGCACTTGTGTCTTTCTACACTGTGGTTTCTACAGAGCACGTGGGAGTTGGATATAGGTCAGGAAGCTGACGTGGCAACTTGACCACCCTCATTAAGAAAGACTATCAACCAAGTGACTTGGGAAAACGTGAAAAACAGGTGCTCCACACCGAGTCCACCATTCACTTGGAAGTCTCTGTCCACGCCTAAGTTTTCCTTTGCTTCTTATGCAGCTGTAGGTGGTTGGAATGGAAGCCCCTTTGCCCTTATAGTCCAGCTGTGTCCGCTGTTGGAGCTTGCAGCAAAGTTCAGTCTTCCTTATGATGTGGAAAGGCATGATATTGCGTCCATGTCGGTCACATTCTGAGAGCGAATCCAGAAAGGACTTAGCATCACACCCTTGACCATCTGGGACTGACTCGAATGGGAACCCACCTTAGCAAGTTAGCTGTTTGGGGGAGGGGGACTGCAGGAAATCAATTGTAATATTCCTCTGTGCCTCATGTAGGGGCAGGTTGAGTGGTTACTGTGGATCTGTGCCATGGTAAAGCCAATGATTTAAATGTGTCCACTGATGTGGGAGTGTCATCTATCAATCTGTTGATTTCATTGGTTAAGCAATAAAGAAACTGCTTGGCCCTGATAGGTTAAAACATAGGTGGGAGGAGTAAACAGAACAGAATGCTGGGAGGAAGAGGAAGTGAGCTCAGAGACGCCATGCTCCCCTCTCCCAGGTAGACGTGATAGCTCTGCTCTCTGAGGCACACGCGATGAAGCTCTGACCCAGGATGGACATAGGCTAGAATCTTCCCAGTAAGCGCACCTAGCGGTGCTACACAGATGATTAGAAATGGGCTAAATTAATATGTGAGAATTAGTCTAGAAGAGGCTAGATAGAAATGGGCCAAGCAGTATTTAAAAGAATACAGTGTTGGTGTTGTTACTTTGGGGCATAAGCTAGCCAGGCGGCCGGGGTGCTGGGGACGCAGCCCCGCCACTCCTATTACAACAGTCCACCATAGACTTATAATTTGACATTGACCCTTACGGATTCACATATTGATATTTGATCCTTCTTGTGACAATGTAACAAGTGGGACCACCAAGGGGGTGGCTTAAAGGGAGGTTTTTAAGTTTGCCTCACATAAAATTAGGGTGGTTCTTGTGCTATCTTGGATTAGGGCCTTGAGGTGTTCTCTGCTGTCCTGTTCTAAGATGTGGCCTTTCCCTCGATGTAGATGTCCGCTATTTGTCATGGAGCCCTTACAAAGCCTGCAGTGGGCAGTTTGGGTCCAAGACTTCTAAACCTATGTGCTGAGTACATCCCTTCCTTTATCACACTAGCTCGCGTTCGCCATTTTGTTAAATAACAGAAAACTGACTAGCACACTGGACACAGGACCATGTAGCAGCCATCCAGGATGGGGAGGCTGGGGTGTGTGGTCCTGTACCATATAGTATGGTACTGTATGGTCCTGACCATATGGAGTTGACATCTAGTTAGCATCTGTCTATAGACCAGCAATGTCAGTGGGAACTACAGGAACCAAGGCTGCTTGTTTTTTCCACCTCAGTAATGGGCTTGCATCTTCAGAGGCATCAGTGAGCAGCAGTTAGGAATGAGAGATCCTGCCACATCCTAGAGGCCCAGAAGGGCTTGAAAGAAACAAGGACAGAGTAGAGGGATGATCTTGGGGGCACTTTGAGGAATTTGGGCTTTTGTCTGAGGCCAGTGAGGAGTCTTGAGGTACCCCAGGTGAGGGATGTGAGCAGTCAGCTGTTTCGTAACAGCCCAGTGTCTTCTCTTTGTACTAGACTGAAGGGTGTGGAGTGGGGAGGGAGGCAGGCTGGTGTCTGCAGCAGGCTGGGATGGAAGGGGGCAGAGGCATAGCCAGTCCTGTTACCAAGGCTGTTAATACCACTCTGGGCAGCTGACAGTAACCTCGGGCTAACCTCTTCCTAGATGAGACAGTGAGTGTATAATGTTTCCCTACTGTGAGGAGGTTATCCCCAGACAGCCATGCAAGAATTCAGATAAAGATGTGCGCGAAGTTGGATAACAATGGAAGAGTCAAATAAGTATGCAAGAGAATGGTAGGACATTCTTTCCTGTCAGGTGCTGGGACAACATCAGCATTTGAAAAGCTACTAATCCAGAGAGACGGTGATTAAAGCCACCAGTGTCTTCTTCTGACTTATTCTATCCAGGATATCAACTGTTGCAAGGTCAAGAAATAATTCTGTGCAACCACAGACTTTGCGTGTTTGATTCCATCCAAAGAGGAAAACACTCAGGCATGGCATAGTGGTACAAGCCTGCAATGCCAACACCAGGGAGGCTGAGGATCCTGAGTTGGAGGCAGCTTGGGCTACATAGCAAGAATCTAGCTTTAAAAAGGAGGGGGTGGGGAGGAAAGGACAAGAGATGGCTTAGCCAATAAAAAACACTGACTGCACTTCCAGAGGACCTAGATTCAACTCTCAGCTCATAAGCAGCCGTAACTCCAGTTCCAGTGGATCCAATGCTCTCTTCTGGCCTTAACAGGCACAAGGCATGCATGTGATTGATAGACATACATGCAAGCAAAATAAAAAATAATAAAAAAAATTATTCTTTAAAAGGAAGTAGAGTAATTTTTTCCCTGCATATGCAAGGCCCTGGGTTTGATGATTCCCAACACAAAGGAAAATATGAACTAAAGTCTAAGATTTGATTTTCTTTTTGATTATGTATGTATGTGTATGTATGCATGCATGAGGGCACACTCACACACAAGAATGCAGATGCCCACAGAAGACAGTGCCTAGATCCTCTGGAACTGGAGTTGCAGTTGGTTCCGAGTTGCCTGCTGTGGGAACCCAGAACTGAACTCAGTCAGGATCCCATCAAGAGCAGTAGTCACCCTGACCACTGAGCCATCTTTCCAGCCCCCAGATAGTACTTAGGAAAACTACTTGGTTATGTACCAGAAAGGACAGATTGATGCTTCAATTCTTAACCCTTTGCTCACAAAAGTCTTAAAATTGGAAATGGAGAAAGAAGAAGACCTTGTAGATCCCTGTATTGGTGCCCTCTATGATACACATGGGGAAACTAAGGCCCAGAGGGGAAAAGGCTATTTCTCTTGGGACAAGAGCTTCCTTGTTTGTGGAGCAAATGGATGTTCCCACCCATACATCCCCTCTGCCATTCCTCCCACCTATTTCCACTCTCTTGAGTTTGTTTATTTGTTTGAGACAGGGTCCAAATAGGACAGGCTTCCGTTGAACTCAGCATGTCGCTAGGCTCTCAAGGTTTTAAACTCAGTGATCAAGACCCTTTGACATCCTCAGAGGAGCGGCGATTGCACAACACAGCAATGCCTGTTCTTGGGCATCCATTAAATTATGGAGGAAGAATCCATGGTTAATATCTGCATCTAGTCTCAGGAAGTATTCCCTGCAGTTGGGTCTGAACCCATTGGTCTTTTCTTGCTAGGTAGTGAGGTTCCTGGCATGAAAGTGTGCCAGGATGCATATAAGAATCCTCAGAAGCCTGGGCAAGGCTGGAGCTAAGTTGTGGGAGGCCAGATCTTTCAAGAACCTAGACCTTCCTTTTCCTTAGGGCTAGGTTTTGCTCCTATCAGGGAGTTTGGCTTGCTTTCTTATCCATACTAATATCCATCTCATTCGTCAGATTGATGACACTCTGATATTATTGTCTATCTGAAAGAGAATATTAGAGTGTGCTGGGGACCAGCCCATGGTGGGAGGTGGTCACATCAATGATGATGCACACAAATGGGATTTCAAAGGCCTCCCAGATATTCAATGTGTGGATGCTTCCACCGAGGGCATGGGAGCCAGGCAGATGCTGAAACAAATGCTCATTTCCTCCATACCATCATGCTACTGTAGGCGCCCCCATGTCCACTGTTAACGTCTCCTGGTTCCTCATGTCTTGTAATGACTGCTGTCTGTGGATTTATTCCTCTCCTGATCTTCACTCTGTGCAAGCTCCAGAAGAGAAGCAAATGCCCAGTGTGTGGCGTTGAGGCATAAGATGGTGGCTCTGACGTGCCTCTCCGTGAGGCAAGCACTTATTGCTATTCATTTCTTTTCTGTGTGTTGGGACAGAATTTCCCAGCAGAAGCAATCTGAGGGAGGAAGGGCTTATTTTTATTCGGTTTTTCGGGGGACAACCATTTCATCATGATGGCAAGAGTGGAAAGAGTCTGGGCACCTCTTGCCAGGCAGAAAAGCAGAGTGCCAAAGCCAAAAACCAAAACAGATCCTCCCATCCAAAGCCTGGTCCCAGGAACCTACGCTGCTGACGAGGTTACAGTCTCAGGTCATAACTCCCTAAAACTAGCAAAGGTCCAAGCTTAGAAGAGACATGTGTTTGTCAAGGACAGTCCACGTACAGATTGTAACAGCATCTGTCCCCATCGTTGGGGCCCCACCTCCCTTGGGGTCCCTGGCTGCAGCACAGGCCATGTTTCCTTCTCATCCATAGAGTCCCTCCTTAGTGGTTGGGGCCACAGCGGGTTTCCAGAGCCTGAAACACATCTTGCTGTTTCCAGCTGCCCTCTGCAAGGATCTTAAGAGAGACTGCAGGCCCACTCAATGCCCCAGTCCCCACGGTGCTGGGTGACTAGCCCTCAACAATTCGCCCCAGACTGAGTGGACTCCTGAGAGACAGGAAGTCTTAAGCCAGAATAAGTTCCAGGCAAATTGGAACACTTAGTCACTTGACTCCAGATGACCTCCCTCCAGGTTGGATCTCTGAAGGCATTTGGGAGTCAAGATTTCTAGAATGTTCTGCAGATTGGGCAGAGTTATGAGAGGGATTAAGACTGTCCTTTCCTGTTTTTGTTCTAATTCATGATTTGCATTCTGTACTGTCTGTCGGAAGAGTGTCCCTCGGGCTACGTGATGGTCCCCTGAGCTTCCCCTCAGGGCCTGGCCTCAGACTCCAGGCTCACTGCAGCACCGCATACTGGGGCAGACCACAGCAACGCACTTCGGCCCATTTCTTTTTCCTGCTTTCTTTTCGATACAGGATCTCCCTGTGTTTATCCAGCCTGGCCTAAAACTCGTGATCCCCTCACCCCAAATGCTAGTGTTACTGACAGGAGTAGATCACCACTCCCAGCTCTTCTGGCCACTTCAGAAAGGTGTCCTATGCTTCGCACTCAAGGTTCCTGCATCTACGGTGCCTATAAAGAGAAGAGGCCCTGTCTCAAAGCTGGGGCATGATTCCCATCCGAGGTCATATTACTACCACTGCGGGAGTTGTCTCCCTGCAGTTCAGCTTGGAAATTATGGTGGTCAGGACAAACGCAAATTTGGTGGTGATCAAGCAGGAAGGTAGGAGTATCTGTGTAGGTTCCAAAGCATCGACTCCATTTCTTTACATTGTATTTTTCTGCTATGAAATTCACCTGGAGCAAATCACGTCAGCTGTTGAATTCTACAATCAAGGCATCCCTCCCCTTTTTAAGAATTCTCTTTTTCTCACCCTGGCAATTACAGCATATTCCTTTCACTCCATGCAGTTTGGCCTTTTGAAACCAACTTGTAAAGATCTCATCATGTAGCCCTGGCTGACCTGGAACTCAGTGTGTAGAGCAGGCTAGCCTCCAACCCACTCTGCTGCCTCTGCCTCCCCAGGGCTAGAATTACAAGTGTGTGCCACACACCCTGTATCCATGGGATGAAAAAAAAATAGCACCCACACCACCCCATTCCCTTTCTCCTTTGGCTTAAGACTGTTGCTCATGCAGGCCGGTTACACCACAGTGTACATAAAACCACCAAGCTATAGAATCACCCGAGAACAGAAAACTTGTATCACAGTGTCCCGTCAGCGCTGATGTTCCCAGAGCTCCGTGCTACCCGTGGAGGCTAGGGCTTCTTCTAAGACTCCTAGCTGGTGGGCTCGCTGTCCACCTGCTCAAGAATGCCTGCTGGATTTCCCATTCCCAGTACAAGGCCTCCAAAAAGACAGAATCCCTGTAGGATACCCATGGAGCCTGTTCTGAGTAAATATTGACAAAGTAGTCTAAAGAGCAAACACTTTGACATTTGTAAGGTCCACCAGCAGGTCTTGTATATATTTATACAGCAGGAGTGAGCTCCGCATACCAATTTTCCTGAACCTGCTCTGATATAATTCCATACAGCAGTGTGTGTTGGGAGGGGTAGTGACTGAGTATGTGGGGAACAGGGCCAGTGTTGGGGTGTAACCACTCACTGTCTTCTCTCCCAGGAACACTTCAGGTTCTGTCCCTGACAAGAAACTTAGCCTGGGCTTCTTTTAGACCTACTTTTCTAGGAAGAAGAAAAGGAGAAAAAGCCACAATCCTTGGTTTTGATTTATTATAATTGACAAACTTTCTTTTTACTTGGTAAAAATCTTATTGATGTTTCTGTACTTTATATTTACTAAAGACTGAGCCTCAAAAATTGTAATGAGTAAAAAAAATGCTTGCTTAATTTAAATTGTAAGTCTGTCTGTTAGGAAATGCGTTAGAGGTAGGAGAAGCATAAGACATATTAATTGACAGACAGGAACTGCTGTCTCTGAGGTTGATACAAGTAATTTATTACTTTAGAAGTGAATGCCACCTCCAGAATGTGCTTCATTAATTTCAAATTTAGTTTTAATTTCAAGCTGTTGCCCCTTGAGAAGAATAAGGTGGCAAATTATGTTTGAAGAGCAGATTTTTTTTGCTCCAAAGAAACATCATATTTTAACTATTTAATTTTACAAATAAATGTGCCCATCTCATGTGCCGCATTCCCAAGAGCCGAGAACGTATACTAGGTATGTTCAATCCTTACTAATCTTTCTTTCTTTCCTTCTCTCCTCTTCCTCTTTGTTCTCACCTTCTGGTGTCTCCTTCTCGTCTGTTATCACGGCAGCCTATGTTTCTGATGAGTTAAAGGCAGCCGCCTTGGTAGAGGATGACATAGAGCCTGAGGAGCGAGCGGCCGATGGAGAACCCTCAGCCAAGTACATGTGTCCAGAGAAGGAACTCAGCAAGGCCTGCCCAAGCTACCAGAACTCACCAGCCGCTGAGTTTTCCAGTCACGAAATGGACAGCGAATCTCACATCAGCGAGACCAGTGACCGGATGGCTGACTTTGAAAGTAGTTCCATCAAGAATGAAGAGGAAACCAAGGAAGTCCCGGTACCCCTGGAAGACACCACCGTGTCGGATAGCCTGGAGCAGATGAAGGCCGTGTACAACAACTTCCTGTCCAATTCCTATTGGTCCAACCTCAACCTGAACCTGCACCAGCCCTCCTCAGAGAACAATGGTGGCAGTAGCAGCAGCAGCAGCAGCAGCAGCAGTAGCTGCGGCAGCGGGAGCTTCGACTGGCACCAGAGTGCCATGGCGAAGACCCTGCAGCAGGTTTCGCAGAACCGCATGTTGCCTGAGCCCAGCCTTTTCAGCACCGTGCAGCTGTATCGCCAGAGCAGCAAGCTGTATGGCTCCATCTTCACCGGTGCCAGCAAGTTCCGCTGCAAAGACTGTAGCGCCGCCTATGATACCCTGGTGGAGCTGACGGTGCACATGAATGAGACAGGTCACTATCGCGATGACAACCACGAGACCGACAACAACAACCCCAAGCGCTGGTCCAAGCCTCGCAAGCGGTCTCTGTTGGAAATGGAAGGGAAGGAAGATGCTCAGAAGGTGCTGAAGTGCATGTACTGTGGCCACTCCTTTGAGTCCCTCCAAGACCTGAGCGTCCATATGATCAAAACTAAACACTACCAAAAAGTGCCTCTCAAGGAACCTGTCACACCCGTTGCAGCCAAAATCATCCCTGCCGCTCGGAAGAAACCTTCACTGGAGCTGGAGCTGCCTAGCTCCCCCGACTCCACAGGTGGAACCCCCAAAGCTACTCTGTCTGACACCAGTGATGCCCTGCAGAAGAACTCCAATCCTTATATCACGCCAAATAACCGGTACGGCCACCAGAATGGGGCCAGCTATGCATGGCACTTTGAGGCCCGGAAATCTCAGATCCTCAAATGCATGGAATGTGGCAGCTCCCATGACACCCTCCAGGAGCTCACAGCCCACATGATGGTCACTGGCCACTTTATCAAAGTCACAAACTCAGCCATGAAGAAGGGGAAGCCCATCATGGAGACTCCCGTCACACCCACCATCACCACCTTGCTGGATGAGAAGGTCCAGTCTGTGCCATTGGCAGCTACCACGTTCACATCTCCCTCCAGCACGCCTGCGAGCGTCTCCCCAAAGCTGACTGTAGAGGTCAAAAAGGAAGTGGACAAGGAGAAAGCCATCATGGATGAGAAACCCAAGGAGAAAGAGAAGAGCAGTGAGGAGGAAGAGAAGTATGACATTTCTTCCAAGTACCACTATTTGACTGAAAATGACTTAGAAGAGAGCCCTAAAGGGGGGCTAGATATCCTTAAATCCCTTGAAAACACAGTAACGTCCGCCATCAACAAGGCTCAGAATGGCACTCCCAGCTGGGGGGGTTACCCCAGCATCCATGCCGCCTACCAGCTCCCCAACATGATGAAGCTGTCCCTGGGCTCCTCAGGGAAGAGCACACCCCTGAAACCCATGTTTGGCAACAGCGAAATCGTGTCTCCTACAAAAACCCAGACCCTGGTCTCTCCACCCAGCAGCCAGACCCCCCCCATGCCCAAGACAAACTTTCATGCCATGGAAGAACTGGTGAAAAAAGTCACTGAGAAAGTTGCCAAAGTTGAGGAGAAAATGAAAGAGCCCGAAGGCAAAATGTCGCCACCCAAGCGGGCAACGCCGTCTCCCTGCAGTAGTGAACAGAGTGAGCCCATTAAGATGGAGGCCTCCAGTGATGGTGGCTTCAAAAGCCAGGAGAACAGCCCCAGCCCACCAAGAGATGGGTGCAAGGAGGTGAGCCCTGCTGCAGAGCCGGTGGAGAACGGCAAGGAGCTGGTGAAGCCTCTGAGCGGAGGTCTCAGTGGCAGCACGGCCATCATCACGGACCATCCACCAGAACAGCCTTTTGTGAACCCCCTGAGTGCCCTGCAGTCGGTCATGAATATCCACTTGGGGAAGGCTGCCAAGCCCTCTCTGCCTGCGCTGGACCCCATGAGCATGCTTTTCAAGATGAGCAACAGTCTAGCTGAGAAGGCAGCCGTGGCCACCCCACCACCCCTTCAGGCCAAGAAGGCGGACCATCTGGACCGCTATTTCTACCATGTCAACAATGACCAGCCCATAGACTTGACAAAAGGGAAGAGTGACAAAGGTTGCTCTTTAGGTTCAGGGCTTTTGTCCTCCACGTCCACATCCCCAGCAACGTCCTCATCTACCGTGACAACGGCAAAGACATCTGCCGTCGTATCATTCATGTCAAACTCGCCACTGCGCGAGAATGCCTTGTCAGATATATCCGATATGTTGAAGAACTTGACAGAGAGCCACACGTCAAAATCCTCCACTCCTTCCAGCATCTCTGAGAAGTCTGACATTGACGGAGCCACCCTGGAAGAGGCCGAGGAGTCGACTCCGGCGCAGAAGAGGAAAGGCCGTCAGTCAAACTGGAACCCTCAGCACCTGCTGATCCTGCAGGCCCAGTTTGCAGCCAGTCTCCGGCAGACATCCGAAGGGAAGTACATCATGTCAGATCTGAGCCCCCAGGAGCGCATGCACATCTCGAGGTTCACGGGGCTCTCCATGACCACCATCAGCCACTGGCTGGCCAATGTGAAATACCAACTTCGGAGGACAGGTGGAACAAAGTTTCTCAAAAACTTGGACACTGGTCACCCTGTGTTCTTTTGTAACGACTGTGCGTCACAAATCAGGACTCCTTCCACGTACATCAGCCACCTAGAGTCACATCTGGGCTTCCGGCTACGGGACTTATCGAAATTGTCCACCGAACAGATTAACAATCAAATAGCACAAACCAAGTCACCCTCAGAAAAGTTGGTGACGTCCTCCCCGGAGGAAGACCTGGGGACCTCCTATCAGTGCAAGCTTTGCAATCGGACCTTTGCGAGCAAGCATGCCGTTAAACTTCACCTTAGCAAAACTCACGGGAAATCTCCAGAAGACCACCTTCTGTTCGTTTCCGAGCTGGAGAAGCAGTAGCGTTGGCTCCAGGGTGGAAATGACTGGAGGGAAATGCTGAAGGCACCTTAAAGCCCCTCTGTCTTGTTCTTGGCACATGTTCTTATGTTAGCTGCAGAGCATCATTCCGGGCTGGACTGTTTGGTATAACTGTACAGTGTTTAATAGAGAGGTGCATAGAATCAGCTGTTGTTACTAGTAAAATAACGAAGGTTAAAACGCAGTGCTAAGTGTTTGGAACTTTGTGTAAATGGGATTTAATTGTGAGCATCCCCTCGATGCTTCAAGCTGCATGCATTAACAGACAGTTTAATTAAGCATTTATAATGAAACCAGGCACACTTTTTCCATGAAATTTGGGTGTGCTGGCATTTCTCACCCTTTCATCTTTAGCCCTCTGAGTACTACGAAGCACTTTTGCATTAATTTGGTTAAAAAAAAAGATAATAATAACACAAAATAATAACAAATAATAATAATGTATGAAAACTGTTTTTAAACTCCTTACCAGCTTAGTTATAAGGAATAATAGGAACCTCCATTTATGCAGGTCTGCAGGGGTATAACACGCCTTGAAATTTAAAAGAATATTATTTTCACATTGAAACATAGATGTATATATTGTATAGATTTCAAACTCTTATGGAAAAATGTGACCGGTTAAATGACCCTTTCTTTCTTGCATTTATAACAAGTGTTTTATGTACCAGCTATACTCTGGGCACAAGCCACGCCTCTGTATAGTGTATATTTCCTTATCTTTTTTCTTTTTTTAAGGTTTATGTTGTTGTTGTTTTTTTTACATGCAAACGTTGTAAATTATACAGAAAATTCCACAGATAGCATTTATAAAATATGCAGAAGCATTATCTCAAAGCAAGGTATGATGTTTGTTTTGCTATACGGCACATCTATATTGATAGAGGGTTCATGTTTAAATTATACATATTTATTAGCATTCTATTATCATTTGTTTGGAGGCCAGGAAATCCATCCCTGGCAGACATCATAACTATTTTGCACATGGTTCTTTAAAGGTATTTATTAGAAATTAAAGGATGCTCAAAATAAACTCAGTGCTCAAAGGGTTAAGTCTATAGGAAAAGGAAAAAAAAACAATTTAAATAAAAAAACCAACAACTTGTACTGTATTTCCTGAACAGTGATAAAGCCTTTAAAATGTTTGTACTGTAATCCTTTGCTTAAAGTCATGAGGTGTTCTGTGGGACAGCCTCCCCCACTTATTCATAAGCCCTCTTGGTTGCTAGTTCATAATGTGGGATGCTTTCTTTCTTCTTTTCGCTCTTTCTTTCTTTCTTTCTTTTCTTTCCTTTCTTTTTTTTTATTTCTATCAGTACCTTTGCTTTGTCCTTCCTAATTATTCTCCCAAGACCCCACACTGCAGCTTTATCTTCAGGCTTATGAAAGGTAACCCGTGGTTACCAGCTCTCCAAGTCATCCTGTTCCTCTCCATTTCTGGCGGTTAATTTGCAGAAGTAACTGACAGCTGACACCATATGAGAACCTATGTATAAAATATTGGCATGTAAGCACCACAGACACCGTGACGCACTCTGTGCCCTGTTTTGTTGTCACCATGATGTGACTCTTCATATAAACCTTCTTTTCTACAGCAGCATTAAAATTGTCTTTTTGCTATAATTTTGTGTTGCGTTCACAATTATGTCTGAGATGTGCTACGACTAACGAGCACATTAAAATTAAATTGTATGCGATCTGTTTATGACTGACTCGGTTGCTGTGTCTGCCAGGTGCTGGCAGTTGGAGGCTGCGCGTAAATCAGGGGAGTTTTAGTGAACTTTGGTGTGTATGAAGAAATCGAGATGGCTTGTGTAGCATTTCCCCGAGGAATAAAGACTGGAAAGAAAGGAGAGATGCAGGTGAGGCTAGAACCCTCCCCCCCCCCCCCCCCCGTGGGCAAGGGGTGTCATAATAAAATCTCCAGGGTCAAAGCTTCATCCGGGTCACACTGGATAACTCCCCTGGGTGGGTCTGGTTTCCCTTCTGGGTGCCCCCGTAGTGTTCCCAGGCTGAGGGAAAGGTCCCTAAGATATTCTGCACATAATGGTTTATTATTTGTTAACTTAAGCTTTTAAAAGATCAGGAAGCAGAGAGGAGCCAGGCATTCGGACTTTGGGATCACCTGTTCTGCCCAAGTTTAAAGCAGCCAGAGGTAACCCAGTGGGGGAGGGGCCGAGGGAGACTGAACCCATCCATGGCAAGGGTAGGAAGGAAGCATTTATATGATAATCACAAGCTTTTATTGGGTCTGGCAAATCACTCCAACAAAATGCTGAGAACATCATGTAAAACTGTAAAATACCTTTATTACTATATTCAAACTAGTCTTGCAGTTAGGCAGAATCGGAGCTCCTAACCTAGAATTATACAAATGAGAAATGTGATACATCCATGTAATACATAAAACACCTCAACTTGAAGGGAAAAAAAAGATACTCTTTTATTAAAAATTTAAATTAAGCCCTTTCAAAAATGTTCGGCAACACGCCCACGGGTTTTTCCCGCTGCTCTCCACCCCTTTCCGTCAAGACAAGTCCAAATGTGCTGTCTACTCTATTTTCTCTCGGTAATCTCTCTCTCTCTCTCTCTCTCGCTCTCTCTCTCTCTCTCTCTCTCTCTCTCTCGCTCTCTCTCTCTCCCCCTGTCTCTCGGGTTTCAGAAAGAACTCAACTCCAACCTTGTAACTTGGACACACAGGTAGGGCAGAGCCTCAGAAGAGTCTTTTGCCTCTGGGTCCTGAATCTGGCCCACTGTTTGCCTCCAGCATGGCTAGCCCATTTCTCTCTTTAGATTCTACCTAGAGGCATGAATGTTCCACCAGGGTACCTGCTACTATCCTAGAACCTGGCTCAGGGGGGCAGAGACTACCCCCCCCCACCGCGCCTCGCTGTGCCTTCTGCATCTTTGCATCCTGAAGCCCAGATTTCCACTCTTGAATTTTTCGCAGGTTAAATATAGCATTGGTTTATTAGAATCCAAAGTCCTGCATCTAACAGATTAAACTGACAACACTCTCGTCATCACCAGGGCCCATGTGGCTTGAAGGGAGAGGGGATTTGTGTGAGTGATGGTGGAGCCCCCCTCTTCACAGTTGAGAAGGGCCCAACACTCTGCGCATCTCCTCCTCACCCTCCCCTGGGATTATTATCAGGACTGTTCAATTTGGGGGGGGGGGACGAGATTGATAGCCAAGGTAGATAGTGAGTTACACACTTAGTTGGCACCTTGGACTCCAAGCGATGAAAGGCCTGCTGGTACTAATGGAAACTCAAAATTAATTCGAACTCCAAGGGTGTATTAGTAAGGGGAGATACTGAATGCAAGCTCTTTGAAAAAAAAGAGCATCTTCTTAGCATTGGGAGGTAAGCCACTTTCTCCCAAATTACCAAACCCCGGCCTGGCGATGGCATATGCAGCATGCAAGAAGACTTTTACATGGTAGCTCGTTATGGCCCCAAATCGAAGAAGACCATCCAAAGTGAATTCCCAGGCTCTTTGTTGACCGCACAGTCTATGACTGATGTGAACAGAAAAAGTAAATGGAGGAATGGGTGTCCAAGAAGGGCTGCAAGTGGACCCGGCAGAGGGTAGATTTGCAGAAGGAGGGGGCCTTTAATCACAGGTGCCGAGGTGACCCTGACCTCACCCGCCCAAGCTCAGTCTCACTATAGAACTATGGTATATCTTCCAGCCATCACATTTACGCAGTATCTTAAAATAACATTTGTGATAAATGTGCAATTTAACTAATTTATGGTGCTATGATGTGCTCAGGGCTACATGCAAGATGAAAATCTTAAATGGAGCTTGAACAGCTCGATTCACAACAAGAAATCAATATGCCACATCTTAGCTATTCGCTGCAGTCAACACGTAACAAAAATATCAAGGATGTATCTTTTAAATTTTAGGCAGCAAGGATTCTATAATTAAACAAAACCTTACATGAAACTTCGAGAAGGTTGATGATGGGGACCCAGCCTCCGTGGGACCTCCATTCAGTTTTCATTCCGCAAAAGGGAATATATTTATTTCTGTTGATTGCCACAGGAAGGCACTTCTCCCCCCCTGGGTGCCCTGCATTCAAAAGGCCAGCCTGGGAGAGCTCAGGCCAGAGCCTTTGCACCCTAGGAAGGATTCCCTCTTGAGCCAGATCACTGTAGGTTGGTAGGCTCACAGCCCCTAGACCTTTAGTTCTACAACATGGTGACAATTTGCATAGAAGGCCTGTTTGCTGCCCAGGTCCACCTTGAGGGAACAGATTTGTGAAGACGGAAGGCACAGGGAGGGGCAGATGAAAACAAGGCTGCATTGACTAGATCGAGTGTTCCAGAAATTCCAAGTTACCTAATAAAAAAATTAAATGATTTTATTTTTTTTATAAATTCATCTGCACGGTCCAGAAATAGGAACACTGTAATGGCGCTTCACTCTGTTGACAATTTAGTGCAGAAACAATACTTTGTTATAGGAAGCTATCGTAAAAATGGAAACAGTGAACCCCAACCCCACTCTTCAATAATAAATACTCTAACTTTAAAAATAATAGCCATTATCCTTCCAGCTAATGGAGAAATTACCATTTTCACTCCACCGGAGAGTTATTCTTCTGCTAATAGAAACGCTAACCTCCTTTCTCCTTAGGGATTTATTAGTAAGCACGTGTAATCTTTGGCAAAGGCAACCTGGAAATACACACTTCTTTGGAGCTCATGTTTCACTGGATCCCTCTATGCCTTCAGCAGATTCGAGAAATACCAAAAAGACACTCAGAACCTCACATTGTCCCTAACTTTGCAAGGTATTGATGGCCTTCTGCGAAACAGGGAATGGTTAGTTCTCATCTGGGGCCGGGCAGCAGCTGCTCCAGCACTCTGGAAAATGCTAACCCCCTTGTATGCTGTAGCCCTGTTGTGTCAGGACAGGGCGGTCACCAAACACTGGTTTTGTTTGCAGGGGGTTTCTTATCTCCCTAGCACTATGTTGAGTCCCACAAGCCCACAGGAGAATCTGCTTGGTTTCCCTGATTCCATTTTTTTTTCCTGTCCCTATAAATTTGACAGGATGCACACACACACACACATACACACACACATGACTCAAGGGCAAGAAAACCCTGTAATAGACAGGTTCCGAGTTACAAAGGCATCCATCCCAGAGTGCTCTAGGTTTGGAGACCATGTTTTCTACCTTGCCAAGACAATGCATGTGCCAAGTTGTTGGTTAGCTGCCTGACAGTTTGTGACGGTTGAGCCAGTTCCAGACAGCCCAAGGCTGACTCAGCCCAGTGACAGCTCTGGATCTCAGAAGAGGCTTCAGTGAAAGCTGCTTCCAGAGGCGAGGAATTTGGGGAATCTATGCCCTACCTCTACTCCAAGAAGCCAGGTGCTGTTAAAGTAAAATCAATCTAACAATAGATCAGAGGAACTGCCTCTCTACCACCTTTGTATAATGTCATGAACTAATATGTTAATAAATCACTCATGGTGGCCAACAAGGCCACCTCTACAATTTAAGATCCACAGTTATCTCCCTGAACCTAGGTTCCGCTGTTATTTGCCATCCAAACTTCATTGCCACCAGGTAGCAGACAATAGCCACGCGGTAAGTATTCAAATATAAATGAAGTACAGTTAAACAACTGGGTTCTCATATTGTACTAGCCAAAATGTATCCGGTGCTGAGCAGTCACATGTGGCTGGCAGCGACTCCTTTGACTATCACAGATCTAGGATGATGGGAAGGTGTCAGGTGACATCTGCCGTTTTTTGACAAGGTGACTTCTTAAGCCAGACCTTTCGCCTCTTGATGATGAACTTGTGTTTCCAGTCTGTGAGTGTTTCTAGGAATCTTTCTTCTGCCAATATGGGTGCGTGCCACATTCTCACATGCTAATATTGCTGGTCGAAGCCCAAGGACACACACTATTAACCCTGAGCAGAACATTATAAACAAAAGCGCCAGGCGTTGGTGTCTGCAGTTGCTGCCCGTCCCCCTGACGAGGATATCAGCTAGCCTAAAGATCTGCCTTCCCTTACTTAGCTGGTGATGGATCAAGCCACATCTGAGCTGGAGACTCAGACATGGGCAGCTCCACTCTGCAGATCTCCCCAGCCTCTGATCCCCTTCCTTTGCATCCCTGGGCAGATGTGAGATGGCTATTCTGTTCCCTTTCAAAATCAAAATAAGACTGGGCTGGAGCTCAATGGCAGAGACTTGGCCTAGCAAGCACGAAGTCCTGGGTTCCAACCCCAGTACCAACACACAATTTTTTTTTAAAAAAAAAAAAGGGGCACTTTTTTAATTTGGGTGCTATGTTTTTAAAAATTACGGTGTTTCAACACTTTGCTTCCATTTTTTTCCCCCACAGCAGGATTCCCGGGACACATTTATGACCATCATAATTGTGAATTAGAGATCTCCCAGGCCAACTGAAATGAAATTATGAGACGCTGAAATCTGGTTTAATTGGACCATTTATGGAGAAAAAAGGAGTCCTAATGGACATGTCCTGTATTTGTGACTGTTCGATTCACGTCTATACCTGGGCCCACAGCTGGGGCCAGAGAAGCTTGGGTCAAGAAAGCCAAGCACAGAGAGAGAATGAAATAGGTGTGTCAGGAAGGAGCCGTTTCTTAGCTTAAAAAAAATGGAGGTACAGTCGCTGGAGTTCCGCCTCAGTGACCATGAAACCGAGTCGGCAGAAGCTGAAGGACCCAACTCCTGAAAGCCTCATCAGGGCTTGTCATCGCTCTAATGAATATCATTTAAATTGCTTTGTATATTGGTGGAGTTTGGATGTCGATTTAATTTGTGCATGTGTTTGAATTCTTCTGCTTGGCTAGGCTAACTGAGAAGCAGGCGTCTAATGAAAACTGAGCCGGTGACAGTGTGATGTGCTCCAACCCAGTCAAATGAGTTTGAAGAGCTGCTGTGACAGCCTTCAAAAAGAAATAGATGTGGCTGCTGAAGGGGAAAGGAGCCTTTCTCCTGCGGTGCCCAGGCAGCTGGGCAGCAGTGATGCAAGGCATGGCCGAAATGGCCAGAGATGGCTCAAACAGACTCTGGTCTCGGCTCAGTCTGCCCTGCCCAGCACTGGGTCTGTCCACCTCTTGCGGGTGTACCACTCTTGTGGTTCACTGTCACGTGGACTGTGTTGCAGACCGTAGCAGGTATATGTGAGAGTCCACCTTCCCAGTAGAGTCTATGGCTAGAGTTCTCATCAAAGAAGAGAAGACGGGTCACAGTCATCGTGCCCAGAACAGCCAAGTCCTCCCTACATCCCACCCTGACTTGAACCAGGACTACCGGTCCTCATGCCCTAAGTCTTTCCTCCTCCCAATCTTTTTTTCTTCCTCCTTCTCTCCCTGTTACTTACCCAGCTTGTTCTTGTATCTTCTCAGCTATACTTGGAGAAGAAATCGGGTTCATGAGGCCCAGTGAGAAGCAGTGGCAGAGGCCCTGGCAGCATCCGACAGAAAGGTCAGCTAGGTTTCTGTTTATAGAAACATAAAAGCTAAGTATAAATCCAACCCCCTGGTCCCCACGTTTAAAGGATTTTTCTTTCATTGTTGTTGAGATAGGATATTTCTAGTAGCCCAAGCTAGCCTTGAACTCACTATGTACTCAAGGCTGGCCTGGTTCTTCCATCCTCCTCTTTAAGCTACCAAGGGGCTGTGATGACCGGCATGTGTGGTTAAGCCTTGTTTCTGGAAGAGACTTGATTTTTGGCCTCTCTGTTTCCATGAGACGATAGGACTTGAGTTCCATGGGGTTCTAGCTTTCTCACGAGCTCTCTGGTGGCCCAGATTCTTCGTAGGGTAGTGAATCCACGGACTGGCCCAACCCTGTGGGATGGGGTTCAGTGTGGCTAAGCAGGAGAGAAGGAGATGAACAGGGC
Source organism: Microtus pennsylvanicus (assembly GCF_037038515.1). Classification (NCBI taxonomy): domain Eukaryota; kingdom Metazoa; phylum Chordata; class Mammalia; order Rodentia; family Cricetidae; genus Microtus; species Microtus pennsylvanicus. Next base: position 130,317,470 of record NC_134579.1, on the reverse strand, counting down.
AGGGGATTCCCCCTCCCACATGCACACTAACCCTGCTTTTCTCTTTTTATTCTGTCTCCCCCAAACTGCTGGGGCTCACACAGTCAAGCTCTCTGTATGCCTCAGAAGAAAAAGATCACAAAACATACCCTGGAGTCCTGGCTTCCTCTGCTTGCTGGGTCCTGTCATTGCTACCTGCTGTGAAAAAAAAAGAATGAACTTTGTAAAACTAGAAAAGAGATAGGCTTGTTTCCTAAAAGGAATGGTACCATCCAGGAGTTGGGCATAGCACAGGGCAGGGGTAGAAGGAAGTGCTGGAAAAGGCCCTGGGGTAGAGTGGGGGAGTACAGACCTTCAAATTCCCTGAGAAGGGATGTCACGATTTGCAGAAGTGTTGCCACCATGGTCTGTGTGGCATTAGTAGTGGGTGATCCCAGAAGAAGGCCACTTGTTTCATCCTGAAAGCGATCTGAGGAGGCTCCGTGAGCCCCAGACATTGGGGACACTGAGGTCTCTATCACAGGATGGTGTCGAGCCCCCATGTCATAGTGAGAGCATTCTCATCGAGGATTGACACCCAGGACCAGAAAAAAAATAGACTGAGACCACGCTGGTCTCAAACAAGCATGGAGTCACCGAGAAGGAAGAGTAGGAAATAAGTCCCCAGTGAATAACCATGTGCAATAAATGACAAAGCTGAGTAGGAAGCAGAGATGGCAAGAGTCAAACCATGTTCTCTGGCATGGCCTGCCTGGGAGCCCTTTGAGTAGAAAAGTACCTGAGCTAAATCATGAAGGATGGATAAGATTAGAGACTGTAGTCAGGAGGTTTTGGGGACCTCAGCCACTCCTTGGTAGGAACAGCTGGCTGGCTGGCTCCCAAAGCCTTCTTCCCAGCTTTGCTCAGAGACGGTGGGACCAATGTTCATAACCTGTCATGATTCAAGAATCGCCGTATGGATTCTCCACAATGAGATGTTGCTGCAGCCCCCTTAGTGACGAGTGTTTGCTTTGTAGTTTTGTCCTGGTATCTCACCCCTGATTTGTTTGGCTCTGTTTTGTAGGTAGTCCTCGCTGATAACTCAAAATCCTCTTGCCTCAGCTCCCAAGCGCTGGGTTTACAGGCATACGCCAGCACTTCCGGGTCACCAGGAGTTTTCTCTAGGATTTTAATACCACAGGTCTTCATCTTTCCAAAGCTGTAGGTTTGGGTTCTGGTTAGCAAGCAGGACACTAAACCTATGATATTACGGTTTGACTATGAAATGTTACCAGAAAGGAGCATGTATTGAAGACTCCAACTGAAAGAGCCAGTCATTGGGAAGTAATTGGGTCATGAAGGCTCCAATCCAATCAATGGTTAGATACGGTGAAGGCATCAAGGTAAGGACTAGCTGAGGGAAGCAGGTCACTGTGTGTGTGTCCTAAGAAGCTGTATCTTGTCCTGGCCCATTCCTGTCTCTCTTGTTTGCACCTGGCCACCAATGGTTTCTATTTTGCACTCAATTTCTTAGGTGTTGAGGTGACAAAATACCCACCAGGAGGAATTTGCCATAGGAAAGATTTATCTTTGTTCAAGGTTTTAGGCAATTGCAGCCCCTGAGAGCATGGAAGCAGAGTAGACTGCCTTCCCCTTGGGGTTGGGAGTTCAAGGTGGCAGCTGCTCACTTGATGGAAAACTAAAGGGAGGGAGTGTGTTCAGAATGCGGGGCTGGACTGTAACCATCAAAGTCCTGTCCCTGGTGGTCCACTTCCTCAGGGTTCCACTGCTCATCAACACAGTGCCTTGCCAGGGAGCATCCATATAAAACACGAACCTGGGGGGGGGATGGGGGCATTTCAGTTTCAAACCATAAGACGTTGACGTGATGTTCATCCCAGACCCAAACAATAGATCCAGCTGGTCTTATACTGAAACCTCAAAACCATGATCAAATGTAAACTCCCCTCCTTTGAAACTGTTTGTCTCAGGATGGAAAGAGTGTAAGAGTCAGAGACTGTGGATGAGCACAAGGAAGCAGCGGCTGCTGGACACAGAAGGGCAGCTGCGCACATGAATTCACAGTGATTGCCACAGCATGGGTAAGGCCTGAGGAGGCAAAGGCCAGACAGGATCCCCATCATGGAGACGGGAGGTAGGTGTGACCTCCCACCCCCAGCTGAGAACCTATTGGCGGTGGAGAGATGCTTAGAAAGGGAGTCAGTTTCCTTGGGAGGTGCAGTCCTTGGTGTGGTGACTGCCTTCCAGCAAAGGTCATACACTCAAGTGGAAAGAGAGACTGCTTGTTCATTTCCCGGCCATCCAGAACCGAATAATCACACAAAATTGTATTAGTTCCAGCACTGCTTGGTCAATGGCTCAAGTGTATTCCTAGCTAGCTCATTTATCTTAAATTAACTCATTTCTATAATTTGTGTATCACCATGAGGCTGTGGCTTACTAGTAAAAGGTTCTGGGCCTTTTTCTCCTTTGCCAACTACATGGCATCTTCTTGACTCTGCCTACTCTCTCCCTATATCTCTGTTCAGATTTCCCTCCTGACTTTACTCTGCTAATCCATTGGCCCAAACAGCTTTATTTGTCAACCAATAAAAGCAGCACACATACCGAAGGACATCTCACATCACCCAAGAGCATGTGCACATCACAAATGGGGCTTGATATTCCTTTTAAAGGATGCAAAGTTGGGTGGGTAGAATAAGGGGGTGGTTCTAGGTGGAATGGGAGAGAGGGGTGCATATGAGCAAAATGCGTGTGTGAAATTTTCAAAGAACTAATAAAATTTACAAAAAAAAGTTTATCTCGTGTATTTGTCACAGCAACAAAACATCAAGAAACACGGACATTTTCTTAGGGCTGTAGTGCTAGGGTTTAGGCTCCTAGAATCATTCACAGGCCTTAGTGGTAGATATTGGCATGCACTCACAGGCTCTTTGTGCGTTCACCGGCTCTCCTCTGCCTTCTAGAACTTGAAACCACAGAACGATGGGTCCTTTTGTTAGTATTCAAACATCTATACTGACCTGATCTTGGGCTGTGTCCTCAGCTGTGGCGAGTAAGAGCACCACCTGTCTGCATATTCACTGTGTTCCCTTTTAAGGGCCCTGTCCACCTCTCATCCCTCTCTCTTTCTTTTTCTCTCTTCTGTCCCCAGAGGCCGGTTTTCCCTCTCCCCCCCCCCTTCCCATTCACTTCCTCCCAGTAAAAGGCCCCTCTATCTGAGCTCTGTGTCATAATGTCTTTCTTTCTCACATCGCTTTTTCTAAATTACAACACCTTTCCAGGCTCAGGGGGTCCAGAGGTACTCAGTGAGATGTTGTGAGCAGTCGCTGGTGACTAGCATGGCACTGTAGTTGCCTACTTTAGATAGGCATCAGTTCTCTGGTTGGCCAATGTCTCTTATGTTCCTTATTGGTCTTAGAGGTTAGACTCTTGGTGGCTTGAGAAGAAGGAAGTTGGTGACCCAAAAACATAGGTAAAGGGGAAAGAAGGTGACAGGAAAGGAAAGAAAAGGAAGTCAGTCAACTTCCCTTGTATTAGGAAGCAAGCCATAGGACTGGGGGTGTACCTCAGTGATAGGATGGTTACCTAGTATGCATGTGATCATGTGTTCTACGCACCATCACACACACACACACACAGAGAGAGAGAGAGAGAGAGAGAGAGAGAGAGAGAGAGAGAGAGAGAGAGAAGAGAGAGTTGGAGATGATGATGATGATGATGATAGCAAGAAGAAAGAGGAGGAAAATGAAGAGGAGGAAATTTCAGTAGTAGTATAAGTTTGAGGCCAGCCTGGGCTACCCAGAGAGACCCTGTGTGGAGGATAGAAGCAAACAGGATGCCAGGACAGGCAACTGAAGCTCAGTACCCTGGCAGTATGAAGGATGGTGTGGGGAAGTCTCTAAGGGGTCCCATTGTAGGGTGGAGCATATGACACTCTACCTATTGATGTCACCAGTTGAGCACTACGTTGATGGAGGAAGGTCATTGGTTAAATAAAAAGAAACTGCTTGGCCCTCATTGGTTAGAAGATAGGTGGGAGGAGTAAACAGAACAGACCGCTGGGAGGAAGAGGAAGTGAGCTCAGACTCCACAGCTCTCCTCTCCGGAGCAGATGCCTCAGAGAGACGCCATGCCCCAGCTCCGACCCAGGATGGACTTAGGCTAGAATCTTCCCGGTAAGACCAGTGCTCACAGATTATTAGAGATGGGTTGATCGGGATATCAGAATTAGCCAGTAAGGGCTAGAGCTAAAGGGCCAAGCAGTGATTAAAAGAATACAGTGTCCGTGTAATTATTTCGGGCATAAGCTAGCCGTGGAAGCGGCCGGGTGCCGGAGACGCAGCCTGCCGCTCCTATTACTACACTACGTGCCTAGCTTGGGGTGGGATAAGGTCCCACAACTACTGGGCACATACAATAATGATGGTAGCGAAGGGATAAGAGGTGTGAAATGCTGCCCACCTCTGGCATTAAGCCGCCTGTATTAGCTTGACTTGTCTTGTGGCAGCACAAAATACCAAAGAAAAGCAACCTAAGAGAGGAAGGCTTTCTCTGGCTCACAGTTCCAAGAGATACCATCTGCCTTAGCTGCAAAGGGCAAAGGCACTGCTGAAGAAACAGGAGCTAGCTGGTCCCATTGCGTTATCAGGCAGGGAGCAGAGAGCAAAAAAATGCTGTGCTCAGCTGCCTTTCTCCTTTTCTGTACTGTCTGGGACATCAGCTCCTGGAAGGGTGCCATCCCTATTTGGGGCGGTTTACTCCCACCTTATAAACATAATCTAGAGACTCCCTCCCTCAGGGTCATCCCCAGACTTGTCTCCATGGTGACTCTAATGCCCCGAACTGAGAGTCAAGATTAAGCATCACAAAGCCTAAACTCACATTTCACCCTGGGTTGTGGTTGGAATTTATTCAAGGTGTGCTCATTGCTGAGGCTGGAGAGGTTCCAGGGTGTAGCGACTCACCCAAGATGACACTCCCTGCCAGCAGCAGAACTGAGTCTGGAGATCCTGCCCCCAGCTCCACCTCCTGTTTCCTCTAACCATGTGCTGTTTATTCCAGGGAGTCTAGGGCCCTGCGTTCCTCACTCATCCATTTTATTTTATTTAGTTATTTAATTATTTACTTATTTATGTGTTTATTACCCATCTAGTTCCAGAGATAACTTAGGGCTTTTGTACAGCTCATTAATTGCCTCATTGCTGGCTAGAAACAGGGAGACTAGCGGAGAGGGGCGGGGAACACATTGAGTGGGGGATCCGCAGGAGCTAGGAAACATCAGAACCTGCAACTGGCTGGAAATACCACTGCCTCCACTCTTTTGGTCCCACAAAAGGATTCCATCCTAGAAATGGCTTCATGCAGGAAGGCCCTCCCACAGGAATTTCCCCATTTGGCCTAGTACCCATTTTGCCCTGACCAGTGAGTACACACATTGCCAGGCTGGAAAAGAAGGATGGGTTTGTGCTCTGTGTATTTCCTAGTTTCTTGTGGTCGCTACTGGAGGTAGCTGCAGGAAGTAGAAGGTGAGGGTATGCGCACCAGATTGGATGGTCTTCTCTAAGAGGTCCTAGCATGACACCTTCCATTTCCTGTACAACCTCCCCCTTTCCTGTATGGCCCCCATTTCCTGTATGACCCCCTGTTTCCTGTTTGGCCTCCCATTTCCTGTATTCCATGTGTGAGCAGATCTGTCCTTCCTCCATGACAATAACTTGTTGCAAATGTCCCCCAGAATCAGCACAGATTATGGCAGAATCAAGGTAGGTACGAGTGTCGTGAGACTCTGGAGGTGAGTGTCCAGCCTGGCAGAGGATTGCACTGGAGGATCCGTGTTGAGGTATGCAGGCAGTAGACTACACAATCACCCCGGAACATCACAGCACCTTCCAGTACCCCCTAGGCTGCCTTGTTATGCTCATCCATGCCAGAGCTGCAATCAGCTCGCCCAGAGGAGTGGACAAAGGAGGTTACAGGACATTAGTTTCATTTGAATTTTCCCCCTGGAAGCCCCGCCTGGCAACCAGCTCTCCCAACACCCACATGTCCACAGCCCAACTGCTCCGTCCGTCAGGTCTTGTCCAACTTAACTATTCATTTTATGTATTTTAATTTGTGCAGAACATTTATTTGGCTTAAATTTCCTTTTCAGGGGTTGGAATGTGCCTTCCACACACAGGCAGAGATGATCTGCTGGAATTTCGTCAGTAGGAGTTTAGTTTACAAAGATAGTAACTGAGCTATTAAAACCAACAACCCCTTTTAAAGCAAACAGACCATTAAAATATAGGAACGGTTTATGGCATAAATAAAATTGAGGATATAGATTATTTAAAGATAAGATTTTTCAAGAAACAGGGATAAAAAAACACTTAAATAATTTCTCCACAGTAATTTTTTTTTACAAAGTGAACTTCAAAATGCAAATGTAAAATTAAAAAAAAAAGACACCAGAGAAATACATTAAAAACCTATCTTACTAGGAGAGACATCCGAAAACGGCTTGACTAGAATATTTGATAAGTACAAGATTTCTAAGGGGTGAAGTAGAGAGGGTGGTGGAAACTATTTGAATTCAGAAACGGCAGCATTTACCCAGCTCGTAAAGCTACATTGTGTGTGTGTGTGGGGGGGGGGGGAAACAAGACTTCTAGATCATTCTCCCAAGCTGACTGACAGATAAAATAATTCCGTCCATTAGGCCAATGCATTGTCTTCTCTTGGGCACAGAAGTGCTGTACACGGAGGTAGGTTTCCACTTCTATGCATATTTTAAGGGTTATTTGGCAACACAAGTGAAGCTAAAAGTAGCCTCTTAATCTAATTAATTGACATTTCTGAATCTTGCTTTCACAACAACACATGGTTTCGTGTTCTGGGTTTTAGCACTTGTCAAGCTTTTTTGGAGAATGTTTTGGTCAGAATGACAAGATAATTTGTGACTGAGGCTCCAAGCTCGAGAAGTGTTTAAGGCTATAATGATTTATTATCATCACAGAATAACAAAATTTACAAAGTGTCTCATCAGAATTTTTGAAATAAGTTTGCCACCATAGGAGAAGCGGGGAGCTGGGGGTGGGCTGGCTTGGGAGACAGGGAGGGCTCAGAGTTCATATACAAACCCAGCCTTGACGGATTGGCTGAAATCTCCTCCGTTACAATTTATCTCTGCATGTTCCTTGGGAGGAACCACAGAGCAGGCCAGGAGGACAAAAATGTGATAGAGTAAAAGGAAGGGAAAATCCAGCCTTTTCCCCCTACCCCCAGTCCTTTGTAAGCAGGAAATCCGAATCCCCGGCTCCACTTAGAACATATATGTGGCCACAGTCAATGATGAATTTTCTACATTTTGGCAACGGTCAGAGCGAAAGTAGTCTCACTATCTATAGAAACTTTGAGATGGAGAACACTTGGAGTGTGCTACTGAAAATGCAAGAGACACATTTCTCGGAGGATGAAATAATGTCACTGAGTGACAGTAAATTAACATGCTGACATTTGCAGACTTCGAGAGCACTGCCATAAAAAGAAGTAATACAACATGACTAATTTGGACTTCTTCTTTATTTCTTCCCTGGGAGAGACAGCCCTGGCCCTCCCAGGCCACCCGTGAGACTCTGCCTCTCGGCGCTTCCTCCTCTCGCAGGAAATGCAGGAGATTTTAACATTCCTTCTTGACTCTGAATTTCAGACAGTTCCTGGTATACCACCCGTGTGCGATGATGGGCACGGGAAGCCACCAGACCCCTGAGTGACAGCTGGTGGGGGTGCACTTCCCTGAGGTCCCTAAACCAGCTGCCTGTAGAATATCGGGACGGGAAAGCAATGGGCATGCAGAGTGTGTTCTGGTATCAATGGGAAGACTGAGGCAGAGAGAGGATGGAAGTTCTCAGCTTGGGTTTCTTTCCCCTGGGCCAAGAGTCCATCCTAAAAGGTCCCTGGAGGGACAAGTGGGTATCTTCTTATACCCTACTTGCTTCCAAAGAAAGCTTGGGCGATGCCTGGCACCCGGCAAGAATAGAAAAAAGCTTAGCCAAACTGATTAAACAAAGGAGCAAGGTCAGTATATTATCCTAAAACTTCTACACCCAAGCTCTGCCTCCAGAAAGCCATCAACCTAGCTTGGCTCTTCTTACCTCAGCCTCTGGGCTTCCTTGAGAAGACGCCAGTCCTCAACTCCAGAAGTTCTTCTACCCTCCGAGCTTGCTCCTCAGGGGAGCACCATACTCCTCCCCACATCCTTCCCACGAGGACTGTGTGTTCTAACCTACACTGCCCAGCATTCCCCCCTAGGCTGTGTTCTATGCTGGCCTATGGAAGGGGTCCCATAATGGACATCTCTCCCACCTGCTGCTGGCTGCCATACTTGTGGACAAAGGCTATCTGAAAATGAATAGAGCTGCAAAATATAAGCTGTAAAAGCAATTATCCTACGGAGACTGGAGGATGACCTATTAGCAAATGCATGTAAGAGGGGGTGGTCCTGTGAGGTTACATTGTTGCTGAGGCTGAACTCCGAGTTCCCTGGATCTCGGGTAGGTGTGTTCACCACCCATACTACCCCGAAGATCAGCAATCAAGCGGGAGCTTTCCCCTCTCCTGTCTGGTTGGCCCTCATACATCCCATTCGGGATAGTACAGCTTGCGTGGGACCAGGGATTCTTTCTAGAATTTTCCTGTGACCCTCATCTTTTGTGATATCAGTGGGCGACAAGGATCACACAGGAGCCACGCCACTGCCTTGTCCTTCTACTGAAGGCCAGCCTCTCTCCTGGAATGAACATACACAGATGTTGCCTATGTTTGCTGAGCCTGGCCATGTGGATTTCCAGAGAACGCCATCCCCTGGTCCTCTCCTAGCCTTTCCAAGGATCCGGTGTTCTCAGGCACAGTAGGAAGACCTGAGCCTCAGGAGATGCTTGAGGGCCCCCTTATTGTGCTGTGGACCCAGGGATGGGAACCCCAGCCCATGAGGCTGGCAGGTGCATGGCTCAGGCATTTGTCACAGGCTCTTTACCCTGTCCCTGCCTGGATGGTCTGAGGATTTGCGAGCCCTGGGCAGTGTCGTGGGCAGACATTGTTACGAGGTAACATAAGTTGAGAGTAACCTTTCAACAGAGCAGTTTGAGTTAAAATAAAGGGATTGAAAAAGAGTACAATGACCAAAAAAATCTATAAAAATGCAATTGCGCTAATATAATTTTATCACTTATTTAAAAATTTAGTCGACCCAAAAGACTACCAAGTGTGAAATTAAGGAACAGCTCCTCTACTTTTATGGAAATCACTCTTCCTCACTTGTCTAATGGCCTGATTTTGTCAGATCATTTATTTCCATGGTTTTAAAATGAGCTTGACAGACAGAATTTTATAATACCACTTTACTGCAAATAAGAACATCATTTTCGCTTATTAAAACTGAAGCTTAGAGAAAGCATTAAAATTAACAGTTCACTCTGCTTTAACCTTTTGAATCCTGCCATGACTTCACACCACAGACTATGTGTAAGGAAGGATGGCGGGCCCGAGTGCGGATGGAGGAGGTGGGGCTGGGGACGCATCCCAGACCTGCTGCGAGTTGGGGAGGCTGCTTGCCCAGCTGGGAATGGCTGTGAAGGTGCCTTCTGGAATCTTCCAGCTGGGCCAATGAGCTCCAGCCTCAGAGAGCCAGTGCTAGGACCCAGGGGAAGCAAAAGGCGCTCCTTCTAAACTCTGGCCAATGACCTACACTGGTCCCTGGAGATGGGCTTGATTGACAGTTGTGCCTGGAGACTCTTATACATCGGATTGCTTCCTTCTGTTATGTGTTTCAGATTCAGGCGCCGTTCCAGGCACCTAATAGAAAATGGTGAACGAGAGTCCGGTGTGGTAGTACATGCCTATAATCCCAGCTTCCCCCTACCCCTCCTGGGAGGCCAAGGAAGGAGAATTGGGATTTTTAAATCCACTCTGGCATACACCGAGAGTTCCAGACCAGCCTGGACTACACTATTTTGTCTCAGAGCAAGCACAACAATAAACATCCCAAAGTGGGGAAAACAGCAAATGAAACTAAGTCCCTGTTCTTAGGATGCTCGGACTGTCATTTGGGGAGATAGTTCATGAGCAGACAGGCACAGTATCCTGTCTAGCGAATAATCTAGAGTTTGGGAGGAAGACAAAGTAGGCCAGTGACAGACAGCTCATGGGATCTGCTTGCTGGGTTGAAGTGCTGTTTCTCTTTCTGGGGAACTTGGGGATGGGGTTGGCAAAGGGCTCTGTCCTGGGCATTGTGGGTTAGAGCATCCCAAAATCTCTTTCTGTGCCTTGTATGGGAAAGATCAGTATGAAGGTTTTTATTGGGGAGAACAATTGCACATCTATGCCTGGGGCTTCATCCCAAACCCCAGGGAACTTCTCTGTCCTCCTGACAGGTGTGAAACTCCAGGGTGTGAACTAACACCCAGGGATCAACTTTCAACCAATAGCCAATGGGAACTGGCATGTCAGAGGCCAGCCCTGGCCTCTTGGCTGGAATGCAGCTGAGCTGTGTGTTTCCTAGGGCCCTGCCATGGAATCAAGCCCCAGCTGACCCCTTTATTAATTGACCAATTCACAGCCATTCACTTCCCAAGTGGATGGATGAATAGGCCTTCGCCCAGGGAGGAAGGATGTTGCATGAAACAGAAACGCTATTTTCAGGCAGGATGAACGGTGAAGCTGAGGCTCAGGGTGTCTGGCTTGCTGGGCTATCTAGAGAGAAGGAAGGCTCTATGGGATGCCACAACGTAAGAAAGAGCCAGGCACAGGTTCCGGAAAGGTTTACCTGGTCAACCCACCCAGGATGCACTAAATTGCTTTCTCTCTCTCTGAAGCTTTGGTCAGGGCCCCTAGGCAGAAGAAAGGGGTCGGGGGAGCTGCATGGGAACAGTATCTGTGACCGGAGCTAGGGATGGGGGACACAAAGTAAACAGACCAGCCAATAGAAAGAAACATAATCAAAATGATACTTTGTAATCCTCCAAATCCATGGAGGGCCCAGTGGCTTTTGTCTAAGAACCACCCACATTGAGGAAGAAGGTTCATCACCTGTGGATCAGCCTGGTCCCAAGCTTCCATGGGGACAAGCACTGAGTCCAGAGGCTGCTGTGAAATGAAGCTTGGTGTTGCCTTACTCCCAGCCCAGTCACTCCTGTGGGAAAGGCAGGTATGTTTGGGGGTTGGTGGATCTCTAATCAGAATGGTCCCACGAAAGAGACTGGAGTGAGAATTGGGGCTGAGGGTAGTGCCTGAAAGATCAAAAGACAGGAGTGGGATGAGTGACAAGCAGAGGCTGCCAATCCGAGCCCTCTGATGTGGGTCTTTGCCAATGGCTCCCATTTCACAAATTGTAAACCAAGCATTCAAGGTCAAAGCACTGAGCTGGGAAGTGCTTGGTAGATATGTGGAGGCTGTGAACTGGTCAGTTAATAAAGTGGTTATCTGGGGCTTGTTTCTATGGCAGGACCCCAAGAAACATACAGCTTCAGCCGCATCCCATCCTAGAGGCCGGGCTGGGCTCTTTCATCCCTAGTCCCTTCGGCCATTGGTTGAAAGTTGTTCTGTGGGTGTTAGATACAGGTATACACATCCAAGCTTCTAAATGGCCCTCTCTGTTCCTCCCACGTGGTGGCCCTTGTGGTCACAGAGCATTCTCTCGGAGCACTCGGCACCCCAAAGGCCACAGCCTCCGCATGCATTTGCTGACCACCAGCACCGTAACGCATGCAGTACCCCTAACAAGACAAATAGCCTCAGAACTTCTCTGAGTGGGGGCAGATGGGTAGGAAAGTGACTGCTGCCGTAGGGGATACAAAGTAGAGCATCAAGAAAATGATGAATGAAGACGATGAAGGAACATATAGTTTTTTAAAAAAAACTAAATGAACGTGCTGGGTGCCTGTTCACCGTGTCTGCTGTAGCATCAGAGCATCTCTGCCTGGCATGCCCTGGGGATACCCTCAGGCACCATCAGTCACTGTCGAGGCCCCCTGGGCAAACATCTGTCACTGCTTTGTGTTGCAATCTGCTCGCAGGTGGGTCTCGTCTCTAATCTGGGAGCACCTGGAGGCTGGAGCTTTTCTCTCTGGCACCTGCGAAGGCTCACCAGTGGCGCTGGTATGGCCAGGTGGCAAGCCAGTGAGTGGAAGATGTGCAGGGCATGAGTAAACGTCTGAAAGGGACTCCTCACCGAGAAGGCAAAAGCTGAAAACAAGGTGCCCCTGAGGGTCTCTAGGAGCCGGATAATGATTTCTCCATGCGCTAAGTCCTGGGAGGTGGGATCCATTAAAGGGACAGCTGAGCCAGGGGAAGACTGGGCAACAGGGCCATGGCTGCAGTCTAAGAGGGACTAAGGCTCCCCTACATCTGGAACCACAGCTCTACTCTGCCCTACCAAAAGCCCTGTGCACATTTCCCCGACCATGCACCGGACTTCCAGCTCTGGGAAGAGTCATGGCCACCTTCATGGGTGCGTATCTGTTTTTTTCTTGAAGCTAAGGACAGAGGAAGGACTATCCCACCCATACCCTATCCCCAGCCCCAGGCTGAGGCTTACCACAAGGTAGGCACTGCATGAGTGGGGACTATACACTGTGTTGAACTTTTCAGTGCTGTGAAAAGAAAATGCAGAGAAAAACAATGTTCAAGGAAGGAGGGAGTTTATCTTGGCCTACAGTTGCAGGGAATCCGGGACAATTCCCAATTCCACTTGATTCCATCGCTGTATATCTGGGGTGAGGCGATGGAGGGTTTGTCAGGAATCTGCTCACTTCATGGTAGGTAGGAGAGGGAGAAAAAGAAAGCTAGGGGCAGAAGGAGGGGAAAAAACAAGGAAGAAGGAGGAGGGAAAGGGAGAAGGAGGAGGAATAGGAGGAGAAGAGGGAGAAGAAGAGCAGAGGGAGGATGAGGAGGAGGGGGAGGAGGAGGAAAGGAACACAGCATACCCAGCAAAGAAAGGCCCTAATGACGCATTCCTTCCAGTTAGGCCCCACACTCCACAGTTTCCAACACTTCCCAATAGTTCATTCAGTTATGAATCTACGAAGAGTCCATTCATGAGGTCAGCTCCATCCTCAGAAGTCACATCTCTGAACTATGTACTGGGACAAAACCTCATTCAACACAGAATTAGGGGCTATGGAAGAGATTCTTCATGCCCAAACCATGACACCTGGTTCTCTTATGCTAGCTGGCTTGGTCTTCGGATGCCATGAGCTGCTCCCAGAGTTGCTCTGTTTGATCATGAAACATCACCAGAGTTCCATGTGTTGAACACTTGGTATCCAACTTGGAGGCTCTAGAGATCCACTGTAGAATACCAAGGGTGGCCCCTGCTAACTGTCTGCTAAGATGTGAACAGCAGCCTTTACAGGCCACTCATACCGCTCTGATAGTTTCCCTGAGCATATGGAGCCAAGAAGACCATAGCCTGAGCCGTCTGGACCTCAGAGCAAACTAAGCAGTTCCTCCATTAAGGTGTGCTTTCAGACATTTCCACCATACGGACCCAACAGACTGACTAAGGCAGTTGCTAAGGGGAGTAGATGGAACACAGGCTACCCCGTGTGACCTGCATGACCTCCTCTGATGTCCCTGTATCCGTCTGAGGGTGAGCCAACTTCTTCCATACCCAGAACTTCCTGAGTGACCGTGGCACCTGTGCAACCACACACCAGGAGGAGGAGCAGCCTTGTGACAGATGGAAGTCATGTTTGGTTGGGATGACAGGGCAGCTCATGTTAGTCTGGTACCCTAGCCATGCCTAAAGGAAGCAGAGCTGGTCTGGGTGGCGGTGACAGGCTGGTCTGGGTGGCGGCGACAGTGATTTTCAAGTAGGACTGTACAGGACTTTGAAGGAGAGCTTGTGCCTCAGGCGTTGATGGTATTCAGAAGCCGTGTCTGCCATACGGTGCAGACTGAAGAGGCCTGAGTTTCTGGCATCCCCAAGGCTGTCTTCCACTCTTAGATGGAGCTGAGATTTCCAAGAATGGCTTCCCACATCCTCCCATGTCAGCAGGGTGCTCACAGCATCAGTGTCCCCTCGCCACAGATGAGTGCTGTGTGGATTTGCTCTCCTCTACGGCTAAGGGCAGAGTGGGCCTTAGAGAGCTCAGGAATACTTGGCTGTAGTTTCGCTGTGATGTGAGCTGTAGCTCCTCCTATTTCCTTCTCAAGTTCAACAAAAGGTGGAATGGAATATCAATTTCTCTGTCTCCTTATGATGGTCAATCTTAAGACACATTTATTTATTTATTTATTTATTTATTTATTTATTTATTATTATTTTACATGTATGGGTATTTTGCTGGCATGTCCATCTGTGCTACAGAGTCCAGAAAAGCATGTTGGAGCCCCTGGAACTGGAGTTAAAGACAGTTGTTAGCTGCCATGTAGGCGCTGAGAATTGAACTCAAGTCCTCTGCAAGTCAGCGCTCTTGACTTCTGGGCCATCTCTCCAGCTCCACAACGATTAGTCTAAATTACTGACTTGATTTAACTGAGAGGCACCTTGGAGATCAGTAAAATTTCTGGAGACACTTTGATCACGAGGGGTCTAGTCTACTCATTAGTGCATGCTGGCTTTTATATTTCAAAGGCCCTCATCAAGCCTTGAATCTCAAGGGGCTCCTGCCTCATGGTTTCCCAGGGACTGCTCCATCCGCACCAGGGCATCTTAAGCAAAGAGTGGGTAGTTTCACTGGTCTGCTTGGAGCATTCTGCTTCTTGCCTTAGAAATCCCTTTCCCTCAGCAGCTGAGCCCAGACAACTGACTTGGCCCAGACTGATCACACAGCCTCCTAAGGCAAGAATTCCATATCTCCACAATGTGGGAAAGCCGAGACCCTAGCTGCTCAGCCTGAAAACCACCAGTCTGCCATAATCAGATCTGCTTACATGGCAGGAGCTTAGACGTGCATCCATTGTGGAAAAAACAAAGGCCCAGAAGCAAGAAAGCCAATGCCAGGCTCCAGTCTTAAAGGAGCTGGCTATAGAGTGTGTTGTATTTCAGCCCGGGGGATTGGTGTATTGGGCCCCTCCCTCCAGCCCATCCCACCAGGGTCTAGGTTCCCAGCATATCACTGTTTCTTTGCACCTGTGTGGCATAGCTTTGTGACGATTGGCTGCAGGCACCACTGTAGGCCTCCCTGTGTCTAGGACTTGAGACTAGGCATTTGGTTACTGGCCCTAGAGCTTAGAGCTTAGACATGGCCTTGAAGTCCTTTGCTTTGTTCTTACCCAAGCAGACGTCTGAGGGATACTAAGGCAGGTAAGATTTGCCAGTGGGTCTCCTTCACATAGCTAGTCAGCAGGCCACCCATTTTCCCATTTAAAACCTTCCAGATGACCAAGGTCGGTCTAGTAACATCTCCCAACTACCACAGAGAGTATGAGGCTTTCCAGTGAGCTTTTCTGATCAAGCATGGGAAGAGGCAGGAAATGGATTCATCCCTGGAGCCTGAGGGAGGATGATGCTGTGGACGCTTGAACTTTTATCTCTAGCTTCTAGAAACTGCTAACAAAGGTCTGTTGTTTGAAGCCACTGAGTTTGCTATAGCAGCTACAAGAAACTCATTTAGGCACTCGGGCTCAGAAAGGCGAGAACTTCCTTTATGTTTCACCCGTGTGCATATGCATGTGTGTGGGCATCTTTGCGCATGTATGTGGAGATCACGGATTGGCCACAGGTGTCTTTCTTGATCACTCTCCAGGCAGGCCTGGAACTCACCGTGGAGCCCAGGCTGGCGCTCTCTCTCATCCTCCTGCCTCAGCCTCCGGAGTTCTAAACTGCAGGCATGCCTCATGCCTGTCTTATTCTTGGCTTATGAGTGACGAAACTGTGATATAGAAAGAATGCTTGGTCGAGGCCACAGAGCCAGGAAGGAGCTTAGCTAACATCTGGCCATGTGCCATTTGGCCCCTGGTGAAGCGCTTACTCTTAACCTCTCTGTGGTCTTTGCTGAGTCATAAACAAAACAATATGTCACAGTCCAGCAGAGATAACATCACAGACACTAAGGGCCCTGCGTGGCCCACCTCCTGGATGTGTCCCTTACGCTCAGGTCCACAGAGAGGTGCCTGCTACCACAGGAATAGTCTCCACACTCAGTGCATCTTCTCCTTGCGTTGGGCAGTTCCATGTCAGCTTGACACTAGCCAGAGTCAAGTGAGAGAAGGCCTCTATCAGATTGGCCTATAAGCAAGCCTGTTGGACATTTTTTAAATTAGTGATTGATGGGGAAGGGCCCAGACCATTGTGGGTGGGGCCACCCCTGAACTGGTGGTTCTGGGTTCTATAAGCAAGCAGGCTGAACAAGCCATGAGGAGCAAGCCAGTAAGCAGCACCCCTTCATGGTCTCTACATCAGCTCCTGCCCCCGGTTCCTCCAGGTTTCAATCCGGTATTCTTTTGGTGATGGACTGTGGTATGAAAGAGTTGCTTTTGGTTGCAGTGTTTTAGCATAGTAGTAGGAACCCTAACAGTGACCGTTCCCCAGGTTTCATCTATTTTCGCTAACTAACCCACCCACTTGGCTCAACACACACTACTGCGGTGACTTACGTTTATAAGGGTGGCCTCAGAGGGTCCCATGAGCCCCAAATTGCACTGGCTTGGGAACATTTCAGAAAGAGATAGCAGATACTAAAACCCCCAGCACAATTAAAGATTTGACATATTAACATTCCAACACTCGGGATAGGTGTATGTGCCCCTGACCTGCAGGATCCATGCTTCATAGAGGATCCTGAAAGGCCCTGTAAGCCTGGGGCACAGGGACAGTGTCTGAGCCAAAATTCTTGTTGCTGTAGGCTTCAGTTGGAGGGAAGTTTTCCAGTTCCACTCTAACTCCATTTCTTCAGAACTTTCCAGAACCTTCCACCATGTTTGGCAGCAAAGAAGGTTCTGCCCACAGCTTGCCTGTGGTGTAAGTCAGATGCTGAGCCTGGGATTGATGTGCTGTAGGACATAGCACGTCGCATCTTGCCAGCCTGCCTAGGAGGGCCACTCTGCAGGTGACATCAGCTACTGCAAACTGTGCACTTACCGTATGCCAGGCTCCCTGCTAAGCTTTTAGGACCCACCCCACCAAGGCCACAATCACTGTCCCCATTTCACAGATGAGCTGGCATTGCCAGCTGGGCTCTGCAAATTCACCACCCTCCAGTGCATCTTGGGGCGAGCTCATGATTCAATAGTCTGTCTTCCTCCCAAATGGTTTTATTATAAAAACTACTTAGCATATCCCACTTAGAAGAGTAGATATTTCATATCTTTTGCCTATCCCAATGTGCACTGCTAAACATTCATTATTTAACTGTGCGCCGGGTGCAATCATTCTTCAGGTTTGGGCATGCCAGCAGTAATTTCTATCCTGCGCGAAAAGCCGGGGTGCGCGCGCTCCCTATGCAGAGAGAGCTGACAGCAGGACAGAATGTGATTGTTCCAAAAGCCACACTTGATAGCGAATGAGTGAGCAGGTGAGGATTAGAGATGGGAAGCTTGACCGCCGTTTGGAGACGCAAACCAACAATTAGAAAGGAGAATGTGTTCTGTGGGCTGTCAGGGAAGATTTTTACAAGGCCAAAGGAAGAAGACGATTCAGACTTGAGGGGAGTAGGCTGTCCGCTGAAGCTGTAGAGGAAACCCACCCTTGGGATGTGTTTGAAGATCTGTGTTGAAGAGGACTTAGAAGACTTTTCTCGGGTGGTTCCTCTGGAAGGTCGCAGAAAGAGTGAGCACTGTCAGCTGGTGTATCCACTCAACAAGCATATCCCAGCAGGCACTGCATGTCTGGTGCCTGCAGCCTGGGGCTCTGTGGAATGGGTAGTAGTTTGATAGCCCAAGAGAACAGGGCTTTGGGATGGATGCTAGTCAGGGGGCTCTTCCCTTGGGACTGAATGTTGAACAGAGTCATGGTTAGCAGTTAGTGAGCATGTCGTGTCCTGTGGGTCACTGGACAGTCAAGGGCTCACTCTCCAGGTGACGCAGGTGGACTGTACCAATTTCACTTTCATCAGGAGGTTCTGAGGCTCTGGAATCTCAAGGTCAGCAGGTCTCAGTGTAGGTGTGTTGGGGGTTTGGAGAACCCTGACGATTTCCCTGATAGAAGAGAGACTCAGACAGCCCTGGAAATTGAACCATAATGTTATATTGTATGTACTATGTATTTTATAGATTAAGATATTCTGCAGATTATTTATATATACAAATATGCGCATATATCCATACATGCACACTTACACTGTACACTTACATTGTAGAACATGTCTACATGTAAAGTTTGAAAACCACCAGCATTCTAGGTCAAGGTCACCTCGTGGCTGCCAACTACAGATGAGGGACCCTTCTGTTGTTGGGTGCCAATGACATTAGCAACCTGGGGTTCTCTTAATTTCATTCATCAGGATTCCAAAAAAAAAAAAAAAATCCAAGGGTTTCAGAGAGGTCAGTGAATTTCAGGAGTGTGTATGGGGCGTATCCCATCTCCATAGACAAAACATCACCCAATATCCTGGTTGGTTTTTGTTTTTTGTCAACTTGATATAAGTTAGTGTCAAACAAGCAGGAGAGCCTCAAGTGAGAAAATGCCTTCTTCAGATTGGCCTGTGGGTAAGTCTGTGGCTTTTTTTTAATTAACGATTGATGGGGGAGGTCTAGCCCACTGTGGATGGTGTCATCCCTGGGCACATGGTCTTTTAGTATATAAAAAAGCAGGATGGGACAACCCCAGGGGAGCAAGCCAGTAAAGCCCCACTCCCCCATGGCCTCTGCTTCAGTTTCTGCCTCTAGGTTCCTGCCTCGAGTTCCTGCCCTGGCTTCTCTATGGTGAATTGTAAGATGTAAAGCTGAAATAACCCCTTTCTTTCCCAAGTTGCTAGAAGGCAAATTATGACACCAGGTTTCCCCACATCCTCAGGCTGGGAGCCCAGTGTGCTTTTCTCATAACCAAAATAGCAACTTTTTCTTTTTCATGCAAAAGCACTCTACAGTTGGAAAATGCCCAATCCTTTGGTTGCTGATCTTCTTGTTGCTTGATTTCTCAGGTAGTTCAAGACTGCATGTCTCTGTTGTAGTGAAGCGGCTGACTTGTGGACAGAGAGCGAGGACTGGTCAGTGCTCAGCTTCAGGGACTGCTTCCTCAGGTCCCTGTTCAGTGCCAGCTGGTCTGTACATGCTACAACACTCCAGCACCACACTGACCCATGATCCAGGGCTGGCAGTCCTATTTTGGAGACTAAGGTTGTGCTTGACCTTAAATTCTTGCTGCTGCTTATTTTGTCCTTGGCTGCTGCATCTGATCAGCTCGACTGCTCTCCGCAGAAAGTTGTTCTGTCTTATTTGTTGCAAAATCACTTATTTCTGTTCAGTGGGTAATTCAGGTTTATAGAAAAATGCATGAACTCTCATGTATCCATAACCAGAAACCAAAATCTCCAGTTTTCCTCCAGTTTTCCTCTTCCTCTTCCTCCTCTTCCTCTTCCTCTTCTTCTTCTTCTTTCTCCTCCTCCTTCTTCTTCATTTTTAATGTGTAGCCTAGCCCAAACTGGCCCGAAACTTGTGATCCTCCTGCCTCAGTCTCCTTCAGCAAAGACTATTAGCATGCACCACCACAACCAGCTCTTTTTTTTAAAGTTTAATTTTATTTTATTGTATGTACATTGGTATATTGCCTGTATGTAAGTCTGATCTGTCAGATCCCCTGTAATTGGAGTTTACAGACAGTTTGAGCTGTGCCGTGTGGGTGCTAGGAATTGAACCTGGGTCCTTTGGAAGAGCAGCTAGTGCTCTTAACCGTTGAGCCATCTCTCAAGCCCCAGAATCTCCAATTCTTAACACCTTATTCCTTCTCTCTCTCTCTCTCTCTCTCTCTCTCTCTCTCTCTCTCTCTCTCTCTCTGTCTCTGTCTCTGTCTCTGTCTCCCTCTATCTCTCACCCCCCAGTTTCTCATGCTCTATTTCTCTCCTCCCTACTCATGTCTCTAAACCAGACTTTAAAAGACCCTTTGTGTTCTTACTTAAATCCACAACCTCTGACTTACAATGGTTTATATTTGTGATGTTTAAGTGATACAATGCAGCAACGTACCCTCTGTAGAAAGGACACTTTGGAGTTTGGAATGTTGCTTCTTTTCCAGGTTAGCGATCCAGTGCCCCACAGGCTAGCTGGATCAAATGCATCCAACCCATTGGTGTTTCAATATATTGAGTTTATCGGGAGGTAATGCCATCTTAAGTCAGCAAACATCCCATCCCTTAATTTCAATCCTAAACATCAGTATTCTTTTCCTTCCCTACCCTTTCCCATTTGGCAACCACCTTTTTCAATAATGAGAAACTTGGATTTCTTGTCTGCAGCACATATGGTAGTTTGAACATGAAGCATGTCAGCTTTCCATTGGCTGATGTGATGAAGGCTTGGTGTGGCACAAGTGGGGTTCAAAGATGGAACTTTGGGGGAGAGATTGGATCATGGCAGATCTGCTTTCATCTATGGATTAATCCATTGATGAGTTCATAATTTGATAGCATTGTCAGGGAGTAACGGAAATGTTGGGAAGTGGAGTCTGGTTATAGGAAGTAGGTCATGAGGACAGGCCTTTGAAGAACATTTCTCTGTTCAATGTCTCCCTTCTTTTCCCCACTTCTTCTACCTCTCCCCTTCTCCCCCCCCCTCTCTGCTCTGTCACATTGTTTACCCTCTTTTTTAAGGTTCTCTCCATTGGTCTTATGTTTGTTTGTTTCCTAATGTGATTTCTTACCTGTACACTTAGTCCCCCATCTATAACGGTTTATCTTAATGAACGTCTCTCATTGATTCAGCAGCAATATGCAGCTTCCAGGTTAGCATCAGGTGATCATCTTTGCTTTGCCATGATTTTCCTCCTTGAGGCCTAGAAGCCACTGAGCCAACCTTGGACCATGAGTCAACTGATTTTTTTTCTTCCATCTAAATTGTTTCTCTCGGGTGTCTTTCATGGCAACAAGAACCCTAACTGATACAGCATATTTATGTATTTATTCATTCAGTTATTAGCTACTCATACTTTTTTGGCCTGCTGTTTTAACTCCTCAACCCATGTTAATAGCTTGGGGATTCGTGAACACATACTTTTCAAAACTATTTTTAAGCCAGGCTTGGTGGCTCCTTCCTGTCATCATAGCTACTCACCAGGTTGCAGCAGGAGGATTGGAAGTTCAAGGCTTGTTTGGGCTGCAGAGGAAGCTCAAGACCAGCTTAGACAACTTAGAAAGATCCTGATTTAAAAGTGAAAAGTTAGACAAGGGTTGGATTTGTAACCCAATAGCCGAGTGCTGGCTCAACGCATGCGAGGCCCTAGGCTCCATCCTCAATACCAGAAAAGAGAAAAAAAAAATTCTAAATACAAACAGGATAGATTTTTGTCCTCTGCACGCTCTACCCAACCCCTGCCAGATCTAACCAGTATTATCAGTTTGCTGTGAATCTTTCCAGACATTGTTTTCTGCCTTTGCACACCCACAGAAATTAAAATTGTAATGTTTTGAGTTATCTTTGTATAAATGGTTTGATGGTTTACACCCTGATTAGCAACTTTTTAAAAATAAAATAAAAACCCGAAAAGATTTTGGAGCTTTTCCATGTTGGTACATATTGATTCATTTCACTGCCACTGAACTCGAGCTCCTGCACTGTGAGGGAACGCCTGGCGCCTTGGTGTTATTTTTGCATGGCTTGCCATGGAGCATCGTGCAGTACCTAGGAAGATTCCACACTCAGCTCAAGTTCCTGAGCATAGAGCGCTCTGGAGTCACTGTGGAGGCTCAGGAGTGTTAGGAGCGAGGGTGTTTGCAGTCTAGAATCCAGTAAAGACTGAGGGCTTTGATAATGGCTGCTGTATCACACCACCCATGGGGACTGCTGCGCATCGCCCTGGGCAGCTCAGGTCAGGGTATGCAGAACCAGCTGCTGCTCTTTTATCAGGCAGGGAAGGGAATGTACTCTTGAGGCTGAGGGTTTCTTGAACCATTGGACTGTGGGTAGAGAACCTATTTAAGGTAAGTGCTGGGCCCTGGAATCTTTTAGTTATTAGTGTGGAGGAATGATAATTCTCTCATGAGAAAAATCCCCAGTCTGCTAGTCTTTTCAGAAGTGGTGGCTCATGTCATAACTAGCCACAAGGCTCCTCTGATCTCACCAAACACAAGAACTGTCTGTAAACACAGACACAGACACACAGACACACACACACACACACACACACACACACACACACACACACACACACACACAACAGGGTCCTGCTAAATGACCCAGGCTAACCTTGAACTCTTGATCCTTCTGCCTCGGCTTTTTAAGTGCTAGAGTATATAACCATGTCAATATTTAAAAAGCAATCTTTCCTTCTTTTATTTTATTGTGTCTAAAATGTGTAAAGCACTATATTTGATACGTGTGTATAATATACTCTGCTCATACCACCCTATTTTCCTATCTTGCTCTCCTGCCTCCTCTATCAGTAGTTTTATGCTGTAATCTGCCTGGCTCTGGACTTGACCTGACGTGGATGATGGGTAGTGGAGAACTGACAGACATGAATAACACAAACTGGGATCTTGTGGTCCATGGGTTGAGATGGTGATGCACCAACAGTGTCGTGGAAACTCAGCATGTTTGTCTTATCTAGCAGAAACCTGGAGATGGGGTTGCTAGTCCAGCTAGGTGAGGGCTCCCAGGCCACATCCATCGGGATGTGGAAACTCTTGGTCAGTACTTTCTACCCACAATAGTCATTTATTTGCCAGCATCTGTACTCAGACCGGGAGCAGGTCTTGCCATTCTCATGGGTCTGAGGTGCTGGCATCCTTAAAATGGCCGTGCTCATGTCAACAACACACATGAACTTAGGACTTCATATCTCCCCACAGCCCTCTTTCCTCTCCCCAAATAGTCTTTTATTCTCATGTATTCCTTTTAAATCTATCTCTTGCTTATAAAAGGAAACATGATCTTTTTTCTTCACAAGTCTGCTTATTCCACAACACACGACCATTTCCTGTACTGTCCACTTTGATGGAAATGACATAATTTTGTAAACAAAATTTAAACTTTAAGGATTACGGGGTCTCCATTTTCTGACCGGACCCATCCTGGTACCAGGGGCTTCCCAAACTTTGAACCCATTGCCCGTACTTGCTCAGTTTCCTTAGATCCTGACAATGGCAGATAAACAGTCCTCAGACCATTGGTCCAGGCCCACACCCCATTCAGCTGACTCCAGATGCTCAAATCTCAGTGCACAAACAGAAACAACAGAAATTAAGACAACACGTCTCCTCCCACAGTACCAGTCTCATAATAACGGCCCCAATGAGGATGACCTCAAAGAAATCTCAGACAAAAGTTCAAAAGATGATGTTCAAACAACTCAAAGAAGATTAAAACAAAGAGATGAATGAAATAAGGAAGTAAACAAGATATGGGAATAGAATTAAATTAAAGAGATAGAATTACAGAAGAAAGGCAAGATTGAAATAATGCTAATAATGAGAAACTCAATAAAGACCTCAGTGAAAAGCTTCACCAATAGAATGGATTATGTCAAAAACAGTACTAGAGCTGGAAGACAGAGTAGAGGAATACATCACTCCATAAAAGTGGATGATAAGTTTATAAGCATAAAAACATGGGGGGATAAACACCTTAAAAATATACCCTTCAGATCGTGGTTGTAGAAGAAGTGTATAATACCAAAGACACAGAATATGCTTCCCATGAAGTCACAGATCAGAATGTCCAAAGGGAAATGAATTTAGACAGTTCTCAAAAGGAAATGCAATGCAAGACGTGTTGAAATGGTTCTGTCAGTACAGTGCTTGCTAAAAAGCACAAGCTTTTTAGGCCCTGAATACAAATCCTGGCATCCATATAACTTCTAGATATGATGGCATGCACCTTTAGCTCCAGTCTTGATGGAGTGGTGCAGACACAGGTCAATCCCTGGAGCTCATTGGCTGGCCATCTAGCCAACTGGTAAGCTCCAAGTTTAGTGAGGGTCCCTGTTTCAAAAAGTGAAGCAGAGAGTAATTGAAGAAGACATTCAATGCTGACCTCTGGCATCCATATGTGCATGTACCCATACCAACTCATACAAACAACATACTCACAGAGATATGCTCTCTCTCTCCCTCTCTCTCTCTCTCTCCCTCCTTCTCCTCTCTCTCTCTCTCTCTCTCTCTCTCTCTCTCTCTCTCTCTCTCTCTCTCTCTCTCTCTCTCTCAGACACACACACACACACACAAAGTGGACAACAAATACATGAAAAAGACATGTTCAACTTTCTTAGCAGAGAAGTACCAATAAAGATTGTGATCTCACCTCAAAACCAACAAAATATTCGGTATAATATTTTCTAAGCTATCAATTCCAAAGATGGACTGCAGGAGATATTGGTGAGCTGTGGTCTTCTCAGCACCAACTATTTTTTGTTTATTTGCCTTTATTTTTAAACTTAGGTTGGTATATATCAGCCAGTTTTATTTTGCTTAGACAAGAGAACATGTTTGATCTTAAGGTTTCAGAAGAACTAGAGTCCATCATGGTGGAGGAAGGCATGGCAGCAGGCAGCATACTGGGAAGTGAGAGGTCGCTCCTCAACCCTCTGAGAGACAGCAAGAGTGAACTGGAAGTGGGGCAAAGCCTGACACATTTCCTAGAAGTTTCCTAGCCTCCCCAGACAGCACCACTAACTGAAGATCCAGCGCTCAAACACATGAGTGGTTTGATTAGTTTTTGTCTACTTGGGATAAACTTGAGTCTCCTGTGAAGAAGGAACGTCAGTGGAGGAATGGCCTCAGCAGAGGGCCTGTGGAGATGTCTGTGGGCGTTTTCTTCATTAATGGTTGATATGAGAGGACCCAGCCCACTGTGGGCGGCGCCATCCCTAAGCAGACAGTCCTGGGTTATATAACAAAGCAAGCTGAGGGAGCCATGGGGACAAGTCAGTAAGTACTATTCCTCCATGTTCTCTGCATCAGCTCTTGCCACCAGGTTCCACTCCTCCATGGCCCCTGGCATCAGCTCTTGCCACCAGGTTCCTGCCTTGAGTTCTTGCCCTCACCTCTTTCAGTGACTATCTGTTACCTGGAAGTGTCATAGGAAATAAATCCAACTTTGTCCCCAAGTTGCTTTTGGTCAGTGTCTCATCACAGCAACAGAGAAGCAAACTGAGATGAAGAAGCCCAATGGGAGACATTTCTCACTTAAACCATAACAGCATGCAAAACTAATGACTGGGTTTCAGTACCATGTTCTCTTATGTGCATACTGTACTTCGTTCATATCTACCCCATCACCCTTCCGTTATCCTCCCTCCCATTGGTCCCACTTTCTTCTTCCCACATAGCCCTCCTTCTATCTCTTTTAACAGACTAGAATGCCACCATGTGTATGTTAGTTGTCTGCATCCCCTCATCTGTTGATGGACATCAAAGCTGACTCGCAGCTTGACTGTTGTGAGTTGTGCTGCAAATAGTCGAGGTATCTCTGTGCTGTGCTACTTGGAGCCTTTCAACTCTCTACCCAGCAATGCTGTCGCTGGGTCTTCTGTTATGACTTTAATGTTTTTGAGGAACCTCGTACTGATTTCCATAGTGGATGCATTCATTTAAATGCCCACCAGCAGTGGATTTGGGTCTCTTAAGGACATTTTTAAAAATCACCCATAATCAACACTGTCATTGAGAGACGGAAAACCATGAATATTTCCCTATATACTTTATACATATCTAACAAAATTACGCAGCATATTGTGTTCTCCAGTGCCATTAAATTTCCGTTATAAGATTTTAAATGACTATGTAATATCCCATCATGTGGATAGATCATAATTTGGATGATCCTCCATAGTTGGATTTAGGCTAATTTTATGTTGTTGTTGTTGTTGTTATTATTATAAATAAAGTTTCAAATAATATCCCTGAATGCAGTTATTTAACTGTATCACTTATTATTTCCTTGGAATGAGTGAAGTCATGGGAAATTGAAGTTAGGCTTCTATTTTAGTCTTACAACATGGAGAACTCAGTTCTACTTTAAAAAAAAAAACAAAAAAAAAACCTTCGTAGGTACATATCAACCCCCAGGGCAGAGCAATCACATTGTGAGTGATCGCTCTACATACTCAAGCCATGATTTAATATCGAGACATCTACTATCCAAATGCTCATGGAGAAGAGAACTGGTTAGGTTAGACGCACTCTGGTGGGTCACTCAGAGAGGGGGAAGCTCCTATTCCCTCGGCTCAATCTTCACCGCGCTCCCGTATCAGCTGAACAAGCCTGACCTTGGGCAGGGAGGTGCTGAGCCCCCAGGTATGGTGTCCTGTGTCAGTGGGACACACCTCTGCCCCCACCCCAGTTTCTGCTATTTGAGATCACTCACCCCGCATACAGACAGCCAAGCAGTTACCGCTGTGAGGCCACCTCAGCGTCACCTCCCTCTGACCCAGGAAGATGTGACATAGGATATGATGTCTGATGTGATGGTTGGTGGGATCCAGTCTACGCTGGGGTGAGTGGATAGATGATAGCGGTGACTCTGGCAAAAATGTCACTCACTTGTTTGAGGTGCTGCAGGTGAAGGAGCAACGGTATAGTCAGGGCACCCATTTTAACTCGGCCAGGGGTCAAACATGGGACCATGGTGAAGAGAGAGCAGGGAAATCCAGGCTGGGTTTCTTCTAAGGGTTATGGAGAAAAAAAAAACCTAAGTGATAAATATATATATATAAAAGCATATACATTTTTCAAGTCACCCCAAGAAAACTGTCAACAGTTTTCAAGGGAGGTTTATGAACACCCTTTCTGTGACTGAAGATTTCAGAGATGCTGGTGTGTCAGAGCTGGACTGAGTGATACCCAGAGAGCCAGCAGTGTCATTTCTGTGTGTATCTGGGAGGGTGTTTCCAGGGGGGCGTCGCATATGGGTCAGTGGGCTGAGAAGTCCCACTTTGATGTTGTCAGCCTGCATCTAAGCAGTTGAAGGCCCAGACTGAGCAAAAGGCCATGGGGAGGCCAATGTGTCTTTTCTCTCAGAGCTGGGCATGCCTCTTCTGGTACTGGACATCAGGACTCCAAAGTCACTGGCCTTTCATGACTGAGGCTTGCACTAGTGAACTCGCCCCCAGTCAGGGCCTCAGCATTTGGCCTCAGGCTAAGAGTTGTTCCCTTTCCTTCTGGGTTCTGAAGGTTTTAGTCTTGGACTGAGCTCAGCGGCTGAATTCCCAAGTCTCTAGCTTAGGAAAGAGACTGCTCAGTGTCTGTAAACCGCACGAATCGATGCCTCTAATCAAAGCACTTCTGTCAATCTACCCAGTATCTATCTATGCAGCTGTCAGTCATCTCTATTTCTCAATCAATCAATCCACTAATCAATCATTTTTTATTATTTTTCTAGCATCTATCTTCTTCTATCTACCATCTAACTATCTATCATCTACCTGTCATCTATTTATTGTCTATCAGTCATCTACCATATATCAATCATAAGCTATCATCTATCCATTTATCTGTCTGTCTATCATCTATCTCTATCACAGATTATCATCTACCTACAATCATCTTCCTACCTCTCTATCCATCTTTCTATCCACATGACTACTTGTTTCTATGTTTCCCTTGAGGGCCCTAACTAAAAAAGGCCTACCTGGAAGAGGCAAATTTAAAGTGAAAATTTGAAAACTGGAGTCACCACATGAGAGAAAAATCACGGGAAGCTTGAGTCGATAAGTTAAGACATCTTGAAAATATGGTCTGAAAATTCCTTGAGGAAATGAAATTACACTTGTAATTATCTATGTGAATTATGTCTTTGGATAATTGTCTACCCAGAGTCCAGTCAGGACAGTCCTATGAGGCAGAGTGCCTAATTGGAGTGAGGCACGTGATCCAGTGACCATCACAGGCTCATAGAATCTCACACTGGCCCCCAAGCCTCTCTGAGGAGAACTAGCATCCAGCCAGTCCATTTCCACGCAGTAAGGTAGAACCAGGAGTACAGGGTTTAGCTGGAGCCCCGGGTGGTTTCTAGTGTTGCTGCCAGAAGCACTGGATACTGCATGCACATGCCTGAGGCTGGATCTTTTAGAATGCCAATAAGCAGCAGATTATCTGGGGATCCTGTTAAATTGCAGATTCTGGAAGAGCATCTGGACTGGGGCCTGAGCTTCTGCATTTCCAGTACTTCCGTGAGTGTGTTGATGTCGGTCCTCTGAAGAGCACATTTCAAAAAGCAAGCATATTGATCAAGAGTCTCAAACAGGTGGCTCGTGAGGTAGGCGGTCAGACATGTTTTATTTGGCTTTGCATGGTGTGTAATTTCTTTTCTCAAGTTTTGCTGTCAGTGCTTAAGACAATGGAAAGCCTCTCTATTTACCTAGGGTGAGGTTGCTGGCACCAAATTGGTTCTCCTTTCATAAATAAGTCTAAAACTAGACACACCATACTCAAATAGTTGTGGGCAACTCAAGACAACCTGAAACATCAATTCCTAAGTCAAGGGAGACTCTCAAGATGAGCCATCAGGTCTCTAGACCCCCTGTGCGGGACATTAGTGTAAACTCTGCAATCAGTCCAGCAGATATCTGAGCAGGGTGTGGTGGGCCTGCTGAAGAGAAGAGACAGGTTCACAGTTGTGGCTGTGCAGACAATCTCAGGTTCCCAGGCTCTGCTTAGCAGAACAACAAAGAAAGGCACCTGGGGCAAGGTCATTGCAGGCTCAAGGTGCTAGGCTAGACCACACACAGATAGCCTGATCTGCGCCAGAGGGAGGCTGTCAAGGGACTATCATAGTTAATCATCTTGTTGCTTAGACAAACAGGACTTAAGAAAGGGCTCATTTTGGCTCGAGGTTCCAGGACAAACTGTCCATCCTGTCAAGAAAGGCACACTGGCAGAGGCATAAGGCAGCTGTCACTTCTCACAATTGTCTATAACTCCAGTTCCAGGGGATCTGACACCCTCATGCAGACATATATGCAGGCAAAACACAAATGCACATAAAATAAAAATAATAAATTATAGAAGAACCTCAATTATAGAAGACAAAAAGATTGGATTCCCATATCTTATTTTAGGGTCTCTGCTGCTGTGAAGCAGCATGATCATGGCAACTCTTATAAAGAAAAACATTTAATTGGGGCTGGGCTACAGTTCAGAGGTTCAGTCCATTATCATCATGGAGGGGAGCATGGCAGACATAGTGCAGGAGAAGAAGCTAAGAGTTCTATATCTGGATCTGCAGCAGGAAAGGAACAGTGACACACTAGGTTTTATTTGAGCTTCTGAGATCTCAAAGCCCATTCCTGCAGCAACTACTTGACTACTTCCTCCAACAAGGCCACACCTCCTAATAGTACACTCCCAGTGGGCCTATGGGGGCCATTTTCTTTCAACTCTCTACAGTGAATATATATATATATATATATATATATATATATATATATGTGTGTGTGTGTGTGTGTGTGTGTGTGTGTGTGTGTGTGTGTGTGTGTTTGTGTATATATATGTATATATATATACGTATATATATATATGTTAGTCGAAGACATATATTGAAGAAGTTCCAACAGTTAATTCAGTTGTTTCACATTTTTTAAAAAATTTCATCTTCAGAGTCCTCAGAGACAATATATCATGGATACACTTCATCTCATTTAATATACAGTTCTTTTTCTGGTAACTGTGGTCTTTTTCTTTTCATATTCTCTTTTCTTGCCTTTTCGTTTTAATGGAACTCTATATTTAAATATACTTATCTTAAAATTTGCTTTTAGAAAATAAAAGTGTTCAGAGGCAGGCGGATCTCTGTGAGTTTGAGACCAGCCTGGTCTACAGAGCTAGTTCCAGGACAGGCTCCAAAACCACAGAGACACCCTGTCTAGAAAAACCAAAAAAAAAAAAAAAAAAAAAGAAAATAAAAGTGTTCATCACTAGATTTGGCCTTTCATTATTCTAATAAATCAATATTCTGAATTATTACCCTAATAAAATTGTTTTTTAATAAAACAAATAGATGTCAAATGAATGGATCAGAGGGTTGCAATGTACTAAAGTGAATAAGTCACAAATCTCAAAGTGTTCTGTGAGCATTCTCAAGATGAGTCAAGCAAATCTACAATATTAAAGCTATCTTCAATACCATAGTAAGATATTGTTTGTCTTCCTGCGGTCCTTCATTCATAGTTATATAGGGAACATTCCAATTATTACCTGAGTACTATCGTACAGATTGAGTACCCAAGAACACGATAAACTAAACATCTATTAATACAGAAAAGGTTCACTGCAAAACCATGTCCTTCATAATAAGACTTTAAGTTCTTAAGATACTACATTATTTATGTGGAATAGTATGTCAAAGTTAGGTTTCTGTTACTATGACAAGCATCATGATCAAACCAACTTGGAAAGAGAAGAGTTTATTTGGCTTACCCTTCCATTTCACAGTTCGTCACTGAGGGCATTCCAAGCAGGAGCTCACGGCAGGGACATGGAGGTAGGAACTGGAGAAGAGGCCATGGAGGGGTGCTACTTATTGTCCTGATCCTCATGGCTTTCACAGCTTGCTCTTTTAGATAACCCAGGACCACCCGCTTAGTGTTGGCATTGCCCACAGTGAGCTGGGCTTTCCCACATCAATCATTAACAAAGAAAATGCCTCACAGACTTGCCCACGGACAAATCTGATGGAGACATTTTCTCAATTGAGGTCCCCTCTTCTCAGGTGACCCTAGCTTGTGTCAAGCTAACAAAAAATTAACCAACACAGGTACTAATTCTCTTTGCTTTTTTGTGGATCATTAATTACATTTTATTTCTCAATATTATAAGTGCTAATGTCTAATAAGATAAGTGTGACAGTTGATCCTGGTTGTCCTCTGATGGGATTTATAATTGCTATGGAAATAAACTTCTGGGCTTATCTACGAGGCGTTTCTAGGTTAGATTAGTTGGAGTGGGAAGATTCATCCTAAATGTGGGCTGTTCCACCAGCTGGAGAGCTGGATTGAGAAAGTGTGTTGAGGGGTGGCAAGGGACATGACTCAGTGAGTTACCTGCCTGTCACACATGCATGAGGATCTGAGGCTGGGTCCTTAGTTCCCACATAAGAGCCAGGCACAATCGCACACCTGGAATCCTGCTGCTGGGAAGTGGAGACAGGAGGATGCACCAGACTTTATCAACTTGAATAGTGGAATCACTACATTTAATTACATGTTTAAAGTTCTGGGTTCTATGAGAGATTCATTTTCAAAAGTGCGGTAGAGAGTGACTGAGGGATACCCTCTCACCATAGGTCCACAAGTGTGCATGCTGTACCCTGGCACACACATGCACAAACCCACCCCCATACACCCACACATGTGCACACATACAAAGATGAAAGTGAGCTGAACACCAGCACATCCTCTCTCTCTCTCTCTCTCTCTCTCTCTCTCTCTCTCTCTCTCTCTCTCTCTCTCTCTTTCTCTCTCTCTCTCTCTCTCCTTCCTGACTAGTATTGTGATGTGAGCAGCTGCCTCAAGCTCCTGCCACCCTGCCATCTCTGTTATGGTAAACTATCTTTGAAAAGTGAGCTGAAGCAAACCCTTCCTTCTATTGTTGCAGCAGCAATGTGAGACTCAAGATTACATAAACAGATGTTCTCCAGGCTTCTTGAAAACTTTACATAATATCAAAGAGTACTGGGGTTCCAAACTCTGGATTCATCTGTGTTCCTGAGGTCCTAGGAAAGCAATAATGACAGTGGGAATGATACTTGGTGAAGCAATGACTGAAAGCACAACATACTGGATGGAAAACACGGACAACAACAACAACAATAATCTCACAATCAAGAAAAAGACCTAAATTGATCCCAAACAAGATAAATATAAAGTAGTTCACAAGAGTCAAGTTGCTGAAAACCAAAGGTTAAAAATCAAAACCCAGAACAGGGCTGTTTTAAGAAACACATTATGTACATGGAGGGGGAAAATGAAGTGACTGACTACTGACTTCTCTTCTCAAACAATGGAAGCTGAGAGACAATTTGACTCCAGGCTTAAAGCAAACAAGTAAAAGGAAAGTTCTGTCAACAAGTTTTCTATACAAACAAATGTAGCTTATAAAAATGGGAATGAAAACCATGAAATTTATAGCAAGATGACTTATACTTACAAGCAAGAAACTATAGCACCCAGGCTGAAGGAACAATGCAACATGGGCATTTACATTTATACATAAGGAATAAAGGGACACAGAAATTAGATATGAGTATATGAATATTAAAACAGAAGCCTCTTTTCCCTCTCATGATTGATTTAAATTTACACAGGAGTAAGTTTTGAGGAGAATATTTTCTTACAAAGGGGAAAGTGCAAAGTTTCAGAGGTAAGATGTGAGGAAGCTCGAGACATCCAAAGAGAGGCCACATTAATAGCGCACAGTACTGGCTTCTTATCCATTAGCAGGCATGACGAGAAGCCAACGGAGAGAGAAACGTGGCATCCTAATATGCCCAAAGCAATGCAGAAAATGATAACATGAGAATGAGAAAAGCAACATACTTGGAAATCAAATAATGTCATTTTAAAACCAAGTGATTGGGCTGGAGAGATGGCTCAGAGGTTAAGAGCACTGACTGCTCTTCCAGAGGTCCTGAGTTCAATTCCCAGCAACCACATGGTGGCTCACAACCATCTGTAATGATACCTGGTGCACTCTTCTGGCCTGCAGGTGTACATGTAGGGAGAAAGCTGTATACATAATTAATAAATAAATCTTAAAAAAATAAAATAAAACCAAGTGATTGATAATTGTATCAATAATAATGCAGATGGAATAAGAAGCCTAACTCAATAGTAACATCCAACTAGTCATTGTAAGACATATAGTTTATGTATAGTGAAGACAGATTGGATATAAAAGGAAAGATACATCATGAAAATGATAACCATAAGAACCCTGACATGCTCTATGATGGCTAAAACAGGCTGGGACTCAAAGAAAAATTTAATTAAATATGGACCAATAAGAACCTAAGTAAACATGAAATCCAAGGAGACCTACAAAGAGCTCATGGGTATCTGAAGATGTACTCAATCACCAGGGAAGTACGAGCCAAAATCACAGCGAGGCGTCATCTGAGGTGTGTAAGAATGGCTTCGGCTAAAGAGAGGGACATGCTATACACTTGATGGGGATGTATTCTTGTGGGCATTGTGGAAGACAGGAGGGTTTTCCTCAAAATATAAAAAAGAGACCTACTACATGATTCTGTTTCATATCAAAAGAAAACAGAATCAGAGTCTTTTATTTTCAGTTTTTTCTTTTTTTTTAAATTTATTTATTTATTAAGGATTTCTGCCTCCTCCCCTCCACTGCCTCCCATTTCCCTCCCCCTCCCCCAATCAAGTCCCTCTCCCTCATCAGCTCGGAGAGCAATCAGGGTTCCCTGACCTGTGGGAAGTCCAAGGACCGCCCACCTCTATCCAGGTTTAGTAAGGTGAGCATCCAAACTGCCTAGGCTCCCCCAAAGCCAGTACATGCAGTAGGATCAAAAACCCATTGCCATTGTTCTTGAGTTCTCAGTAGTCCTCATTGTCCTCTATGTTCAGCAAGTCCGGTTTTGTCCCATGCTTTTTCAGACCCAGGCCAGCTGGCCTTGGTGAGTTCCCGATAGAAAATCCCCATTGTCTCAGTGTGTGGGTGCACCCCTCGCGGTCCTGAGTTCCTTGCTCGTGCTCCCACCTTTGCCCGAATTTCAGTATTATTCACAATGGTCAAGATACGAATGTGTTTGTCCAAAGATGAATAGAAAAAAATACTGTAAAATCTCTCTCATATATGGATTTTATATACCACAATATATATAATTCCCATTTAGATGAAAGATGAAGATATATTTGTAGACACACTTTACCACTTGCGATACCTTGTCTGAATCTGGAGGACATGATACTTCATGAAACTCGGATCAAAATCATAAAAACAGAAAGTTAACTGGATTGGACACCAGGGGATGGAGGTAAGGAACTAGGAGATGTAGATTGAAGGACACAAAGCCTCAGTTGTACGGGACACATAACTCCAGAGTTCGAAGGTTCAAAGTGGTGACAAAGTGACACTATATTGTATCCTTGATGATTGATTCTGTTTGTGCATGTGTGTGTATGTGCATGTGTGTGTGCATGCGTCTGTTTGTGTGTGCGTATGTGTGCATGCGTATGCTTGCACATGTACATGCAGGTGGGGTGCAGAAGTTGATATCAAGTGATTTCTCAATGGCTCTCCCTCAGATCTTTTGAGACAAGGTCTCTCACTGCCCCTGGAGCTGGCTGATTCTGCTCAGGTGAGTGGCCAAGGGTTCCCAGCTTTCTGGTCCTGGAATCACAGGTTGCTGTGCTTGCTTTTTGATGCGGTCACCAGAGATCTGCACATGCAGACGCTTTCTACCATCTGAGCCGTCTTCTCAGCCTGGGAGTTCATCTCAAGTGTGGCAGGTTTTCGCTTGTTTGATCCGTTATTTTTGAGGCTGGTATGGTAAAAGACTTGTTGCCCAATGTGGCACTATTGAGAGCTATGGAGGGTTCAGGAGGTGGGGCCGTGTAGAACATTAGTGCCTTAGAAGCAGAAATTTGGGGGAGCCTACAGTCTCCTCCTCTTTCAGTTTTTCTTCTCCACAGGCTTGGGTTTTGTTTTTATCTGTTCTTGCCATTTTCTGCCGCCTCACTGCAGGTTCAGTACATAGAACACTGATTGTGGACTGGAATTTTCACAATGATGAGCCAAAGCAACCCTTTTCTCTTTTTAAGTTAATTAACTAGGGCATTTCATTATAGCTATGGAAAGCTAATCCAGCACAAAAAGAAGATAAATAGGAAAAATTTGTCACATAAAACATTATGCTGCACACCTTAAATATATATAATATTTATATGCCAAGCATATTTCAACGAGCAAGAAAAATATAAAAAGTACTGAATGTTACCAAAAATCTTTCTATAAAACAGATTCCATATTGAGATGAGTTCACCAATGAATTCTGTCAAACATTTGTGAAACTATTAATAGCAACACGACCTAAACTCTTTCCCAAAAACACAGGAGAAAGGAGTGCTCCCTCTGTCTTACAAGGCCAGTATAAGACCATACTAGAAGCTTCTAGCACCATAAGGAGAGGAATTACAGACAGACTGGTACCGGTTCTGAATGCACGAGCCCAAGCTCCAACAAAGTGGGGAAATGACTGAAGCCCAGACTGCAAACGTGGGTCAGCATTAGAAATTAATCAGTGGACTCAACGCTTTCCAGA
This sequence comes from Microtus pennsylvanicus, assembly GCF_037038515.1. Lineage (NCBI taxonomy): Eukaryota > Metazoa > Chordata > Mammalia > Rodentia > Cricetidae > Microtus > Microtus pennsylvanicus. The sequence continues at coordinate 130,282,139 of NC_134579.1, read as the reverse complement.
ATAAAGTGAAGAATTAGAACCTCTGAAAGAGAGAGAGAGAGAGAGAGAGAGAGAGAGAGAGAGAGAGAGAGAGAGAGAGAGAGAATCTGATGAGGTAGAAAACATTCAGCAAATCCTGAATAAGAGGAAACTTTGCTGTGACGGGAATTTATGAAATATCCTGGGTCTATTTTTCCTAAAACCCAAATATACTGAACATTTTCCCTCAAAGACTGGACACAAGGAAGTTCTGTCACCTGGAAACGGACTGGGGCATCCCAGTGAGTCCAACAGGAAACTACAGAAATGAACCAAAAAACCAAAAGGGAATGAATAAAACTGAATTAATAGTAAGCATAATTTTTCTACATTCCTCAGAAATTTACAAAAATTTCTTAGAACTTAACATGACTTTATCAAGGTCATGGAAATGGAAGATGAACACATAAAGTTAATTGCATTTACATATAAATTATAAATAATTAGAAGAGCATATTTAAATATAAAATGAGAGTAAATTTAATGAAAAGTGTTCGATATTTCTACCCAGAAAACTCAAAGACATTACTGGACAAAATTAAGAAGCTATAACTTAATTTAAAGGTGGACCTTATCAATTGATTGAGATGCTATCGTGTTAAAATGTCCCTCTTCTCAGTTTGAGACACAGACTCAACGCATTCCTGTGGAAATCTGGCTGGCTTTCCATTTGTAGACATTGCCATGAGGAGCCTCACGGTTATCGAAAAGGCAAGGAACCCAGAGAATCTAAGCTGACTGTTGGAGAGAGAAGTTGAGACACTCACTCTTCCCAAACGAAGCCTTGAACAAACATGAACGGCAAACCCTCCCTCGCTTTTAAGAATTAAATTGAGCAAGGAGAGCTGTCCCCATTACTCATCTGTGTGGCAGCATGGGCTGGGGAGAGATGCCCGCTCCTGCCCATCAGTGTGTGAGGCAGGTGGTGCTGGCCCTGAGGCTGTTAGAGCAGAAGAGCTGTCCCTGTCCCTCATCAGATGCAGCACCCAGGAGAGCGGCCACTGTGCCACACCTGGGCACCACAGTCGAGCTGACTCTTGAAGTGTAGGTGCAGGAGATGCGACACTAAGGACATGAAAGCAGGAGAATCAGAGCTTCCTCTTGCTCATTGCTGCAAGGGGCAAACTAGCCAGGGCAGTGCTGGAGAGCTCACCCTAGTGGTGAGGACCAGGGAGAGCGGGCAGGCTGACCAACCCTGCACCTTCCCAGGCCCATAACCAGGGTTATGTGTTGGCCCATTCCAACGTCCACCCCATCCGTGATCTGCTGGAGCCGTGGAAGGACCCGGTCCTGCAGACCCCAAACTGCAGGATCTCCATGACACAGGGCAGCAGGAGGGTAACCAAGAGGAGTCGCAGTGAGGGCCCCACATCAACAGTGCAGCAGAAACCAGAGGCCTTGAACTAGGCCAATGACTCTTTCAATGAGCACTTGCAAGTAAGGCTATAAGGATCAAAGGGGTTACTGCATGACTCACTGTGCCACACTGCAGCTTCCTGACAAGACTGATATTTCCTTCTCTCTCTGTTTTCTTTTTTTCTCTTAAATTTTATTTTATTTTATTTTGGGGGGAGGTTGCAAGGGCAGAGAGTGGACACGAAAGGATGGGGAAATGAATGGGGTGGAGATGCATGGTGTGAAAGACACAGAGAATAAATAAAAAGAAAGTTAACAAAAGGAATTAATTTAAGACGAGTCAAAGGTCTGAACATAAACTCTAAAACTTAAAATGTCTGAGGGACCCAAACTTCCCAACTTAGGTGTAGATATTTCTAAAGGCATTCACATAAAAACTTCATAAGAAAAAGGAGCTAGCTGGTGGCTCACACCTTTAATCCCAGCACTCGGGAGGCAGAGTGAGGGCAGATCTCTGAGTTCGAGGCCAGCCTGGTCTACAGAGTGAGTTCCAGGACAGCCAGGGCAACATAGCAAGACCCTGTTAAGAAAGAAGAGGAGAAGGGAGAAGGAGGAAGAGGATAGGGAGGAGAAGGAAAATTCCACTGTGTCAAAATGAAAAGGATTTACCTTTTAAGAGCTATGGATGAGAAAAGCAAGTCCTAGGCTCAGACTGAGAGACACTACCTACTAAGTATGCATTTCACAAAGGCTTCTATCTGGGGTCTGGAAAAGCCTCTTAAGACAGTAATACAAACAAAGGAAATTACCAAACCAGAGTGGACCATCTGAATGAGGCTGTCCATGAGAGGAGATACACAAATGGTCAGACTCCTGAGGAAAGAATTTAAGGTAAAAACGGAGGCTTTATTTAAAAAAACAAAACAAAACAAAACAGAAAACAGTAAGCCAGCTTTCCACACAAAGGTAAAAATGTGCTGTTTAGGTGTAGAGAGAAGGGCTGACTTGTTTAGTTCCCATCAAAACTCCACTCAAGTCTGCTATGCAAATGAGGGATGGAAATGCCAGAATCTCTAGGTCCCGATTGGTTTGCTGCTGGTCACTTCTCATGGGCCAGAACCCAGGAGCAAAATCGGATTTTGGGTTGAAACAGGTGCTTATGAAGTCCAGTTGGTGGCTCTTCCCCAGAGGTGTGTGTGACACCCCACCCTGACTGTCGTCAACAAACTTTGCCCAGGCTGTGGGTTGTTCTTAGAGCAAACCCATAAGAAAATGAGGCACAGTGCCAGTCACTCTCAGGGAAAACTCATTTTAAGAAGGGATGCTGCTTAACCCCACAAGACAACGCTGAAAGCAGGAACTAGAAGGTCAGGCAACGCCAGCCACAGTAAGGACTTGAAGCAACAAGGACTCCCCAGCCTTCCTGGAGCTGGGGGTGTGAAATGGCGCAATCGCTTTGAAAACTGTTTGGCAACTTGGTATAAAGTTAAGCATATACTCACCAAGTGAGTCAGCAACTCCAATCCTATGTTTTCACCCAAGAGAAATAAAAACATATGTCCATAAAAAAGAAGAAAAAGACAACTTAGCCAGGAATGTTCACAGCAGATTTATCCGTAATAATTCAAACCTGAAGGAGGTGGGGCGCCGACCAGCTGGAGGGAATTGGCAGGACACATGTATGCCAAGAAATACTACTCAGCCGTAAAACGGACGATGCACCCAACAACATGGGTGAATCCCACCGACATTGAATAGTAAAGAAACTGAATAGTAGAAGAGAAATCGTTCGGTTTCATTCTCTAAGCATGGCATTTTCAAATGGGCCTGTCTTACCTGTCGGTGTAGGAAGAGGCCAGCAGTAAGCAGGAGCAGTGTGGTTACAGGGAGAGGGTTGGCTTCCAAGACAAGAAGGGGATGTTTTGCAAGGTGGAACGGTTGTACGGATGTGTGTTTTGGTTGAACACTGTTGACCTGCATGTTCCACACGTGTGCAATTTACCGTTGTGAAGGACATTCGCATAGGACTGACGTTACTGTTGCTGCTATTGATTGTTTAGAGAGAACTCACCATCCTCCTGCCTCAGCCTCCCAACTGCTGGAATTACAGATATGTGTCCCCAGTCCATTTCAATACTTAAATGAAGACATGTAACGCAAACAAATTGAATTTAGGGAGGATCTTGAAAGAAAAGTCGATGTTGGCATTGAGGGAAAGTAATTGCACAGCAAAGACAAGATGGTAGTGAGATGTGGCTGCCCTGTTCACATGGGCAGGACTCTTTTTTCTCTCCCTCTCCATCTCCCTCTCTCTTTTTCTGCCCCCTCCCTATTTATTGGTGTCTCTGTCTGTCTGTCTCCCTCTCTCTGTGTGTCTTTCTGTCCCCCCCCCCCACTCTCTCTCCCTGATATACTTTGAATTGAAAATGTCTCTTAAGGGTCCCCACATTAGAGACTTGATGTGCTGCCCACTGCACTGAGAGATGCTAGAACTTTTAAAGGTTGTTTTTTTTTTGCCACACGGAAGGGGGCCTTCTCCATACGCCCCCATTGCAAAGACCTGAACTTTAACAAGGTCACACAACCCCAGGCCTCTGAAACTGTGAGCCAGCACAAACCTTTCATCCGTATAAATTGTTTATCTCCAGTACTTCTTTACAGTGACAGCGAGCTAAGACACGCCCCCCTTCATCCATTTGTGCTGGCAGATTGCTGCCTATTTGGTCTCTGCTCTTTAGAAGATATTGTTCATGTTTCCATTGATTTATTCAGCCAGCAATTACTCATCAACTATGCCATCCCTTCTCCAGATTGGCCATTTCTTTACCCAAGATCAGCCTGCTGTTCAGGACACGGAGAATATATCACAGTCCTGACTAAGGTCTCCCACAGAGCCTCCCTGAGGTTTAGCTGTTGGTGGCTCAGTGGAGAAGGTGACAAGGTGGCAAATTTAGATTCCCTTGGATCAAGAAGAGGCCCAGGCCAGGTGGTACAGGGAGGGTCCTCCTCTTTCTTTTGACTGTCCCTGTCCCCTGGGTCTTTTGTCTAAGACACTCCTGGGTAGAGGATCACATGATTGAAATGTCATAGAAAACCCAGGAAGGACTTATAAATCTGGGTCCTGAGTTAAAGAAAAGTGGGATTTTAGAAAATGGATCATTATTGTAAGGCTTCAACTGTGTAAATCAGTCAGTTCTAGCTAAAGTGTGCAGGGAAGGCCTTTAAATCAAAACATTTTCTTTAGGAATTCCTGGGCACAGACTTGTAAAGCTGCCCTCGGATCCCTAAGCTCTGACTGGAGTTATGTAAATCGTTGCCTCCCCTATGAAGCAGTTGAATGTTTTAACTAAATCTAATTCTTCAAATAATCATTTCTGAATCTAAACTTTGCTGCAAGAGATTTACAGGCGAGTTTTATAAATCAGAGGCAAGATATATAACACAGACAGTGAGAAGTATGATTTATACGTCCAACTTGTAAATCAGGAGAAAAAACATCATGTTTTACACTAAATAATATTTTTACAAATGGCACCTCATACATCACACAATTCCCACAAATCTCTCACCCTGGAGTCAGCCTCCACAAAGCCAGCTTGGATCACAAAGGAAACAGGGCCTGGGTGGTGAAGTTGGACTAGGGGCTGCGGGCCTGGAAAGAAACTCCCGGGTCTCTCAGAGCAACCTAGAGAAGCCAGTGGATCCAGGTGAGACACCTCGGGTTTGCGATTCCGCTTGGCCTTCTGGGAGCTGGGACTGCAGGTGAGTTATGTCACCTTTCCGGGCTCAGTTTACACATCTATAAATTACAGCTGATGGTGACTTCGTCAAAGTCAAGTCATTGTGTGGCTTCTAAGAGATAGTATCCCAGAAGCAGACCCAGGGTCTGCAAATACGGGTGCCTAATAGATCCCGGTTATCTGGTGCTCTCTGTAAAACGCCATGCTCGGAATCATCATCTACATTATGATGTTCAGTCTGCGTGAGTCGTGAGTTGCTCTCTCACCTCACGAATCTGCAAAGAGGCACAGAGAGAGAGAGGAGTAGGCATCAGGGATTCGGTTATTAACACCAGGGCAGCATGTCCCGGAAGCTGGCCTTGTCCTTTTTTATCTCAGAGGCCTCCACTCTTCCTCAATTTAGAATGCAAGAATCCCGCCCCCCCACACACAAAGGCTCCTTAAGGCTATGCTACCCTTTCCAGACCCGACTTCCGTGCAGAATTTAAATCAAAGTTAATGTCTTAAGAAGCTTGTTACAAAAATAATACGTTTCTCTTGTAGAGTATTTGAGAAATAATGAAAACTGCAGATACCCTTGCCTCAGAGAGATAACCGCTGATAGTGCCTGGTTATCCTCTTATGGGTCTTTGTCTATGCATATATTTCCATACATACATCTTAAGAGGCAAGACCATACCATACTAGTTGCTTTGCAACTTTTTCCTCCCTGCTTAACTATATATTGTGAGTGTTTTCTGGAGTCACTAAATAGTTCAGGGTGTGATTTTTTTATGACCCTGGATTGTAATGTACCGTCATTTGCTTAAGCAGCTCCATATTGTCAGACGTTTATTTTGGTTTTAATTTTTTGCTCTTATAAACAACCTGCTAGGGAACATCTCTTAAATAAAGTTCTGCAGTTATTTATGATTATTTTCTAAGGATAAATTCCTAGAGAGGGATTTTCTGTGTAAGTTGGATGTGCACATTGAAGAATTTTACCCAGGACCCTTTGGGCTCTCACCAGTCACTATATGGAGGCTAGTTTCTCTGTCCCCTCAACTCTCTCTATCTCTTCTGAACTGGTCACATAACAAGTTAAAAACAACAACTGCGCTTTCTGTTTTATTTTGCTCATCTTGGACATCTTACAAAGTTACACATTTTAAAATATTTTTATTGTTAGTATTTTCTGTTATTAATGTCCCAATCATTTCCTTTAGCCACGTGGCTATTTCACTGAGACTCTAGACCCTTTCATTATCTCTCTTGTAATTATTTGCTTTCTGTTTGTCATTGGCCCTCAGCTATGGGCACAGCAGCAGACTTGAATTTGCATGGGGTCAGTTCTATATTTTACTTTGCTGGAAGACATTACTTAAGGTCCCCAATGAAAGATGAGCGAAACCCCTGTCTGCCTCTCTGGCTCTTTGGGATGTGTATGCTTTCAACCTTGAGTCTACCTGAAATTAATTTGAGATGTGACACAAAGTCCCCATCAATCCTTTACCATCAGTGTTTCATATATGGCTCATCACTTATGCAAGTAGTTCAAAATACACTCCTACTATGGGCCTCTCCTGTCCTCCACCCTTTCTCAACTCCTTCTACTCATCTTTCCCTCTCTTTTCAGTTTTAGCGATCAGAGAGTAAAATCCACAACTTCATGCCTGCTAGGCAGTGCTGAACCCTACCTACAATCCCCACTGAAGGATTCTAGGCAGGGGCTCTACCACTGAGCCCCTTCCCCAGACCCTTACTGGGGGATTTTAGGCAGAAGGGGCTCTACCACTAAACCCCACCCCAACCCCTCACTGGAGGATTCTAGACAGGGGCTCTACCACTAAACCCCACCCCAACCCCTCACTGGAGGATTCTAGGCAGGGGCTCTACCACTGAGCCTCATCCCAGCCCCTCACTGGGGGATTCTAGGCAGGGGCCCTACCACTGAACCACACCCCCAGCCACTCATTGGGGGGGCATTCTAGGCAAGTGCTCTACTACTGAGTCACATTCCAGCCACCCAGCCTGTGTTCTTCCCTACTCCAATGCTACTTTAATTATGGTTTGAGAGACTTCTTTGATACTTGTTAATACAAATATTTCCAACTCTGTTTGAACAAGCTTTGTGCAACTTAATCATTAATTCATCTAGATGACACTTATAAACACTTTGTCAAATTAAAACTATTAAAATTTGGATTGTACTTCCGATGGGCTTATGGATAAATGGATGAATAAAGCTTCTTCAGTATTTAGTTCTTATCCTGCCCTAGGAACATGTTATACACGTTTACTTTTTATCTCACTTTATCCTTCTCGAATCTGCTTCAATCAAGCCCCTTCATTCCAGTTTCTTCCAGAAACATTTGGTTTTCACAGCTTCACAGTTAGGCGGGCTTAATTTCATAGGACCCAATATCAGCCAAATTCGGAATCAAGGATCTCTTTTGATTAAGTAGGAAAACAAATACAAAGGTTGGGACCTAAGGTGAGGGCACGAGGCTGTGTGTGTGTTTCCCTGCAGGACACTGGAGTCTGAAGTGTGAAAATCCCCCTGCAGTCTTTGATGTTCCCGGAGCTCACCAGTGAGTAAGCAGTCCTGCTTAGCATGCTGGCACTCCCGGAAGTGACCTCAGTTTCCACCCTGCTCTCTGCATCCCATGTTCAGATATCCCAGCTGAAGGGGGAGCTTGACTCTCGGCTTCATGCTGAAACCAGGTGAATATGGCTCTGGAAACCCCCTCACCCATGCTGGGAATCTAGGCGGACGCTGTCCCAGATACAGTTCATCTGTGAATTCTGGAATGATTAGATCCTACGCCCTGGGTGTGGTTATGCTTGCTCTTCTCTTCATCCATTTCCTCAGTGATCCTCGGGGATGATGAGGAGAGCTGAGGCTTGAGAATAACCTCTAGAAAGCTGCAGAGTGTGAGGTGACCGCAGGGAGAGAAACATTTCTGTAGTGCTTCTCTGGTGAGAGGTCATCTTGCTCTTGACTTGTTGGGGTGGCAGTGCTGTGGGAGGGGGCACAAAAGAGTGACTCCCATGTTTCAGACAACAGAAACTGTGTTAGGTGGGATTTTGATTGGCAGGGTGGCCAAACGCCAGGTGGAACAACTGAAAGGAAGGGAGTATGGATTTTGGCTCACGGTCTCAGAGGGATCAGTGAACCCTGGTGGAGAAGGCATGGTGGAACAGCTCACATGACACAGACAGGCGGTACAGAAAGGAGATGGAACCTACGCCAGGACAACAAATATAGCAGGGACTGCCTACAGGGACTAAGGCAGGAAATGCTTCTAGGGTTATCTGAGCCTGGTGTTTAAGGCTCAGTTGAGAATTCTGGGACAGGACTGAGGACTTAGAGGAGTCAATAGTAACAACCCTGATGGGATGACCAAATGTGTGAGCTTTGTATTATTACAACAAAACACCTGGCCAAAAAAAAGGATAGATTTTTCTAGCTTACATTTTTTGGAGGTTGCAAGTGCAAGATCAGATAACCCCGAGGAATCAGCTACTGGTGTGGGTGGAATATGGCTGCATTCTGTATGTGAAGTGGGCATGAGAACAAACGGTCACGTATTTAATCAGAGCAGAGAGAGTAGTTGGGTCCCCCAGTCTCCTTGGAGGGTATACCATCAATAAATGAAGTACCTTAAAGTGAATCCCAGTACTGACGCCGTGTGGACCATATCTTTAAATCTGGATGTCTAGGAAACTCTGCAGGTTCTCACAGGCTGAAGACTGACAGAACGAGATGAACGGGGAAAATGTGTGGATCCCCTTTTCAAAGGCAGGGTGAGTTGGGATCAAGAATGTAGGGCGACATTAGACGGAAAAATGTATGGGAGCAACACAGATTGACCTTAGGAATGGGGCACCCATGGGCGTTTTAAGAGAGAAAGTGAGTCAGTGCTGCAGGAAGCCCCAAGTAGACAGCAGTGAAGCAGAGTCTCCAGGAAGGAAGAAGGATGTCTGTGGGGTTTGTTCTGTCTTCAGGGTGGCAGTGCAACGAGGGAGCTGATAGGGTCCACACCGGGAGCAGAAGTCTGTTCGTGATGGGTTCGTACGTCTCCAAGATGGGCCAAGATTTGGAGTTGAGTCCAGAGGAGAAGTAGTGCCACTGTGGCATGCGAGTCCATGAAGGACATGAACCAGGACTACAGGACAATGGGATGAGATGAGTTGTGTCTGGCAGGAGTCTTAGGAACCTGCTGGGGTGGGACTGGGTCTACTTGTGCCTTTAGCAAAGTCTTCTTGGCAGCATTTGCTGCAGACTGCACTTTCCCCCTGCTGGATCCCAGAGGTGGGCACATTTATCATCCCCATGCTGGTGGCTGACTTTGGGGTGGGACCCCATAACAGGACACAGATGCCTCAATGCTTGAGCTCTGAGACACGCCAACACAAGGCAACCACAATTCTAAAAAAGGGGCTGACATTTACAGGAAGAAGCATTTGTATATCCTGGTTTTCATGTTGGGAAGCTGTTGAAGTCAGGGAAAGGCAGAATCTTCAATAATCCAGAGGCCCAGCTTCCATCCAACGTACCCAGAAGAGTATGACACTGCCCCTCCCACGAAGACTTCCAGGAGAGTTGAATGGTGGAGGCTGCTAGAGCCATTGTGGGCTGATTGATGGTTCAGGGTTCCAGCGACAGGATGCCCCAGCTACAGAAGGTGGGGTCTTTTTGTTTTATCCTATACAGCGATGTGCAGTTGAAGAAATCCACACTGAGAGGCCGAATAGGTGGTTCAGCAGCTAAGAATGCCTACTGCTCTTAAAGAGGACTCGCTGGGATGCTCCCAACTGCCAGTCTCTCCAGCTCAGGGAATCTGACACTCTTTCCTGGTCTCTGTGGGCACCTTCACATACCCACACATGGACACAAAATTAAAAATAAAACAAATTGCTAGCACAATGTTTTTATTTTATTTTTTGAGTCAGGGCATGGCTAGGCAGACCATACCAGCCTGGAACTTGGCATCCTTCCGCCTCAACTTCCTGAGTGCTGGTCTTATAGACAAACACACACTACTCCTAGCGCCATGTCAATTCTTGACTGACAGCCGATGATTGCAGGACAAGGCTCAAGTGAAATGTTCCTGACAATGACTGCTTCCCAAGCCCTTAACTCTTTCCAGCATTAAACTCGACAAGCGTCTCTTCTCTACGTGAATGATGCGCTGACAATGCTAAGTAACCAAAACCAGGTTTAATGCCTGGAGTGTTCTTGGCCCTGGGCACTGAGCACCAGGGGTGGTCCCGACTCATCCTACCTGGCTCCCGGAAGGAGGGCCTATCCTGTCCACAAGAATGTGCTTGCCTACAAAGCCCAAGAGGCCACGGCTTGAAGGACAGAGCTGAAGACACCCTTGGGGTGGCTGGCTCCACAGCAGACGTCACTAGAAACTTCCTTTTTCCCCCTCAGAATGCCAATGTGATTATGCGTGGAGCCGTTGCTATTTAAAGATTTCTTAGCGCAGAGAGCATTACACAGGCAATGACACAGAATTACAACCATCTAGACATATGGTTTGGATAAACAAAGCACAAAGCGCAAATTAACCATGGTTGACTATAACTCCCCGCTCTCTACTCCCCAGGGAAGGACTTTAGTGAAAATCCCCAGTTGGGGGAAAACGATACATATCAGAAAGGCATAGCACATATGACGTGGTATAGACAAACGCTAAGCCTTATTTAATGCTTTTCATGGTGCCAGCACACAATGGCACCAACCTGTCTAGGAAAAGTTATAACTCTCTGCCAGTTTCCTGTAAATAAAAATTTCTCTCCTACGGATTCCATGCCTGCCAGCTCCAAGGCCAAGGCATGTCTTTTATTTGTCCTTACCTTGTTTCTACTTCCGCTGGCTCCAAAGGCCAGGGGCCTCTTGCCTCTGGAGGTCGGAACTGCAGGGACAGGGATTCAAGCAGCCTCCTCTGAGTGAATGCCCTTCAACCTCCCACTGGAAGGAACATCACCCTCCCATGATAGTCTACAGAGAAGCGCCCCACCCCCAGCCTCAGGCCTTGAGCTCATCCAACCCCAAGGGTGCTATTAGAAACAAGCTGATTCTGTTTGCTGGCAGGAAGGAGCCCTTCATTTCCCATATTTTATATACTTCATGAGAAAGTCTTACAGGGCAAGGAAATCTGTGTGAGGTCTTTGGCCTCTCATCACTGACACATGAACCTTATAAACTCTCTTTGACAATAGAGTATAATATTTGCCTTTCATAATGCATGTGCACCGCTTTCCAAAGGAGAGATCAAAATAAATAAATAAGCAAAGCAAAAGGCTCCTACTTGGCTTCAAGACTTCTACTGAAGTTTTTCAAAAAAAAAAAAAAGAAGAAGAAGAAGAAGAAAAATCTGCAGAACACTCAGCTAAATATATACCTTTTTTTTCTTCTTGTCTTGGTGGCTTTTCAGATGTACTTTATGTATTTAATTCTCTGTCTCTCTCACACAGGCATGCACACACACACACACACACACACACACACACACACACACACAGAGAGAGAGAGAGAGAGAGAGAGAGAGAGAGAGAGAGAGAGAGAGAGAGACATACACAGAGGTACACACACACATATCATACAAAAATTAAAATTAGAATTCACCACCCAGGTACCCACCTGGGAGAAGGGATGCACAGGAAGGCTCTACGGTGCCACATAAACCTTGAAGGCTTAATATTTTATGAGTTGATAAACCTTCAAGGCTTATTATTATATTAGCTGACCCTAATACTTTAAGCATATGCCAGTGACAAATTCTCTATGTCATGGACAGAGGAACAATCGGGAGGCTCAGGTGTTCAAGAAGACCAGGGCTTCCAGGAAGGCAATGGAGGCATCGAGTTTCCAACACCCTCTCTGCGGATATCCCAGAAGCCAACCTTCAGAACTGCGCAGTCATCGTGAGTGATTCTGTGAGATCCACTCAAGCAGCCTTGACGGCCCTCTTCTCTGGAAGGCTGGCTGGCAGGTAGCAGGCTCCCTGCGCTGACCCCTCTTGGGGATTATTGACGTGGCTTCTTCGCTGTCATTTTCACATTTCATTTTTGACCTTCTGATGTGAGTAGGGAAGACGACTGAATCACTCTCTGTCACATTAGTCGGCCCAAATAGAAATGGACGAGGACAGGAGCCGAGATTCCCAGGGCAAAGTTAATGGACTTAACAAAGCCACTTACCTGGATTCAATAATTCAGATCAACTCCATTCAATTCCACTAATAGTTCCTGAGTACTTTCAAGGAGAGAAGCCTTGTGTTCGGCCCTGAAGAAATTTGAGAAAAGGGCCAGGCTCCAGTCTTCAGGGACAAACATTTGGTCAATGTGATTCCAGAGAGAAGAGATCTCTAAAGGGGCTGGTGGCAATTAGTTTTGCTGAATAGCATGGTGGAAACCTGGCCCTTTCCCCAGAACCTCTGGGAGTTTCTCCAAATTTACAAAGAAACTATGCAGCATATCTCAGGTCTCAATACTTCTTGCTTCTTTCTATCTCAAGAGCTCAAACGACATTGTCACCCCCAAACATATTGGAGATCACATCTGGCCACACGTGATTGGCTACATCCACTCTTGTGATTCCACCATCCAGTGGATGCATTCCATTTTGCTACTATGTGAAAGAGATTAGCTGAGCCCACGAAGAAGCATTTCACATTTAGTTTTATGTGACATTCATTAGTACCATGTTCCATATGCACTTACAGATGTACATTCTATAAATCGGGATCCCAAGAGGCTAGCTTTAGGTAATGGAGATTAGAAGAAAATCTTTCAGACCCTCAAAAAATAGAGGGGAAAGGTGAAAACCATGGTACAAAAAAGACAGATTTAAGGTCTATCTGGGGTCCGGACAAGACTAAGCACTCTGTTGGGAACCATGTGCTATGGATACTTTCTGTGCTATGGATATTTTCTGTACTATGGATACATATTCTAGTCCCGACTGACATCATGCTAGAAGGCTACTAAAGGTCCTGGCTGATGTCAAGGTTTCTGTGTTTGGCATTGGGGCTTACTGTTTTATAATGATTCAATACAAAGGGATAGGCTAACCCTGCAGAATCAGACAGCATGACGTAGGAAACAAAAAAGTGGAATGACTGTTGTATGACACCATTCCTGAGCAAGGGTGTGAACCAATGTTTACTAACACCAGAACCAATAACAGACCAAAATAAGGCTGCCACCAAAGCACGATTATGTGACTCAATGAGTCCTACTGGAGTTACAGGGGCAGAAATGACCTGAAGACAGCTGTATCTCCAAAGCCCACCCCAGCATGAGCTGGGAACCTAGAGCACACTGTATTGCCTGCAGGAAGCTCAACATATTGGAGAGCATCCTTTCCAGGTTCCACTGTTGGCCTCTCCTTCTTCCAAGCAGCTCAGATTAGCTGAGAAAGTCTTCCAACAATCCATATTAATATATGCTCAAGGAGGGAGGAGCCTAGTGAATCTGGTCAGTTTCAGAGACTTCCTGAAGCCTTTCCCTCAGCAACATGCAATGTTTCACTTCTCCTTACAAAGTCCTGTTGTTTCACCTTCCTACAAACATCCTAACAAGCTTCCTCCAAAGATGGGCTGTTTTATCTTATGGGAAATTGCCACCCAGCAAGGACCAAGATGGAAGGATGTCACCACAGTCTACAAGTCAGTGTGATGTTTATAAGAATTATACACCTGACTAAGCCTGTGAGATGCCTATGAGGTTATTGACCAGCAGTTCAGAATGTGTTGGGAAGAATCCTAGACTATGAGTGCTCCGATCTAATAAATAATTTATCAATGGCTTCCAACTTTGAGTTGACTATTCAGGCAGTAGAACTATGGAATGGTGGGTCATATTGGAGGTCCTAGGCAGCTAGAGATATGTCCTGGGGGCTAGGACTTGTCTTGGCCCAGTCCTGCATTCACTTTCTGTACTTCCTGGCCACTGTGGTTATCAGACCTGTACTTTCACAGCGTGCTGCACTCACAGCTCTGAAATCATGGTCCGTGAATCTTTCCCCATTGAAGGCGTAAGTCACAAACAATCCCACACCAGTTTGGAATTATGATTAATAGAATGGTTATTTATTTCAAGGGGAAAAACTTACAGATCACCCTCCCAGACAACAGCCCTCTGCACAATCCGGAAAGGAGCCTAGTCGCCAGAAGCAGAGTGGAAGCTAGAGAGAGAGCACGGAGGGAAGTGGCCGCTTTTTTAAAGGGAGAGAGACCACGCCCCAATGGGCTGGTATCTCAGCAGCTATTGGCTGAAGGAGCAGAAGGAGCTCCCGCAACACCCTATACAAGTTGTCTGCAGGTATTTGAACATAATAATACAGCCAAGCACCACTCGGACATGAGGATAATACATTCATACTCAGGTAAACCAGAAAGCAGATGCATGTTTTGATGTTAGGTAGTTGATCTTCCTCTATTAGGGTTCCTATGACACTGTAAGGCAACTTCTGCATTTCAGGAAACTGGGTTTGTCTCTTACTGTGAACTTACAACCTCTTAAAATTATTTTGTGCATATGGATTTTTGCCTTTATACATGTATGTGCATCACACATGTGCCTTGTGTCCACAGAGGCCAGAAGAAGGTGTTGGATACAGCAAAACTGGAGTTCTAGACAGTTGTGAGCTGCTGTGTAGGTGCTGGGAATAGAACCTGGGTCCTCTGGAAGAGAAACAGTACCCTTAAGCACTGAGCTATCATAGGCCCCATTTGTAGTCTTTTCATTTAATAGGTTTCCGGGTAGCTCTTTCTTTGTTGAAATGGCTATCTTTTCCACTTTTGGTTTACCTTGGCATTGACATATTTTTTTCAATAACATTCTCTCTCTCTCTCTCTCTCTCTCTCTCTCTCTCTCTCTCTCTCTGTCTCTGTCTCTCGTGCGTGGCTTGTGTGTGTGTGTGTGTGTCTATTTAGGGACTCTTCTGTTCCATCAAATTGCTAGGCTGTTATATGCTAATGCTACTGTCTAGTACACTAACTATATTTAAATACCATAAACTAGTCTTGAGACAAGGTAGCAGCACATCTATAATTTGAAAATAAGTTTAACTGGGATTTTTAAGATGTAGCACCCCACACTGCATTTCCGCTCCTCTACAGACACATGCCCTGAGCGGCAACCATAGCAGAAAGTCCACTATCCTATACTGGTCTAGAAGAAGGTAAGATCTTAACAGGGAGAAGGGTCATGTCTCTGAACAGCGCACCAGGCTGTTCAGGTGTGTGTGTGTGTGTGTCTGTGTGTGTGTGTGTGTGTGTGTGATGTTCTGCTATGGCAACAAAACATCTATGCAAATCAACCTGAAAAGGGGATTTATTTTGGTTTGTGCTTTTGGAGGTGTTAGCCTATGGTCAACTGGCTCCTTCACAACAGACCTTAAGTAAGACCTGGCATGGTTAAGGAGAGCATCTGGGAAGCAGGGAAGACTGATTAGATCAGAGTCCTCATGATTCAGTCACACTGTAGTCGGAAACCAAACTTCAGCACAAGAGCCTTTAGCGAGGACATTTCTTATCCAAACTGTAATATTACTGCCCTTGATAAGAAAAAGAAACCTGTGCTGGGGTGAGCCCTTTAGATTTTGTTTTGTTTGTGGAGGGAGATAAGTCTTTGGACACAGGCACACTAAACAGAAGCCTGAATTAATCTCTGGAAGCTCCATGAGAAAAGGCATCCTGCCTCTGAGCAGAGAAGTAATGAATTTCTGGGGTCCAGTCCACAATGACAGGAAGTTGGCAGATCTCCTTTCCCTTTCTCCTTCCCTCTTTGCAACCCATCCTTGTTTAGCTGTTGCCCATACTCAGACTTCACTGTTTCTCTCTGTTCTTTTATGACCATTCATACACAGAGGTGTCCAGGTGCTGGAAGCTGCCTGCTATGGTTTGTCAGTTTGATGCAACCTAGCATCACCTGAGAAGAGACAGTCTCAACCGAGGAAGGGTTCCATCAGATTGGCCCATGAACATGCCTGTAGGGAATGCTCTGGATTGATGATTGACTTGGGAGGGCCAAGCCCACTATGGGCATTGCAATCCTTACGCAGATGTCTCTGGCGTGTATAAGAAAACTACCTGAGCAAACCAGAGAGAGAGAGAGAGAGAGAGAGAGAGAGAGAGAGAGAGAGAGAGAGAGAGAGAGAGAGAGAGAGAGAGAGGCAGTAAACAGTATCCATCGTTCTTGCAGGAAAACACTCCCTTCATGAAGCCAGCACTTTACCGGTCCCTCAGTTTTATACACAGGTGTCCTAGTCACAGTGGGGATCAGGAAGGTCCTCAAACAAAGATTAAATGAATTTTTGAGTACTCTGGAAAGCAATTTTAGAACTTAAGGATGATTTGATAGCCAGGTATATGTGATGATATGGAATGTGAATTGTGATCGATTATACTTGAAAGCTTTTCATGGTTTTCCTGGGAAGTTTATTAGAGCTTCTCAAAGCCAAATCAGCGATTTTTACTATGGATTCTACCATGGAAGGCTTTTGTAATTATTGTCCAGTGAGGGGAATATATGTAGATAGCAGCCCTGTTTTTAACATGCAATTCTAGCCATCACACATGGTAGGCAAAGATCTGGCCACAGAGCTACATCGCCAGGTCTTTTTAAATTATTTATGATGAGATGAAGTCTCACTAAGTTGCCCATGCTGGTCTTGAACTTGTAATCTTGCTGCTTCAGCCTCTTGAGGAGCTGGAATATAGACCTCCATGAGGCAGTCCCAAGGTTGCTGATTTAAGTCTTCCGGGTCCTACAGAGTATGTCATGATAGGGTTAATGTTTCAAATACAGTTAATTACCAAATCACAAAAATATTAAGACAACCTAATTATATAATTACCTGTATTAATGAGGATGTTTGGGTGACGCTTGAGTCTCATAGCCTGATATTTAGTTAAATTTCAATTACTGACTCCAAACGATGCAACCTCACTCACGGGATTGTACAAACATATAAAGCATGGAGTATGTTTGGTTCTAAATTGCCCCCAAGATCACCCACCCACCTGAGCCCAACATTGATTCTTTGTTTACATCAGGTCAGGTAACACGGAACAGTGGCATATTTATTTTAGAATCTACATGGGGAGGAAAGAAGAAAATCTCTGCTCACGTGCAAATACTCATGTTATAGCGAAAACAACGCCATCACAGCCCCAACTTCCATAGCTTTCAGCTCCCACTTTTACTCTATGCTACACATTTATTGCATGACCTTATTCAATTGATGGAGCATAAAATAATTCTCCAGGAACCTATTTCATAACTTTACATTTTTGTTATGCATTTTATTATTTATATTTTCACAGTGGATATTTTTGACTTCTCTTTTGGTAATAGTGTCCTCATTACTTTTCTGTTGCTATGAAAAAAATACTCTGACCAAAAACAACTAGGGGAGGAAATGGTTCCTGTATGCTTATGCTTCCAGGTCGTGATTTGCTATAGACCAAAGCAGAAGGTAGAGGCAGGGACTGGAACAGAGACCACGGAACAATGATGCTTGCTGACTTGTTCTCTGGCTAATGCTCAGCTCACTTTCCCAAACATCCCAGGCCCAGCTGCCTAAGGACGGTGCCTCCCATAGTAGGCAGCCTGATTCAGGTCATTTACGTGAATAGCACTTGCATTTACCTGCAGAACCATCTCCCTTGATTTTAAACAGACTATTTTTCTTTAATGTCAGTTTTAGTTTTACAGGAAACAGTTACGAGGAGAAGATAAAGAAAGTCCTCATATAGCCCCCCCTTCCACGCACACACATGCATAACCTCCTCCACTCTCCTATCCTACCATTGTCCCTGTCCGACCAGGGACAGTGTATTTCTCACGGAGGGACATGTCATTACCACCCAGTGAGCATGGCTGACATATCGCTTCTCTTGTTGGCACGCACTCTTGAGGACTTAGACAAATGTATATAGTGTCGCACACCTAACACAACAGGGGTCTACAGAACAGCCTCACCGAGCTAAGAATCCTCTGGAACTGTTTGTTTCCTCTGCAGTTTGAGCAAATGTCATCTCCATGGTCCTACCTCTTCTAGAATGTTCTGCGTAGCTGAAATCATGCATCAGGTAACCGCTTCTTAGTAATGTGCATTTAAGTCTCTTTTTATGGCTTGATAATTCATCTCATTTTAGGCTTAGATAATGGTCCATTGTCTGCTTGCTCATTCATCTACAGGAGGGCATCTTGATTGCTTTCAAGTTTTGACAATTATGAATAAAGCTGGGAAAAACATCTGTGTACAGTCTTTTTTTTTGAGGATATAAGTTTTTCCATTCCTTTGGGTAATTAGTAATGAATATGACTGTATAGGTTAGTTAGAGTTTGTTCAGTTTCATGGAAAATAACCACGTGTCTTCAGGGTAGCTGTACCATTTTGCACTTCTGCTAGCAACGAACCAGTTCTCCATCATTCTTTTAGTGGTGGTGGGCTGGACTCCGGCCATCTTCCATGGCGGCATACTTTCTAGTTGTAGAGCCCCTTGTTATCCTGAATACCACACTCACTTACTACTGGGACTAAGGACATATCCTGATATTTTGTAGTTTCAACTAAACCATTTTTTTTTCATCTGGTTGTGCCTCCCCCCAGCAAAAAAAGAAGTCGTAATGAAAGCTTTAAGGACCTCCCAAGATAAAAAAAGAAAACGGAATTAGCATTCAGAACACACAAAGAACGAGGAGAAAAAAAGAATCGATGGAACAACCCTATAAAAATGGGCTGCGGATCTGGACAGAGAGTTCTCAAAAGAAGAAATAAAAATGGCTATGATGTATCTTAAAGAGTGTTCAACATGGAAATGCAAATTAAAATTGCTTTGAGATTTTCATCTCACTGCAGTTATAATGACTAGGATCAAGAAAGTAACTGACCACAAATGCCGGTGCGGGGAAAGAGAGCCTCATTCAGCGCTGGTGGGTTTGCAGGCTGGTGGAGCCTCTCCAGAAAGCATTGAGCAGACATCTGAAAGAAGCGAGCAGTTTTCAAAGGCTCCTTCTGACAAGCGTGGAGGCTTCACCATTGTAATCTCAGCACCGGGCACCCAGGCAGCAGGATCACCATAATTCTAAAGCCAAGCTGGGCTACAGTGTAAGACTGCTTAAAATAATAATTAAGTAAACATACAAATTCTTAAATATCTCAGTCGTCCTATCTGCAACCTCAAGACAACTCCGGAGCCATTTTGTGCTTTCCCCGATAAGATCCTCTTTCTTTGCCTTGGCGTCTATGGTTCTGCCTCTGGCTTCATCTTCCTGTGAGTATTGGGTTCCTCAGCCACGGCGCTCTACCTGCCAGTGCGTGTCCAGCCACAGGCGGGCTGCAGCCTCCCCACCCGCTTTAGGTAGCCGGTGTCTGGATAATGCTAACTACAGTTGTCCCGTTTCCCTGGGACACGCTCTTCAACTCTTCACACCTCCTGCCTTCCCCTGCTCTGTATGCTTGTCCCTGTTTGCTTAGAGGGAAATGTTAGCAACTTCTCCATCTGAGTCCCTACTGGCTCTCTAACCCTGACGCTGAGATGGCCTGTATGACCTTTCCAGCTGCTCAACTCTAGCGGGGGCTGCTGGGACTCACGAACACCTAGCCATGTTTTCATCCTTTTCTTGTAGTTCTAAGTCTCCCCATCATTAGACCATGAGTTGCTTAAAGACTCGTTTCTGAACCCTTCTACGATCCTCAGCTCCATCCCAAGCTGCCTGTTGGAGGCATGATGAATGCCGCTGGGCTTTTAGAGAGAGGAAGGGACCCACAAGTGGGAGGTGCCCGAGGAATGAATCCTTATTTTCGATCCTACGGGAGTCTCTTTGTCAAGGACTCTTTGGACTATGAAAACAGGAACAATTATGGTGTAAATGGACTTTGAAAATAGCAATAATTAGGTAATTAAAGATGTGCTTCTGTTTCATTATAGTGTCCATAAAATTCTACCATCGAAAAAACAAACTATTTTAACATATTTTACTTAATATAATTCATGTAATTGTGATTTTTATGTTCCACCTAGTTATGCAATTAAGTAGTACATGACGATTTCTTACAATTAAACATTGCTAAAATCTGCCGCTAGTTCGCAAAGTGGAGCGTGATGTATTTAACAACTGCTTATGCTAAGCCGTACATAGTCAGCATTGTATTCACTTAATTCCTTTTTAATTAGTTGGATAATATTTTTAAATGCAAATTTAGGCCTGAGTAGGAACGCTGCAGTAGTCAAGACTGTTTGCTTTCAAATGACACGTCTGTAACGTGCTGGTGCTTGAGCAGAGCCCTTGTGGGCTTCCAGGACCAGGGGAGGCCGCCCTTCACTGAGCCGCTTCCTTCTTTGCTTAAACCCAGGCTGTGGACCACCAAAACCTCGCGACGATTCCACCCGAAGAATGAACCCCTAGAAGCTCTTGGAATCTATCCCAGCTTTTGCTGCTGGAGCTGCTTCGGCGCCGTGGGGTCTGAAGCACAGAGAAAAGGAAGAGAGCCAGAGACCCCATTTTCCTGCTGGCACCTGCTGCTTTGAAGAAAGTCACCTGGAACATACCCTCGGCCACTGGCCCACTGCGAGGTCCCTGCCTCTCTCTGCCTTTTACAGGGCTGAGTCTCTGCCAGTCAAAGTGCGTGAGCAGTACTTCTCCTTGTAGGCTTTGGGCCTGCTTCCCACCTACCCCCAGGCTGGGGCTGAGCTAGCTGAGAGCCCGCTTGTCTTATATAAGGAAATACACATAAGCTGACGTTCCAGGGAGGAGGAAGGAATAACCAAGCAAAGGGGGCAGGTCCCTCATTTCGAAAAGAGAACAGGTGGGCCAAAGTCCTTCTCAACATAGGTCACTGGCAACTTTGTACAAGCGATGCTCCTAGAAGCCCCTCCCAACACTACTGCGTCTTTAGGTCACCTTCATCCTTAACCCACTGAGCTGTCTCAATCTCTCTTGCACTTCCTAGCTTAGATATCAAGACAAGTACAGCATGCGTCAGGTATGCCCTCACCGAAGTTGCTACCCTCCTGTTCTCTCCTCCTTCCCTTCAGTTTCTCCATCGATTGAGTGTAGACTTGGAGATGAATTGTTCTCAAGATGATTTATGTCCTACTGCTTTGTCCCTTGCACTTCAGCCGTGCAGGTTGCTTCTGTGTGGCTCATATTATCAGCCTCCATTGATTCGGGAAGATCCCCCAAAAGGCACATGTTACCAGCTTAGTCTTTAAGGAGACCATGTACAAGGGCTAGATGGAGACCCCATTTGATAGTGTTTGCCTTGCAGACATGGGAACCCCAACCTGAATTTAAATTCCAGAACCCTCTGTCTGTCTATCTATCTATCTATCTATCTATCTATCTATCTATCTATCTATCTATCTATCTTCTATCTATCTGTCTATCTATCTATCTATCTATCTATCTATCTATCTATCTATCTATCTATCTTCTATCTATCTATCTGTCTATCTATCTATCATCTACTTCACCTATCTATCTACTTGTTTGTCTATCTATCTACCTACCTATCATCTGTTTGTCTATCTGTTAGTTCAGCCGTCAGATCTTATTTGAGAAATTTCCTCATGTTCTGGACAGTAGTTAAAGCAGAAACTCAGAACTGCTTAAAGTACAAGTGCATCCCTGGGGCTCAGATGGCCAGGCAGCTTAGTTTAACCAGCAAGCTCTGAACTAGTGAAAGACCTGTAGCAAAATAAAAATGTACAGAACCTGAGAATAGGCACCCATGGTTGTTCTCCAGCCTCTACACACATACACACACATGTGCACACACAGACACACAGACACATTATATATATATATATATATATATAAACACACACACATACACACACATGTGCACACACAGACACATTATATATATATATATATATATATATATATATATATATATATATATACACACACACACACACACATACACACACACGCACACACACACATAAAGAAGTGGTTTCTAGGAGCACTTGGTTCAGTCTTTGGGGATGCTGCCCTTGGAAGGGATTAGGCAGTGCTCAGAGCGTGGCTAGTTCTGGAGAAAGCATGTTGCTCTATATGTCTAAGTTTAGGCCCCTGGCCTCTTGTCCCCTTGTGTAATGTCCCCCTTTAGTTCATGCTCCCACCATGATGTCATTCACCTTCAGATGAGGTAGCCCAGAGACTCCTGCCACAGTCATCACTCTGTTAACAAGCCACCCTTCTTTATGTTACCGGGGCTTAGGTTTTATCTTAACAATGACACATGGATCAATACAAAGCCCAAATGAACCTCTGTTGAACTGGCTACATAGCACCCATCTTCACGGTGGTCCCGCTGCTAAATGGAGAGAAGAGACCTGGGGAGGCGAGCTCTTGATCTGAAGAATCTATCCCCTTCCTGTAGTGTTAGGCTGACCCTGTGCCCACAGCTCCAACTGCTTCATTATAACCTCTGTGAATTCCACCATAGAAAACCTAACTCTGTGACTTAATAGAGTCCAGGAATAATTTATCGTAACTCACGATACCCAACTGGTTGTCCGACACCATTTCCCCCTCTTATCCTTGAATTTGCCTTACACGTTCTTGGTCTCAGCTCCCATCCTGCAGCCTCTCCCATGATACTTTCCTCATGCTGCCCCAGACCCTCAGGAGTGAATGAGGTAATGCTCAAGGAAGGGTTTGACAACCAGTATAGCCATAGTAACGATATATAACCCTTGACTACAGAGCTCATCAGAACGCTCCCAGTCCTTAGTAAATTCCCATTGGCACTTAGTACACCCATACACACATGAGACTTCTGGCATCTTCTCTTAGAGTGGGTTATGACACTATCTGAAGTCACATAGAATTGGGAGATCATGGTCCAAACCCCCAGGCTTCTACTCCACTCCACCTCTCCAGCAGAATGCCCAGTTGTAGCCAAGGTCATTCACTCTCAGTTACTTCTTTGAGTCCTGAGACAGATTCTTTTTTTTTGCTCTTGTTTCTGTCATTGTTCTTCCAGGTCATTGTTCCCATAGGGAATCTAGTTACTTCCTGCTAGTGTTTTGTGTCAGTTTTCCATATAGCATCCCTCACACAGGCCTGTACCTCTGAGCTGTTAGGTCCATTGGAACATTTCCAGGAACTGCGTCAGTGGCTGTGAACCTGCCATCCAGCAATCTGACGGTCTTAAAGCCCCTAGTCATGTCCTCTGCTCACTGTACCCTGTAAGAATTCCAACTGCCACCTGTCTTCAGGGAAGTCCCCCATTCCTATTTTGGTGTCCCAAGCCTTAAGTTGTTCATGAGTCTACACTCCTGACCTCACCGAGTCTTGGCTGGTCCTGAATCCATGGTTTGGTGGAGGCAGAGGCAATGGATAGAAGAACTTCATTGAGAAATGATTGTTGTCAGATAAAGAGACTGCCAGGCTCTGGCTCAGGATCCAGCATCCACACAGCCAGGGCTTGGAGTCTGCACTCTCGCTGGGTCTCTCTTGAGCCAGCTGCAGCAGACACTGTGGAGGAGACAGTCCTTTAGCCTGGCACAGTGCTGACTGTTCTGATCCGATGTTCTAACTCTTATGCCAGCCCCGGCTTCAGGAGAGCCTCGGGTGCATGCAGGGCATAAGCCATCTCCTGTGACAGGTGTCAGCACCTCCACACAGTACACCTTTCATATATGTGTTGTTAGGGAACTGTGCTGCAAGGGTCCACGCTCTTCCTTATCATAGCCGTTACCTTTCTGTTCTTGTGATAGGTGCCATGACCAAGGCAACTTAGAGAAGAAAAAGTTTATTCCGGTTTATGATTACAGAGGGATGAGAGTCCATCACCGTGGGAAGGGACGGCAGCAGGTGGCGAGTGAACCAAAGCAGGGGGAAGCTATGTAGTCTCAAAGCCGACCCTCAGTGATGCGCATGCCTCAGCAAGGCTGCACCTCCTCGACCTCGGCAAATGGCACCCACTGGAAATGGAGTGTTCAAATGCCTAAGCTTATGGGGGGCATTTCTCATTTAAACCACCGCACTTGTCACACGGCAGGCATACTATCCAAGCAATCCAGCTGGACTCTTTCCTAGGAATGCTGAGGATAAGGGTGGCTGGCAAAGCCTGGGGCTGGCTCAACCCAGGAGGATTCTAGAATAGATACCCAAGGCCTCACAGCTCAAAGCCCCTTGTTGAGGCTTCATGTCAATCCCTTCAGCTTTCCATTTCCTTCTCATGGTGCCCAGCATCGAATTCTACTGCTTGGAACTCAAGTAAACATCCGTCCCACTGCGTGAGTGTGCCCCATCATGGGGAGAGTCTCCACGCACTCAGCTGGCTAATGTGCGTGGGTAGAATGTGGCACTTTCTGAGAGGCTTTGCCTCTGAAGGTGAAGCTGAGGGATACACTAAGAACATTTCGTGGCTTGGCTTGGTGCCCCGATGGCTTATCCTGCACTATTCGGTAGGATTGTTTGTTCTATTCAGATGTTGTTTGGGGTTCAAACTGTTTCTCTCCTTCACTGTCCTGTGAGCACAAACCAGGACTGGGCATTTAAGCATAAGGACAATGGACATAGACTCATTTTCTCAGTACGTCAGCCTGCTCTTCTCTGGGGACTCACAGAAAGGAAGTTTCTTAGTGTCCCGGGGGTGAACCAGGTGACTTAATAATATGTGGTTTGATAACAAAACTTCAATGTGCTATTAATCATGTCAAGCATCCTATGTGAGCCGAAGCCTCCCCGATATCAGATTAGAAACTGTTTAGAGGATCTATCTAGGGCCCGTCTGATTGCCTCCTTCTTTTCTTTATTCTCTTGTGCTTTCATGTATATGGGGTGTGTGTGTGTATGTTCACATGTGTGTGGAGGCCAGAAGACAACCTTGGGGGCTGGACTTCATGATTCACCCACTTATTCTTTCACTGGCCTGGAACTTACCTAGAGAACCCCAGGGTCCCACTCCCCAGGGCTGAGGTTAAAATCTTGTGGCACTGTGCCTAGCTTTCTAAGTGGATACTAGATATCAGGTGTCAGACTCGGGTCCCCCGCCTTCATGACTGAGCCACCTCTCTTTCTGTCTCTGTCTCTGTCTCTGTCTCTGTCTCTGTCTCTGTCTTTCTCTTTCTCTCTGTCTCTCTCTGTCTCTGTCTCTGTCTCTCTGTCTCTGTCTCTCTCTCTGTCTCTCTCTCTGTCTCTCTCTGTCTCTCTCTGTCTCTCTCTGTCTCTCTCTCTGTCTCTGTCTCTCTCTCTCTCTCTCTCTCTCTCTCTCTCTCTCTCTCTCTCTGTGTGTGTGTGTGTGTGTGTGTGTTTTGCTAGGCATAAAGCCTGACTTTGTGAATTCTAGGCAAGCACGGACCACTGAACTATAACCCCAGATCTAATATCTTTTACAGAACATTTGCAAAGCCCCAGAGAAGTGAGAGGGGGCAAAGTAGGAAAGTATCTTTTCTTTTGAGATTTGGACTCTGAATGACATAAAAGGGTTAAGCATTGCCATTCTTTGCAACATCGATAAAAAAGTGTGTACTTTAATTTCTAATAAAAAAATCAAGCAGGTATGAATAGCAATAAAATTGCTCAAAAATTGTTCAAATTGAAGGGAAACAATTGAAAATGGATTTGGAAATATAATGTTTAGCTAAGCAAGCTATAATGTTCTGTTATTTTAATCAGCATTGTAAAGTAATTTAAATGATGCGGGAAGAGACTTTTATACTTTAATATATAATCACTTTCTTCAATGCATTCATCAGAAGGTATTTCATGTTAATGATTCCACAGCTGATGACAAGCACCAGCAATAATGGTCTCTTGCCTACTCTGGGCTTCTGTTTCCAACTTTTTGGTTTGACTTTTTTTTCCTGTTCTTCCTTACTAGTCTTAAAGGGAAATTTCCATACTTTTGAAAAAATAGTGTTGGTAAATGTTTCAGAGATTTGAAAAACTTTAAAAAGGAAATTATGATGATTCGCCTTCATGGTATGGGTAGATGGACAGATGGATCGATGGACGGGGGCTAAATGGATGTATGGGTGAATGGATGGATATGTGGATGGATGGATGATAGGCATGTGGGTGAGTGGATGATAGATGGGTAGGTGAACAGACAGATGGACATGGGCAGGTGGATGAATGAACAGTTGGATGGATGGATGGATGGATGGATGGTGGATGAATAGATGGATGGATGGATGGATGGATGGATGGATGGATGGATGGATGGATGGATCTATGAACACACAGATGGGTAGGTGGGTGGGTGAGTGAATGTAAAGACAAGGAAGCGGGGTAGTGGGTAAATAAACATGGTGAGATGGCAGATCAATGGGTCAGTGGATGGACTGATGGGTAGGTGTTTCATCCTCACTGTCAGCTTGATTGGATTTGGAAACGTCTAGGAGTTTGATGTCACATACGAAGTACTTCATGGTGGTGGTTTCAGAGAGGATTAATTGAGGTGAAAGACTTACCTTAAATGTTGGTCATGAGGTGATGAAATCCCGCAGATTGGAGACCCTGGGAAAAAAGAGGGCAAAGGGGAAAGCCAGCTGAGTGACAGCATCCTGTCCACTGGGAAGCGAGGATCACTGCAAGTGACCTCTGCCAGGAGTCTCTGCCAAGTACACAGACTGAGCCCTCTGATTCTAAGTCAAATAAATCCTTCCTCGTGTAAGTTGCTTCCATCAGGTAAAGAAAGTAACACAGGAATCTGGGTGTTTTCCAATCTGCTCTTTCCTGTATCACCAAAAATGCTGTAACTGAACAGAAGTCACCTGAGTGACCTGACTACCTTCCAGTCCTGAAATCCACAGGAGATGAGTATGTCTCTTTATGAAGCCAATTTTGTCTCTGTTCCATGAATTCTGACTGAAAAATTTCTAATGTTGCATGAATAGAGACCAAAGAAATATCCCCTCTTGTTTCTGAGTTGCTGTGAAGCATTGCCAAGTGGTGGTTTCAGAAGTGCTTCTTTTTTTTTCCTTTGATGCTGTGTGCCTAACCTATAGGCTGTCCTGTGCTAAGAAAATGTATTGCCATGGAGTGCAGCACCAGATGCTCTTTCTGAACAATGCCACACTTTGATCACTGTGCCAATCCTCACACTCATTTGAGAAGGGAACATGAGAAAGTTGAGGGATGAGGTGCTCTTGACAGAATGGTGATGATGGGTCCCCAAGATTGTGAGGGCCTGGTTACCCTTGTTAGACTTTTCTCACCCCTGTAAGCAAAACATGCTGCTAGTACCTCTGTTTTCTACTTGTGCCTGTGTTACTATTTGTGTAATCAATCCATCTATCCATTTATCCTTGTATCAGTCCATCCAACCACATGTTCACCCATCCATCCATCCATCCATCCATCCATCCATCCATCCATCCATCCATCCATCCATGGACCTATTAATTCACTCAAACCACCTGTCCATACACTCATCCATAAATCCATCCATCTACTCACCTACCCATATTTCCGTAAACCTATCTATCTATCCAACTATATGTCACCCATCCATCTATCTACCAATCCATCCATCCATCTATCCACCTTCCTGCCTGTTAATCCATCCATGTATGCATTTTGTCAGTCTCTTACCAAGTTAAGAACAAAGCATAGTCCTTGATGTATCTTTCAAGGCCTCTGGACATGATTTTCAAACGCATGAGATCCCAATGCCATGGACCAAAGTGTATTTGGAGAAGACAGCATGTGTTCTCTGGTCTGTTTCTTTGTGCTCAGGAACCAAAGAGAAGCTCATGGTCTAGTGGGAGTGAGTAGGGCAGGGTTGTCTCTCTGGGCTGAGTCTGCCTGTAATGGAGGGCCTGATTGTTGTCCTACTCCTTGGGTTTGGCAATGACACACTGAACCCAACAGCAACCCCAAGGTTGGTTGGCCCTGTAGCTTCTTGCTGATTCTGAGTGAAGACAAATCTTATATTCCAGGGGACTCAGGCCAGCATGTCAGTGCCCTTCAGGAAAAGAGAGACACATCAAGGAAAGGGGGAGGGAGGTAAGGGCATCGTGGAGTCAATTCAGACATGGCCATCTGTGAGCAGGACCGAGTAAAGAAAGTGACACTCTCATGCAGGCTGAGAGTCCCTGAGATGCTCTGAGCCCAGGCTTCTGCACATGTAAACGATCAATCATAACAATATGGGCATCAGAGGCTCTTTGTGAGCCTTATACAGGGAACAAGTGTGAGGCACTTAGCCCAAAGGGTGGTGAATAGTGGCTGCTATTCACTGTGAAAGGACAATTCTGTCCAGGAACAATGAGGACAGAGTGCTCAGGAAAGGCTCTTGGCTGCCCACCTCCTAGACCTCTGCAGGAAGCAGTCACAGAGACTAAGAGGATAGCAGGCTTGCTGAACACAGCTTCTCCAAACTCCCCTTTCAGAGCATCCTTGCTTGAGGCTGCATCAGGACAGAACCCGAAATGCCAAGCTCTTTCCAAAGCCCTGGCTAGTTCTCTCTGCTGCGTTCACAGTGTCCTGTGGTGAGGGAGGAGAGTGTGATGCTGGGGACAGAAGAGACAGAGTATCTGTGGACCCCAGCAACCCATGGGATTCTACCCCTGCAACCTGCAGCAGAGATTCACTAAAACAAAGGCACAGGCAGTCTGGGAGCTGGTAAAAGTGCTCTCCCAAATACGCCGTCCTATATGGCAAGTTGCTGCAGGGAGGAGTTCATATTCTCCTTAGTGCCATCCTCAGTATTAAGGCAAGGAAGTCTAGTGGTGCCTCGCCATGCTGGAGAAGGCCAGAAATGTTGGCAAAAGTGAAGCCCAACAGCGTAGAGTGGGTTAGTCGCCGCTTGGAATTTACAGTTAAGACTGCACTTTCTCTAGTATCCCACCCTGAGAGTACTAGAAATAGATGGAAACAAGGACTTAGTAGAAGGCATCCAGAAGGGAAGGAAAAGAGGAAGTGGGGAAGGAGACATAGGTGAGGGAAGAAGGGAGGGGAAGTGGCAAAGAGAGAAAGGAAAAAGATGGATTGAGGAAGAAGAAAGAAGGAAGAAGGGATGGGGAGGAAAGAAAGAAGGGAAGGAAATACAGACAGGATGGAGGGAGGAAAGAAAGATAGAAGGGAAGGAAAGACATACAGGATGGAGGGAGAAAAGAAAGGAGGAAGTGTGGAAAGGGGATAGAGAAAAAATGAGGAGAGAAGAATGGTGGGAAAGACGGAGAAAGGAAGGTGGGAGGGAAGAAGGAAGGGAGGATTAAATTTCTCAAAGACTTTTCTCTGGTAACTTCCATGGTGTGTGTCTAACATCATCTTCACAGTTGCCACACTGTAACTGGGCATTTTTTTTACTGTCCTCCCCCCCCCATGGTTTTTAAAACTGAGATATATTAAAGTCAGATGCTCTTTTACCCACCATGCTGAGGACTTCCAAACTCATCTTCAGTTCTCTTAGCACAGTGACTCCCACCCTCCCTAACCCAGGTTTAATACAGTTATTCATGTTGTGGTGACCCCCCAACCATAAAATTATTCCATTACTACTTCATAATAATTTTGTTACTGTTATAAACCATACTGCAAACATCTTATTTACAGGATATTTGATATGCGGATCCCTCGATAGAGTCACGACCCCCAGGTTGCAAACCTCTGTCAGAATTTGCTGTCTCTCTCTAACCTTGCTTCTCCATTCCTCCACAGAGCTCCTGCCTCCTTCTTGTTCTGCCCACCTGTTCTTGCTGATTGTCTGCTTTCTTTCCTACCCCAGCCCTGGTGCCCAGGACATCACACTCATGGATTTCTATCACGTAGAAGATCACCAAGAGAGGGAGGCCAAGCCCACAGGACACACTATCATGGAGGCAAGTGGGAACGCTCTTGGCACACACAGGGCTCATCCCTCCCCAGGTTAGCTAAGTGGTGAGCAGTGACCCAGGAGGGGACTCTTTGGTAGTGGATCTGGTGCAGATGTGCATGAGTTGCAAGTGTGCAGACTTGACTCCTGAGTGGTGCAGATGCCAAGACGTTGCTAGGAGGAGATCTAGGCAATGTGGCTGTCTTTGAGCTCCACATGCTTCTGTCAGTCACTGCAGTAGACTTACTGATTTTGCAAGCTAGACTATGGTCGTCCTCCTGTCTGGGGTGAATAGGTGTTCCTTTATATTTCCTAATCCTGCAATCCACGTGCAATGGTTAGTGTTTGGTCAGCATGGCATAAACTAGAGTCATGTGGGAAGAGGGAACCTCAACTGAGCAATTACCTCCATCAGATTGGCCTGTGGGCTTGTCTGTGGGGGATTTATTTGCCTTGACTGTTGATTGAAGGGAAAGTGTCCAGCCCACTGTGGGTGGTACCACTCCTAGGCAAGTAGTCTTGAGCCATATAAGTAGCCAAGAAAGTCAATAAGCAGAATTCCTCCATGGTCCCTGCTTAAATGACTTCCTGACTTTCTTCAGAGGTGGAGAATGACCTGAGAGTTTCAAGATGAAGCAAACCCTGTTTTTCCCATGCTGCTGTTGGTCAGTGTTTTATCACAACAACAGAAACGCAAACTAGGACTCCACATCTCCAGAAATCTCTATTTGGTTCACATTCTTCGTTGCAGCTACTGCAGCCCCTGCCAAGGTCTTTCAAATATATAAACATGCATATCTTCTTATTCTGCCCCAAACTCTAGAAGACCCCTTTGTAAATTTCCTGGGTTCCTTTACTGTGCGGTTCCCCCACCTTTATTATCTTGCCTTTTAAGTTCCTGCCATTTCAGACTTTATCCTGATTTTAGGACCCAGAAAAGGAGCAAAATATAATTGTATTTTATTACGAGAAAAACATTTCATATAAAAAGAGATGCTTTAAAAGTATAAGGATGGGAAAATAATGCTGGCAGTAAGAAATATATCATGGCCCTGTTATATCAGATGCATAAATTTGAAGTAAAGAATGATAGTGTAAAAAGGTCATTTTTGATAATATGATGGTCATTCATGAAGAAAGACAGGACTAATGAAAGTATGTGGGTGTGATGAAGAAGCCTACCATCGCAAGACGAAAGCATATAACCAGAAAGAGAAACAGATAAATCCAGAACTAGAGTCAGAGAGTTGAACAGCTTGCTTTCAGTAATGGGGGAAGGAGACAGAGAACAATCTGAAGATGGTTACTCATCATGTCCTGTAGTGGGCATTTATAAAACATGATCCTGAACTATTTCATAATATACAACAGCTTTTTAGTGCACGTAGAAGATTTACTAGCTCACAACTTACACTGTAGCACAAAATAAGTTTACAAACTTCGAAAAATTAAAGTCCCAGGGTATGTAGAGTATGTATGCAATTGGGTCTAAGTATTTATAGATACAAAACTGGCTATACAGAAAGGCAAAGTAATACTGCAGTATATTGGACAAAAGTGAATTTAGCAAGGTTACAAGAAGGAAAGCTATGTCTGGAAACCATTTGTCGATATTAGAGAGGAAGAAACGGGAAATGAAAATTAGGAGTACTATACATGGGAAACAAAATCAAGAAAGATTGGGTGAGAGTTACCCTGCCAAAATAATCAAGAATCCATGGAAACCGAAGATTGTGTGAGCGTTGCCCTGCCAATCTTATAAAGAACCCATGGAAACTAAAGGAAATCCAAGCAAGTGTAGAGGTGCACTATGCTCATGGATGAGGAAATGTATTTGTTTCTTTGTTTGTTTTTCGAGACAGGGTTTCTCTGTCTGACCCTGGCTGTTCTGGAACTCGTTCTGTAGACCAGTCTGACCTTGAATTCACAGAGATCTGCCTGCCTCTGCCTCCAGAGTGTTTTTTTAAAATAAAGATTTTATTTATTCTGTATACAGTGTTCTACCTGAATGTATGACTACACACCAGAAGAGGGCACTATAGATGCTTGTGAACCACCATGTAGTTGTTGGGAATTGAACTCAGGACCTCTGGAAGAGCAGCCAGTGCTCATAACCTCTGAGCCATTTCTCCAACCCCTGTCCTGGTATTTTATTTCTATACACTGGCTCAATTCTATCTAAATCAGAGTTCCAACAGCCTGATTTTTGATTGAAAAGCAGATTCTTAAGTGTAAAATCAAAGGACTTAGAACAATTAAAAACAATATTAAATGAAAACATTGTTAGGTAACTTATCCTATCCCATTTAGACTGTCTCCAACACTGCAGTAGTCAAACAGGTGAGTGTGTGTGTGTGTACAAAAGACAAGTTGTTCATATGAACTGAAACCAGTGGCCAAATAGACCAGAAAACCAGATGCACTAAGTTGATTTTTGACAATACTGTTAGGCAGCCCAATGAGAAAAGGGAAGCTTTCAGGACTGATTTTAAAACACACTTTAAAAATGCGTCATGTGGGGTCGGAGTGATAACTCAGCAGTTAAGAGCTCTTCCAGAGGTCACAGGTTCTATTCCCAGCACCGACAAGGCAATATACAACTATCTGTAACTCCAGCTCCAGGGGATCTGATGCTCTATCCTTGCCTCTATCAGTAACTGTTTTCATGAGCACATACCTATCCCATAAACACTCGCATATACACACAATTAAAAATATCAACAAGTTTTTAAAAATATGTTAACTTCTAAGCTACCTAATACCACACAAATAAATTAATTTGTGGTGTCTTGTTATAGATTTAACTATAAAAGCTCAAACTATAGCAATCTTATAAATGAACAAAAGAGAAATTATCATTTACTATTGGGTAGCTAAGTGTGCCCTAGATATGACTCCCCCACCCCCCCAAAAAAAACCCAAAACAAAGCTGGGTGGTGGTGGCGCACGCCTTTAATCCCAGAACTCAGAAGGCAGAGACAGGCGGATCTCTGTGAATTTGAGGCCAGCCTAGTCTACAAGAGCCTAGTTCCAGGACAGACTCCAAAGCTATAGAGAAACCCTGTCTCAAAAAAAACAACCAAACAAACAAAAGCCTGGGTGTCTGGAAAGATGGTTCAGTGGTGAAGAGCATGTGCTGGCTGTTCTTCCATGAGACCCGACTTTGAAGACAACGGGACATTGTTCTGTCATGGCTGGTTACATTCTCTGGTGTTAAATATGAAGCTTTCTTCATGTGTTCATTGTTGAATGCTGATCCAGGTTCTGAGTCTTGGCTGTTGTAAATTAATAGTGCAGTAAACAAAGGAAGACATCACTTTGGTAAAATTAGTTTATTTTCTGTATTATACTATGCACCATAGATAGATGCAAATGTGTGTAAGTTTTAAGTAATGATTGTGTCAGAGGGCATGGCACTAATGCCCAGGGATTACATGTGGGAGGCAGGGAGTCTCTTAGTGTGAAAACATTACTCTACTCTGGTTACAATGGTAATCATGTGAATTGACTTCTGTATTACTAGTGAACTGAAGGAAGTTAGTTAATAAAAAATTAAACATGGCATTAAAAGCACTGACTTCCCTTGCAGAGGAGCCAGGAAGTTTCATAGAACGAACATGGAAGCTGATAACCACCTGTATTTCCAGTGACACAGATTATCTGGCACCCTCTTCTGGCTGCTGTTGGTATTGCACTCATGCAGTGCCATTACATACATGTAGGTGCACAGTCATTCACATAAAATAGAGATAAATTCTTTAAAAATTAGTTCACAACTAGAGATGGATAAAAAATTATTTGAAATTACATATAACGGAAAAAGTTGTCTAAAGGTAATGAGCATCCTAGGCAGACAAGTCACTTGACAAAGTGGGCAAGCGTGAGCAATGCATCTCAGGGGAAGATGTTTGGATTTTTTTAAAAAATCAATTTTGTGGTTTACACATAAATAATTGGCTTAATTATGGCATTTTCATGCAGATATTTTGTTGGACTTTGTTTTTATTTGTGTGCTCCCCTATGCTCCTCTGTCCCTACCTTCCCATAAACCCCTTCCCTTCTCCAGATAATCTCCCTATGCTTTTACATCACACAGGAAGGAGGGAAGGAAAGAAGGGAGGGAGGAAGGGAGGGAGGTACAGAGTGAAATCTAGATTGTGTAGAAAAGAAGATGTCTAGACGAAAGCTCAACAGCCACCTGAGAATATGATCCATGTCTGTGAGTTCCAGGAGGGTGGCAAGGAAAGTCACATCTGGGGAGCTGTGCATTCTCATGAGAAGGCTTAGAACTGAGAAGCCTGGCCAGCGCCATCTGTGCACTGAGTGGATGGAGAACGTGCTTGCATTGCTAGACCAATGGAAATGGATACAACCATTTTGGAAAGCGTCTTGGTGACTTGCATAGAATGAGCCACACACATCTTCCCTTAGTGTTAACGAGTCCACTCGGGAGAAACCAAAATGCGTACCTCGGAAAGACCTCCGCATAAATGGCAGCAGCATTTTATTCTCTCTCCTAATTCTAGAAGCAAACTTAGCTGGGCTTGGTGGCCAGTGTCTGTAGTTCTAACTCCAGGAAGACAGAAGCAAGGGGATTAGGTACTTGAGGCCAGCCTGGGTTCCATAGTGAGTCTATTTTTTAAAACCTCTGAACATTAAACAAACAAATGCTTGTTTGAATTGAACAAGGCTAACATAACCCACATTAGCCGTGACCCAACTAAAAAGCTCACTCTGGCCTTGAACTCTGGATCCTCTTGCCTCAGTCTCTTAAGTACTGGGATTACAGGTCTGTGATGCCTCATAGGGCTTATTTTCCCATGTTAAAGTTTTACCTTTGAACTCCAGGGGCTGGAGAAGGTGACCCCATGTCAGGACAATGAGCAACCTTAAGTCTGTGAAAAATTTTATTAAGAACCCACAGCACACACGTCTTACCTTTCTCCTTACCTGATCTTTTGTTTAACTTTTTGAAAATGTCGTTGTTTTTAAACCTCTGGTTGTTCTTTTTGGACACACAGACCAACTTCTTTGGGGAACTGGGATATATAGGGGTGAGATATGCCCTTCCATCCATCAATTGCTCCATCTCAAATA
This sequence comes from Microtus pennsylvanicus, assembly GCF_037038515.1. Lineage (NCBI taxonomy): Eukaryota > Metazoa > Chordata > Mammalia > Rodentia > Cricetidae > Microtus > Microtus pennsylvanicus. Next base: position 130,247,141 of record NC_134579.1, on the reverse strand, counting down.
CCCCTGATGGTACCTGGAAAACCACAGAGCTCTGCAAAACGCCCACTTTACTCCCATCACTGACTGACTGATTGGCGTACCCACTGGGCTTTAGTTAGCAAAAGAGAAGAATTTTTCCCACATCATTCACACAAGTGAAAACACATGCATTGGTCGAAGATAGAAATAAAGTGTGGAGGTGGAGGCTACTTAGCAAAAGAATGGATGAGACAAGAAGGAGGCTGGAGTCCCGGGACCACCGGAGAGCAAACCTCATGGGTTTAGACAAGGCCTCCGAAATGGGGCAATCTTTCTTCCCTCTTGGGGACCCCTCTGTGCACCCCCATGCATGTGCACACACTCACACAGGCATGCATGCATGCTCACACACTGAATGCAAAGAGCTAACTGGTAGGACAAAGAGGGCTGTGTTGTATCTTGGTCTATTTCAGCTCGCCGTTTTCCTCACCTGCAGAGCTGAGGCTGTGGATTTTTGATAAAATCGTAAAGTGTCTTCTAACGATTTGCTTTTAGAAAGAAATCAGTCGAAGGATGGTGGGAACAATAAGCACAAATATATGATTCCTTTTTGTCTCTCAGCCCTCACGCTAACCACCACTACCCTTTTCCATATTCATAAAGTATACACAGAGCTAATTTTGAATGTGCCCTTTACGACACTGTGTCATCGTCAGAGCGTCACATTCTGAAGGCATAATTAAAGATTTACCTGGATTTATGAGGCTTTATTATCATCAATAGGGTTAAGGAATGCCAGGGAGACACATTGTTGGGAGATTTTAGTCAGCAGTTTTGGGAGCAATGAGAGTCCTCGTCTTACTTTAGTGCTGAGGAGAAAAAATGACTGTTTGGGATGAATATATGGCTCTTTATTAGAAGGGAGCATTAAAGACACTTCTGTCAAACTCCTCCCGTCTTTCCGTTTCTCCGTGTTGGGAACAGAAAGGAGGAAAGAGCCATAGGGCTTGCTCATGGCCCTGAGAGGGATGGAGATGGCAGAGCCCGCAATAGGCATCGTGACCTATTCTCTCTTTGGGAAACTTGGGCTGGGCCAACAGGAACCCTGACAGCTCTTTGGTCTGGAAAGGGAGGGGGAGAGGAGTGGGGGGAAGGGGAGAGGGGTGGGAGGAGGGGGAGAAGAGTGGGAGGAGGGGGAGGGAAATGGGAGGCTGGTGGGAGGAGGTGGAAATTTGTTTTTTTTTTTTCTTTTCTTTATCCTCCTTTTATCAATAAAAAAATTAAAAAAAAAAATAAACCCCAAAAAAAAAAAAAAAAAAAAAGAACACCACCCAGTGACTTTCCATGGACTCTCTTGCAGCTGTTTGAAAAGCAGGAGGTGGATCTCCCCTTCATCATCCACTGACTCATCAGGGGAAATCCCCAGTACACCCGAATCCCCCCAGTAGTCCCCACATGGACCTTCGTGTTTCGGAGCCAGGTGTCTCTGTGGTGTCAACAGCCACAGGCCTTCGTCCGGTAGTCGTATAGCTGTTCACTTTCCTTTCTTAGGTTCAAGCTGCCATTGTAACAAGACAAGCTGCGATGCTGCTTCTCATATATTTCTTGAAAGTAAATGAGAAGGCTGGGGCCGGTGGCTCGGCACCCTCTCTTTAGTCTGGGCAAGGGAAAGGCACGTGTTGATTAGCTGTCATTATGACAAGAGCTGCTGTTAGATGCTGTAGCAGAAAGTTTCATTTTCCACTGGCCCCTTTCAGACTGCTTGTCCTCCTGAGTTTCTCCGTTGATTAATCAGGGCTTTTGAGAATCAGTAGGAAGAGGGTGACAATGAGAATTGTGATAGGCAGGTAGGAAGACAGAGAGATGGAGATAGATAAGATAGATAGATAGATAAATATATAGATAAATAGATACATAGATATAGATAATAATTACATAAACAGATATGTAGATAGATACTTAGATATAGATAACTAGGTAGATAGATACGTAGATAGATAGATGAATGATAGATAGATAGATAGAAGATGGATAGATAGATAGATAGATAGATAGATAGATAGATAGATAGATAGATAGATAGACAGACGTAGAGATAGATAGACTCAACTTAAGTAACTAACTTCTCAGATTGTGGAGGCTACAAAGTTCAAATTCCCCAGAGCAGGCTGACAGGCTGGAGGCTCAGAGGAGAACAGCTGGAAGATTCCTTCTTGGGGAAACCTGTGTCATCCTCAAGGCCTTCAGCAGGTTGGATGAGGCTGGCCCAGATTCTACAGAGCTTTCCACTGGACTCTGGGTCTACTGCTTTAAATGCTACTTTCATCTAAAACAATGCCATCTCGGCAACAGCCAGATGTGTTTGAACAAACACCTGGGTCCCCACAGCCTCTTGTTACCATCAAGGAGGAAATGGGGCTACCATTTGGCGGCCCAGGAGTTTTACCCCACTCACCCTCTATGAATTAGGTTCTTATTCTCAGTGTTTGTTTAAGAAAAACAACCAATACACCACCACCCTGACACCTTCTGCTCTGATGTTGTTTGTGTTAAAACAATAAAGTGTTGGAGCTGGGCGTCGAGGCCACTGTGAAGGGGAAGTGCGGGAGATGAGGCTGTCAGAGAGACAAGGACTTACATGGTGGACAAATGCTGATGCTCCCTTTTCTTTGAGGAGCCTGCTTGGCTTCCATCTGGGAGGGGATGCTGCACTCGAGCAGGGTAGCAGCTTAGTTTCAACCTCAAACCCTTCCAAAGACCAAAGATTTTCTCCAGGGGCTGGCAGGCTTGTGTGCCCTGTAACTCGGAATGTGCTACCTGGATGTTCACAGGAAGAAGGGTTGGGACAGCATGATGTGCCTCTCAAGGCAGGCTTCTGCTGAATCCGGGTGACCTTGGCCATCATCATCCCCTGGGAGCCAGCTTTCCCTGGAATGACTGCCCTTTGGACTTGAACTTGGTTCATGCACTGCATGCTGCATACTGACCTGGCATCAGTAGAGAGGCGACTGTCTGAGAGTGTGCCTACGCTGTCCGAACTCCAGCCTGTCCCCAGATCCTCTGGAGAGGGCAGCTATAGCTGAGGTCAGAGGACTCTGGAGATAACACCACACCTAGGGAAGGATAAGAAATACTTTTTTCTTCCTTTGGCTCCTGTAACTCTAGTGGCCTCTAACCCATACTGCACGTACATAGTGTGCAGGGGTCCTGACCGACACTGAATTTGACGACAACAGGAGCACAGCAAGGGATAGGACACTGGTGGCTGTGATGGTTAGTCTTCAGTGCCAACACGACTAGGTTTGTTAGTAGATGTGAGTGTGTCTGTAAGGGCGTTTCTCAAGAATGGAGATGGAAGACCTGCCCTGAGTGCGGGTGGCACCATGCCATGAGCTGGGGTATGGACTGGACACAGAGGAGAAAGGGAGACGAACACCAGTATTCATCTCTCTGTTTCCTGACTGCACCTGCCCTGCTCCATGCAGCCTCATGCACCTGCCATGCTCCACGCAGCCTCATGCACCTGCCATGCTCCACGCAGCCTCACGCACCTGCCATGCTCCACGCAGCCTCATGCACCTGCCATGCTCCACGCAGCCTCATGCACCTGCTGCACCTGCCATGCTCCACGCAGCCTCATGCACCTGCCATGCTCCACGCAGCCTCATGCACCTGCCATGCTCCATGCAGCCTCATGCACCTGCCATGCTCCATGCAGCCTCATGCACCTGCCATGCTCCACGCAGCCTCATGCACCTGCCATGCTCCATGCATCCTCATGCACCTGCCATGCTCCACGCAGCCTCATGCACCTGCCATGCTCCACGCAGCCTCATGCACCTGCCATGCTCCACGCAGCCTCATGCACCTGCCATGCTCCACGCAGCCTCATGCACCTGCCATGCTCCATGCAGCCTCATGCACCTGCCATGCTCCATGCATCCTCATGCACCTGCCATGCTCCATGCAGCCTCATGCACCTGCCGTGCTCCACGCAGCCTCATGCACCTGCCATGCTCCACGCAGCCTCATGCACCTGCCATGCTCCATGCAGCCTCATGCACCTGCCATGCTCCATGCAGCCTCATGCTCCTGCCATGCTCCATGCAGCCTCATGCACCTGCCATGCTCCATGCAGCCTCATGCTCCTGCCATGCTCCATGCAGCCTCATGCTCCTGCCATGCTCCACGCAGCCTCATGCACCTGCCATGCTCCACGCAGCCTCATGCACCTGCCATGCTCCATGCAGCCTCATGTTCCTGCTGCCATGACTAACCTCATGCTTTTGTCAACTTGACACCAATCAGTCACCTGGGAAGAGGGACCCCCAATTGCAGAACTGTCTACATCACATTGGTCTGTGGACATGCCTGTGGGGGTATTTTCTTAATTGCTAATTGATGTAGGAGGTTATAGCCCACTGTGGGAGATGCCATCCCTAAGCTGATTCACAAGTCAGTTAGCTGTACTCCTCCACAGTCTCTGCTTCAGTTCCTGTGTAGGCAGAGGACACTCATTCATTTCCCGGAGGCTCAGACCCGAATAATCAAACAGAAACTATATTAGTTACAACACTGTTTGGCCAATGACTCAGGCATATTTCTAGCTAGCTCTTACATCTTGAATGAACCCATTTCTAGTAATCTGTGTGTCACCACATAGCTGTGGTTTTCAGGTAAGGTTCTGGCTGACATCTTTCTCCTTTGGCAGCTACATGGTGTCTCTCTGACACTACCTACTCTGTATATCTCTGTTCAGATTTTCCACCTGGCTTTGTTCTGCTGAGCCATTGGCTGAAACAGCTTTATTCATCAACCAATAAAAACAACACATATACAGAAGGACATCCCACATCATTCCTGCCTCCAGGCTTCTGCCTGGAGTTCTTGCCCTGGCTTCACTCAGTAGTTGATTGTGAAAGCCAAGAAAACCTTTCTCCTCTCAAGTAAGATTTAGTCTTTGTTTCATCACGGCCACCGAGAACCCAACTAGAAAACCCATGGTGATGGGCTGAAGCCCTCCTAAACTGTAAGCCAAAAGCAACCCTTCTTTTCTCAGACTGATTTGGTCGCAGCGACTGGAGCAGTCATGAACACAGTCTTCTGGCTTGTCGTTGCTGTCCAGCAGATGGGTATCCCTCTTGCCTGTTTAAGACAGATTCTTCTCCCTGCTAATTGGTCAGCTTCTAGTATCCGTAATGAGCTGGCCATTTTTCACTTGATGAAAGAGCTTTAAGGAAAACGAAGAGCCCAATCCATCTGTCATGGCTTGGCTAAGCTTCTCACAAACGTGCCATGTTTGCTAAAGTGACACTGGATCCCAGCGCATGATTCTTTGGGAGGTGATAGAGACTAGAGAGGCCTAATGGGAGGAAGTCAGGTTCTTGGGTTGTGTTCTTGAAGGGGATAATGGGACTCTGGTCTCTTGTTCTGTCTTTTGGGTTTTGGTTTGGCTACAGGGACACTCTATGTAGCCCAGGCTATCTCAAAGTTGCAATCAATGCTTTTCAGCTTCCCAATTAGCTGCATTATAGGCGCATGCTGCCACACCAAACTTTCTTTTCTCTTGTTACTTTCTGGCCACCGTGAAGCGGGCTGCTTCTTCTACCTGCTCCAACCATGATGCCCTGCCTCCTCATAAACTCACAAGAAACTGTCTCAACTGTGCAACCTCTGGAGCTATGTGTCAAAGTAAACCTTTCTTCTCTTTAAGGTTCTTGAGACAGGTACTTGTTACAGTAAAGGGAAATCACACCAGTTCTGCACCATAGGAGTTCCCTGGCCTGAGCCAGGCCTGTTGGCACAGATCTATAATCCTAACTACTCAGGAAACTGAGACAGGAGGATCACATGTTCAAAGGCATCCGGGGAAACATAGGGAGATTCTGTCTCAAAGTTGTGTAATTTTGAAACCGGCTGTGGATGTAGCTGAACACTCATCTCGCATGCCCAAGGCCAGGGTCCTTTCCCCAGGATGGTCCATCTATATCTCACCATCCTCTTCCTCTTTGTGTTGCTCCTAGGTCTCTGTAGATCTGCCAGCAGAACACAAGTTCTACCAGGTGCCCATTGCTTCTGACTACACTTGGTGTAGTACTTTCAACATGAGTCTAGTTCCTTAGTGCTTCTCTGGGACCCAGCTTTCCTTCTCCAAACCCCAAATCAGCCTCTCTTTCTCCCCCTCCTCCTCTTTCTCTCCCTTTGTCCTTCCTCCTTCCTTACCTCCTCCCTTCCCTCTGACATAACCACTTTAGCAAGATTTTAAAGGCGAACTGCCAGGCTAAGAGGAAATGCTCCCCAACCCCCCACAGAGCACAAATGACCAGGCAGATGATAGCAATGGTTCCCATGGCACACCGCCCACCTTCCTCCCTTTGTTGATGGTCATACCAACCTACCCCTTGCATGGTAAGGTAAGGCCTCAATGCCACAAAGAACTGGGTAGGATTCTTCCTTGTCACTCTCTAAACCACACATTTCTAGTCTTAAAAATGACCATGATAGATAAAATAGAACCAGACCATACCTTTGTGCTGTACAGGTTTTCATTTTTTTGTTTTGTTTGGTTTTTAAGGAAGGGTCTCACTATATAATGCTGCTGACATAGTTTTCTCCCTATTGAGCAGGCTAAGCCTCCAAATCACAAAGACCCCCCTGCCTCTGCTTCCTGAGTGCTGAGATTAAAGGTGTGCACTACCACACCTGACTGCTGCTGTTTGCATTTTTAAAGGTGCTAAGTAGCTTTTAACTTCACCTCCCTGGGCAGATTAAAACCTCCGTCACAAAATGAAGACTCATAGTTCTTACGATGTTGCCCCCCACCCCATCCCCAAAGACTTCTGGAAAAGAACAACTCAGGATTCTACTTAATGCTCTCTCAGACTTTTGGATGCTGCAGAGTGGATGAAGTGACATACCTCTGCCTGGGGTTTAAACTATTTACATTCATCACCTTATTAGCGGGCAGGGGTAGAGTGTACAAATTACACTCCAGCCCCAATATGAAGCTCCCTCCCCACAGGAGGACACCGGCTAACTGTCAGGTCCGAGTGGTGGGGGAACAGCTTGAACGGAGTTCTCATCAAAGGGACAGGAATTCTGTCAGGGCTTCTGTCCAGCTCCGGCTTTCCAGTATGTCTCTCGTCCGAGAGACGGAACATCTGTAGTGGGCCAACAATATGTCTTAGCAGCATTTTTAGGGGGTGGGTGGGCGAAATTAGTATTAGTGGGAAGGCAGGTTGGTGTTGCTGTGTATTGTCACTAGTAACACAACAATTTTGAGGTGAGTAGTGAGCCGGAGTTGGGTTGGGCTGTGTGGAGACCTAGCACAGGCAGCTGCACTGCCTGCTTCAGCGTCGGAGCTTGGAAATTTCTGGAAACTAAATCTCTATGAAAAGCTTGGATGTTTTTCAGCCCATGTTTAGACGTGAGGAAATGTGTACCAGAGGAAAGAGAAATGTCACCGTGCTACTGTGTTGGCCCTTCACCAACGCTAACTAAATGTGTGTGATGAAGCGGGCTCTGAGAAGATTGGGCATGAGGCCTGGCCCTGGCTATCTAGGACAGCATAGTATCCATCCATCTGTCTGTCTATCTGTCTGTTCATGTGTCCGTGAGTCCATCCATCTAGGCATCTATCTGTCCATCTTCCCATCCACTTGTCCATCCATCCATCAGCCTATCTATCTATCTATCTTTGCAGGCTTCCATCCATATGGTCACGTGTCTGTTCATTCACCCATTTATTTGTCTGTGCATCCTTGTGTCCGTGCACCCATCCAGCCACTCGCCCATCAATCCTTTTGTCCATAAGTTCATGTGTTTATATATGCATCCGTCCATGTGTCTATCCATCCATCCATCTATCCAGCCAGCCAGCCATTCATCCATCCGTTCCTCCATTCACCTCTGCTAGACACTGCCAAGCCCTGGGATACAACAAACATCAAAGGTCAAATTCATCTAAAGGCATTTACAGTGTGATAGTAAAGACAAGCACACATGAAACACATAAAAACAGGAAACAGGTACATTGCCACACAAATGTTTCAGGAAATCCAAGAAAGTGGTCCCCATTTCTGCATTTGATCCCCATGTAGACCTCCCAAATCTCAGTTTCTACTGCTCCATCTTACAGAGCTATTATGAAGATTAAAAGTCCTTCAAACTCAGGGGCTCAAAATATGGTAGCCATATTCACACTTCCATCAGCATTATCATCATCATCACCGAGCTAGGTTCACTGTTCTCCCTTTTACACAGATTCTCCTGTTATGAAACTGGCATTGTAAGGAAACTGAGGCAAGAGTAGAGTTTGATTCCATCCTTTTAAAGCCCCAAGGTCACACTGCCAGACACCAAAGGTCAGTTCATGGTTTGGTCACAAAAATAGATGAGGAAGAAGTCAGAATATGGATGACTGGAGCATTTACATGCTTGTTTTATCACCATATCAATGCCACAGTGGTCTCCACCTGCCAGCCATACTTCACTGTAAAATGGAGCAACTGGCATTGGTTTGTTAAAAGCACCAAATAACAATATCCCTGCCCATCACCCCAAATTATCACATATTATTTTATATCTGTCTGTCTATCTATCTATCTATCTATCTATCTATCTATCTATCTATCTATCTATCTATCTATCTATCCATCCATCTATATATCATCCCTTTCTATATGTCTATATGTCTCTCTCTCTCTCTCTATATATATATATATCTGTGTGTGTGTGTGTGTGTGTGTGTGTGTGTGTGTGTGTGTGTGTATTGAGAAAGAATCTCACTCTGTAGCTCGGGTTAACCTGGAACTCACGATGGATCTCTAGCTGGCCTGGAATTCACTATGTACTACATAGCCCAGGCCATTCTTATATTCACCATCTTCCCACATTTTCCTCCCAAATGCTAGGATTATGGAAGTGTGCCACCACACACAACTTACATAGGAAGAAACTTCAGTGGGGAAAAGAAAATATAAAAGAAAGTGTCAGCCCCCAAAGTTATATTTGTTCCCCAACACCCAGAACCTGTGAATACTGCCTTGCATGGCAATAAAGAAGGAATTTTACACTGTATGGAAAACCCGATTCAAGAATCTTAAGAACAGTTTATCTTGGATTGTCTGCATGAGCCCCAAATGCTGTTAAGCACATCCTTGTAAGAGAGAGACCAAGGGATACCCCCAAGACTGTAGAGGTGATGGCTGTGTGAAAATGGAGTCAAATATGGTGTGATACAGTGTGCCCGTTCATGGTGTATTCCTGCAACCAAACCCCTGAGGCTGGGTAAATCATGAGTAAAAACAATTGGTTCATTTTAGCCCCTAGCTCTGGAGAGCCGAGGTCAAAGGTGAAGTGAAGAAGTTTTTGCTGATAGCGGTCCCCTGCCAAAGTCAGGGAGTGCATAATAAATATACCTGTGTTCTTTGGATCATCTTCCTGTGAAGCCAAATGCCTTTCTCATTCCTAATTCCATCACAAAGGTACCACCTCCCAGGAACTGGTCAGCTGAGTCTCCAGCTGCTAAGCACCTCACAAGGGGTGATCTGGGCTCAGTGGCAGATCATGTGATCAGCTGCACTGAGATGAATTCTAGCCCCAGAACCTCAAAAACACCCCCCACTGGAGACTGATGTTCACTCAACACAGGAACTCTCAGCACTACCATGTTTAAGTTGTAGCATGACATGGGTCTCAGCTGAAGAACATGCTGGATTACCAGGAGACCCCGGGAACTCGGCAAGTGCAGGTTAAGCACTCCTGTGGAGCCCAACCAAGAGTGTAGCTCCACTCAGACTCAGACTTTTGATTTCCTGAACTCCGAGCTTGTCTTACCTCGGCGTCTGTGGCCCTTTGCAATGGCCACATCACCACTGAATAGCTCAGAGTTGTGGTTGGAGCAGCCCAGCCCAGAGCAGGGCTTACAGAGGCAAATGTGTAAAGAGACACAGACCTGCTCCTTGGGGAGGGGGATGTGTGTTCCCTTTGGCAGCCTCTGAGGAAGCTGGGGCTGATTCTTGCCCTCCCTGGGCTTCTACTAAGGACACAGGCTTATGGTGCAGGGAGAATACTGTATAATCGTGCCAGAGGCTGGAATGAGGTGGGTGGGGTCTTCATCTCCATATAACTTCAATGCAGGCCACATTTTTACAACAGAGAGTGGACATATATGAGACCTGTCTCGCTCTCCTGCAGCGGCTGTTGTCAAGGCCCTTCCACCTCCAGAGAGGCCTGCCATTCCCCTGGGAATCTACACTGAGCCCACACTTTCTGCTTCACCTACCAGGATACCTGCAATGCATGGGAGGGGGGGAGTGTGTCGGTGATGAGTGAGGGTGACTTGGAGCCCCCAGCTTATAAAAAAGGCTAACCATTGTCACACTGTGGAGCTGGCCCAGAATGAAGAGCCCGGGCCTCCCCAGAGTAAAATGCTTTGTACGTACTCTGGCCCTTCCAGAATTGTAAGCTAGACACTAGGGTGGGCAGGGCATGACAGGAAGAAGAGGCCCTCCATGGAGAGGAGGGAACTTTAGTTTCTAGTTGCCAAGGAAGGTTTTCCTTGTCTCTAAAGCCAGGCACTACACATATGGGCCTGTTAAACCCTGAGAAATGGCTTCAGTGTGCCCCTGAAAGCCAAGCCCAATGGCACCTTTAATTGAGTCAGCTGGTGTCTGCCAGGCACTGTTGATCTGATCAGTGTGGTCAGTCATTGCCGGGGTGGCTTGAAGCTGGCTCTGGGCTGCCTTGGGAGCTGCTTCCACCAAGAAAGCAAACAGCTTCTGAGCTTAGTGGTCTGTGACAGCCTCCAGCATAACTCTAGGAGGGGCTGATCTTTACAGGGTCCCGGAGCTCTATGTGCCACGCCTTGCTGGGGGTCTCCCTGGCTACTCCTTTTGTCTCCGTGTTTGCATCTCAAAAGACGGTGCTGGAAGCTGACCAGAGGTGGTTGAAGGGTCGTGTGCCTTGGAACCCAGAGAGGGGCTTCCTTCTTGGCCAGCACATTTACATGTGCGAGTGGCTCCGCTCTTCCCCAAGACTCAGTTTTCCAAGTTGCAAGACGCATATCATAAAAATCTTCCCAGCAGTCCATGCTGGTTATCTTTGCTCTTTTCTGTCTCCACGCTGAGGGACTCACCTGGCCTGGGAGCTCCTGTGGCCACCACCACCTGCTGCTTATTCACTTGGTTGTCCAACCCAGGATTCACCAGCAACCCATGTTGCCTCAGACACTGGGGCTAGTGCTGGAAACCAAAATGATGTGGGCTTTGTCTCTAAAGAGTGTGTGCTCTTGGTGGGAACATAGATTTTAGCACAAATCAGGGCTCGGAGAGATGGTTGTGCAGGTAAGAGCTAAACTGAGTTCAGTTCCCAGCACCCACATAGGGTGGTTCCCAACTGCTTATAACTCCAGCTACAGAGGATTTGACAGTCTCTTTTGGCTTCTTCGAGTACAACACACACACACACACACACAATGAAAATAAGTCTTTAAGAAACAAACAAATGAGTTACTGGAGATGATTTAGACCCCACTGTGGCTTTGGAACAACCTAGGAAGAGAGGAAAATACAGAAAGTTCCATAGCTAGATAGGACCCCTGTGGTTTAAATATAGCACTGACCCAAGGGCATTATATTCGTAAGGATTCCTGTGGCTCAGGGTCCTCAGGGTGCCACAGTCACAACTGGAAGTTCCAGGAGTGGCCAGAGAACCTTCGTCTAGAGATGACTAGAGTACAGGGAGACTCCCTAAGGTGGTATTCAATGCAGGCTGACAGGGTATTGGAGGTAGGGTGGGTTCTGAAGGGTAGGAAAGTTTGAATATATGGTCTTGGGGGACACCGGAGAAGTTCTGACCTTGATCAGAAATGCACCCCAAAAGTACCACCTTCCAGCCTGAACCCCTATGCAGAGTGTCTCAGGTCTGCCTCATCCTGTCAAAACCACATCTCATCACTGACACCGACAGTACCATCCCCAGCAACGGGGAGCAGAAGGGCTGTATGCCTCCCACTTTCCCCAAACCAAGTCATTTTTAGAAATGTCTAAATAAGGCATAGCACGCCTACAGTGATCTGTCACGTGAAGTGCTCCATGGTCCATTTATCCATTCTCGTGGTGACGGACGTTGGGATGGCTCCCAGATTGGGGCAATTATATACAGTACTGCTGGTGGTATGAGCACTTGTTGTTGCTGGGTTTATTTCTGAAGGGTGAGGGTGTTCAGTGTAGACACTGTCAAATGCATTTGCAAACTGATTGCTCCAAACCCTACTGTCACCAGCAGGACCTGAGAGCTCCTGTGGTCCAGGGCTTCAGCCTGCTTGATGCTTTCTGCCTCCTGGCTCTTGTCGTTTTGTGTGATGCTGTCTGTTGGGGGGTCTCGGGGGCACCTCACTGGTTATTAACAGGACGGAGCCGCTTCTTGTTTGTCCACTGACAGCAGCGTGGAAAGTGTCTCTCTGAGCCGCCTATTTAAAAAGATTTTATCCTTTTATAATTGTGTGTGTGTATGTGTGTGTATGTGTGTATGTGTGTGTGTGTGTGTGAGTGTGTGTGTGTGTGTGTGTGTGTGTGTGAGTTTGTACAATGCATGTGAGTACAAGCGCCTGAAGAGGCCAGAAGAGGGTGTCACCTCGAATCCCTTGTGAGTTCCTTGATGTGAGTGCTGGGAATTAATTTGGGTCCTCTGCAAGAGCAGTACTCTTGACTACTGAGCCACCTCTCCGGTTCCTGCATCTTCCACTGTTCATCGTTTCTCACTGGTACATGTGAACTGAATCCTTCTTAGACTCTGTGTTCCAAAGTCCCCTTTAAAAGTGACAATCTGGCCGCTGATGCTGACCGATGTGCCTGCCCCTAAGCCCCTAGCCCACCTTACTTCTCTCTATAGGATGTAGAGAATCCCTTCTGCCTACTCCCTTTCCCAGCCCATGTAGAACTTCCCCTGCACCTCCCATAGCTAACCTCTCCCTCTCTATTCCCGGGTGGCTCCTTACTTACGTTATAGTGAATCACTTGTGTCTCTAGCCTCCAGAATCTCAGACTGAGGCTTCCCCCAGTGTGAGTGTGGACTCAGAGTTCCATAAAGACTCATTCCCTCAGTGCTCATGGGTCCTGGGAGTAAGGATGCTAACTTCTCTCTGACTGCTGTTAGTGGTCCCACAGGCATCTGACTCAGAAGCAGAGAGAGCAGACACATAGCCATGGCCTCCAAGGCTCCGTGTCCCCTCTTCTGCCTTTCTTCACCCTTCCTGGCATTCAGGCTCCTCTTTGAATGTGTTCTCTTTCTTGATGACCCTGGCCGAGAGAGACATGGTTCATGTGCTGGGCTCTGAGACACCAGCTCACTCTCGATGACTTCACCCAGGTCAGGGGACCTGCTTCTTAGAGGAACACAATGGAAGCAGAGGCTCCAAAAGCAGCTGTTCGATGTGATGAGCTTGATGCCACGTGACAACCAGGAAGAGGTGATTTTTTTAAAGTCATGCACTACAGGGGGACACTTATAGACAGCACCTCATGTCCCCATACATACACCATCACCAAAACTGACTAACAAGACACAAAATCTTGTGTGCCAATGGGAACAATAGAAGAATTCGGGACTGAAGTGGTTTTGAGGTTAACCCTGTGTCAAACTGTCTCTGGGTTTCTTGGGTCCACCTAGCCAGTTGTGATGAACAGTGTCCACTGCCAGGCTCAGGGGAGCCCACAGGATGACTTGCGTTCCCACTGTTCCTTATCTCCACAAGGAAGGCCAGCTGGGGACTGACCACGCTTTGGGCTTTGCTTTGCTACCTTGATCCACAGTCAGATGGGCCGGGTCAGGCTTGTCCTGCTCCAGACTAAAAGCACAAGGCGGTGTGCATGCAGACATGCTGGGCTGCCAGAGGTAGATTCCTGCTCTCCCTCAAGGGCTAAACTCCCCAGTCCTTCCCAGCCCCTTATTCCTCCCCTGACAGTCTCTTCACACTCCTTCAGGTTCTTTCCCTTGTGTTAGTTTCCCACTGAAGGCCTGACAGACCAACTGAAAACCCAAAATGTTTATTTTGTCTCGTAGTTTCAGAGACTTTGACCCATGGCCGGGAGGCTCTACTGCTTTCAGGCCAGTTGTGAGGCAGACACTTCATGGTGATAGGGTGTGGCGGTAGAAGCTGCTGCCTTGAGGAAGCCAGGAAGCATGAGCCCGGAACAGGAACAGCAAGACATAGTCTTCAAACTCATTCTTTCAGTGACCTTTGACCTATGAGCAGGCACCATCTTCCATGAGCAGATCTGGCTGTATGCTCATCTACTGATGGAGCTGGTCCCCCACTATTCAGTTCCAGTCACCTCTCAGAAGCACTACAGCTGAGACCAGGGCCTCCGACACATGAGATATAGTGGAGACACTCCATACACCAACCGTAATATCCCCCATTCTCTTGCGTTATCTTGCCCTCGTGATATGTCAGATATGCCCAGGTTTAGGGCTCTGCTACTGCTCCCTCTGCCTCTGCATTCACTGAGGGCTCGCTGGGCACCTGTATCGCCCTAAATCGCCTACATTTCCTCTATGAACTCCAAAACCATCTTTAAGGAAACAGTATTATCACCTCTCAGAGACGAGAAAGCTGAGGCAGAGAGGGTAGGTAACTTGCCTGTGATTGCTTAGTTGGCATTCTGTGTAGCCCATTCCCAACCATGAAGGACTTCCAACCCCATCCCTAAACTTCGCTTCTCCATCCCCCCTCAGGGGTACCATGGTTCTCAACTAACTAAGAGTTAAAGAAGTGCCCTGGATGTGTATGCCTTCTAGATAGGACCCCAAACCTGTCTCCCTGAGGCTTTGACAGCAGGGGATCTGGACACATGGTGTCCACTAGTGTCCACTAATGTGAGAGGACACGGCAGCAGGTCGCCAGCCAGATTAGACCTGAGCAGATGGGCTTCCACTCAGCAGTACTGAGCAAAGGTTCTCTGGTATCTAATCTCACATAGGGAGACTTCTGACAAATGGGAAAAGGAGCTGGAAACAATTAAGAGATGGTGAAGAACGGACACGACTCCCTTGAGAAGTCCACTAAATAAGTGAGCCATATTAATTTCAGCTTCAATGTAGGGGGACTCTGCTCACCAAATCCACACCTTCCTTGTAAGGCAGTAAATATGTAGGTGGAATAAGCACCTGCCAGAGAGGACTCCATTAATTTTTAAAGTGCTACTGGTATTGGAAATATGGACTTAAGAATTCTAGGCAGGGGCTCTACCACTGAGCCACACCCCCAGTCCCTCACTGGGGGATTATAGGCAGGTGCTCTATCACTGAACCACACCTAGAAACCCCCTCACTGTGGGATTTAGAGAAGGGCTTTACTGCTGAGCTAAATCCAAAGTGTATCAGAGTTTTTGAACATAAAAATGCTATCTAGACAGATTGAGTCTCAATCAGTCCCAAACAGCTTCTGAGCTGGGTGTGAGCGTCACTGGCCCTCCTCCTCACCTCGCTCACTCTGCATAGACCATTTCCACAGGCACTTTTTCTCACCAAGTGCAAATTTTCTAATTTTGACGTGTTATACCTAAATTCCCTTTTTAAAGAATCCCTACTCAGAGAAACAAGTTGATTTCTCCATTGAAGGGCTTCACTGTAATTAAACTGATTGCCGAAAAAGACATCATTCTTCTTTTAATAAGGCAATTTGCATATTCAATAACTTTAGCCTCACTTGCTGAAAGACAGTTTGGAAGTTTGTTTGTATATTCTCTCATTCAAATGTTTTCAGATGGGTTTACCTTATTTCCATTCACAGGGGGATAATTGATAGAGAATACAAGACAAAGTACCTTTTGATAAAAAAAATATTTATTTTGTTTCCAAACACGCTACAATTAATGGGCAAAAGAGCTCCTAGAGAGGAATGTTGCAAAATCCGTTGTCCCACAGGGTACTGTGGATGTCCCATCCACAAACCTAGCTTTGAAGTTCAGCTAGGTGGAGGGCTTTGTGAACCAGACTTTCCATGGCTGTGATAAAACAGCTGACATGAACGGTTCCAGAGAGGAAAGGTCCATGTTTCCGGAAGTCGTGGCCCATCACGATGGGGAGGGCATGGCAGAGCAAAGTAGCTCAAATCACAGTGGGCACAAAGCAGAGATGTAGAGGAAGGGAAGAGAGAGGGACAGAGATTGATTGATTGATTAAAGGGGACTTAATGATCTAAAAATCTAGAAGAAGTCATGGCGTCCCATAGCATTGTGGGTGTACTATCCCCAGCCACAGAAGTAACAGTTCTATGCAGATAAACGTCATATTTCCTACAGGATGAATGGATGCATCCCACTCCAAACTTCTAGGTCAGTGTCACACCTGTAGTGGAATCGTATTGGGAAATAATACCTCCACAAGGTGATCAAGGTTAGATGCAGAGTCCCCGTGATACAACTAGTAGCTATATAAGAAAGGGAAAAACCACCAGAACTCTTCCCCTTTGTCCCCAGTATGAGGACACAAGAAGACAGCTGTCTGCAAACTGAGACATGATCCCTCACCAGAACCCAAGCTCACAACTACTGTGATCTCAGATTTCCAGGTTCAGGGCCCTGATGGAACCAGTTAGTGTTCTGCTAGTCACCCTGTCTGTGATATAGTCTATAGAAGTCCAAGGTGTCCAATACAACACTGTCATCTTGCCCCCAGGTGACACTGGCCACTTTGTTACCCTAAGGGCTCAACTTACGCAGCATACAGGTGGCGTGGGAGAATTGTCTGTATTCTGTCAATCATGTTTTAAGTAAACGCTGATTAGCCAGGCAGGAAGTATAGATGGGTCAACCAGACAGGAAGTAGAGGCGGGGTGACGAGAACAGGAGCATTCTGGGAAGCAGAAAGCTCTTTCCCCAGTCCTGCCCAGATTACTGAAGAAGCAGGATGTGATCTGCCCCGCTGAAAAAGGTACTGAACCATGTGGCTAACATAGATAAGGATAATGGGTTGATAAAAGTTCTAAGAGCTAATGCGAAGCCTGAGCTAATGGGCCAATCAGTTTATAAGTAATTCAGACTCTCTGTGTGATTTCTTTGGGGCTGAATGGCTGCAGGAACTGGGCAGGATAGAAACCCCGATAAGCAGGCCCTCATGTTACATCCAGGCCCTTTTCTCATCTTGTTTACTAACCATTGACTAGGTGGCACTAGTCATCTTGTTTACTTGCCGTTGACTAGGTGAGACTAGCATGGCAGATGATAGATACAATGGCTGGCTGTTGGCACGGACTCCTAAGGATTCGGGGTGATGCAGTCTTCAGCATATTTTACCCCAGAGAAGTTCTCTGCCACAATAGCTTAAGAAATTTCCCTCACGTCATGGAAACTTAAGATGGTTCTGGACCAGCGGCATTGCCATGGGCACACGCTAGATGTTTCCTCTGACTTTGTAACTTTGTGTAGTTTTTAAAGAGCTCACTTCCCTGGCAGCATGGGGCATAGTTTGATGTGCTAAGAACCGAAGTAGGTCTTCTGTAGGAGCAATTGGTTCTCTTAACCACCAAACCCTCTCTCTAACCTCCACAGTTATCATTTTGACCATTTGAAGTACACAGCTCAGAGATATTGGGAGAATTAAATGTGCTGTAGCCGTAGCCACCTGCTATCCTGAGAATGCTTCCATTCTAATAGAATTTTCCTGTCTTCTTTGCCATTTGACTTTGTTATAAAGCAGCATACCTTATTTGTTTGGTTGTTTTGGTGGGGATGCTGGGTATGAACACAGGGTGTTGTACATGTTAAGCCAGTGCCCTACCACTACTGAGTTGAATCTCCAGGGAAACTTCCATTCTTTTTGCTCAGCTCTTTATCTGTGGACAAACCCTTTAGGTGTTTCTACCCTCCATCCTTGTCATCAACGCTGCTGACACAAACACGGGTATGCAACTATCTCTCAGAGGCCCCGCCTTCTGGTCTTTGAGATACAGGTTCTGAATCAAAGTTTCTCGTTCATAGGATTATCCTGTGCTCAAGATCTTTACCATCTGAGGGAGCATTTCTGTCAGATGTCTTCACCACGGTCTTCCGGTCTTCCGTTCTCATTGGTAGGGGAGCTATTCCATGCTTTCTCCTAGTTTTCATTATCGGCCTGCACTATTACCTCCATAGGTAGAGTGGCAATCTTGTCCAACCCTAGCCCACCCCAGACAATAGATTTTGTGCTTATATCTTTTGGAATCTTATTTTCTTTCTGCCATCGTCACATGTTCAGATAAAGAATTGAATTTTTAAAATAGCTGTTGGGTGGAGACCGATTACTGCAGTTGACTTACTTCAGCCTTGAAGAGTCTTTAGGTTTGATGCCACCCAGATTGTATAATGGTGCTTTGGGTTGCACAGAACCTCCCCACAGGGTTCAAGCTGGTGTGGCCCGAAGCAAGACCTGGAGGTGGCACTCAGGGGGCCCTGCATGTGAAGAGTCCTATCTAAGAAGGGCAGCTCAGATTTTCCTTTGTTAAAGAGCATCAAAATCTGGGCAGAGGACACCTGCCTTCTCTCGGGTGGGCTGCAATGAGCTGAGGCTGCTGGGAGAAGTAGTGTCTCCCCCCCCCCGCCTTCTCCCCCCGCCCTTCGAAGTCATCTTCATAATGCATCCCAATCTCTGCAGCTCCTGGTGTTTACCATTTTCCAAATGGGATTCAGGTGGTGCTCCACTCACTTCCTTCCAATCCTGAGCTCCGGCTGTGGAGTTAACATGATCCTGAAAGGGTGAATTTGGACAATGGCAGCTTGGCCATTTTGAGCACATATGCTAGAACTAAGTCTTTTTGGCTCGGCTGTAGCTCGAATCTAATGAAAATGACAGATAATGCAGCGCTCTGTGTGCCTGCCAAAAAAGAGGATATTTCCCACGAGATAGCACCTGGTGATGCAGAAATAGACACTATAGATTTGTGATTGGCTGCTGCATACGCGCATTCATATCTAGTCCGTATTATCAACCACACAAGATCAGATCTCAGATAATAACAGCAACAATGACATGCATAAAAATTACCGCAGTGAGAGGAGGAGGAGAGAGAGAGAGAGAGAAAAACCTAGATCGATTATATAAATTATGCCCCCATCCTGTCCCACCCCTCCTGATTTTGCCCCAGTGAAAAGGTGGCACCTAGTTCTGATCTAATTATTTGCACGTTTATTCGTGGGTCCTCGCCTCCCCCTCCCGCTTGGCTTCCTCACTCGGATATAAAAGGGCTCTTTTAGAGACATACTGCGGACTCCAATGTGCCTACATACATATGTGACTTACATTTTAGTGGCATACAAATCAGTTACTTGAAAGTAGAGGGGAAATGGCTGTGTGCTCTAAGGGGGAGAAATGGGAGGGGGCATTTGCAGGGATGACCTTGCCGTGGAACCAAAACGCCGTCGGTCTTGAAAAGTGCCATAAATTAAGTTATGGTTCCAGCCCTGATCCTAGGAAGAGCTCCCAAATTTCCAAGGTCTCTTTAATGACTGCTCCATGACAGAAAGTATTTCTTGGCAGACTACCTCCGAACAGACACGCACAGATAGAGAACATGGGAACAAGCTTGCTATTTCCCTTCTTCCTGACCCCTTTCCCCTGTTTTTAATTTTTAGTTCTTCTTTCTAGCAGCCCTCCTCCAGGCGCCTTCTTGGTCCTTTCTTTTAGAAATGCGCTTGAAAGCCGATGGCATACACACTCTCAGACCTGGCATTGCCACAGCCTGGATTCAGGTTCTGCTAGTCTCTCTAGGGTCTGAAGACAGATCTGGTCCCTGCTGCCAAACCTCCCTCACACCGTCTTCGCGTGGGGGCCTGAGAGAGATCCTGTGTAGGATTTGAAGAGAATTTTCTCTAGGCTGGCTAAAGCAGGAGGTGGTTTTGAGAGAGAAATACAAAATCATTTGAACAGATCAGTAAATTTGATAATGAATTGTTTCAATTAGATTCACATGGCAGCAGATGTTAAATTACTTCAGCAGAACCGGGCTTGCAGGTTTGCAGTTTCTCTTCTGATTTAAGTACAGAGATACAAAGGGTTAAATTTCACTTCCAGGCTAGCTTCCCAAGAAACTCTGACTGTGCTGTGTCAAGGCCTGGCTTCCCTGGGAGAGAGATGGGGGCATAGCACCCTGTTCCCAGCTCCACATCAGAGCATAGGGTTTGCTCTGGTAGAGCCTGCCCCACTTTGTTTAATAACCCCCCCCCCCGGGTCTATACATGACAAAGCGACTTACTTGTTTCTGGCCCTAAAACGTGCCCTGCTTCTTTGAATCCCCATTTACTCTTCCCTGACTTGGAAGTACAGATTTCATTGGTATTGATGTTGGGCACATAAAGTCGGCCTCACTCACCTATGGGGTTTGCATGCATAGATTTACCTAACTATGCATCAGAAATAGTTTTTATAAAGGGGGTGGGGGGGCTTAACATATATAGGTTTCTGCCACCGAGACTGGTGACCTGAGTTCAACTCTAGAGCATTCATGGTAGACAGAGACAGCAATGCATGCGTGAGTACAACCCTCACATGCACACAATAAATAAATAAGTAAATACATAAAATGTAATAAAAATATTCAAAGGAAACGTGCTTGTTTTCAACATGTCCACACATCTTTTCCTTGTCATGGTTCCATAAACAATGTAGTGTAACAACCATTTACCAGGAGTTCACATGGTATTCGATGCGAGACATCATCTGGAGGGCACTTGGAATCTATGGAAGGTGTGTATGAATTACATAAGTATTCTGCCATTCTGAATAAGAAACTTGAGCCTCAAGGGATTTGGGCATGGTGGGGAACCTGGAACTGATCCCCAGGGACACCAAAGGACAACTCTGGTGCCTTTTTTTTGTCCTTTTGATTTTGTGTGCTGAGAGGAGCTACCTGGGGTTTTTGTGCACACCCACAAGCAAGTGCTCTGCCCTTGAGCTACATCCTGGTCCCTAGAGTGCACTTTTGTTTGTCTGTTGAGAACAGATCTCTCTGAGCAAGCCAGGCTGGCTCCAAATTCACTCTCTTCCTGCCTCTGCCTCCTGAGAGCTGGGGTTACAGGTGTGCCTGGCTTTATAAAGCAGTTTTGAAACATGACCTGCTAAGGTGGTGAGTTCTTGTGGGCCTGGATTCCTGTTTGTGCTGTCTTCTGGGGAGCAGGTAAGGACAGCCTGTGCAGAGGTGGGAAGGGCTGGGAAGGATTCCAGTTAGCAGGTGGGCTCAGGCTCCTCAGGCAGCTGACCCAGACAGGGTTCCAAGAGACCACAAGCTTGACACACTCCCGACAGGGTCATACTGTCTATCCACCCTGCTGTCCCCAGGTGAGCCTGGATAAAGAAAAGGCATCTAGATACACAGGATGCATCTCTCCCATCTTTGACCCTCCAGTCTTAAAGTCTGAATAGAGCATATTTTCTGCAGCTCCTACCTCCTTCAGGGCCATAGCACAGATCCCGTCCATTCTTACTCCAGCTCCCCAGCAGGTCCATTCCCTCGTCTTTCCCCATCCCCGACTGCACCAAGTCCACGGCGCTCCCAACATGACTGTCTCTTTAAGAACTTATCGCATATTTTCAGAAATTGACTGTGAAAATTCTAAGTGATGGTGCGACATGATCACACTCACTTTCTGTAGTTAATCCTTCACGAGGGTCAGGCACCCCTCTCTTCTCGGTGGCTCATTTGATTGTCACCTACCTTGCACAAAACCTCCCAGCCCCGAGCACTGTCTGCCGGGTTGACAGGCAGGCAGAGTGCTGAACGCCGAGCAGGAATAACTGAATTAGAGAAAGGCTGCTGGCACTGTAATAAAGCGTTTAATGGACAGACAGCCTCTCTTGCCTTCCTTGGGGTAACACTAAATCCCTTTTTATTGTAGTTTGCACAGATGTTAGTGAGTTATCCATTTCTCTAATCATACTAGAAGTTGGCACATCCATCTTAAATAAGAAGACCAGCCCACTTGCTTTTACGGAGTCCCTTTTTCTAATAAACTTCTGTCAGTTTCAGGTCAGTTTTACCAATACAAATAAAATTCAAACAAATAAAAAGTATATTGTCTCCTGATGAGATTTATATAACGATGTCCGTTAGCTCACTTTAAATCTACACAGGGACTTAGACCCTGCAGAGCCCTTATTAGGGCCTGGATTTTTCCTCCCACCGCGGGGACGCACACTCTCCGAGTTTAGGATACGGCATCACACAAGGTCACAGCGGCTCCTCTGGCTCAGAACAGCCCTTGTTGACGTTCTCATGTGAGCTGGGCTGTCTGGCATGCTCTCTGAACCATCACTGGGGAGGTCACAGGTGACAGGTGACAGGCGACAGGGTTGTGACGGGGGGAGGGGAGGCTAGGGAGTGATGAAGTTTACTCTTTTGCCAAGTCAGCGCTGGACTCCCGTCACAGCGTTATGGACCACCCAGAGATCTTTCTGGAAAAGAAAATGTTGCATGGGTCCATGTATGTTTGTGGAAAGGAGAATGCAGCGGGTGCTGATAGGGTGCCTACCCACCAAGGTGCTCCCAACTGCAACTTGTGTGGAACTGGAAAGGTCACTTGAAGTTCAGGCCAGGATAAGTAATTGCTGTGGCGAGGGTTCCTTTTCTTCTTCTATGGAGCTGATGGGTTCGCAGCGGTAGCTGAATCTTGATAGATTGGCAGCCTCTGAAAGGAAACGCTTAGCGGTGACCGGGGCAGGGCGGCACTTCAGCTCCGGGGGCAAAGGGTGGGAAGCTGAGGTCCCAGGGCTGGGAGGACCACGGAGGCCAGATGACAAAGCTGCCTCTGTCCCTGCCCAGAATGAGAGTGAGCGCAGGCCAGCATGGCCTCCTGGACGGCCTCCAAGGGTGGACTCTCCGATGCCACCTAGGCCCCCCGTGGCTGCTGCCTCACATCTGAGCAACAAAATGACTGCTCTCTGGGGTCTCCCCCTGCCAGGGAGAAGGGCTGTCTCTGTTGTGCTTCCTGGTCCAGCTGGCCACTTCATAAATCAAAAACGATGGGCTGTATGTTAACCGTTTGATGTCCTGTTGCAAAGAGGGAAGTCAGATTAGCGATCCCTTGGGCAGGGGATGCAGAGAGCTTGGGAGCAATGGGAGCGGCACCTCGCACTGATATGGTTTCTAGGACCGTAACCTACATCCACGGAAGACCCGAAAAGCTCTGAATTTGCTTGTTCACGTGTCCATCACCGTGGCACAGAGTCCCGACTTGACCGAGTTCCGTGTGGAAAGGGACTGGAAAAGGCTTTTTTTTTTCCTGATGGGTTTAGTCATTTTCACTTCCGTTCTTCTCCCTCACCCCTACCTCTGTAACCCTTCTTCTGGAGTCCCCCTCCCACTTTTACATCTTGTGCACACATGCGTGCATGTGTGTGAGTTTTGCATGAGTTACTTGCTCCGGCGAATAGGAGCTTGTTTAGAGGAGCCGTGGCAACTTGCCTGTGACTATACTACTGAAGAAAATGACACTCCTCCCAGCAAAACCTAGTAGCAGGTGTGGGACACCACCCTATGAGTTGCCAGCCAAGAAGTCCGCCAGACAACCCCAGGATAGTATAGCCTATCACTGTTGTTCGCCAAATTCAAGAATGAAACTCTGTTGCTGAAGACACTACACACTTTGGTCATAGGAGCTGAAATCTTCCACCACCTCAAGAGGCCCTGGCTCCATCCTGGTGCCTAGGAATCCCTCCATTTCTTCATCCACTCACTCATTCAGCTTGTGATTTGATGGCTACGCACAGGACCCATCCTGTGCGGCACCATGCTATGTTGCGGGCACCCGGGACCACAGACGAGCATGTTGGGCTTGACGTTCATGAATTCTACCCTTTCTTCATTTGGTTAGTGATTAAATATTTCCTATCACTTACCTGGTGTCATCCGCCTTTCAGCTGTTCTGTTGACTGTCTCCTAGAGGCTAGTGTGGCAGTGGTTGCCCAGTGGTTGGCATATACAAACTGTGGTGGGCTCCAGCTTCTAGGCACTGTGGTGTTGTCGGTCATCGGGTTGACTACTTACAGTGCTGGGACAAAACACTTGAGAACAGAACTTAAAGGGGTAAAGATTTGCTTTGGCTCCATTTCAGGTGTTCAATCTTTGGCCTTTTGGTTTCCTTACTTCTGGGCCCATGTATAGTAAGGAAGAGCATCACGGTAAAGTGGGAGCTCCAGAAACAGGAAGAAGCGCCCCTTAAGGTCAGGCCTCCAATGATCTCCTTCCTCCAATAAGGTCTCGCTTCCTAACAGCCCATTAAGTGATGAACTTATCAAGGTATTAATCCATTGCTGTAATGAGGTCACCAAGATCCAGCCTCTTAGAGTAGGGACAGTAAAGGCACACTAGCATGGATTCTATCTAATCCCGCTGCAGAGGTTCCTCATCCCTCAGCGGCCGCTTGATTAGACTGTAGGCAGTGATGCCAGTGAGCATCCCACACCCATGCACACCTGACGGACTCAGGGACTTCTTTAAAACAAAGAAGATGACTTGATTTTAGAGGTGGACATCAAGAGGGAATGGAGTGGAAATGGGAGGTGAATATGTTCATATTTGGATGTATAAATGTATAGAACTTTCAAAAATAAAAAGAACTTAAAACTGTTCCCTTTGGTGCCATGGGTGTACGTGCAGGTACGCATGGAGAGATGAGGGGTCTACATCAGAAACATTATATGCACAAGAACATATGTCCACACAGCCCTCTAGGGGTTAATAGACATTTCTTGTTTTTTTTTTTTTTTTTTTGCTTTTTTCGAGACAGGGTTTCTCTGTGGTTTTGGAGCCTGTCCTGGAACTAGCTCTGTAGACCAGCCTGGTCTTGAACTCACAGAGATCCGCCTGCCTCTGCCTCCCAAGTGCTGGGATTAAAGACATGCGCCACCACCACCCGGCCCTTGGTTTTGTTTTTTAAAGGATTTTAAATCTCTCTTTCTCTCTCCCTCCCTCTCCCTCCTTCCCTCCCTCCCTCTCCCCCTCCCTCCTTCCCTTCCTCTCCCTCTCTCTCTGTGTGTACCTGTGTGAATTTATGATCACCACATGAGTGCAGATGCCCAAGGAGGCCAGAAGAGGGCATCAGATTCCCCAGAGATGGAGTTACAACAGTGAATCACCTGATGTAGGTGCTGAAAACTGAACTCAGTCTCTCTGCAAGAGTAGTAAGTGCCCTCTCTTAATTGGTGAGCCATCTCTCCAGCACCTATTAACATTTTTAATATTTATTTATTTATTATACCTACAATATTCTGTCTGTGTGTATGTCTGCAGGCCAGAAGAGGGCACTAGACCTCATTACAGATAGTTGTGAGCCACCATGTGGTTGCCAGGAATTGAACTCAGGACCTTTGGAAGAGCAGGCAATGCTCTTAACCACTGAGCCATCTTTCCAGCCCCCCTATTATCATTTTAAAAAGACCAGTTATCCATTCATAGTCCAGACTCACCTTGAACTCATGATCCTCCTGCCTCTACCTCTCAAGTGCTGGGATCACAGGTGTGCCATCACAGCTGGCTCCTACCTCTAGAATTCTGGGGTTACTGTGATAGGTTATCACAGCTGACTATGGAAGAATGAGTGTTAAACAGAGTTTTGCTGACTTTGGAAAAGGGAAAGGAAACCTTGAGGTGTGCAGATGTTATTTGACAATTGATGGAGCCCTAGAACAGGCAGGTGAGGCAGGAGGATCACTGGATACCTGGATTTGAGATCAACCTGGGCAACACGCTGAGACACTCACCCTCCTTCATGCCCATCTCAAAAATAACCAACAACAATAAAAAGAGATCTTTTGAAATAGTGAAAAAATAGTGTACAATAAAAGAGAAAGGCAAGCCTGTGTGTGAGAAACTTACATGTATCAGCATATATAAAAAGGTATTTAAAGTATTATTTTCAATTGAACATATGCACATATGTTAAGCAGGGAGAGGTTTTGGAATTACATGTTTGTGGTGTGTGGAGGGGCTGTATACATTAAACATGTGGGGGCTGTATACATTGAGTGTATACATATATTGTGTGTGTGTGTATTGTGTGCATGTGTGTGTGTGTGTGTGCGCACGCACACACATGTAAACAAACTGCCCTTTCTTCTAAGACCTTGGCAGCTGCGACCTTTTCTCGATCTCCTGACCTGCTGCTGCTGTGTGAGGGGAGACTATAACCTCCCCAAACCTGTAACCACGGGGACAGGGGCGGAGACAGAGGAGGTAGAGGTGGCATAGCCCAGCATGGAGCATCCTGTGGAATTCGCTCTACAGTCAGTGCTTAGATACCTAGTTATTATACTGCCAGGCAGAAGTAGGGTCCTTTGAAGTCTCCCATCTCTGGGACAGCTGGGTCTGAGATCACCAACTGACTCTGTCTAGGACCTGCCCAGTTTCTGTATCCTTACATGCAAACACCTGATAAGGAATTCAAGTTCAGTTCTTAAACGGACACTTCTGTCTGTTGGCTGTGTGACTTTGTACACATTGAGAACCCTCTCTGTTCTTCAACGGTCATTCTCATGAGATGTAATTAACAACAGTCCCTGTCCCAGAGATTAGCAATTAGCACAGAAGTCCAGACCATAGCACCGTATGGGCTCTTAGCCGGTGTGAGCTACTGTCGTACTGGTCACGTCTGTGGGCTCAACGTGACCCTACTTTCTTCAAATGTGATTTCTAAGATCCCTCCATTCTCAATGCCGGGTCCATATGCTGTCAGGCTGTCTAGGGGAGACGCCGGAAGAGCCTTCTGGATGCACATCAGTGTGGAGCTAGGCATGAGGTAGCCATGTTGTCGTTTCATTTCTCAGGATGCCTAAGCAAGGGTGTACACATCCAAGATCAGCATTGGCTACAGGGACTTGCTGGTCAGTCTGAGAACATAAGAGCATCACAAAACCTTCCTTACCTCAAAAACAAAAGGACAAAGGCTTAGTGGTATAGTCCTTACCTAAAATCCCTCCGTGAGAGGCTGGGGGTGTGGCTTAGTGGTAGAGCCTCTGCCTAGAATCCCCCAGTGAGGGGCTGGGGTGTGGCTCAGTGGTAGAGCCCCTGCCTAGAATCCCCCAGTGAGGGGCTGGGGTGTGGCTCAGTGGTAGAGCCTCTGCCTAGAATCCCTAGTGAGGGGCTGGGGTGTGGCTCAGTGGTAGAGCCTCTGCCTAGAATCCCTAGTGAGGGGCTGGGGTGTGGCTCAGTGGTAGAGCCTCTGCCTAGAATCCCTAGTGAGGGGCTGGGGTGTGGCTCAGTGGTAGAGCCCCTGCCTAGAATCCCCCACTGAGAGACTGGGGTGTGACTCCAGAATTTCATCTCTAGTACTGTAAAATAAATTAACCAATAACAAAAATACCGTATTTAGGTCAATGGTGAGATGCAAAATAAAGACCTTAGGTAAATGCTCAAAGCAATGGATACTGTTTGCAACATAGAAAAGAGTTGAATTGATGTTTCAGTTGGAATTAAGCCTGACTGCTATTGGTGGTGATTTTGTTGTTGTTTATTGTTTTCTGTTTGTTTTCTAAGACCGAGACTCACTGCGTAGCTCTGGCTCACCTAGAACTGGTTCTGTAGGCCAGACTGGCCTGGAATCCACTGAGATCCCCCTGCCTCCTCCTCCTGAGTTCAGGGATTAAAAATGTATGCTCCAATGTCCAGCTTGGGACTGCTGATTTAAAGACAGAGATGGTATCCAGGGGATCTGATAAGCCACTGTGTGATGAAGGTGTCTAGCCATAACAAAACAGGAGGCATAGACTTCTCTTTCTGTATCCAGATGCCAAGAGAAAGGTTCATACAGAAACTGGGTGACCAGACAAACAGTTCTGGAGAGATATCCTGAGCCTCAGAAAGTCATGAAGAGAAAGTCTGCCCTGGAGCCCCTCCAGATCCCAGGCATACTGCTCTCAGCCTGGGGCATTAGTCTCGTTTGGATCAGTGGGATCCAACACCTGATTAGAACAGCTTCAGGGAGGAAAGGCGTACTTTATCTCCTGGCTTCAGAGGGTTTAGTCTATATTCCATAGGAGAAATCAGGACAGAAAGCAACAGGAAGCAGGGCAGGTCTGTGACCTCCAAAGGCCTAACACCCCTAGTTACCACCTCTCGAAGTTTCTCCTTAAAATAGCTCTCACTCCCTGAGAGCCAAGTGTTCCGACACACAAGCCTATGAGGGCCATTTCGAACCCAAAGCCCAGCACCCGGTAAGGCCTGTGTAGGCACTCTGGCCCACAGAGTAGTGCAATAATAAATGTGTGTTGTTTTAAGGCACCTAATTGGCAGCAATTTGTTATAGCCGGGATAAAAAACGGATGCACCAATATTCCAAATATTATCATTTCAACTTGCAATCAATATGGCCAATTATTAATGGGATCTATGGCATTTTCTTTTTTCTTTTTTTTTTTGAAAAAGTGCATTAAGCCTTTGAAACCCAGTATTTATTTTCCATTGACAGTCTTGTTTTATCTTGGCCTAGTCACATTTCAAGTGTTTAAGGATCACGTGCGGCTGGGCTGTCGTCGGGATGGGTCTTCTCTGGTGAGCCTCCCGCTGAGTGATAACTTCAACAGCGGTGACGCAGAACCGGACATACCAAACTATATACTTTCCTTGTAAACCCTGATTGCTTATGCGTCACAAGTGTTCTGTCTGCCCTTGGCTTTAGTCAACAGGCCTGTTACTGACAGGCGTTTAGCTACACCAGGTCAGCCAGCATACAATGAAGAAGAAAGGAAATGCAAAAATAGCCCATGCTTTGTGGGGGCTCATGCCTTTAATCCCAGCACTCTGAAGGCAGAGACAAGCAGACCTCCGTGAGTTCGTGGCCAACCTGGCCTGCAGAGTGAAACCCTGTCCCAAACAGTTAAACCAACCAAATAAAACAGCCTAGGACCCACCCACCACAGCCTGTGCCTCAGGGTCTTTACCAGCCCCGGGGAGGGTGGAGTTTTGACATATTTATGGTTTTGAATCTGGAAGGGATGCTGGCTGCCGCAAGCCTGAATCTGTCCGGTTCTCACCAGCTACCCCAGGCTAGCCCACAGGCAGCCCCCCTGAGTCCTCTCCCTACACTTCCCTACACGTACTTCTGGGTTTCACTCCGACACTCCCACAGCACATCATACAGTCACCTGCCTCTTGCCTTCAACACTGTTTTCTTTACCTTGTTTCAAGAGAAATCTGTGTACTTTTCCTGTGACAATCTAGAGGGCACATATTCTAGGGACCCGAAGGTGTATTTACTTTCTATCACAACCCCTCAATTCTTCTTCTCCCAGAATAAAAGCTACCACAGATTTTGCATGCATGAGTTCATAAATGTGTGTCAGTAAATACTTATTTTCAAAATTAATAGGGTATGATCTTGTGCTCCAACCTTGTTATTTGGACTTCTACTCTATCTACTTTAGTTGCAACATAGTACACAATTTTTTTTTTTTTTTGCAAGACAGGGTTTCTGTAGCTTTGGAGCTTGACCTGGAATTAGCTCTTGTAAATGAGGCCGGCCTCGAACTCACAGAGATCTGCCTGCCTCTGCCTATACAATGTATTTTGAGCATGCTCCCCTTACTCCTTCCATTAACTGCCCTCCCACCCTCCCGCCCTTTCCCACCTGACTTTGATATTCCTTCTGTTTCTTTTCCCCATGGAGTTCAGCTTGTGTGACCCAGCTAATCTTGAGAGTGTGGCTTGCTGTGGCATGTGGTCGATCTACGTGTGTGTGTGGGGGGGGGGGTCACATCATTAAAGAAAACCGACTCTTCCCTCTCTCAGCAGCGATCAAATGCCTACAGTTCCTCAGCTGGCAGTGGGATTTCATGCCCATCTTCCCCTGTTCTGTGCTGAGTATTTTGTCTGGCTGGAGCGTAGCAAGAACTTTTAATCCACCACAATAGGAATATTAGATAGCTTGAAGCCACTGCTCCGAATTAAAAGCCCAGTGTATACTTTTCTCATAGCAATCTCTGTGTCTGCCTGTACCAAAGTTTCTTGACGCTAAATTCCTTTAAAAGGGTGTTAGGAGAGTCAGCATCCTTTCCGCTCAATATCTAGAGCTGGGTTGATCCCTCCTCTGGTCCTTCCAGTTGACACTCTGCACAAGACAGGAGAGCAGTCATTATCCATTATTATTCCTTTGGCCCCGTATTATTACCTCAGGGACCCCTGAGCCTGGTGAGACCTGGCAGCAGGAAGTGTCTGCCAACCCAGTCCTCACCAACCCCTTCTCCCTCTGCTGGCCAATGGCTCCTAGCTAGGCGGAGGTCGAAGCTGCTGGTCATAATTAAGCAAAGGGCCAGTCTGTCTGCAGTGTGTGTTAAACCATGACTCATAGGTATGGACTTGCGTTTCATTGGGCCTTGTTAGGTTCAACATACCAAACAGACGGCACTTTATCTTTAAAGAAAAAAAGAAAGAAAGAAATCCACAAAGCACTTGGCTTTGACACTGATGACCTGGGAATGATTTTGCGACTCGGGAAATCAATTTCTTGGCCTTATAACATCGTTTCAGAGGTGCGATCGCTAGAAAGGATGGTGCTCCCATTGAGATGGCTGAACCTGTGCCAGTGGATAATGGTCCAGGAGTCAAACCCTCCACATTAAATAGATACCAGCTTAAGCTCGCTATTGACCAGGTCTGGTGCAGGAGCATGTCCAGCCACCTGGGAATGTTGTGTTTCTTTACACGGAACGTTTAAGGTGGGAAGTCTCACCCCCTTTTAGGAAAATGCATTTGGTCATTAGAATAGTTCTAAAAGTTCCCTCCTTTCCTCTCTCCCTTGCCCGCCCCCTCCCTCCCTGCCTCTCCCTGTCCCTCCCAGCCATTCAGCCATTTAACATTTATTGAAGAACTATTGTATTTGATCCTTTTCTCTCGCTATGACCAAATTCCTGGGAGGCAAGGCGAGCTTAGGGAAGGAATGATTTGCTTTCCATTGAGGTGTGGAGGTACAACTCCCTCCATCAGAGTGGGGAAGCCCTTGCAAGCAGCAGGAGCAGGAGGCCATTGGTCACATTGCAGCCACAGCAATGAAGCAGAAGAAATAAATCGTGTGCTCCACTCACTTTCACCAGCTTTTCAAGTTTGTGGCTCCAGCACATTCAGGGTGGGTCCTCCCTGCTTTATCCCATCCAGTGGCATGTCTCCTAGGCAATTTCAGATCAAGTCAGAGTGACAGTGGCAGTTAACCATCAAAACTATTATGTGCTAGGTATTCCAGGTGCTTCTGCTACATCTCTGATTATAACTGATGGAAGTCCTGCATTGAATGATACTTACAATACATCACTGATTATAAGTCCTGGCTTGAAACACATGTTCATGTTAGAAGAAGGTGTGATACATAGTAGTAGAACAAATAACTAAAACATGTTTGCCATTTTTTAAAATTTTCATTTGCATTTATGTTATGCTGTGTCTATTCCTGTGCCTAAAATCTTTGTTCTTTCGGTTTCTTAGAGGGTGTCTCTCTCTTCTGTGCACACGCCTCTTCTGCCGTAGGAACGGTTTGCCCCCTCTTTGTGTGGCAGGGGACCTCCTGTATGACTTGCATGGATTCTAGAGTTTGGCAGTTCATCTTGAGTGTTTTGCCAGTGGGCATGTCCAGTGACTAGAGGTTCTACACCCAAATCCTTAACTTCAGCACTAAGTTGCGCATTGGTAAGTACATGCAGCAAAGATTCAGCACTCTTTTTGAACCACTGACTCTGTGTCCAGCACCACTGTTTGGCCTGAGCACACCCTCCTCGCTCCACTGTTAGCGTTAGAGAATGACACACTTGTTCCTTTGAAGTGACATATTTTGAATACTTAGTTTTGAATATTTGTATCGCTCTACTAGGCTTTCTAATGCTGTGATTAACATCATGACCAAAAAAAAAAACTTAGGGGGGGGGGTAATTTGGCTTCCACTTCCACACCACTGTTTATCACTGAAGGAAGTCACGACAGGAACCCAAGCAAGGCAGGAACCCGGAGGCAGGAGCTGATGCAGAGGCCATGGAGGGATGCTGCTTACTGGGTTGCTTCTCTTGCTTTGCTCAGCCTGGTTTCTTATAGCACCCAGGACCACCACCTAAGGGATGACAACATCAATTGCCAGTTAAGAAACGCTCTCCAGCCAAATTTTATGGAGGCATTTTCTCAACTGAGGTTTCCTCCTTTCAGATAAAGATAGCTTGTATCAAGTTGACATATAATGAGCCACCGCAAGAAGGAAAAGGTTTATCTGGCTTATACTTCTGATCACAGTTGGTGACTGAGGGAAGTCAGAGCACAAAGTAAGGCAGGAAGCTGGAGGCAAGACTCAAGCAAAGACCACAGAGAAACACTGCTTACTGGATTGCTATCCATGGCTTTCTCAGGCTGCTTTCTCTTAGAGCCAAGACCACCAGCCCAGGGTAGTATTGCCTACAGTGATACAGTGATCTAGAATTGCCACATAAACCATTGATTAAGAAAATGTCCACAAACTTCCCTATAGGCCAGTGTGATAGAAGAAATTTCTCAAATGAAAATCCTTCATGTCCTAAGATGACTCCAACTTGTGTGAAGTTGACAAAAGCTAAGCACCATAGTACCCTGGAGGGCCTGTGCATTTCCATGGGTGCTCTTAAAGCCAACGTGAAGATTTGAACTTCATGTATGTATGTATGTATGTATGTATATATGTATTTGTTTATTTGTTTGAGACAGAGACTCACTGTATCCTTGGCTGGCCTGAAACTTCCTGTGTAATCCAAACATACAGAGATGTTCCTGCTTCTGCCCCTTGAATGCTGGAATGTATTCCAGGCTTGAACATTTTGATTTGTGTGGTTTTATAAGGACTTCTGGATCAAGAGACTAGTTCACCATGTTCACCATAGGAAGAGGAAGCTGTTCATCATCTTTATTGTACCCTTACCATGTTGTAGGACCTGAGGTTTTCGTTCTGTGGTGGCATCTTCTACAGATGGACCCTGTGATAGGTAAGGCTGATGGATGCAAGGCAATGTGAGCACTATTCCATCATGAATGTATATTCTTACTGTGTCTTATGTATGTACTTACTCCTGATTGTGTTGTTAACATGCCTATGATGGGTTCTGTTTCAGAGAGATGGAGGAAGCCTCTCAGGTTCTAGTTCTAAACCACTAAGATATAGTGATGGATAATATATTTTAAAAGATTCATTTTTATTATATTTGTGTGTCCACATGAGTGAAGTACCCACAGCCACCAGAAGAGGGGTGAGATGGGAACTGGAGTTACAGGGAGTTAAGAGCCACCTGAGGCAAGTGTTGAGAACCAGACACAAGTCCTCCGGAAGAGCAGCAATACTCTTAACTTTTGAGCCACCTCCCAGGCACTTGTGACAGCTGATCTTGACTTTCTGACTTGACTAGATTGAGGGTTGCCTGGATGATTAATAAAGCACACTTCTGGGTGTGCCTGTGGTTGTGTCTATGGACATGATGAGATAGATCATCACGGCTCTAACCTAACAAACGCTTCGGTCCTTTGAGGGACTAAAAATCAGAGTAGATGATTGAGGGGTTGTGAGATTATGAAATGTGGGGCCTGATTGGAGGATGTGGGTCACTGATCTGTGACTTTGAAGAGTATATTTTTTTTCTTCGGCTTCTCCCTGCCCCTTCTTCTCTTCACTTCACAACTGCTAGGATATCTATCTCCACCATATCCCGCTGCCATGATATCTGCCTCAGGAGAGGTCCAGAAAGTTTGAAGACAGCTCGCTACAGATTGTTATTTCTGAAACCGTGAGCCAAAGAAATCATTCCTCCATTGAAATAGTTACTTTCTAGTATTTGTCATCAAACTGGTGGCTCAGAAAACGATGGGAAGGCAGTGTGGTTATGGAAGGCTCACTGCAAGGCAGAAGAGGGGACAGATGTCAAGTCTTGAAAGCATAAGAAAGTGAGGCGTGGACTTATGTCTAACTGACAATGAATGGCCTTCTGCAAACAGTGATGACAAAGGACAAGGACATGCACTCTGAGGTGCATGGAAGGCACAGCTACTTGAGAGAGCATCTCTGGACCCTTTGGTCCATGCTGATACCTAAATCACAGTGGATTCTCTGTAGAAGACTGTCCCATGGAATGCATGAATGAGGTTCCGGGATTCAGAAAGATGTGTCCTCAAATGCAAGCCACCAAGATTCCATTTTCCAGAGGGCGGGCCACTCTGAGACAGCAGGCTGTGTGGGGAAATCCTGGTGAAGGAGCTAATTTGGAGCTGTGCTTGTCTTTAGTTGAGAACTGCTGTGATTTGGAGGCAAATTTCCAACATCTATTATGTTATATGCTTTCCCATGATGGGACAAACATCCACTGAGGAAGGAGGCCAGAATGTCTGGGATTGGACATATCTGTGTCTCTTAGCTGTTGGGGTCAAACTGGTGTCTCTAGTGAACAATCAGTCATTCAGGGTTAGAATTCCATTTGGATGGGACCAATTTACCCCACCGTTTGATGGGAGGGGTCACAGACAGATTTGTCGAAAGGAGAGCTAGGGGAGACACTAAGGCCATTACTTTAAGACACTAAAGGCCATTACTTTAGTTTAGACAGGGTAGGTGGTACACAGGATAGGTGGTAAACTCTCCATCAGCTCAGGCATGTGTTATCATGCCTGCAAGATGAAGAAAGGAAAAATTACAGTCACCTGTCACTCGATGACCCTGCAGTCAGAGACAAGTGTGACTCAGTTTCAGCAACATGTAAACATAGAGTATACTTACACAAGCCTATCTGGTATGACCTCAGTCATGTAATGTATGTATAAGCATAGGTAATTTTACATTAATTATATTATAGCAACTATAACAATAAACCACAACGCATAAATGTATATCATATACAAAATATATAATAATTATAGTAATATATCAAGTAAATATATTTATGTCCATATGACATGATCCATTGCTTTTAGGGCCATGATGGGGAAGAAGAAAAGTCATGAAATTGAGTCAAATAAATGCTGAAAGATGTAACCGAGAGACATGGTAACCTACAGATGCAGGCAGCTGCTGGGGGTGTAACAGATAATACTTGTTTTTGTAACATTTCGTTGATGTTGATGAGACTGAGCCTAGCACCTAGCAAGCAGCTCTAGGCAGGTGCTCTACCACTGAGCCACTTTTGAATAACAATCAAGGTAGAATACTGCACCTTTCTCCTACGTCACAAGTGTCTGTCACCAAGCTTTACGACACCAGACTGTAGTAAACGGATGAACCCCAACAGCTCGATTGCTATATAACCCTGATCTATAAATCCAGCCCATGAGAAAACACTAAGAAATGAGCCACTTATGAAACACATGGCTGAGAAGCTGCTGTATTTGATCACCTGACATTACCAATATTCATAGCATTGATGCCTTGAGGTTTTTGTTTATGTGTAATGATGCTACAGAATTTCTGAAGTCTGAATGCCAGTGCTGTGTTGATCTGAACATAGATTTCGCTTCTTTGGCTCCATTGGATGAGGGGGTATTCCAGTTGAGGAAAACAGGATGGTTAAGCTTGATTATGAGCCAGATTGGATCAAAAGACGCATAGTGGGTTCTAAAAGTGGTTAATAAAGCATCTTAGGTAATATTGAAAACATCTGTGGTGACATTTTCAGGGACAATGAGGTCACAAGACCCGCGACCTAACCAAAGAATTCAATGTTTTGATGGATTTACAATGAAATGTCATTATTGCTGAGGGTAGAAAGTGGGGGCTTACAAAGGAAGTGGGTCACTGTAGCTGTATCCTTGATCTTATCCTTCCCATGTTCTCTTTCTCTGGCTCCTGTCTGCCATGAGGTGATGTGGGATCCCCCTCTGTATGCTAGAAATACCCTTGATTAATAAAGAAGCTGCTTTGGGTCTATTGCAGCATAAAATAGGGCAAGGTAGGAATTTCAAGCAGATAGAGAAGGAGAGAGTAGGTGGAGTCAAGGAGAAGCCATATAGCCACTGCAGGAGACAGACTCTGGACACTGGACAGAAACTTACTGTTAGGCCACAATCACGTGACAATATACAGAATAATAGAAATGGGTTAGTTTAAGATGTAAGAGCTAGTTAGAAATATGCATAAGTGAATAGGCCAATCCATGTTTTAATTAATACAGTTTCTGTGTGGTTATTTCAGGTTTGAGCAGCAGGGAACAAACAAGCAACCTCTGACTACAATGAGGTGGGTTGTCTCTTGCTTCACATGGCCTCTTCAGTTAGCATCTTCTACCCAGAAACCACAGAGTTAGTCATGATGACTAGGACATCTGAAACCATGAGCCAAAATAAATCTGTCCTCCCTAAAGTTGTGTTTCTCAGGTATTCTGTTATGACGACAAGGAATGTTACCCAGGAAGACATGGGTTTAGTGATGGATCCTGAGATGGTTCTCTTTTAATGTCTATAAGTTCCCCAGAGCTCATGTCAACAGAGAGAATGTCTCCAATGACAGGTATGCCAGTCAAGTGGGGAGTGGAATTGGCCTGGGTACTGGGCATGGCCAGATACTACACGCCTGGCCATCCAGGAAGGGTAACCTCAATCCTTTTCAAGGAAACAGCCCTGGCCATGTTCAGGAGCCCAGGGCTACAGTATCTAGATGTTCCCATGAACATCTCTGGGAAGGGCTGGGAGATCTGATCAGAGTAGAACAGTACTATCAAAGGCCACCTGAAGGCTTTGACTTCAAGCTCATGACTCCCAAGTCCCATGTGGAGCTATTCCTTTCTTTTCCTTTCACCCAGGAGGTTCTTCCTATGCTGCAGGCCATCCCCAGCTTTGGACAGTCATGTTGTCAAATACAAAATCAGGCCTCTACGATGGGATTACAAGGGACACGTCCATGCATGTGCACATATGTGCCCGTTACTGCCAGAGGAGTTGCCTCCCATTCCAATGGGGAGCCTCTTTCCACACATCCGAGTCCTCAGAAAACTCGAGGCAGGGCTCCACAGTGGGACGTTTTTCTTTCTTTCCTTTTTTCTTTCTCATTTCACAAGTCAGAGTTCTCAGTCTGTAGAACTGTCTCCTGAGAAATTTACAGGGAGAATCGACTCTTTGTCTCTACAAAGCCATGAAGGAAAGAGTCTAAGTGATAATTGTATGCGCGGTTCAAAATATTTTAAGCGAGCTTGCTCTGACAAAGAACTAAGTTATGAAGTTAACTTTTGTATGTGTGTGAATAATTAAAGTATTGTCACCACTTTAAATTATCGCCCATTGTTAACTTACATCATTAAATCTTACCTCTTTGCTAAAGAATAATGAAAAAAAAAAGCACTTAATTAGCAGTTATTGCAAGCTCCAGGCCATTGATAATGCCAGCCTCAGCCTGAATTTCACAAGGGTTTTGTGCTTCCTTCCCTGTTGTTGGGT
The DNA here is from genome assembly GCF_037038515.1 of Microtus pennsylvanicus. Lineage (NCBI taxonomy): Eukaryota > Metazoa > Chordata > Mammalia > Rodentia > Cricetidae > Microtus > Microtus pennsylvanicus. The sequence goes on along the minus strand of NC_134579.1, from coordinate 130,209,811 downwards.
GGGGGAAGTGAAGCCTCAGGTAGCATCTGGGATCTGCCAGGTCCTCCCACATCAAGGCCAATCCCCACTGGAAAATGTCTGCATTCAGAACCAGCCAATCACGTTAGGGTTTGGCTGCTGTGCACAGGATATCCCAGCCCCGGCCTTTGTTCTTCTAAAACATCCTTGGGCTTTGCCACGTGTGAGAGTAAGCGTCTCCCTCCACTGTCCTGGCTTCAACCTTGAAACTCTCCTATTGGGGGGTTGAGGACTGGGAGGACGGCTCAGAAGAAAGGGGTCTGGGGGTAACTCTCCCCAGGATTCCTGAAGAGGCAGGAGAGGCCAGTTAATTTCCTTGTTGTTTCTATTCAAGAGGTGCTGGGGTTTTTATTTTTTTATTTTTATTTTTTCTGGATACTGTTAAAGAGGTTTGCCAGGCCCGTAAGGACCATGCAGCATTCTTCAGATGAAATAAGGCCAATCAGTAGAATAATGAGGAAAGTAATATCTCCCCAGAGAGGCTGATGGGGTTTTCATCAAATCAGCCAACCTTTTCCCGTCACTTATACCGCCATGCGCTTCAGCCAGGCCCAGTCTCCTGCTTCCTCTCCTCCCCTCTTTGTCAAACTTCCTAGTGGTTATTACTGATGAGTGACTACTAAGGGACCCAGAAAATTGATATGCATTTGGTACCTCCTCCTTATTTTTATTTTTTTCTGGCAGTGCTTGGAATTGAACCTGGAACTCCACGCATGCTAGGTAAGCACTCTGCCATCCCTAGACATACTCCCACCTCTAAATGCTCTCCTACCCCTAGGTAGATTCCCATTCCTAAACACCCTTGAGACAAGTGTGCTGCTCTCTCACTGAGTGAAATTCCCGCATTAAATTCATTCTGTCTGTTTGTCTATCATCTATCTGTCTGTCTGTCTGTCTGTCTATCACCTATGTATCTGTCTGTCTATCATCTATCAAACTGTCTTTCATCTATCTCTCTGTCCGTCTATCATCTGTCTGTCTATCTATCATCTATCTATCTATCTATCTATCTATCTATCTATCTATCTATCTATCATCTATCTATCTATCTATCATCTATCTATCTATCTATCTATCTATCTATCTATCATCTATCTATCTATCTATCTATCTATCGATCTATCTATCTATCTATCATCTATCTATCTATCTATCTATCTATCTATCTATCGATCTATCTATCATCTATCATCTATCTATCATCTATCTCCTATCTATCTATCTATCTATCTATCTATCTATCTATCTATCTATCTATCTATCTATCATCTATCTATCTATCATCTATCTATCTATCTATCAATCATCTATATCCTATCTATCTGTCTATCATCTATCTATCTATCATCTATCATCTATCTATCTATCTATCTATCTATCTATCTATCTATCTATCTATCTATCTATCACCTATCTCCTATCTATCTGTCTATCATCTATCTATCTATCTGTCTATCATCTGTCTGTCTATCTATCATCTATCTATCTATCTATCTATCTATCTATCTATCTATCTATCTATCTATCATCTATCTATCTCCTATCTATCTGTCTATCATCTATCTGTCCGTCTATCATCTGTCCATCTTTCTATCATCTATCCATCCACTTATACGCAGTAATATGGATGGAAACCTCCATATCCCCATGTGCACTTTTATATTCAGACATGAATTTCTGAAATTTCTCAAACTGGCCAAGAATTTACTTTATCACCAGTTAGCTCTGCCTCAGCCTCAAGAGTAGCTAGCACTGCAGGCCTGGACCACCAGACATGGCGATAATTCCTCCTTTTGAAAAGTTACTACCAACCCTTACTTTTTTTTTTTGACTCAGTTATCCCATAGGCCCTGGAAGAGTTTCAGAGGAAGCTGGGCTTCAAAAGTCTGGGGTATTTGCTGCTCAGTGACCTCTGTGTTCTTAGGCAGACATGGAGGACCAGGTTTTTTCAGTAACTTGATTCTGAGGTTGAGTGGGGATAGGAAGTCAGGGTCCATATGTGGAGGAACAGAGGTCAACATGGTTGTCAAAGGAGAATTTGGTAGTAAACACAGTGCCTCCAGTCATTTGTGTGACTCAGGCATGGAAACAATGGTGCCTGGAAAACAGTCAGCAAAGTGGGCCTGTTAGGCCAATGAGCTGCCTCACTAAGGCACCCACTAGGTGAAGGAGCTTACCACCATGTTTGATAACTTGAGTTCAATCCTCAGGACCCATATGGCAGAAGGAAAGAATGACACCTATAAACTATCCTGTGATGAACACATGTACACACACACACACACGTACACACATACACACGTGCATGCAGTAAAAACCCAATAAGAGTTTATAACAGACATTCCTCTCATCGGTATGGCCTAACCAGTACAGCAGGGCCCAGTGGGAGAGAGGACTAAATGAGTTGGCTTCAAATACGTTAGAACACATCTGGTGTGTCTGCCCAATGGACTGTGAACCAGCTTGTCTGGTGCTATATTACAATGAAATTTCGCAAAAGCTGCCTTCTCCATAGATGGTGGCTGATGGGAATGGAATGTACACAAAGGGGCAGGCTCACCCCTGGATGCTCAAGGATATGGATATAAGGCACTGGCTTAGCCACGGTGATTATTCCTTGGAGCACCAATTGCTGATCTGCAGTGGTCAGCATAAGGACTTCAGGGATGCTGCCAGCCGACAAGCAAGGTGTCATTGCAGGTGTCCCTATCTTCTAAGCTTGAGAACATCACTCTGCCCACTCTGGGGTCCCGGGAGCAACGTAGGGAGAGTCCTGTCTGGGCCCTTGTACCTGTTCCATAGGGACTGTGGAGAGGACCACATAGAACAGGGAGGAATCACGTTCTGCTTGTAAAGGTTTTCCAAATTAGCCGGGTTCCGTTCTTGGGAGTCCTCCCACTACGCTCTGCAAATGACTCAAAGCCTCCACGTGATTTCATCTGTGCAGACTCTAATCCACTTACTTAATGAAATACATAATTAACATATTATAATTGCAGTAAAGATGGTTTTGACAGAAATCATTTCCCGTATCTAATACCGTGGTAATTTAATCTGTTCCCCACTCCCTAACACGACCCTCTATGATTAAGTTTCATAAGAATTTTTTTTGATTGATTGACTCATCTGACGGCCTGGGCTTTGCTAAAGCGGTGTCTGTCAGTTTCTGGAGCGGCATGTGAAGTCGTGGCAGATGGCTGCGCCGGGCCCTGTGCACGGTCTCCCTGTGTGGTCTCCTGTCTCTTGCTCTCTCTCTTCCCTTCTCCTGCCTTGAAATGCCCTGGTAATCCACCCTCCACTGCCTGAGTGCCAAAACCGCATGTTTGCTCGCTGCTGCTCCTGGGTTGTGGGGGCTGTTATTACCGGCAGGGAAGCTGGGACCTGCTTGGGTGGGCTGGTGGCAGGCTTGAGAGGTCTGTCTCCCTCCCACCTGGGGGATCCCCTGTCCCATTCCCACACACTCGGGCTGTAGAGGAGTGGGTGAACCCGCTGCCCCATTCCCAGGTCAGGCAGATCCTGTGTGTTGACTGGGGAAGATGGCAAACTCTTCCCCAGCGTGTCCCACTGGGTGAGGAGTCTCTGCTCTGCTTAGGAAGCTCAGCAGATCCTGCTGACAGGTGAGGACTCAGCCCAATATGCCTTTTTTTCTTGGTTTTCGCTCTGCACTGTACCCTCTGCCTTGCAGTGCTGGGGATGGGACTCAGAACTTCGCACATGGGAGGCAGCTGTGTTCTGTCAGAGTTTGAGTTATATCCAGATCTCTCTCTCTCTCTCTCTCTCTCTCTCTCTCTCTCTCTCTCTCTCTCTCTCTCTCTCTCTCTCTCTCTCAAAAGGCCTTTGTAACTCAGGCTGGCTCCAGACTTTTTAGGTAGCTCAGGTTCCCTTGAACTCGCAGTGCCCTGCTGCAGCATCACGCATGTGCTACCATGAAATCCTGCAGTCCTTCATGAGAGGCCAGCATGCATTTTTCCAGAGGGAAGAGTAGACACGTCTGTGATAATGGACATAGATGCTGGAAGTGTCGGTGGTCCAGAGATGATGCTGAAGTGCTGGATCCTAGGGATGTGTGTATGAGAAGGAAAATACCCAGGTGTCTCCAGGGGCTGGAAGGAGTCTTTTGCACACAGTTCAAACAGTAAGGGGACGTGAAGGTTTCGGCAAAATGACTCCAGAAACAGTGTCATGTCAAAGTCTGGGCTTGCTGCTCTCTGAGGCTCCCTTTAAGCAGTTGTTCTGCAGTAAGGACCTAGTCTATACTGGATATTTGATCTCTTGAGCAGATGGAACAAAAGCCCTGAACCCTAGTGGTCCTGGGAAAGCGCATTGCTGCAAGTTAATACAAAATGAAGCAATTTGAAAGCTTCACATTCAGTGGTAAAGCTGAGAATCATGGTGGGAAGGCCTTTTAGAACAAAGCTGCCTAACTCATGGCAGTCAGGAAGCAGAGAGTGTACCAAGAAAGGGCTAGGGCATGATACATGCCTCAAAGGCATATTCCCAGTGACCTGCCGCCTCTAAACAGGCCCCAACTCCCACAGTTTCATCACCCCCATTAGTGCCATCAAACCAAGAGTTTTTCCAGGCTTTAATCCATGAATTGGGTCAATGCCCCCCAAATCACTCCCCACCCCCATGACTGGGTTCACCAACTGAACTGAGGATCAACCTTTCCTCAGGTGAGCCTTTTGGGATGCTCTCCACAACTGAGCTGTAGCAATAGGGTTAAGTAACAACTACAAAGTCACCCAGAGTGTTGATGGTGGGACCAACCTGGGTGATTCTTGGGGATGGGGGTGGTGGCTGGAGTTGAGATGGGTCTGGAGGACAGGTTTCCTAGTGAAGGAAACCACAAAAGGCCATCTGCCCAAGACAGACAGCCTGGGGGAACGTTTGAGACAATGTAGTACAAGGCTATACGGAAGGAGGGGCTCTATGCATTTTCCTGGCTCTCAGCTGAACAGTATACATCCCATTTCTTCAACACCACCACTTCAAGACGTCTGTTCTAGCTCTTGTCCTAGTGCTTTGTCCTGGTCTGTAGCACTTCCTGAAATTTTATTTTATGTTTTGATTGATATAAACTTCATGCACATATTTATAAGATTCCGTGTAGACTGTTTCTGCCTTCCTGCCTGGGTACACTGTGGGTCTCCAGCATCCCAGAGAAAGGGGCACTGCATTTTGAGGGGCTGGGGTAGCAGTGTCACCGACCCCTGTGCTCCACTCTGCCACTCAGCTGTCACAGCTCTGTGAGAACCCCAGGTATTTTTCCCATGAGCCCAGGGCCTTGGCATGAATGCAGAAGCCAGACACCTAAGATCGAGCATCTTAGGGACATGCCCTGTCACTCTGTGGTCACATCCAGGCTTTGGAAAGTCCTGATTCAATCACAGAGCTCTGGCCATATGTCCCCATTGCAGGAGCTGAAGTACTTTGTCTTTTATGGGCTCCCTGTTCCATAAAAATAATCTTGAAAATTCTGGTTTATATTTGCCTAGGTTTTAGGACATATAATCTTTGACCTTAAAATAGTTTTCTCTTCTGACTCTAACGGAAATTAAAACATTCTCTGTTTAATGCTGGAAAGCACTGTATGTTACAGGTACTTTGTCTCTTAGAGAGCCTAAGAATGCAAGACAGGGGCTTGAGGAGGCTCCCACTACAGCCTTGCCCCAGGATCCCAGGGCAGCACACTCTGACCCATAAGGAGGGTGCAGATTCCAGTGAGAGGAAAAAAATAATGACACGTCAGCAATGTCTTATGATAAAAGGCTGGGAGTTGGTGCCATTACTAAGGGTCATTCAAGTGTGACTGTCCCCAAAGTTCTTAGTCCCCCACTTTTTAGACAATGAAATAATGCCAGGAACCTCAAATCATCTCCTATATATGCACATATGCACACTCAAACACTGTGCATACTGAAGGTCAAGATGTGGGAATGTCCCTAAGGAGAATCTTTTTAAATGAATGTGTCCCTGCCCCCCTCCCGTCAAGTGCCTTGCGGAACACCACTCATCCAGCTCATTTCTCGAGTGTGATTCCTGTTAGGCTAGGTGCCTTATCCAAGGGCATGTCTGTCTCTCCAGATCAACACATCATGTCTATCTGTTAGCATCCAGATGCAATAGAGACAGGTGCAGAAGCCAAAGAAAGCCCTCATTTCCTCAGATCTTAACACAGAGCCTTGTCTACAGCGTGGGTCTGAGCTTCACACACAGGAAACGTAGCGGAGCCTGCCCAGCATTACTCTGCTTTAATGCACAGCCTTCTAACTCCACAGGGCCCTGGAGGGGCCTGCCCTCCTGAGATCGGGGCTGCCCACGTGGGACTGGTGCTGAACAGGGGCAGCTTGGGCAGATGTTGAGGGGCAAGGATAGAGGAAGACAGTCGGCTGTGCATGAAGCCCCAGGGCACGCATGCTTCTGAACCTCCAAGCCTCGCCACATCCCTTGAGTAGTGGCTGCTGGTGTTCCTGTCTGCGCACTGGGGGAGGGGCGGCTCACCCTTGAGTGGCAACTGTACATGAACGCCACCGCGTCAGCTGCCAATATGTTATGAGGCCCTGGTAACAATCCGGAGTCTCCAGGGAGCTCTGCTGCAGTTCAAGTGCGCACCAGACAGAGAGAAAACAATTTCTGGTGCCAATAATGCAGCACAGATGAAAAATGTTTTAATATTTGAAGCTGCTTTATGGCAGAAGCGATGACAGTGATGGACTCAATGTCAGCTTTTTTTCCTTAAATGTCATCTTCCGTCTATGAGTTTTCCCTGCTCCGGAGGCATGCGAGCCTAATGCTGGCTCGTTGCAACCATTGATCATTGATTTTGTTCTAAATGGAAAGCTTGCCAGAAGACTAGAAATTCTGGAATTTATTAGGATTTCTTTAAGAGGCACTTTAGCTCAACACTTCTCATTACTGTCTTTACAATGTTAGTTATTTTTCTTTTTATGTCGTATGATTTGTAAAGGGTTAGTACTCAGAGAACAATATACGATTAAACCATTGTGCATGCCGGAGCTGCTGGCTTTAGTGAAAAGGGTTCTCAGGGGTCTAAATACATATTTGACTAGTGATCGGCAACGTGGGGCTGTTTTACCAGCAAGATCTGTGTTTTGAGATTTGCTGATGGGGTGCAAGCTAAACGGTGTTTCGGTGGAGGTTTTGATTAAACAGGGTCACTTAGAAATTCATACCTCTTAATCCCATGCAGGCAGGCTAAACATTTTTATATTTTTGACACTGGGTATGCAAACATCCTGGAGTGGTACCACATCCAGCAATTGGATGGAGAAGAGGCATGTTTAGAGAATGTTCTGATTCTGTGTGGGCTAGGAGGGATCACAAGCTCATTGTTGTATGTAGTTACAGGGGCATTGCCTTCACGGACATCGAATGAAAGTGGCTTAAGGCATAGCCATGTCTTACCATATACCAAACTCCTATGGACACAGCTAGGCAATCCTTTGCCTGGAAAGCACCCGTTTGCATAAGACAGTTGGCTAAATGTTTTTCCTTTTCCTTTTTCTTTTCTGACATGCTTCCTTTGGCACAAGACTAGTTCAAACAGGTATGTTAGCTCTTGGCTGGGCTGTCTGACATCCCGGCTTTATTACAGAGCTGTGTGCCCAGGGAACGTGAATTATAGTTAGTATCAGACTCGGCCTCCTAAACGCATCACTCAGTCTAGTTGATTATGGAATTTTCTCTGGAGCTGAGTCTTCAGATCCCTCTCCTAAGTGAGGCTCCTGTTTGCACAGTGCCGGGAGCCTAAAGCAGTTCCTGCAGGCAGATAAAGAGACACCCCAGAGAAAGGGAAGGGTTTGGGAAGGAGCGGAGAGAGGCAAAAGACCACCTCAGGCTGCCATACTCTGCTCAGATCATCCCGCAACTGACACAGTCCTGCAGAAGTGACCGGCGGATGAGACGGCTTTCTGGAAAATAGAATCCCCACCAATGAAGCTGTTCCAGAAGCTGCCTGCTAGAGTTTGGATGCAGAGTGTTTTCTCGTAGCCTGGGAGAGGCCGCAGTGGAGTTATAGTTAGGGAAAGGCAGGTCCGATAGTTCCACTGCACTCTGGGAGGCCTCACGTAGATACATCACATGCAAATGAGCTTCCTGCAAAAAAAGGCAAGGCATGTCTAGTGGGTGTGATAAAAGGAAAAAACAACAACAACCAAACCAAATTGCTCCTGATCTGCCACACATGACTACGCAGGATTGGCACTATACCATATACACAGCCTCACTGATTAAGACACCTCCCCCAGTCGTCACTGCTGGCTAGAGAGAGGACTCTGGGATACTCTTTTCAACTATATCTCTGATTTCTTCCCCTCTCTCTCCCCTCTAATTCACTGTCCACCCAGCGCCCAGGGCCCTCCATCTGCAACACAGTACCTTCATGGCTACTAATGTCACTCTAAATAAAAGGCAGCTGCCTTAGTGACGTAATGGCTCCATGTGATCCACATGACCTCATTTCTTCCTCTTCTCTCCTTACAAGCACACTGGCCTCTTGGCAAGGATTCCTCCCTCAGGGCCTTTGCATGTGTGGCTCTCCTGTGAAGCAGTCTCTCTCTCATGACAGTAGCAATTCAGGATCTATTCAAACACCCCCTGTGCCGAGTCGTTTCCTCAACCTTACACCTCAGGTCAAGAGCGTGATCCGCCATTTTCCTGTGTTCCAGACCAGGTCTCCAGAAGGAAGCAGACTCCCAGTTGGAGGAGGGAATCAGCCTTCTGTAGGCAAAGGATGGAGGCACTGGTCAGAAAAACCTGAGCAGCCATGTAGGCGGGCCAGGTGTGAGTGTTATCCATCAAAGGGATAAGGCATCTAAACCATGGTAGCTTGCCTTGTTTAGCTCCCAGATTCCACACTAAGAATGTCCCCGAAAGGGTAAGATCTCTGGCAGTGTCACTTTCTGTGGCTTGGCAGAGCCTGAAGCCACCAGAGTTGGTGGATATTGGCTACCAGCTGAACACATGCCTGCATCTGGACAGCATGTCCTTCCCCAACAAAGGTGTTCTTCGCTCCTCGCCCCTTTCCCCACTGCTGTTGAGATTGTATTGCATGTGTGTTTATTTAATGATGTGATCTAGGTCTTTCTTCAGAAGAATCTTATCTGGGTTGTTCCCTGCTGTATCCAGTAAGGCTGGAATGGAACTGATGCTTAGTAAGGATTTATGGAATAAGTGAGTGCTTGCTAGCCACACTTCTGGGTAATCCTTTAAAGGTCAGTGTTGCTATTAACAGTTAAGATGAGGAAATTCAAGTTTAGAATGACAGACAGTTCAAAAGATGACAACTGAAGAGGCTAGAATTCTGACTAGGAAGCTTTGTAGTTCCAGATTTTGGTGTCACCATTACCATCACCATCATCACCATTGTCACCATCATCATTACCACCATCATTACTATCACTACCATCATCATCATCACTATCATCATCAACACCATTACCATCATCGTCAACATTATCATCACCATTATCATCTTCACCATCATCATCACTATCATTATCATCATCACCATCATCATCACTATCATTATGATCAGCAACAGTAGCAGCTTGTGTGCAGTAGCTTGAACTCAGGGATCTGCACTTTCTATGCACATCCTCTACCGCTTAGTTGTATTCCCAACCCTCTCGTTTAAGCTCTCAACCCATGCACTCCATTGCCTGTTGACTCTCAGGGTCTCATCTGAGAGGCTGAGGCAGGGCAGCAGAATTCTCCAGCATGGTCTAAGAGTGATGGGAGGATACAGAGCTTGCCCAGGGCAAAGGTCAAGGCCAGAGCATAGCAAGACAGAGAACAATGTTTGGGAAAGTGGCAGTATTGGGGAGTCAGGCATTATGGATTGGATGAAATGCCTTCCACAAAGCCTTGGCTGCCAACTGATGAGATTTTAAGAAGTGATGGCCCTGACACACCAATGAATTAATCCCAGGAAGGTCCTACATTTAATACATTAGGAGCAGGACCTTGTTGAAGGAGGGATGCCATGGAAAGAGAGATGTGGATTGTCCTTGACACAGGTCCCTCTTTTCCGGCAGCTATGGTGTGAGCTGGTTGGCTCTGCCATATTCTTCCAACCATGCACAGCTGTGGACTGAAGCCTTGGAAACCATGGGTCAAAATCTTCCCCCCACTTTCTTTTCTCTGATATTTTGTCCCAGGGATGTACCATGACTGAGACACACCATTATGATGAAGGGCTAGGTAGGATTGCCTTATCCTGGAGCTGGGAGGAAATCTGAGAACTCCTGTTCCTGCTTTCTTCCATCTCCAACTTCCATGCAAGAGTCTTTCTCAGGGTTGGGTTGCAATTTATTCCAGCTTTGATGGATCCCATCCGAGTCCAAAGAAACAGAGAAATGAATAGACACTACCACACAGGATTCTCTTAGTGTGGCTCAGCTCAGCTCACTTCAAGGAAACGTATTTAACATGCCCCCTTTTCTGAAAATTTCACTCAGATTTTCCTCTAGGGTCTCCCTCCTTCCTCCTACTAGGTCTTCAAGACTCTCCTGAGAGTGGAAGAGAGGAAATGTGATCCAGGCTGTCCTGACTTCTTTGGGCTTCATTCCTGAGCATCCTGTGCTCAGCGTTGAAAGCCACCCATCCCCAAAGTGACCAAGTCAGAGTGCAGCATTTTATCTGAGTTCACCATCTTCTTTTAGAAACTTTTTGTTGGTGATACCAGGCATAGAGGCTTTGGGTCTCAGGAAACCAGCAAGTTATCAGAGATGCGTCCTGGAAAAAGTTCAAGGTGAAGGATGCAAAAAGAAACACTCTTGGACCTCATGACCTAGAGATCATTCCTACAGACCCAATACTAATCATGTATGAAGCATGATGGCTAATCTTTTAACATCTCTTCATTATTATTTTACATGTATGGGTGTTTCACCAGCATGCATATCTGCATCACATGTGTACCTGCTTCCTGCAGAGGACAGAAAATGATGTTGGATCTTCTGTAGCTGGAGCTGCAGATAGTTGTGCGCTTCCCTGTGGTTGCTTGGAATTGAAATCAGGTCCTCTGCAAGAGCATCCCATGCTCTTAACTGGTGGGTCATCTCTCCAGCCCCGTGATGGTTAACCTTGGTTGTCATTTTGGCGTATCTGGGAAGAAAGACCCTCAGCGTAGGAACTGCCTTCATTGGATTGGTCTATGGCCATGTCAAGGGAGTCATTTTCTTGATTGCTATTTATGGAAGAGGGTCCAGTGCACTGTGGGTGATGGTACCTCTAGACAGGTGGGCCTGTTATGTGTAATAAAGCTAACAGAGCAAGCCAGTGAGCAGCATCCCTCTACTCTACTTCAGTCCTTGCCTCTACGTTTCTGCCTTCAGCTCCTGCCCTGGCTTCCTTTCATGATCTTCAAGCCAAAGAAAACTCCTTTTTTTCTCAGTTTGATTTCAGTCAATGTTTTGTCAGAATAGAGAAGCAAACAAGGACAGCATTTAATACATTCCTATCAATTTTATGTGATATCTGTGGTGATTTTTTTTCACAACCAGAAACGAGATGAGATCATTAAAAATAATAGAAAAACAAAGGAAAGAATGAAGGTTCAAAATAATTTCTGTGGCCTAACACAATTTAGACGGCGAGCTTCTGGGTAGCCAGAACATAAATGAAAATCGAATCAAGCTCACCTTCCTCTTCCTTGGAAAGGGGTCGGGAGATTGTGGGGAAATCAAGTCAGCTGTATAAAAAGTGTAAGGAACCATCCAGGGTCACATAGATTCAGGCACAGTGCAGAAAGGCCACATTATCCCCACATTCTTAGAAGCAGGGTATAAGTTGGCACGTGAGACACTTCCAACTCAAAGATAGACTTCCCTTGGCATTCAGAATGTTTTATAAGTTTGAGTTAATTTGTATTAATAAAATAAAATCTGGGTCTCCTCTGCCTTCTGTGCTCACAGTCCCCGTGGAGTTATTCTAAGTCTAATTCCGGTGTTTATGTCGCAGTCACTTATGTGTGCTGCCAGCACAGAGATGAATGACTGGAAAGGCAGAAGCCAGAGGGATTGTGTGAGGTGGGAGAGGGGGGGAGGGGTGAATTTGACCTCAATGTGGGGATTAAGGATAGAGGAATGGACAGGGGAGTGCCAAGCAGCCATGAAGGAATGCGGAAGCTGGAAGAGAAGGGTGTGAGCGGAAGTGAGGCCTTTGGCAGGAACCCACAGTATTAATACATAGTCACGGGGCCTACACGTCTATCAGAAGGGTTTGGCACAGGACTCATGTGTTGTGGGGAGGTAGTGACTGCTGTGGGTTCTGGACCAAGAGGAATCAGAAAACGATTCTGTGCCTTGAGATCTCCTCAGGGTGAGCTGCCTGGTTCACTCAATGAAGACTGGAGAAAGCCCACAGTATGTGGCCTGGAACCTGGGGATGCCTGGAAGGGGAAGAAAGAAAGAATAGAGTCAAATGGTTTCCAGACCCTGATGATCACTCACAGATCAGCTGTGGGGGGAACCTCCATCTCCCAGAGTCCCTATTTCCTCATCTGGAAAACAGGGAAGAGGATGCTTTGCTTAGGCAAGGGTTGAGAAATTTTAGAAGCTATCTACGAGAGCTTTAGTGCAAAACCTGGGATGTAAGGAGCGGTGGGCATGAGGAAGCATTTAGCTTCAAATCAAGTCTAAGTCTATTCCAGACACCAGGAAGCTCCTGTAGATTCCTGGCCAGAAAAGGCTGATATCACAGGATACTTCCCTGATGGTTCTATGACAGTAGGAAAGACTCTTTGTCAGGAGGCTGGGTCTTCTGCCTCCTACCTCACTGTCCTAGCCCGCCTCTCAGGAGCTGACTATGTATATCCTTCATTGCCTTTTGTCTTTTGGATTGTTTAGACCCCTAAACACTGCAACATCAGGCCGGTCTGTGCTCACTGCTGGGATGCAAACCTCTCTCAGACCTCAGCCCCCAGGAGGCTACCAGAGTCCCATAAGTGTCTTGTCGAAGGCCATGGAGAAGCACAAGTCCCGCCCCTAAGGTGGGCTTTGGAACAAGAAGCTGCAGGAGCTCACAGAAAGGTGGTCAGTCAGTAACTAATAATTGCCCATCCTTTGTGCCACGCCCACAAGATACAGCAAACAGGAATTAGTGCACGTGTGCCCTTGAGGATCCCTAGGGAATCTTGCCTGTCTCAGTTGTGACAAATAACAGGAGTAAGGCCGTCTCAAAGTTTTCACATAGAAGATGTATTCCGTTGACAATTCATGTGTCCTCAGCAATGCCATTTTGGATATCCACTCATTTCCAACTTCATATTAATGTGGAATTTTCTTACATTTTTAATTATAGCCTTTTACATGTTGATTTCCATCTGTCTTAAACGCAACTGTAATGGCTAACCTTGGATGTCAGCTTCACACACCTGGGAAGGGGGAGCCTCAGCTGAAGGACCACCTCCATCAGATTAGCCTATGGTCCTATCTGTGGAGCACTGACTGATTGCTAATTGAGATGGGTAGAGCTGCGGCCCACTGTGAGCATTGCTAACCCTAGGCAGGCGAGCCTGGACTGTATAAGAAAGACCTTGAGTCTGGGAGGAGCCAGGGTGCAGTGTTCCTCCACAGTGGTTTGTGCTTCAAGCAGAGCCTTAGCAACCATGGGATCACCACGGCCATGACACCTTCGACTCAGTCGTTTGGTTTCTAGAAAGCTGTAGCATTTCACAAGACACACCAGCAACCATTGAGGTGCAGTGATATGCCATGGAATCATCTCCATGCTGGCTAGCTATTAAAGAATAAGTGACGTGGCTAGGCTTTCTGAGGATCAATGTGACAGTGCTCCGGGGACATCTTTACAGTTCCACCATCTTCCTCGAAAATGAAGCTGCCGGGATGTCTTCTGGGGATGTCTGGTCTTCAAGTCCCAGCCCTGACCAGTCCTGGGGAGATGACAGGAGATACACAGCTGAGAGAGAAGATGGGTATAGACACTCAGGATTCTGAGGAGAGGGAAAGGTGCCAGAAGGAAGGTTCCCGAACAGAATTAGAGCAGGATGTTGGGTAATTGGTCTTGGACTTGGGAGAGAGTAGAAAGAAAATTGTTTGTGTGTGTGCAATTATGCATAGAGGTAGACTTGGCCAGATGGGGTGGAGACCACTCCGGAAGGGGTCACTGTCAGCAAACGGGCTTTTTAGCCAATCTGTCCCAGGCCCTCGGGTGTTTGGAAATGGTCCTATGCTTGCACTAACTGGAAAGACCCCCTGATTCTGATTTCCAGAGCATAAGGAATGCATCTGTGGAGAGTGGGAGGACTGGCCAGGTCTCCCAGGGCTGACAGAGGGCCAGGCCTTCATGGGGGTACCTTCCGGGTTCGCTCTTCTTTCTGCCTAAGGAGCCAGGGAGAGCAGGCACAGGGCAGCCATATACTCTCAGTCCCATCTGTGGGAAAGTGGAAACAGCTTTGTTCTGGTTAAAGAGATTCACGAGGGTTTTAATCACTCTCCTTCAAGACGAACCCAAGACCTGGTGACAGATGAAACCTCACAAAAACAAATGCATCTCGGGGCTGGTGCTGAAGCTCACTGAGGGAGGAGATAAACTGAAGAAGTGCATCCTGCAGAGTCCCATAGAATAGCAGTGGCCCAAAGAGGGTTCCTCCAACCTTGGTCCCTGTGTGTGGGGATCTGGGCATCGCTCTAATTCCCAGGCATTTCTTATCTATTAACCCATCCTATTTGCTGGCTGGATTGCTTGGGAAAGCCTCTTGTTTTAATTAGCGTGTCTCAGATGAAGAGTAAACAAACAATTCTAACAAACTATTATGACATAAAGTTGATTCTTCAGTTACTCAACAGCTACGCCGTGGATATGGCGAATTTAGAATTAAACGCCTCTCTCAGAGGCTTTAATGATCTCAGTCAAGAATGTTTTGATTAAATTAAGGCTATTGAGAATGTGCCTTTTTTGAAAAGCAATTGTGAATGAAACACCAAGAACGAGCCAGGTCCCAAGCCCCAGACGGCTCGGGGTTCCCATGAGGTTCTCTCTGGAGCCCAGTGGGAGTGAGCTGAGGTGCATTGGATGGCAAAGACCGTTACACTGCTGTGGAGATGACCGAGAGGGGCTGGGCATGGCTGTTCATCCCTGCCATGCTAGCACCAGGGAGGTTGAGGCAGGGGGATCATGAGCTTGAGGCTAGTTTGAATGACATGATAAGACCCTGTGTCCAAAAGAAAAAGAAAAAGGTCACAGAGCACTGGGCTCTTAGCTAGAGCTTCCCGGAGCACTGGATTGGTACACTCAGCCAAAGCCTAGCCCCAGATGAATCCTATAGATGTTCGATGTTGAGAGGCATCACAAGGCTGTCCTTACCACATTCTTCCAACCTTTCCAGTTCCATTTGTGGGAAAGAGTATTTTTCTTCTAGTGCATTGTTGTTCTTTCAAACAAGCACACCCTTTCTATGTAGAGTTCTGTTTCTGGGATTTCTATTCTAGTTTGTCTGCCTTTATGGGACTCTCATACTGTCTTGATGGCTGTAGCCTTTTACCACTTTCTAAAGCAGTCAGCACCTGCTTCCTAGACTTCTTTCTTTCCAGAACTATTCTAAGACAAATTTTTACTAAACTGTCCAGGCTGTCCCAGAGTTTGCCTTGTAGCCCAGGCTGGCTTCGAATTTATGATTCTACTACTTCAGCTTCTCAAGAAGCTGAGATGACAGGCCTCCTCCATCACACTTGGTGTTTGTCTTTTGCATTTTAAAGCCTTGCTGTATCTATTAGCATTTTTGACTCCTCATTAGAGTGTTTATACTTTTTAAAGGCTTATTTATTTATTTTTAATAATGTGTGTGTGTGTGTGGCTTTGGTTCTGAGGTTCACGTCCACCTTGTGGTCCAGGGAGCACCTTCATTCTATAGGCCTGGGGAGCATTCTCATTCTAGAAGGGTCATCAAGGCACGTTAAATATTAACTATGCACCCACCATTTTGTTCATTGTGGTCTCTTGGGACATGAGCTGCGTTCCTTACTATCTGGAGATCCAGTTATTTATGGAGAAGACAAGATGACCATCGACATGTACACATCTATATCTGTATGTAGATGTCCATAGAAAGGCCTATCTCCATCTAGCACATGGTAAGGAGAGAACAGGGAATGGACAGGACTCATGAGGGCTCCCCAGATTGCTCAGAAGGTAGAGTGTCTCCTGAAAGCCATGTGCCCAGTCTGTGGTGGCCCTGGGAAGTGGCAGAACCCTTAAGTGGTGGGATCTTATAAAGGAAGAAAAATTACAGAAGGTTTTTGGGACCCTGGCTTATGCTTCCATTCTTTCCCTATCCCTCCCTCCCTTCTCCCTTCTCCCCTCCCTCCCTCCTCCCTTACTTCCTCATAGTGAACAGTTTTCCTCTGCTACTTGTTTGTAACGTTTTTTTTTGCCCCAGCCCTGGCCCCAAGCCTCTGAAACCACCTGCCAGCCCTGCTTTCTCTTGTTCTCAGCCTCTGATATTTTGCCGCAGTGATGGAAAGCTGATTAGCACCAATATCCTTGATTCCTTCTCTCACCTCCAGGCTACTTGGGGCCATTTGCTAAAACAGAAGACAGAGAAAATGTTGCAGGAGGGCCCGCATGTTTGTCCCAGCAACCTGGCTAGCTTAGCCCCGAAATAACCACATAGAAACTGCATTAATTAAATCACTGCTTGGTCCACTAGCTCTAACTTCTTATTGGCTAACTCTTACATATTAGTTTAAACGATTTCTATTAATCTGTATATCACCACGAGTTTGTGGCCTACCAGCAAAGTCTCAACACGTCTATCTCTGGCAGTGGGTTCATGGCGCGTCTCTCTGACTCTGCTTTCATCTTCTCAGAATTCAGTTCTATCTTCTCTGCCTACCTAAATTCTGGGGTCCAAATCAGTTTCTTTATTAACCAATGAAAGCAAAACAAAGACAGAAGGACCTCCTACGAGAAAAGATTAAGCCTGGAACACAGAGATCAACTAGGTTTTATTTACTGACAGGCCCAGGAGGTGTGCAGCAGCTATAGTGGTCTGGTTTTTGGAAAAGAGGCTAGAGATGGCTTGAAAATCTGGGTGTGTCTAGCACTAGGAAACTGTGGGTGATGTCACAGGTATGAGGCATATACAGGAAGAGAAGCAAGAGTGTCTTTCTTTGCTGTCATATCGAGGGGGAGGAAGAGCAAGAGACAGGCGGGGTTTGTGGGTGAGATAGGAAGGGAAATGAAGTTTACCCTCTGAGCCAAAGGAAGGCCGAGCCTTAGGAAAGCTCTCCATCAATTTTTCCAAGTGCAGTTGAGATGCAGCCTGTGAAACAACAGGACACTGGACAATGTGGAGGTCATTGGTGACAAGGAGGGATAGACAGTTATGTAACTCCTAGAGGGCTGGCAGTTTTGGAGCTTATAGTACAGATCACCTCATAAAGCCTTGCTTGGGTCTCAGACTGGAAAACGTCTAGTCAGATCACAGAGCAGACCTGGGTGGAGCAAATCACGGAGGGGAGGTTGATCTTTTCCTCTGTTTGAGAACTGCTCAGTCTTAGTTCAGCCCCTTCCCCCTTACAACAAGAAGAAAGAACAATAAGAGTCATTTGAATTATTTTCTTACCCAGGAGCGAGGGCTGACATGGGAAACAAACACCTTCTCATACTTGTGCATTAACTTGCTGGGATCCTCATAACCCCCCAGGAGGTCTCTTCTTAAAGCCCCATCTCACAGCCATGAATGCTACAGGAGAAAGAATTCACAGGGCTCTGGGTCGGAGGGGGGACTCTGAGTCTCCACCTGAGTCCAGCTCCAAGTTGATACAGTCACACGACTGCTGTACAGGGCTTTCCTGAGGCCTGGGTGCATCTCATAGGACAAAAGAGAAACGTCAACAACTTCACATTGTCTGGGATTGTTTGTGCTCTTGCTTTAAAACGATCACTGATCTGACCTCATTTAACATTTAGTTTTTGTTTATACTTAGCAAAGCCTTGTTTCAGGGCTACTGTGTGCTTGACTCTGAACTGGGTCCTAGAAATAAGTGGGAAAATACACACACACACACACACACACACACACACACACATTGAGGGATTTGTCTAAAGTTTGGGAGATTGTGTGAATTATTAGAAAATACATGGTGATCCTGGGACTTAGAACTATATATTAAAATTCAAAAGTCACAATCCTGTGGACTCTCAGTGAGAGGCAGTAAGCTTCTCTAAAGAACAAGTAGTAAACTAATGCACCTCCTTTTTTTTTTAAAGAATTTTACTTTTTAAATTATGTATATGTGCACATGAGTGCAGGTGCTTGTGGATACCAGAAGAGGGTGCTGGGTGTCCCTGGATCTGGAGTTACAAGCATTTACTCCTTATGTGAATGCTGACATGCAAACTGAGGTCCTCTGGAAAAACAGTGTGTGCTCATAACTGCTGAGCTATCCTTCCCCCCTCTGTTCCTTTTTCCCTCCCTTCATTCCTTTGTCCCTTCCTTCCATCCTTCAATCCTTTCTTCCTTGTTTTATTTGAGATGGGATCTATGCAGCCAAGGCTGGCCTTGAGCTCATATCGTTCTGCTTCTACCTCCCAAGTGCCGGGCCTACAGGCAGGCAGCACCATATCCCAGTAAAACCGTAAATAGTTTAGACTTTTGTGGACCACACCATCCCTATTGCTTGAACTCAACTCAGCCATGACCGTGTGAAAGTGTACATAGAAAATCCATAAACAAACCAGCATGGTTGGCTTCCACTAAAACTATTTGTGGATAGTTCAATGTAAATGTAAGGTAATTTTAAATGCTACAAAATTGCAATCTCCCCTACTACCCAGCCACCTAAAAATGTGAAACTCGTCCTTTGCTCATGAGTCACATCAAAGCAGGCAGCAGGACAGGTTCTGCCGTCCCTGCTTTATAGCCTCAACAGTGATCCAGAAGGGGTTTGGGAAGGCAGAGGGCGGCAGCAGAGTTCATGATCCAGGAGAATCAGGAAAACATTGAGCAGTGACTGGAATAACTTGCCCCAGCGAGGAGGGACAAGCTCTCAGTTGTGACTTTGGGCTGGGAGTTTTGGTGCAGGTTTCTGAGGACACAGACTCTTCTTTATTACTGGAGCACACTTGTAGTAATATGAGCAGTGGCAGGGCTGCGTCCCCAAACACCCCAGCCGCCTGCCTGGCTCGGCTAGCTTATGCCCCAAATAATTACACAGATACTGTATTCTTTTAAACACTGCTCTGGCCCATTTCTAATCATCTGTGTAGCGCCCCTAGGTGCGCTTACCGGGAAGATTCTAGCCTAAGTCCATCCTGGGTCGGAGCTGGGGCATGGTGTGCGTCTTCCCTGGAGCAGGTAGCATGGCGTCTCTCTGAAGGCGTCTGCTCTGGAGAGGAGAGCTGCGGAGTCTGAGCTCACTTCCTCTTCCTCCCGGCATTCTGTTCTGTTTACTCCACCCACCTAAGGGTGGGCCTATCCAATGGGCCTAGCAGTTTCTTTATTGCTTAGCCAATGAAATCAACAGATTGATATATGACACTCCCACATCACTTCCCCTTTTTCTGTTTAAACAAAAAAAAGGAAGGCTTTAACCTTAACATAGCAAAATTACATATAACAAAACAGTTATCAAGTAAAAGTTACATCAGAAACATTTATACATATAACAAAATTGACCTTAAATCTCTATCAATGCAAATTATTCATACCTATATCATTTCCCCCTTTAAATGTAAAAGAACATTTATAAACTATATTTGGGAACATGGGCGCAGTTTTTTCTCTCCAAACTGCTTCCTGCTGAATGGGGGCGTCGTTAATTAGGTCTTTCATGGTATAACCTGTGTGCTAGTTTCATCTCAGTTGGCAGTTGGGCGAAATAATTTTCTGAAGATGTTCACAGCAACCCTTCAGGAGGACGTGGTCCATCATACCAAATCGGAATAGAAGAAATGAACAGGGTCTCAGCTTCTGTGAAAACAAAAGAAGACTCTCTCCAAAGCATCATATCCTTAGACCCAAATTCTGAAATCGTAATACCCTTATATCCATTCTGGTTTAGCTTGGCAGCCCATGTAATGAAATGTCTCTCTGTACTTAGCTCCTTCACAGTCAAAAATTTTAAAGAAAACACAATAATACAAAGAATCCAGACTTTCTGTGAATTTTTCATCTTTACGCGGCTTATTTTTACTCTATCACTTTACTTTATTCTGTCTCTTTAAAGACTTTACCTTTTTTTTTTCAAACCATTAACTTTATTCTCTATATTCTTTTTCTTCTCTCTCCCAAGCCTACGTACATTCATCCAACAGTGTGACTCGTTTAGCGGTCTGAATCTGTCCTATTGTGAATCTGCAATTTTTTACTATCCAGGAGCACTTTTGATTTACACCTTTAAATCACTAGGCGCTAAGCTGCGACATTTCTAGGTTAACTTTTTGCTTTTTGAGCGCATATCTTTGACCTGGAATAACCCTGTAGACCAGGCTGTCTTTGAATTCTCAGAGATCCGCCTGTCTCTGCCTCCCAGGCATTGGGATTAAAGGCGTACACTACTACACCTTGAACTCACAGAGATCTGTTCGTCTCTGCCTTCTAGGCACTGGGATTAAAGGCGTGTGCCACCACACCTTGAAGTCACAGAGGTTTACTTTAAGAATTTTAACTTTTAGTCTGCATATATTTTTAACACACTTTAAACCATTCAGAAATTTTCTCTGTCTTTGAATCTCTCTTTACTGTATATCTCTCTTTTTCTGACCACAAGAGCCTTTACTTTACCAAGCAATATCAGTAGGACTAAAGGCGTGGCTTTGCCAGCTGGATCCAGCCCATTCCTTAGCTTTCCAGCCTCATGGCTGACGTACAGGCTGCAGCCATGTTTATAGCCACACCTGGCATTTCAAGGTCCCTGCCAGCCAGCAAGCTACAACAGACAATACTCAAGTCCTCTCTCGGTAGCCGGCCCTCCTGCCTCAAACAGTCAGAGTTTGCCCTGGCAGGATGGCCCAGAAAGCCGGCATTTTAAAACAACACAGGTTTGTTCCTGCTGCTGAGTCAGGAAAATTTCAAAATGGAGGACGTACCATTTTGTGCTAGCTCCATCACCAGGTAGGAGCGGCACTCAGCACTTTAATTCTGAGACTGAGCGTGCAGCACAGAAATTCTTTTCATCCAAGTAACATCCAAATCTGACACGCAGAGCACTGCGCAGTCTGAAAACACGTCTCTGTATGGCGGCAGGAATCCGCCATGCTCTTCCGCCTGCCTAAGCCTGATTCTGCCTTCTGCCCAGGAGCAGGCGGGGAGCTCTGAGTCATCGTCAAGGTCTCAGAGCACTCTCCTTCCGATCCCAAGCCGGAACACAAACATAAAGCCAGAGTTTGCACTGGCGGCACAGCCCCAGGAAGCCACGCTTTGAAATGACACAGCGTTCTTTCTGCTGCTGTTGCCGAATCAGGAAATCTCTCTACAGCACACCACCAACAAACAGCAAAAATCTGTGTTAAACTCTCTCTCCCTTATTTTTAAGCCTTCTCAGGTTTTCTGTGGACTCAGTTAGCCCCACGTTGGGCGCCATTTGTAGTAATATGAGCAGTGGCAGGGCTGCGTCCCCAAACACCCCAGCCACCTGCCTGGCTCGGCTAGCTTATGCCCCAAATAATTACACAGATACTGTATTCTTTTAAACACTGCTCTGGCCCATTTCTAATCATCTGTGTAGCGCCCCTAGGTGCGCTTACCGGGAAGATTCTAGCCTAAGTCCATCCTGGGTCGGAGCTGGGGCATGGTGTGCGTCTTCCCTGGAGCAGGTAGCATGGCGTCTCTCTGAAGGCGTCTGCTCTGGAGAGGAGAGCTGCGGAGTCTGAGCTCACTTCCTCTTCCTCCCGGCATTCTGTTCTGTTTACTCCACCCACCTAAGGGTGGGCCTATCCAATGGGCCTAGCAGTTTCTTTATTGCTTAGCCAATGAAATCAACAGATTGATATATGACACTCCCACATCACTTCCCCTTTTTCTGTTTAAACAAAAAAAAGGAAGGCTTTAACCTTAACATAGCAAAATTACATATAACAAAACAGTTATCAAGTAAAAGTTACATCAGAAACATTTATACATATAACAAAATTGACCTTAAATCTCTATCAATGCAAATTATTCATACCTATATCACACACTCGAGAGTCTCTCCTGATACCCTGAGAAATCCTGGGACAATTTGGACCCTCTCACAGGTGAACAACTACAACTTAATGCAAGTGAATTGGGGGGGGGCGGCGCAGGGAATGGATCAGTTTACACGTGGAGTGTGTGTGTGTCAGATATAAATGCTCAAGTAGAATGATCCAGGCCCAGTTTCAGCCCTCTCCTGCCCGTGGTTCACATCTCCTCAGAGCTGGTAGTGTCATCATAGAGACCATGGTGGATGGATAGTTTCTACAGTGAATGGGAACTGTCCTAAACCAGGCATGATCAATGTGGAAGCATGGAGAAGTCATAAGGGCACATCCGTTATGGGTGGAGCAGGCCCCTGATACGGAGGGCTGGTGAAGCTGGCTCACTCAACTCAATCACACATGGAAAGATGCTACAGGAAAGTCTTCCCTAGGAACAGGCCCCTGTGTTAGTGACGTTTCTCATCACTTTGACAGAATGCCTGATGTAAATGGTCTGTGGGAGGAGGCCTTGCTTTATGTTGCAGTCTCGGGATGTTCAGTTCCTTGCAGCAGGGAGGTACATAAGAGCAAAGAGCAAAGCTGCCCACCTCACGGTCACCAGTCACCAATAAGCTGGCAAAGGAAACTATTGAATCTACTGTCTTTCCTCTCCTCTTTTAATTCCACAGCTCCATCCCAGCCCAAAAGGTGATCCCACTCACCTTGAAGATGGATCATCTGCCATCGGTGAAATCTCTCTGGTCACAGCCTGTAGAAACAGTCAGAGTGTACTTCACCAATCTCCTAAAAGACTGTAAATCCAATCAGGTTGACAATGAAGATTAGTCGTAATACCGCTTGGTCTTGTACTTCCCACGTTCAAACAGCATGAGAAAGAAATCTCTGTTCTTTATAAATTACCCAGTTTCAGGCATGCTGTCACAGCAGAACACAGTGGACAGAGACAATGACCGTTCTCATTGGCATCACTTTGGTCTCAATGACCTGATCAGCTGATAGGGGCATCCCTAAGCCAACCATTGTTGTTTAGAAGTTAAGCTTCTCTCTTTATTTCCGTTCCTACTCTGCAAGCATGGAAAGAAATTAAATTGCTTCTAAGCCCAGAAGTTGAATCCCAAGTAAAACTGAAATATTGTTTTCAAAACGTGGAATGGATGCTAGACAGGTAAAGGGGAGATAGGCATTAGCCAATGCCTTGGGAGTTAGCCACACCCACTGAGTGGGAGCCTGAGGCCTGGGAAACTAGATTCTAAATTTGAAGGCAAACTATGGTTGTATCTAAGCATCAGGATGCTTGAGACAGAGAAGTTATAACCCCCTTATGATCCATACTTGGCTAAAAATGAGTCAAATTGGACCAAGCAACATTATTTCCTGAGGCCATTAGAGAAGAGGGGTTTTCTTTGAATGCTATTGCTATGGTGTATGTCAGTTTTGGCCCACTAGTGACCACTCAACCATCCCATGGTAACTGTCCACTCAAGATGAGAATAGTGTGCTGGAGAAATAGAACCTTCTTCTCTTTTCACAATTTCTCTTCCAATATTTCTGTCAGAGTCTAAGGAAAGAACAGTTCAGTATTGTTACATATCTGTGATCCAACACTTAGATGAAGACAGAGAGAAACCAGAGAGATCCAGAGATTCCAGGGGTTGCCTGGTGGCTCCTGATGAGACCAATCCAATGGACTGTTGATTCGAGGTCCTCCCTCTCACTCAGGTATTACCCACAATTCCTTTCTTTTGGTGAATGCAAGTATTTCTTTCTACTGGGCTCAGACCCGCAAATGAAGTGTTTCAGGTAGGAAATGTGTTTGGTCAATGTCAGTAGATAACTCTCAGCTGTTTTCTCAAATGGTTGTGCCAATTTATCTCCCACCAGCAACCCGTGAGAATTCCTTTTGCTATACACACTGCCAGTTTTTTGCCAGTAAGACATATTTTTTCCAGATAGCATCACCCAAACTTCTAGATAAGCTGTATTTGAAATGAAGGCCCATAGACTTTCTGCTAGGTATAGAGGTACACCCCATTTCCCCCTCATCCTGGTGGTACTGGGTTTCAAGAATTGTAGGTGCTATAAAGAAAAGACCAGAAAAGCTCTTCTGGATGGATTCACTTCAGGTGATTGGAAAACCCTGGTGCAGATTGAAGTTGGCTGTCTTGGTGTGTTTGGAGTGCTGTCACAAAGCAACGTAGATCCATTTCTCACCGTTCTGAAGGCCCAGCGTGTCTGGTCCCTGGTGAGGGCTATCTTTCAGGCTCCAGAATGCTGACTTCCTCACAGAGCCTCTCAGAAGCGGGCTTTCCAGGATCTCTTTTGTGAGTCACTAATGCCTGCTGTGTGACCTCATCACCTCCCAAAGTCTCCACCCTATACAGCCATTGTGTCGTGTATAAATGCTGAGGAGACACTAATGTTTAGCACATATTTCAACTATCTAGGGGGTGCTGGAGAGGAAACCTCCACAGATGCAAAAATGGGGGAACTTAGAGATTATCCAAACCTTGAGATCATGAGGGAGAGCTTGGCTATGTCTGAAATCTGAAATGGTTGGTACTAGAAATATTGCATAGTTCAGAATGGCTTGGGATTTGCGAATATCTGCAGATATACAAAATGCTGTTGTTTTGGTTAGGTTTCTTTTGTCAGCATGACCCAAACTAAGGTTATGTGGAAAGAGGGACTCTCACTTGATAAAATGCCTTCATCAGTTGGCCTACAGGCAAACACACTAGGAATATTCTTGATCTATGATCCGTGAGGTAGGTCCCAGGCCCATGAGTGGTGCCACCCACTGGCAGGGGTATAAGACAGGTAGCTGAACATGAGCCCAGAAAGCAAGCCAGTGCCTGTCCTCTGTCTCAGTTCCTGTTTCCATGTTCCTGTCTTGATTTTCCTTAGGGAAAGATTGTGGTGGGGTGCACATGCCAAAGAAATCCTTTCCATTCCGAGTCACTTTTGGACATGGCGTTTTGTCCCAGTGGTCTTTGCCTTCTCTGCGGGGACTAGAAGTAAGTTAATACAGTACTTTTAATAAATTTGTGTAGGAATCAAAGTTTCATGGGGTGGAATTTTCCACCTGTGATATCATGGTGGCATTCAAAAACTTTAGGGGCATGTCACGGGCCATGAGAAGCAGGTGGCAACTAGTGTTCAGATGTCAGTCCACCAGAGACATGGTTATCTGATGGAAGATTAACTCTGTCCAGACACAGTCTGCAGGAACATTCACTCTGGAAGCTGTAATTGCTCACTTTTGCTGAAGCAGCTTGGTGTCTCCCCTATACACACTGTATTATAGTGTGTAATCTAATGTGATGTGTGCATATAATCTCCTGATGGAATCTCTATCTTATGGGCACATATATTAGTGGGTGGCCAAGTAGATGACTTCATTTAGCTATATGGTTCTGATATATAAAATATATACCAGGACTTGCTTCATAACTGAATCTATTTATCCCACAAGGACTGCCTTCTTCTTTTGCTTACTGGATAGCTTCCCTAACCCCATGAGACGTCCAATGAGAGAATTTAGTCACACAGCCAGAGATCCTGGATCCTACAGTCATATCTCCATTCTGTTCCCTGAGATACATTAGAAGCCACCTCCCTGCAACTATCTTCCATTTGGCAGGATACACAGTCAGGAAGCGAGTCTTTCATATAGATCACATGTGGACCTTCAACAATAAAGGGATGTCCAAGCTCAGAGAATCGCCTTTGTTTTTCATGTGTATATAAGCTACAAACTTTACAGAATAAGAAGAGAACAGCAGGAGAAGAATAAAGAAGCTGATGCAGACAGTGGTGGACAGTTCATTTTCACCCCCAGATTCTTCTAGTCTCATGCTTGCTGTAAATCTTCTGAACCCTGAGGGTTCCCCATGGGGGCATTCTTTATTTTCAGCTAAGGGTTGCTCAACCTGTATTAGAGGTAGAGTTGCTATGCATTCCTTGTCTCTCAGACCAGGTTTACAGCATCAGAAGGTTCACATAAGCAAGTGTAAGATTCTGACCAAAGGTCCATGTGGAACTCCCTACACACAGCCAGAGTGTCAGCCCATCTTGGTGCAACCATGTTAAAAAATATACATTAGTTACTTTCTTATTGCTATAATAAAACACTATGGTCAGAGTCACTCATGGAAGGAAAGGGTTATTTGGTGCTTACAGTAACAGAGGGATAAAAGTCCATCACCATCATGCCAGGGTTCATGGCGGCAGGTAGGCAGGCAAGACACTGGGGCAGCCGCTAAGATCCATCCTGATCCACCAACCGGAAGCAGAGGACTCTTGGGAACCCTGAGAGAGTTTGAATCTAGAATGTCCTCCAATAGTCTGTACACCAATGCTTGGTCCTCAGTCTGGCAGTACTGGGAAGTGATGTCACATCACAGAAGGTTGCTAGGTCACTGGGATGTTTTTGGTGTTCCCATCCCCCTTCTCTCACTTCTCAGCAATTCCAAAAGTCTTCTTCCATCATGGATCTTCACAGTGACACCCACCAAAGCTACAGGAGCTGAAGTTCAGCAAATTGTGGTGAAAGCAATCCTTTTCTTTCTGTAAGTTGGTTGGTTATCGGAGGCATTTATCACTGTGTAGAAGGCAGTGTGGTACAGACTGGTAGGGAGCAGGACCATGGTAAACAGTGTCTTTAGTGGTGTTGGCAGCACGGTCTGGTGGCTGTGAAAACTGTAAGAGAGCCCAACTAGTCCAGAAGACTGGACTCGCAGACCCTGAGGTATGGGGACGGCAGGGGTAAAGTATCCCAGTGAACAAGGGACTTAGAATGTCCCAGATCAACTCCGCAATGAGTTGTGGAGTATTGTTTGGGATTGTGGATATCCCTCCAACAGTGGGGCCAAGCCTAATGCTGAGCCAGGAAGATGTAAACTATAAAAAGCCACAGAGGCTCCTGGAGATGATTGGACCTAAGGACCAGAGCTCCCTGCAAAGCTGTCTGCTGCCTGAGGAGCTCCGTGACTCAGAGGTGGATGCTGAGAGCCCCTGGGTCAGAAGACACTACTTACCTCCCACATTCCTGGACCCTCTGGCGGGCTGGTGGAGTCGAGCAGGAGGAATGACAGCTCTGGTGAGGAATGGAATTATAGGCGGCTGTGTGAGGCTATAAATATTTGGTTTGAAACGGCAGAGACAGTCGAGATAAAAGTTAAATAGAAATAAAAGCAGTCAGATGTTTATTACATGTTGCCATAAAATTCAAGAGCAGCCTAAAAGGGCAGATCGGGATTTGTTTAACAAATAAGAGAGGAAAATGGAGGAGATTGAGGCTGGCGCTGGCAGTCAGTCAGGGGCTCTGCTCTCGTCTGCAGGTGATTGGAACCCCCAAGGTAACAGTTGCCCTGGACACGGGCAGGTGTCCTTAGGTGACTGAGGGCTCAGGAGACTGCACAAAACTCGGGCTCTCAGAAGACATGTCAAGTCACCTGACTTTATGTTTTCTGTCTATTGGAGGGGGACAGAATGTGAAGAAGGGCAGAAGGGACTTCCCCAGGAGTTGGGTTTATGTACTTCGTGGTCTCCAGGTGCACAGCACACACACCCACACAAACACACACAACCACACCCACAGGGGTCCTGGAGGTACCGCATGACAAGAGCTGGCTGAGCTGGGCACAGCTAGATGACTGACATACTTCATAAATTTTAATTTTAATGTGTGTGTATGTGTATGCATGCACATATGTAAATGTGTGTGTAAGTGCATGTATACGTGTGTGTGTGTGCATGAAGAAACCGGAGAAACAGGGTGTTGCTCCTTAGGCAACTGTCGGCCTTCTATTGAGACAGAGTCACTCAATGGCCTAGAATTTGAGTCAGGCTTTTATCAAGTTGTCTAGGCTGGTTTTGAACTCATTCTGTAGCTCAAACAGGCCTAGAAACTTTGATCCTTCTGCTTCAGCTTTTGCCATTGCTAAGATTACAAGCCTGTGCCACCGGGCCCAGCTCTGACAACACCTTATTTTAGCCCCACCCACACCACAGACCCCTACTCCTGATTCACAGAAAGAATAATCAAATGACACATCTGGAAGGGACCCAAGAGAGCCCAGAGCTGACCCAGGGATTGGCAGCTAACTTTTCCTATAAAGGAGCATTTTGTGGCTCATTCTGTTTGAGTCACAACCCTTCTGCTTTTATTATCATGAAAGTAGCCATGGACAATCCTGACTGGGTATGCCTGTGTTCTTTTAAAACTTATTTATTTATAAAAATTAGTGGCTGGACAGGGTTAGCCTGCAGACTTTAACTTCCTAGCCCACTTCTAATTCCATCTTCATTTTAGAGTGAGGGCAACAGAAGCTCTGAGAGACAACGGAGCCCTTTGAAAGACTCAGCCAATAAGTGGTGGGCCTGGGAGGAACACCATGGGCCGCTGGGAGCTGGTTGAATACTATGCTTCACATCTCGAGCAGGTCATCCAACATGCAGAACATCAGGCTGCCTCAGTAACAGACTGTGTCTGACTTGATGTTACACTAAAGGTTAGAAGGGAAAGGAAATGAGTGCATCCATCAAATCTCAAATCCCAGATAGAAGTGTATTTTGTTAAAACCTAATATATTTGTATGTCAAAGTAGACAAAGTGACCTACAGGGGATCCCACCAACCCTTATAATATTTTCAACATGATGAGGATGTTGGGAAGACTCATCTGAAGCAAACATTGGCAAAGAAACGCAGCAGCTCTGATGAGTTATGGGGAGGCAAACTCGTTCCCTGGAAGCTGGCTCCCGACCTGCAGCAACTTTTGGAGGGAATTCTTCTGAAAGAAGTTATGTGTGAAGAATTGTAGAAGTTTGTGGAATGGTGGCCTCCAAGAAGAGATGTCCATTTCCCAGAAGCTACAAATGTGACCTTGTTGGCTAAAAGGGTCTTTGGAGATGTGATTACTGTTATTAGGATGAGAGCATTCAGGAATATCAAGAGGGGTCCAAAAAAATCCAATGACAGCTGTTGGAACAATACAGGGGTTGGGGTGATGGCACAGTGCTCACTGCATAGCACGAGGGGCTGAGTCCCATCCCCAGCCCCCACACAAACAAATAACAAACATAGGAGGGTAGTGGCACACTTCTAATCTCAGCCCTGGGAAGGGGGAGACAGGTGGATTCTCAGGGCTAAACCTGTCCAGCCACTTGTTTTTATAAATAAAGTTTTTACAAGAACACAGTCACACACACAGCTAACCTAAGGAAATTGGTGAGCCCAGGTCCCCGTGAGAAACAGTCTCAAAGGACAAGAGAGTGATCTTGAAGAACTCTTAAGGTTGACCTCTGACCTACATGTTTCACATGTATACATGTGTGTGCACATTCACTCACAAGAACTTGCATTCATACGAAGGGAAATAATGCATAATTTCTGTCATGTAGAACCAAGATTAATGTACATACATACATGCAGCATGTATGCATGTGTGTGTGCATGTATCTGTGCGTGTGTGTGTATGTGTCACAGGAGTGTTGAAAGAAAGGGGACAATTTGGGCAAAGAAAGGCAAAGGACAGTTGGTTGGGCATAAAGATGACCATTGTACATGATAAAATTCAATGCAGGTGTCATTATGAAGCCAATTACTTTGTGCAATGATTATAATCAGAGAGAAGAAGGGGTGGATGAAGAAGGTAGGAAAGGGAGAGGAAGAGATGGGGAGAGGGTAGAAAAGGAGGCCCTGTGAAAATGGATGCAGACTGGAGTAACGTAGTCCCAAGCCACACCTGCAGCCCCCAGGAATTGGAAAACACAGTAAGGATGCTCCTTGGAGCCTTCAGATGGAGCACAGCCCTGCTGACACCCTGACCTCTGACCTCTAACCCCCAGATCTATGTTTTACATAACCGAATCACCAGTCATTTGTCACAACAGCCACAAGGAATTCACTGAAAGCTAAAATGTAGCCAAAGCCCTGGAAGAGGAGGCTGGGGCTGCATGAACATGAGCTAAGGGGAGGTGGCTTTAAGAAGCTGTTTAATCAGAGCGTTGTCCTGTCTGCTAAGCCAGGCAGAAGCTTGGAGGAAGCACTAAGGGTCTTTGTTTCTTAAAAGATGCATCTTTAAGACGATCGCTTTTGTCATTTCTCCACGAAGAGATGGAGGGCCAAGTGCAATCCAGCTGAGTCTAGATTTTGCAGGTTTCAGTCCACGACAGGGTTCTCTAGAACCTCACATGCTGGTTTCAGGGCCTTCCAGTTGTTACATCCCACCCCTAGAAAACCCAGGGAGCCTGCAGGGTGAGCTTCTGTGGGCTGGTTCTGTTGGTTCAGCAAAAACACTCACCATGAAGTGAGACAAGGGATCTTGGACCCGAAGAGTAGCTCTATGGTTAAGAGCACTGGCTGCTCTTGCAGAGGACCTGGGTTTGATTCCCAGCAGCATCTACATGACAGCTAACAACTATCTATAACTCCAGCCTTAATGGACCTGTTGTCCCCTTTCTGGCTTCCATGAACATCAGAGATACACAGACATATATGAAGTCAAAACATCCATACATAAAATTAAAAAAAAACAATAAAAGACACTGGGTGCTAAAGTTGGTACCTTAGCTCCCGTGGGAGAGAGGTGAGAAAATAGACCTCAGGAACCAGTGTGCATGCCAGCCATGATGTTTGAAGTTAACTTAGGTAAATGGTGGGAGAATCTGAGGAAGGGAGTTCAAGCATGCTCAAAATGAGTTTCAAAGTAAGTTACATGTATGCATGGCACTGACATGGGGAAGCCTGTCACTTGGTGTAGTTAATATGACTAACGGAAAGCCCCAGCAGGGCACATGCCTCCCAGTCCACAACCAAACCCTTCAATGTCCCCTCCGGTCTGCAGCACTCGCAGGCAAACCTTGTATTCTGGGGCAGATCCCCTGTTGAGCATCCTTCATGTCTCCCAGTACCTTCATCCTTTACCCTCATCCCTGTCCACACCCTCAGGACCAAGCGGCCACCCTTCCCTTAGGACAATCCACACAAGGCCGACTCATCCTCTGCCCTGGTGAACTGAGACTTCCCTACTCCTGCTCTGGGTACCTCTCTGCTCCAAACCAGACTAGCAGCTCCCCAAGGACAGGGTTTGAGACAATTGTATTTCTGTGTCCTCCTGAAAGGACAGGGAATGGCTGGGCACACGAGTCCTGGGCGAGAACCAGATTTGTCCTCAGCAATAGTTATGGACATCTTCGTCTCTGCTCTGGTGCTGAGTGACAATATACATTGACACAAAGGTCACGCCCTGGCTCTGCAAAAGTTTAAGTTATGCTAAAAGAGCAGTGAAGCTACCAGGCAGGAAGGAGTGTGAGAGGGACAGGTTTGGCGGCCATCAGAGAGGTGGATGCAGAAGACTGATGTCTTTGAAGGCATGGTATACACTCTGAGATCTAACCTGAGAATGGAGTGTTGGGGATAAAGAACATTCCAGACAAAAGGAAGAACAGTATGAAGCCTGACAGAGGAAGGTTCTGTGTGGACCCCAGGGCTAGCCTTAGCTAACAGCTGTGGCCCCGATTGATTCTTGCTTTTGAAACGAACTATTGGCGTACATTTGGGTAAAGTATTTGGTGTCTCTGTCTGTCAAATAGGGACAGAGACACCTACTTTCTTTGGATCATGATGAGGAGGGAATGTGTGGGTGTGACCACGAGGGATGGTAGCAGCTGAGTTGAAGGTGGTGAATATTGGAAATTGTGTTACTATGTTTGCCAGTGTGAACACATCCCTGGTGTACTGAGAGGTTTCCTAAAAGAAGAAGTATTGATAGATGTGGCCTTTGTACAGACTGGGTCAAGAAGGTGCACTCATAACTGGATCAGTTCACTCATTGATGGATTGACCAGAGAGTTATTGGCAGGAGGAAGTTGCTGTGAATGACCTCTCTGCTGAGCTGCTACTGGTGGTGCAGCAAGAAGAGCCATTCTGGATGGCCAGATAGGTGCCCTTGGACTTCATACCCTCTGAAAATACAGGCGTGCATTTATTTTTAAAAAATTCCAGCTGGGCGGTGGTGGCACATGCCTTTAATACCAGCACTCAGGAGGCAGAAGCAGGTGGATCTCTGTGAGTTTGAGGCCAGGCTAGTCTGCAAGAGCTAGTTCCCAGAACAGGCTCCAAAGCCACAGTGAAACTTTGTCTCAAAAAAACAAAAAACAAGCAAAAAATTCCAGACTAGAGAGATGGCTCAGTGGTTACAAGTGCCTACTGCTGTTCTGGGGACCCACTGTTGGATCCCACATTTTTATTGTCTAGGAAGCTCACAGCCACCTGTAACTCCAGACACAGTGGATCTGAGGCCTCTTAAAGCTTTCTTGTACATCTCCATCCATATGTTCACAGATATGCACATACATACACACACATACATACATACTTACACACATAATACATACATACACACATACATACATACATACATACACTCATACATACACATATGAGATTAATCTCTCCCTGAGTACCGGGTGTAATGGCACACTTGTAATACCAATACTCAGGGGGGTGAGAAAGGAGAACCAGATGTTTGTAGCCAACCTAGGTTACTACATAGTTTGTCCTACGCTAGCCTGGCCTCGATAGTCAGATAATCTCAAATAAGTAAGTAAACAACCAACTCCTGTATATTTTGTGATATCAGCAGGAAATAGATGAAGGCAACAGTGAATGTGCCGCATGCTTCATGTGTTGTCTGCATCACAGACTGTAAGTGAAAAGTCTGCAAGGGTAATTTGCTTAAGGTGAGGGAAGGGGAGAGAGGAGAGAAAGGGAGGAGAGGGATAAGAGAGGAGAGGATCACTGGAGCTATCACTCTCAGATTCAAACCAGAGACTACCATGGAGATGCAGATGGTAGAGTCCAGCTGAGTGCCAGGTGACTGCACCAGATTCTAACTTCCCACCACCCCCACAGAGGCCCTTTGGAACTGTGTCCTCAGAACACCACGGTGGTGAGGTGCTGAGGAATCTCTAAGCTGTCAGCAGGAAATGTCTGCCGGTCCAGGGTCAGAAGAGTGAAGAGAAGCCCCAGTCTCTAAACTGATTGACAGGAGACACTGTCAGAGCTGGAGGCTGGTGTCCAGGGACTACGGCATCACTGAAGGTGGGGGAGGCTGAAAGGAGGTAGATAGGCAGAGAGATGGAGAGATGCAGACAGACCCAGGGAGAGCAGCGGACTGGGGACACAATGAGAAGGGGCAGGCACATTAATGGTAGGAGCCGCTTCATGCATAGCCAGCAATCTGCTCCCTGGACTTCCTCAGGATACACTGCAGACAGTGCAAGCCTGCTACAGGCTGTGGATGACTCCCCTAGAAATATTAAGGCCATGCCCCGAGAATGCTTTAATCTCTGTTTTACCAGACAGCTGATAGAACT
This sequence comes from Microtus pennsylvanicus, assembly GCF_037038515.1. Taxonomy (NCBI): domain Eukaryota; kingdom Metazoa; phylum Chordata; class Mammalia; order Rodentia; family Cricetidae; genus Microtus; species Microtus pennsylvanicus. Next base: position 130,176,242 of record NC_134579.1, on the reverse strand, counting down.
GTTGAAGAAGACTGCTCATTCATTTCCCGACTGCTCAGACCCAAAATAATCACACAGAAACTATATTAATTCCAACAGTGTTTGGCCAACAACTCAGGCATGTTTCTAGCTAGCTCTATATCTTCAATTAACCCATTTCTATTGTTTTGTATTGCCACAAGGCTGTGGCCTACTGGTAAGGTTCCATCCAGTGTCTGTTTCCTTTGGCAGCTATATGACGTCTACTCTACTCCACCTACTCTCCCTCTAGATCTCCTCCAGCCTGGCTATATTCTGCCCTGCTATAGGCCAAAGCAGCTTTATTTATTAGCCAATAAAAGCAACACATATACAGAAGGACATCCCACATCATAGAGTCAACATATATGTCTGGTAATTAATTAGAGCCAAGTTGTTCAAGGCAAGTGGATGGTTGGATGGTGGGGAATCTCTGCAGAAAGAATTCCAATTTTAAATCAAAGGATGCTTTCTCCATGTGGAAAATGGTTATGATACAAACTTGATGCTTAAGGGGAAGCTACCATTTCTGCTCCCGGTAGATGAATTAGTTCTGGTACGATAGGCTTCACGACCCTAACAACTTAGAAATCAGACTTTGGTGGGAAGCTTGTAATTTTGATGTGGTCACCAACTTCCCAAGGGGGACTTTTTTGGAATTTGACACTTGCTGCAAGATAAGATTCCATCAGCAATGGTTCACAAGCAGTCTGCCTACTGCTTGGTGATGTGGGATTCCCCTCTGTATGCTGTGATTAGCATTAATGAATAAAGAAATTGGCTTGGCCTGATAGAGTAGAACAGAACTAGGCAGGGAAAACTAAACTGAATGCTGGGAGGAAGAAGGCCGAGTCAGAAAGAAGCCATGTATCTCCTGCTGGAGACAGACACTGGGAACTTTACCCAGTAAGTCACAGCTACATGACAATGCACAGATTAATGGAAATGGGTTAAATTAAGATGTAAGAGTTAGCTAATAAGAAGCTACAGCCAATGGACCAAGTATTTATTTAATTAATATAGTTTCTGTGTGATTATTTTGGTGCTGAGCAGTCAGGAATGACCAAGTGGCCTTCTCACTATACTTTGGGCTTCTGGAAACCCTAGAAGTCACTCTTTCTAGTCATGGGTTTCCCAGAAACAGCCATATTCCACTCTGTAGTGCATACCCTGGCTAGAGTTCATTGGTTCAGCAAAAGACACGTGATTGAGCTGTGCCAATCAGAGGCTTGCTTGGGAATTGTCACTGTGACACTGAGTTGTATGGTTGTAAGTGTTAAGGCTTTCTTTGCAGGCTCTGGGAATTTGAGTGTCTCTGATTGTTTTAATCTTAAAGCAATGTATAAAGTAATCAAAGCAGAGACAAGGACTGGGAGGCACACCTTTGCAGGTAGGTAGAGATTTGACAAATTAAGCTCAGCTGGATTCCTCCCCAGACCTGTGAGTGACCCCAGGAGTCTGGCCATCTTTTCTTAGGCTGGGACATTTTCTTCAGAGGAGGAGGGAAGGGTGGCTGTACTAGATGCCTGTCTCCCATCTCACTTTTGAATAATGCGAGTATTAAATGGAACTCACACTTCCCGGATCCCAAAGGAGCTGTGGTCTTTTCTGACATATTGAGTGGGGGTCTTGCTAGTAGCCCAGGCTGGCCTGGAGCACACTATGTATTCCATACAGGTTTTGAACCCTTAATCCACCTGCCTCAGTGCTGAGTGCTGGGATTACAGGCATGTACCAACTTGCCTGGCCACAATATTGTAGTCAGAGTTTTTCATCATGATCTTCGACTATCCAGTAATGACATGGAGACTTATATCAATTATGAAAATTCAGCCTATAGCTTAGGCTAGTCCTAACTTGTTCATTTAACTTAAATTAACCTATTTCTATTAATCTATGTGCTGCCACATGACTTGTGTACCTCTCCTACCGTATGTCTTGCCTGTTCTCAGTCTCTCAGTGTCTTCCCCCTTCTTCTTCCTAGCATTTTCTGAGCCTGGAAATCCTGCTTAGCTATTGGCCATTCAACTTTTTATTAAACCAATCAGAGTGACACTTTCTCACAGTGTACCAAAAAATTATTCCACAACACAATGTGGTCCTTTTAGCCAGGAGAAGCGTGTATGTTGGAAGAAGGGAATCTGGTAAGGGACTTGCCAGGACAGTAGAAACAATGGTACCTTGTAGGCAAGATAAAGCCCTCGGGTTCCATCTGTCCTCAGGACAAATGAACATTTCTGCTTACAATTTGAGAGTTCTGAACTTTGCATGGTGTTAGAAAGAGCTTCTTCCATGTAAAATTGTGGCAGAATGATGTGTGAGAACAGAGACACATCCCATATGGACCAGAACACCCATTTATTCTCAGCGAAAGATGAAGTGTCCTTGTGCCAGATGCTGTTGACGGTGGTCATCTGCAGTTTCCCAGTTTTTGTGTGAGCCATCACGTCAGGATTTACTCCCGTCTAAGCTGCTCTGCTGGGAGAAAACAACAACCTCATTTCAAGTCCCTCCTGTCTGTTTTCCTTTGGAGGCTGTCCCACAATGCCTCGGTATGGGTTGGCAGCTGAGCTGCCTAGCGTCTGCCGGACAACTGTCAGGTTGGTTGAAGGATATTAGAGGGAAGTTGATCGGGTGTCAGCGCTCCTCAGCACCCACTCACATCAGAGAAGGGATACAGCTGTCACTGTGGCCGACGAGGCGGCTGGCAGGACAGGCCTTACTCGCCAACCCAGCTGTCCAATTAGATGCAAGGGCCTGACCCTCAGGTGTGCAAAAGGCAGAGGACAGGGGCATCACTTGCCGGTGTCTCTGAGGCCATCCAGGGTTTCAGGGCTGAATTCTGCATCTGCTTGCATCTTTCTGAATAGATCAGGGATGCTGGGACAGCCTCCTTCTCTTCTTTCTAACCCTCTCCTGTCTGCTTTTGCCAGTTCCCTTTTCTCCCTCCATCCTTCCTTCCTTCCCCCTCTCCCTCCTCTTCCCTTCATCCTGGGGAGGATGCCCTAAGGAGTACACAGAGCCTCTGGAACTCTCTCTGGGAGAAAGTAGGAGAAGTGTGCAATTTGATTAGACAACCAAGGAAAAGCCAGGCTGTGCCCCACAGCCCTTCACTGCTTGGTTCTAAATGCTCTTTAAGAAATTCAGTGTGGGGTTTGATGAGGCCATGCCAGCAATTTGGAAACAATGCACCATGTAACAACATGGGAGACCATTGTTTGAAAACACAGCTCTTCTGATTGAGGTCTTTCTCCTTGGCAAATTAAATAAAGAAAGGCATGTGTGTTGCTTGTTATTTTGTGGATGCAACAGGGCTGACTTAAGAGGCAGTTAGATGCTAGAACCTGGGTTTAGCCCAACCTTACACCGGAGGTACTCTAAGTGCTGGGCCTCAGTTTCTAGGGTGAGACCTGCAGGCCTGGATCTGTGTTTAAAGGGCCCTGGCAGATATCCCATTCTCCTTGTGACTTGAAATAGGCTGGAGAATTGCCCACCGCACGCATTCTGCTTTGATTTTGCTCGCATCTTGCTATAGGCGTTATAAAAAATGTTAATATAACATCTTGCTATGCCCCTCCTTTTGTCACCTTGTATGGCAGTCACAATCCTTTCCATTTCCTAGGACAGGGGACAAAATAGATGGTTCTCTAAAAGTCCACTTTCCTCACATTGAAATTCTTTGGTGGAAAAACATGTGTCTATGTTGTAGATGTAGCTTTTGTTCTTTTAATTCAGCAATATCACCATTATATTAGTTTGAATTATGTGTTCTGATAATAAAGAGATGATTCAACGTATGTGGGACAGTGTCCCTCTGGGTACTAGTTACTTCCTCACACTGGGACAAAATACCTGATCTAAGTAGCTTATGGGAAGGAAGAGTTCTCTGGGCTCATGGTTATAGGATACAGTACATCATGGTGGGGATGGCATGGTGAAAGATGACTCAATCAGTACCAGTGTAAGCTTGTTCCATTTCAGAAATCAGAAATAGGATATAGATGGATATATAGACAGATAGAAGATAGATAGGTAGATAGATAGATAGATAGATAGATAGACAGACAGATAGATAGAAGATATATAGGTATGCAGGTAGCTAGGTAGGTAAGCTAGGTAGAAGGTAGAAGATGGATAGGTAGGTAGGTATATAGGTAGGTAGATAGATAGGTAGGTAGGTATATAGGTAGGTAGATAGATGGATAGATAGATGATAGATAAAAGATCGATAGGTAGGTAGATATGTAGAAGGTAGATGATAGATAGATAGATAGATAGATAGATAGATAGATAGATAGATAGATAGATAGATAGATAGACAGATGATGGGGGGGGAGAGAAAGAAGAGAAAGGGAGTATAGTTGGCATTTTCTTTGGGCTACCAACCAGCTCCCAAATAAAGACACAAAGACATATTAATTTTGAATGTTCTGCCTTCGTTTAGACTTGTCCCACTCTTATAACTTAATTTAACCTGTTTCTTTTCATCTATGTTTTGCCTTGGGGCTTTTTACCATTCTTTCATTCTGTATGTCCTGCTTTCACATCTGGCTAGCTGGCTCCTGGCGTCACCCTGGTGTCTCCTTTTCTTTCTCCTTGAACCTAAATTCTTTCTCCCTTCCTGGAAGTTCTGCCTATACCTCCTCCCTCACTATTGGATGTTCAGTTTTTTTTAGACCAATCAGGTGCCTTAGGCAAGCAAGGTAATACAGTAACTCATCTTTATATAATTAAACAAATATAATACATGTTTACCCAGTTAAACAAATATTCCACAACATAAACAAATGCAACATATCTTTGTGTAGTTAAACAAATATTCTGTAACAGGGGCGGGTAGTACGGGAGTGTTCAGACAGGCTGAAGGGCACTCATATGCCTCAGCACCATGTAGTGTGATGTTTTACTCCTTTGGCTCTTTAGTTTTTTGGATTCTTTTGGAGGACCCACCACCAAGCTCCCAATGCCCTGTCTTAGCTTAACTTATTTCTTGTCAGCTTTTCTTAACTCAAATTATCTCATCTGTCTTTGGCCTCAGGGCCTTTTATCTTCCTCTATTCCTGTATACCTTTTCTTTCCTTCTTACTCTGTGTCTGGTTGTGGAGATGGGTGGCTGAGCGACTGGCCCCCGAAGTCCTCCTCCTTCCTTTCTTGTTCCCAGATTTCTTTCTTCTCCCAGATTTCTCCTTGTATATATCCTCTCTGCCTGCCAGTCCACCCCACCTAGTTCTCTCTCCTGTCTCGCTATTGGTCATTCAGTGCCTTATTAGACCATCAGATGTTTTAGTCATGTACAATAACAAAGCTTCACAGAGTTAAGCAAATACAACATAAACAAAAGTAACACACCTTAAAATAATATTACTACCATAATATAATAGTATAACACCACCATTCTCATTTCTTCAAGCCAAGCTCCTTTTCCTGGATAACTGGATCCCTCCATCTCTCAAAACACCACCAGTCTGGAGACCAAACATTCAAAACCATGAGTCTGGAGGGGCATCTGAAGCATACAGTAAGTCATGTGCAAACGCTGTGCCATTTTACATAAGGTATTGTGTGGCTATCTGCAGACATTGATATTTGAGGGGATCATGAAACTAACCCCTGTAACTGTGAGGGACTGCACCTTCCCAAGGTGTGTGGGCAGGACCTTCCCAAGTGCGTGGCAGAGATCAGAAATGTACCTAAAACCCTTGATTATGAGCTTATATGTTTTGATTCCCCACCACCCACAAATTTTCATACATAGAGCTCAGCTTTAAAGAGAGTTATAACTCTATTTGATTTTTCTCATTTCCAGCTCTACTTTATCAGCTAGATAATTCTCAAGCCATCAAACTACTTGCATGTACCTCTTTGGATTCAAGTCAGACCACTTATTCTCTTGTTTGGTTTTGCCTTTGAAGGTTTTTTGATGGTTGGGAACTCTTTTCCTGGAAAGTCACTCCATCTAAATTATCTCCTGTCTCCTATTATATACCTAGCCACAAGTAACCTTTGCCCTCAGAACTTCCATAACCCTTGATTAGGTGCTTTTCATTTGTTCTTAGGGGCCACTGTTGTCTACATACAGAGGGAAAGTCCTGTCATTTGACTTGTATAGGTGAATTATGTCAACTTTCAGATTTACCATGGCTACTGGTCACCCATGAGGAGGGTTGTTGAGGGTTAATGTAATTATGTTTTATTGAGGGAAATGAAAAGTACAGAAGAGTCTTTGGAGAACTGGTCTACCAAATCTGATTGTTGGGGGTACAAATGTACCTGTTCCCACACAAGGCAGAGGTCTGTAATTTTCTATAAAGTAACCCATATCCTGTCTTGTAAGTGGTATAGGATACCTCCAAAACTTCTCCTTCTTCTTATCATTAAAGATTTGTTTATATGAGTATCTGATTGTGTACCTACATGAGCTTATAAGCACCATGTGCATACAGGAGTCTATGAAGGCCAAAAGAGGGCACAGGATACCCTGGAAGTGGATTTACAGGTTGTTTTGAGCTGCCACATGGGTGCTGGGGACTGCACTCAGATCCCCTGCTTTAACAACAAATGCTCTTAACTGCTGAGAACCTCTCCAGCATCAGCTTTGTTTTGTTTTTAAATTTTAAATCATTTTTATAAGCATATGTATGTTTTGCCTACATGTTCATGTACCCAGTGTGTGCCTTGGCACTCACAGAGGCCAGAAGAGGGCATTTAACTCTCTTGAACTACAAGCCACCATATGCATTCTGCATTCCAGAACCCCGGGTAAAGCAGCTAGTGTTCTTAACCACAGAGTCACCTCTATAGCTCTTCCTAAGTCCTCTTCTCTTAAAACCATTAAATTACTTTAAATATTGCTTTACTCTTGCTTTGCAAACCTACAGTATATGGAGGTGCACACTTCCATTCCTAGCATCACTGAACTTAAAATTAGTTGTTTTTGAGATGTAGAGTTCTTTGTGTATGAATCAACTTTGTTCCAAATGCTAAAACCGATTTATATGTTACTCCCAAATAAATAGCTGAACCACCATACTTTGTGGGTGATGGTCCTCTAGTACTTTATTCTAATCAAATGACTTGCAACATATGACTGAGTTAAATGTGCTGAAGTTGCTGGGCTATTGTTTGCTTTATGAGGCATTGTTTTATAAAATAAGTGTGTTTCTGCTCACATTCATCTCTCTAAGAGTAAATCATGTACGGTTGAAGGGTATTGTCAATTATGTATTTACTTTGTTATTTCTTTCTTGATTTTGAACACTGACTGGGGGCGGGATTTGATTTGCTTTCACCTCAGAATGGAATGGCTGTGGTGATGTTAGCCTGAGTGGCAATGGTCAGAATCATTTGAGAAAGCTGCCTTTTATCAATTCATTAATTTATTTATTGTGTACAGGATGAAGCCCAGGGCCCTGTGGATTCCTTCCAGACTAATGTGGTTTGATAGACAAAGACCCCCTGAAAGGTGAACCCCAAAATTACTTTGCCCAAAAAACAGCAGAAAACAGTTTGGAGGGAACTGTGCCCAAATTCCCTAAATGATTGTTTGTAAATGTTTGTTTACATTTAAAAGGGGATATGCTATAGAGACGAATATTTTGCATTGTTATTGATCTTGGTTTATTGATACAAGTTTGAGGTCAGTTTTATTATATGTATTTTTGCTTTTGATTAAGGTATTGTGTTTGTGCAGCTCATTTAAAAATGTAATGTATAATTAAGAAACACAGGTTAATAGTCATCTATAATAGTTAAGCATATAGTCATGTTAGGTTGTTTAGATGTACATAGATATATTTCAAATGGATAGTTATTCTTCAAACCTTTCAAAAACTAAGATGACTGAAGATGGATGCCTTGGAGAATGTTACAGAAGAACTTTGGATAACTGTCCAGGCAGTGAGATGTCTCTGTCAATTCTAGAGTTTTGGAAGTTTCTTACAATGCACTTCCTGTTTACTTAGGTAATATCATATCCTTCTGGATTCTTTGATGGAGTTGAAGAGTAAATAGTTATAATTATAGTTTTACTTAGTTATGATAAAAGATAAAGAAGATATAAATATTGTAACTATAATTTTTGCTTGATAACTGCTTTGTTATATGTAAATTTGCTATGTCAAAGTTAAAACCTTTTTTATTTAGACAGAAAAGAGGAGGGGATGTGGGATTCCCCCTCTGTATGCTGTAAATACCATTGTAGTAAAGAAGCTCCTTTGGGCCTATTGCAGTGCAGAATAGGGAAAAGCAGGAACTTGGAGTAGATGGGGAGGAGAGAGTAAGCAGAGTCATAGAGAAGCCATGTAGCTTCCACAGGAGACGGACACCAGACACCAAGCAGAGCCTTACAGGTAGGCCACAACCACATGGCAATACACAGATTAATAGAAATGGATTGATTTAAGATATAAGAGCTAGCCAATAAAAAGCATGAGCTAAAAGGCCAAGCAGTGTTGTAATAGTACAGCTTCTGTGTGATTATTTCAGGTCTGGGTAGCCAGGAAATGAATGAGTGGCCTCTGCCTACACCCAGTGACTTCTGGAGGATCTATTATCCAGCCTACCCAGTATGATAAAATTTGTACTCTTTAAAAAGCCTCCTTCCAGTCCTCTTCCTCCTCTCAACTTTAGAGTCAGGCTCAGTTTAGCATAGGCTAGCCTGCTCCAGGGTCATCCTGGCTTCTGTCCTTGTTAAGGCTAGATAGTGCCCTTCTCATAGATGATACAGTTTTTAGTGATGGTGGAAAAAAGATAAAACCAGGGATATGCATTTTAAAAAGGAAAGAAGGAAGGGAGAGAGAGATATAGATGACAGACAGACAGATAAAGAATTCTGTCTTACAACCATTTACTTGTAATAAAAAGAAGAAAAAGGTCCCTAGGCTTTAAGAATGCTTAACAGGCTTAATTTACTTGCTGTTGCTTTAAAATATGCTCTGTTTGGCCTTGACAGTGCTTCTTGCAATGCAACCCAGAAACATAGGGGTTGTATTTTAAAGTGAAAGTTTGAAACTTAACTGTTCCCCGCTTTGTCCTTTTAACTCCCAGATGGAAAATCCTGCTTTGATTAGCCAGTTGACTCATTCAGAAGAAAAACATAGACTTCTAGCTTCTCACCCTCTAATCTACTTTGTGCAGGAGAGAAGGGAGCAGGAGGGTACTGTGCCAGGTGTGGGGAGTTCTTCTGCCCTTGGAGTCTTCTGACCTTCTGATGGAGGCACTTTGTCATGCAGAGTCCTTTGGGATGGGCTGCGCAGGAAAGTGTGCAGGCTTTTGGAGAAGAGCTCTCCCATGACTCGTGGTCAACCCCGCCCCTCAAGAGCCACAGTATCTGTCTAGGAGATGTATCCTGATGGTAACAGACACAGGCATGCATGGTGATTGACAGCATGTTCACATCCAAAATGGAACACCCCAACTCACACCGGCACGCAAAGAAGGTTGATCTTGGAAAGACAGGATGCTCCTTGTCTCAAGCAGTCTTTCATCTGTATTTCTAGCTGACCTTCATGTCGACATCTGGTTTAAAAGCAAAGACCTTCAGGGGATACATTCTAGACCCCCACTGATTCCTCAGACTTTGCATGGTGTCTACAAATATGTATAATGTTTTTTCAATGATATGTATCTATGCTAAAGTTTGATGAATAAATTAGGTGCAATAAGAGATTAATTAGAATAATGTAATAAGATGAAGTGATAATAACAACATGCTTTTATTGACATTCTGTGAATATATTTTTTACATGTTTTTTCTTCTACTATGTGAGTAATATATGTACTGTGGATGATCTGGGCAAAGCAGTAACTCACAGTCGTAGGGGATGGACTTGGAGAGTACAGGATTTCATCAAACCGTTTAGAATGGATACTTAAAATGTATGAACTCGTCAAGAGCATAGGAACTGAGGGTGGCTGAGATGTTTCATTAACATTCTAGGGAGCAATTGAGCATGGGTAATGAGATCATGGATGACATAGGACCCCAGGATAATGATCTTGAGTTTGATAGCGACTGAGAATTAGTGCTCTGATTTGAGGATCATGGGAAACAAAATGGACTGGAGGCCTTGAAGAAGGATGGGACCATGCTTGAAGGGTCAGCAGAGCAGAAGGGTCAGTCTCATCTCTGCCTGGGCTTGCTCCAAGGCCCTTGCTGACCTTCCTTTAGTCAAATTCCACAAAGTTCCCTGTGCACAATGAGGTGCTCTGAGTTTTGCCTGCCTTCATCTCATTTGGATCTGTGGGAGCCCTCTCCACTTTTCAAGGCCTCCTAGACACTAGTCCCAATCCCCAAAGAAGAAGAGCGTTCCCCGGAGCACTCCCTTTCTCTAGACCAGTGGTTCTCACTTTTCTAATACTGCGACCCTTTAATACAGTTCCTCATGTGGTGGTGGCCCGCCATAACATTATTTTGTTGCTGCTTCATAACTATAATTTTGCTACTGTTCTGAATCATAATGTAAATAAATATCCGACTTGCAGCACCTGTGGAGGTCGTGACCCACAAGTTGAGAACCAGTGCTCGAGATTATCTCATGTGTCCCCCATACTCTTTTGCCCTCTACATCCTTGAGGAGAATGTATTTGCTTTGCCCATACACGCACATCCAGGGGGAACTCTTTGTCCTCCTCAAACATGGCTTGGCTGAGGTTTTGCTGGCAACTTACATCAGCTCCACACATAAAGTCTTCGCTGCTCTTCTTAACCAGCCTGTAATATGCTCATTTGCTGGATGGGTGATAAATATTAGAATAAAACAAACCAAAGATGGCCCGCGAGGGCTCTGTAAGCTATCGTTACCGTTTCCACAGCAGCTGAGTGACAGCTCGGCTGGGGAGCCGTGCTCTCTTTTTCACCAAGTAAATTTCGCCTTGGGAAAGATGAGGTTCAGCTAAGTCCCGCGCTAGAATGGTGCATGCCAGTCAGTAAATCAGTCAGATTTTAATTACTGGACAGATGACAGGGTGCAATGACAGGTCGTAGTCCACGGGAGAGCATTCCTTCAAAGATGCCTTTTAAAATCGGAGAGGCTTCGAGAAGCAATGCAGGCTAGCAGAGCCAAGGCCCCATGCTAGAGGAAGGGAGAAGTGGTGGGGGCTCAGGTGAGGAAACGGGGGGCCCTTCTCAGGTTTCTTACCCAGTTCCTGCTTGAATGCAGAGTCTGAAGTGGGGAGGCGGGGAGCCTCCTTCCTTCCCCCCCTCACTCTCTCTCTTTTAAATTTCCCCTTTGCCCTTCTCTCCTTCCAGGCCTGTGATTTTTAATAGGTTCCTACAGTCTTTGCCTTTGCAGCTGTTCCGTGCCAAGAAAGCCATGGCAGATTTGTAAAGTGGCAAACCCCGCTAATTAGTTAGATGAAGTTGCCTTTCTGACAGTGGCCCCGGTGTTGAAGAAGGTGACATACCTTGAAGTGACGGCACAGAGGAGGGCCTCTCCTATTGTCTGTGCCACGCTTTCCCCATCCTTATTACCAATTCCACGATAGTCACTCTTTGTCAGAAACCCCACCCCCAGACCGCTCATTCCAGGCCTGGCTCCTGGCAAAAAGTTTTCCCCGGCTGCTTTGAAACTCCCGAGAGGCCCTGTGACCTCTATGAACGCCGTGCCCCCTCACAGCCTCAGCATCGGAGCAGTGGCAGAGAGGGATTAGAGAACAAGTGTACAATAACTCATCTGCTGCAGGGAGGGAGGGGGGCCCTGGCAATGTTTCTGTTGCTGCAACAAAATATCTCAGGCTGCTTGGGATGTGAGAAGGGAAGAGCGTTCACAGCTCACGGTTCCGGGAGGTTGAGAGTCCGATATCATCCTGGAGAGGGGCTTCTGACGACTTTATAATGTGGCTTTATGTATGGAACACGCACATGCCACAGGGAGGGAGCGGCCACCTGGTCAGATGAGACGTAAAAGGCATTAAGGGACATCCTGCAGTAACCTTCGATGTCTTCTCACCAACCTTTGAGCATCACCACATTGGGTACCAAATCTGCAGCTGAGGGAGTAGTGGACCATATCTGTAACCTAGGCTATTTGATCACATGACTATTGCTTAGAGGGCTACATTCAATAGATAGCCTGTGGGCCTATCTTGCACAAGACAAAACGATGATGCGACCAAGCAACACAGTAACTCTAAGGTATATCAGACTGCCTTGACTTAACATGGCACACCACTTTGCAGCAAGATTTTTTTTTTTGAGTGGAAGGAATAAACTCTAAAATAATGATAAAATGTATAGTCTATAAGCTGGGGAGATGGATCAGCAGTTAAAAGCCTTTGTTGCTCTTGTAGACGACCTGGGTTTGCTTCCCAGCGCCTGTGGAGTGACTCCTAAGCACCTGTAACTCCAGTTCCTGGGGATCTGACGCCCTCTTCTGGCCCCATCAACAGTGCAAGCACACGGTGCCCATAGGTCTCGTCAGGCAAGCATCCCCACACAAAAATAAAAATCAATGATCTATAAAAACATAGTACCGTCAGTGCGTACCCTGGTGACAGTCTTCCTATCATCCAGTGTCGCATGCTGTGCAGAGCTGCGTGTCATGGGCTTTCAGTTGATTGTCAGTCCAGAAGTCTTTTTATACCAGCATCACCACAGACATGTGTGGGATGTGCTGCTCTGTGACAATTGCCACAGCACAGTGTCACTAGGCACTAGGAGTTTTTCTGCTGCATTATAATCTTAGGGAGATATATGTCATCTGTCATTGACCCAAATATTATTTGGTGCATGACTATAATTCTGTATTAATCAGCCCTCTTCGGCAAGGCTTACGGTACTACAGCAATAATACAAATGGTCCCTCAACCTCCGTGACTTGGAACAGCAAAGAGGTTTCTCATAGGTCCTTGGGTCAGATGTGACCACTTTTCCCCTGGTCCTGGAAGGATACTGGTCTGCTCTGTTTGTCTCTCAAACCAGAGCATTCGCTGAGGGTCCCCTTACGGTGGCTACCAGGGGCATGTACCTTTCGTGGTAAAATGCCTATGTAAAAAGGGACACGATACATCATGCAGCCACATGCAAAGCCTTCACAGCCTCCCGTCCACTTAGCATCCCTGGGCCAAGGGAGTCTCATGGCTAAGTCTGTGACAGTAGAGTCATGCTCCATTGGAGGGATAGCAAAGGCACAACATGGAATCTGTGGATGCAAAAGCTCAGTAAAAGAGGAGGGGATGAGTGGGAGGCATCCCCACTCGTGAGTGATACGGCTCCTCTTCCCTTCTGAATGAGCTCACTAGAAGGATTGGGAAATGGATTCCTCTCTTCATAGACAAGCAGCTGTGCTGTACTCCTGCCGGGAGAAGGTTGGAAGTCACTCGGGTGGCCTTTTGATTTTGACCCCTGCCTATGTTTTGAGTCTTGCTTGACTATTGCCTGAATACTCACTCGCTCAGTCATTTCGAGTCTGACCTGGAAGCTACTTTGCCTGGCCTTCTATGAACTGAATTTGAGATAGTCATGGCTATCAGTTCTTTTAGGAAATAGCAGGATGAAGTGTGAGGTCCTAACTCTAACTCTGGGAAAGGAGGAGGGTTGTGAGAGTCCAGGAGGCTGAAAAACGTCCGTGGAGCTCCAGGCAGGTAAGAAATTATGCATTTCCTTTTGACCATCAGGCAAGCAGATGCCAGCCTGCCAAGCAGTCACCCACATGCATGAACTGCACAAGACACACATGTAGACCAACACACAGGCTTACAGACATGGCCAGGCTGGTGAAAGTGAAGGCCCTGTCAAAGGCTCTGACCTTTGACCCTAAGGCCATATTTGCATGAAACTCAGCCCTAAATGGTATTCTTTCAAAACAGTTATATAACAGCATGTATCACTGTTTAATTTGGGGTTCCTCAGACATCTGGTATCAGCCATTTTGTCCCGACTTATAGAGCTCTGGGTATCCATCTTATCCCATGCTGGAAATCCAAGGAAGTACCATGTTTTAAAAGTGTAAACTGGCCCTTTATGGCCTCCCGTTCCCTACATGCAGTTTTATGGTGTCTTAGGCTGAAAGTTCATTGCTCATCGGCCAAGTTTAGTATGAACCAAGACTTTCATGTGTTTATTTCCAAAAGTGTTGTCACCTGGTTGACTAATAATCAACACTGCCGTTCCAAAAAGTGGGCTGCGTATAATTAAACAATAATGGAAAAGTCTATTTTTCTCATGCAAGATGTCTTTCTGTATTACTTAATAATAAATGTTCCTCCTGGAGAGGCCATAGTACTTAGCTGAGCAAAGACATTCTGGAGGCAGAGAAAGGTTCTGCACTTTGGTGCTTGCCTGCATATCTGTGCATGCTCTACCTCTGTCTGGGAAGTGGTGTCAGGAACACGCAGGTGTGAGGAAAAACAGGAGAGGGGGTGTGGAGCCCACTCACAGGCTCCTCCCACAAGGTGAAGCCTCCAAAGGCCGAGCTTCTATGTCTTGCACACAAACTTGGTCTTTGTTTTCTCCTAGTCTTAGTTAGCTTCAGTCATCAACTTGACACTGTTATGGTTTTCTGTCTCTTTAAGAGACAAGCCACACCCATTCCCTCCCCCATCTGCTGAAGCAGGCTGATCTTCAGCTTCCGGCCTGAGCTCACTCTCTTTTCCATCTTCCTCTCTGAGAGGCAGCTTCGCTTCTGCCTGTCTCCCCACTTCTCCACTTCCCCCTTCTCTCTCTTTCTCCCCCCCTCTCTGTCTCCCTTCATCCTTTCCCCTCCACAACCCCCTGAATAAATATTCAACCTCACTCTGCAAGTCATGTCTATCCATGTCTCTGTCTCCTTGCCTGGGACCAGCCACTGCTCGAGGACCAGTAGCCATCTCTGGCTGCTCTGAGAGCCCACTGCCTGCCACCATATGGTCTGCCACCACCACCTCTCGGGCCACCGCTCTGGGACTGGCAGCCATCTCTGCCTGGGACTAGCTGCTCCCAGGGCCTGCTGTCTTCTGCCACATGACCTGCTACTACCATTTGGGACCTACAGCATTTCTGCTGTCTACTGCTGCTGGGAATCTTGCAGCATTATTTTAAAAAATATAAAAGACACAAGCCTAGAGCCACCTGGGAAGAGGATTGGCCCACAGCTGTGTTGGTGAGGCATTTTCTCAATTGCTATCTGGTGAGGAAGGGTCCAGCCCACTGTGGGTGGGGCCTGGGCCATATAAAGTGACCAGCCAGCTGCATTTTTCCATGGGTTCTTCATTAGCTCCTGCCTTGAGCTTCTCTCCTGGCTTCCCTTGATGATGGACTAGAGCCTGTAAGCCAGACGAATCTTTTCGTTTGGCTGCTTAGGAGTAGAGGACTCTGTAGGTAAGAAGAGTGGTGTCCACTAAATTGTACGTGCATGCGCAGTTCTCTTTGCAGAGACCACCCCAGAGCCCGGCACGCTGAGACCCACCTGGGCCCGGATCAGAGCACCTGCAGAGTGTACTTGTGTTTTCCTCTCTCCAGCTGTGGGCCCCCTGACTTTATCCCAAACCATCCATCAGTCACAGATGGGCCCTGCTTCCTGTGATGCCTCTGCCTACCCAGAAGGCCCTGGGCCAGAAATAACAACTGGGCCTTGGGGAGGCTCCAGCGTGGAGCCCATGGCCCTGCGTGAGAACTGAGACGTGATAAACACATCTGCATGCTCTTTCCAGGGATCCTGCCCCATGTCTGCAAATGAATTTCTCCTCCCAGGGGGGAGCCCGGCAATGCACTTGAACTCTTGATTTGTTTTCAGCACTTTGCACTCAGCTTCGAGAATCATTTTAATACCGAGACTTCTGTTGGGAGAATGTTGTAATGGAAATACAGTGTTTTCGAAGGCTTAACCAGAACAGCCTTCTGTGGGTGGAGGCTGTTCCCTGGTCTCCGTACAATTGTAAATATAATTTTTAATGAAATAATGTATAATACAAATGATTATTTATGCCTCTTTCCCCTATTCCGAGTAGAGTAAAACCTGCCCGATGTTTCTGCTGCTCTCATTTCCTAATTCACAAAGTAATTTAACAAAAACAAACAAGTAAACGGAAGGGAATGGCGAGATAATCCGTAACTCTCGAAAGAGAACAGCAGTTTCTCGGGCTTTTAGATTAATTCATTTCTGTTCTATGCAGATGTGGTAAATCTATTCATATCCACATATTCAAGATGAGTTATTTTACTCCATTGTTGGGCTGTATAAAATGAGTTATTTTGGTGAATTAAATGCCGGGGTGTAATTTTTGAAGGAAACAGAGGTTTGTAAATGTTGTACGATGGGATGCTGGTGTTTCGATGCGGTTATTAAATATCACAGGCAATGCATCGCGGGCTATCTACCCTTTTCTTTGTGTCTTCTCACATGATTCGGAGTTGCGGCTAAGATGGATTCCAAGAGCATCCATGAAAACACTACCTTTGCCCGCCCTTCCAGGAATCAGTGTCTTTCCTGCAGGACACATGTACTCCCTGAGGCTGGCCATTCCAGGAGGAAATCAGACATATGGGGGCTCAACTCCTGAAGCCCAGAGCCCTTTCTAAACAACCCGGTTGTGAAAGGAAGGAAGGTAGTGAAGTCCCCCCAATAAAACAGCTTCCATAGAGTATTTAATTTGCCGAGGCAGTGGCTCCGAGTAAGTGAAATTAGTTGATGAGTATATTTGGTGAGGAATATTTGAGCGCTTCTTCACTTCTAGAACGCTTTGCCTAGAATGGAGAATGCGCCCCAGGGACTAGGCAAGAAGGAAACCGGGTGGAGGCTGAGAAGGCTGGGCCTCCAGGCCGCCACCCTGGATTCAGCCCAACAGAGTACAACCAGCATCCCAGACATGCTTCCAGGCTTGCGTAGAAACTGGTTTCTTCCTGCCCTGACCAGCCACAATGCTCTAAGAACCTTTGTTTGTCTGTTCTTCATTTTGCAAAGCTGAGGCTCAAGCCCAGGGCTTTGTACATGTTAAACAAAAAGATCTCCACCCCTACCCCCTCCACCCCGCAGAACCTATGACTGCTGCCCCTACCTAAATAGTTAGCCCTTCTTCTCTGCAGCTTTTACATGTACACAGCCAGCCAGCCGAAGATATCTGGGAAAACCAGTGGAAAATTTCTGGGAGGAAAGGGCTCCTGTACTGCCTGTTTGTACCGTGGAACGCTGGGTCTGTACGGAACACGGAGACGTATTTCCTCATCATGGTCTCTCAGACAATACAGGATGACAACCAGCTTCTTGGCATTTACAGCGGCTTCATTATGTAAGTCATCTAGAGATGTCTGAAACACTCGGGAGGGTGCAGGTAGGTTCTGGTCACATGCTTCAGCATTCTCCCCGGGGAATCCTGAGCAACTAAGGAGTTGGGTGTCTGGGGGCCTCCTTGAGTGCTCTCCTCGGGTACCAAGGGATGTAAAGTGGGGGGATTCCTCACAGTCAGATGCAGTGCTGGGAAACACTGACCCACCCTGCTTCACGCCACTGTCCATAGTCAGTTCCCACAAAGGCAAATTCATCAATGGGTAGCAATATTGGGTAGCAACAAGAGGGTAAAACCTACATTGTCACTGGGAAGAAACACTGGCTGTCTCATCAAAGACACAGAGGCTGTGCCCCAACGGGAATGATTGAATGCCTAGAGGATTTAATGCCAAATATGGCTGCTGCTGCATAAACCTCTTTTTTTTAACATATCAAATAAGAATTTTTAAAAAACACCCAGAAAACATTGTATAAGTAAGAATAGTACATTTCTATAATGCTAGCATTGAGAAAGGCTGAGTCAGGAAGATCCCAAATTCAAAACCACCCTAGTCTAGATGACAAGCTCAAAAATGACATAAGAAATATAATTATATAACAGAAAAATAATAGATGATAGAGAAATAATGAAGCATTTATACATTGATTTTTTTTTCTCTTTTAAAGATTTGGTTTTTTTTTATGTGTATCTGTTTTTGTGTTTATATGCATGTAAGTGCAGGTACTCTTAGAGACCAGAAGATGATGATAGGTCTCTGGAACTGGAGTTCTGGGCACTTATGAGCTATGCTGTATGGGTTCTGGGAACTAAACTTGGGTCCTCTGCAAGAGAAGCAAGCCCTCTTAACCACTAAGGCACCCCTACAATACCTGCACATTTATTTTAAATATTAAAGCCAAAGTCTTTGATTTTCCTGTTTGCATCTGCATTTGACCATATATTGGGCACAATAAGAAAACAAAGAGGATGGAATGAATGCAGAAAATGAGAAAATAAAAACTGAGAGAAAGAACACATGCTGGCTGTTCCAAAGCAAGCCTGTGCACTCCCTCACCCCACAGACCAAACCTTGTGCCAGCAACAAAGGAAGAAAGAGAGCTTATGCTAAGGGACTTTTTTTTTTTTACTAAATAAATAAAAGAAATAGAAGAATTCTCTTTGGCAGAGAGGGGATAGCTGGTCCCCCAATGCATTGTTTGGGAGCGGTGCCCTGTTCCCCTCTCCTCAGCTTCCTGGTTTGCTCTTCAGTGACTTAAACAAGGAAGTGGGGAAGCCAAGGCCGGTTTATGTTGCATCTCTTTCCTCTCATTCAAGAGGGAGCTTGAGTGATTTGGCGGCTGGGTCTGGGAACCTGCCTGCCAAACTCCACCTGCTGAAGGGACTGGCTCCAGCTGTTTGTGAGAGCTCTTCTTCTGCAGAGTTTTATCAGGGAAAAGAGAGCTAATAAAAAACCGTGATGAATCAGGAGGCAGAGGAGACTGGAGGAACGGGCTATAATCGGCCTCCTGCTTGGGTGCTCTCCCAGCTCTGCCCCAGCACCCGCCTGGATGAAAACATTGAGGGTGCCCTGGGTTCCGAATGATTGGAGACTTGGGCCTCTGTTGCTTTCCCCTTAGCAACGGTACTATCAACAGCACCACTCTGATGCCCAGGAGACCTGAGGTGAACCTGTGGTGCAGGATGTGACTATGGGGTATGTCTTAAGTGGCTCTCAGACCACCTGCCATGACTACTAAAATGACTCACCGTGTTAGCAATTGTGCAAGTGTACTATGGACAATATCATTTTATAAAGTGAGTCATCTCTCTGGCTCCATCTGTTTCTCTCTGTCTCTGTTTCTGTCTCTCTCTCTCAAGTGCTCACTCATTCTCACTCCCGCTCTTATTCCCACTCTCACTGGTACTAGGGATCCAACCCAAGGCCCTTTCCCCTCCTCCTCTTAAGATTTATGCTTATTATTTTAAAGTATATATAGGCGCATATATCTGGATAAAGGTTTCTGTATGTAAGCACAGGTGCCCTTGGAGGGCAGAGGTATCAGATTCCACAAAACTGAAGTTATAGACAACTGTCAGCTGTCCGACAGGTGACTGGGAACCATGCATGAGTCCCCTGGAAGAGCAATAAGTATTCTTACCCACAAGCCACCTCTCTAGCGCCCTCTTCTTAAGATAATGTCTTGCTTTGTTGCCTAAGTGACCAAAACTCATGATCCTCTGCCACAGCCTCCCAAATGCTCCTGAAATGATAGACATGTGACAACATGTCCACCTACAATGTTGTCTCTTAGAGGTGAGGAAGCTACTTCACCCTTCCCAGCATCCAGGGGATGGTGATCTCTAACACTGAAGGGAAATACGTCTTTCTAAGCTGACCAGGAAGCTACGATCCATACCCCAAGATGATGTCCTAAGAGATTTACAGGAGTAACCTGGATGTCAGTGACCTTTGCTCTACCTGAGACATTCAGAATGCATCTTCAGGGCAGCTCCTTGCAAAAAGTGTGGCTGTCACCAATGAAGCTGATTGTGCACCCAGGCTCCCTGGTCCCATGTGAGCACTGGGGACAGGATCAATGTTTGTAGGGCTCATCTTGGCATTCCTGTCTCTCCATAGTCGATTCTGAGATTTGCAGGTGGTGGAAGAAAACACAGGAAAATAGGTAGAAACAGAGGCCCAGAGAGGAGTCCATATGAATTTGCTTAGTTGGGGTAGGCAAGAAATACTCCTCAGGTTCAGGAATGCAGGCCCCTTAGTCCAACTTCTGTTGGTAGAGGCGCTGGACTTGTACAATGTTAGCTGTTGACCACCCACCCGGTTCTGCTCTGGGCGCCACCAGGTACTCGTGCACACAAATATCCTTTCCAGGCCAATACAGCTGCAGGCCGGAAGCAAGGCAGAAACATCGAGTCAGAAGATTGGGATAGAGCAGACTTGAACACCATGTGCTGGCCTGGAAGCACAGGGAGAGAAAATCAGCAAGAGGCCTACGAGAAGAGGTACCTACTCAGTGACTTCCCGTGACTGTTTCTTAAAGGACCCCCACTTTCCAGTAAAGATCTATCAGTAGGCTGGGCCATTCCTGATGTCAGAACCTTCATGATCCAAAGTACCCTCTTTTCCCCAGCACACATTGTATCAATGACGGAGTCTTTAACACAGTGCTTCTCAACCTTCCTAATGCTGGGACCCTTTAATACAGTTCCTCCTGCTGTGGTGACCCCCAACCATAAAATTATTTTTGTTACTACTTCACAACTGTAATTTTGCTACTGTAATAAATTGTAATCTGTGTTTTCCTGTGGTCTCAAGTGACCCCTGTGAAAGGGTCATTTGACCTCCAAAGGGGTCATGGCCCACAGATTGAGAACTGCTCCCATAACACCTGAGTCTTTTGGTGGGGGGATGACAAAGATGTCACATCACGTCCCAGGGGTGACACACAACACGTGTGCACTCAGAGCAGGGATGCTCTGTCCTTCCCAAGGACTTGAGGTTTCTGTGCATTTCCAGGGGAGCTCCACGGCCTCCTGCTTTACAAAGCACCTTGCCTGTTTGATTTGATTTTCTCTTTCTTCTCATTGCACATCCCCACTCCTGTGAAACACACCACAAGGTGCACGTTTGGAAAACAAGCAAGGGCTTCCTCACATCCGCTGTCAATCCCCAGCTTCCTCGGTGAGGCCCCGGGGCAGATTTCCTGGGCCTAGCCCAACATTGGCTTCTTCACCTCTCCTTGGCAGGTTTCGGGCTTTTCAAACACGGGGAAAGCAGGTATTTCCCAAGGCAGCTCCTACATATGTGGCAGGGATTGCGTTTTAATAAGGGCTTTCAAAGCAACCTTCTGCTTCTGAGCTTTGCAAAAACACGGCTCTATAAAAAGTTAGCGAGCCCCTCACAGCGAGCCTTGTTAGCTTCCCTCACCATTCTCTTCCTGTTCAGCCCGCGATTAAACATTTTGCCCCCAAGTCTACAAGACATTACGAGAGAGTGGGGCCAGCCTGCTATGAAACACAGGTATTTAGAGAGAGCACTTTCTCTCCCCCCACACCCCCTGCAACTCCTCTTTCTCCAAATAGGAGATTTGCAGTAATTAATGCCATTTAGTTTAATCTATAAATGTTTGAGGAAGTGATGTTATTTGTTTTAAGTACTGCTCTCAGCGAGAAAACGCAGAGGCCCCTCCAGTATCTGAGTCTATTCTCAAGAGCTAATGAACTGAATTCTTAGTAAACATTTGTGAAGGATGCCAACGAACAGACAGAGACGCTGGATGCAGAAGGACACAGAAGGAAGGAGCTACTTTTGTACGATTGACTCGATAACCTTTTTGGATCACTGGAACTAGAGACTGATTAATCAGCCACGATGAGCGTGTATTGAAGCTCCAACACTGTCACTGTCTTTGTCTTGTTCGAAGTCTCCTCTTTTCAAATTCTTTTTCCTTTCTTCTTTTCTACCCTCACCCCGTGTCTCTCCTGGGGTTAACAGTCTCTAACACATTTAACTGCTCCTCGATCATCCAGCATGGTCAGAGGTAGTCTTTATGGACTTTTAAAATTAATACTAGACAGTCCTCTCCTGACATGCCCTTGCCTCCACAGCCGCGCTCGGCTGTTTAATTGTAGAGGTGGCCTCTTGTGGCCGCATGCTCCCCGTGTTTAGCAAGGGTTGGAAATATGGATGTTAGGAGAAAAACTGGCAGATGGCTGACAAGGCATTTTTACTCATAACACACTGGTAAAACTTTAACTCAGAAGATTTAGTGCGAGAGCGTTCCAGCCAGCAAGCTGCAGCCATATGCAGATTTTTTTCAAACTTCTAAACTGATGGTTTTGCAAAGTGTGCATAAGCAGCCTTTATTGATTATGATGTTAAAAATTGAAAGCGTCAGTATCATTTAGCTCTAGACAGTTTTAAAGGAAAAATGAACATCCGTTTTCATTATGAACTACAGAAAGGCCAGGGGCTGGCAAGGGCCACATTCATTATTTCTTCAATCCCAGAGAGAGAGTCTCTCGAGGAGGTGTCTCCTCAAAATGAGAAAAAAAAAAAAACTGTTGTGCACTCGGTGGGTCTGAATCAAGCCGCACTTCGCTAATTCAAGGTGAGCTTGTGGGTGGCACAAAGAAGTGATTTGCTGGCGGGGTGTGGGGCCCCGGGGCCGGGCGGCTTCTTGGCACATGGGAGGTGGTATTTATAAACGCACTTGATGTGTGTTGATCTCACTCAAAACTGTATAAATAACAGACTTGGACAGGAGTCCACGAGACTAGGACCGGCCGGCATGGAGCCCATGGCATGTGATGTCATTCAACCTGTGGACCATGAGGACAGTCCACCTGGCCAAGTCCAGAAGCTTCTCCTTCTAAGACATGCTTGCGTTTTTGTCTTTGTCCCTTGCATAAGAAGCAGGATTTTGGGTCTGGTGCATGAACTACATGGATACGCATGGCATCTGCATAGGATCATACCACAGTTCCGCCCCCCTCTGCTGAGTTAATGTTTAAAGGACCCAGAGGCCATTTGTTTCTATTACAGCTTAATGGCTTAATATTTTCTCTTAAAATGGGAAATCATTGCTAGGCTGGAGAGGAAAACAATGGCAACAACAAAAGAACAAGGGAGAGAGAAATCGCTGTGCTGTGCTCAGATGATGCAAGGGTGCCCTCCTTTCTCCTGCTGTTAAATGTGTACCAAAAGGCCTCCACCCCAGGCTTCGGGTGTTGCCTGAGAGCCCCCCAACAACAGCTCCGAAGCCACTCCATGTTGCTGAGGTGACAAAGATGCAGCTAGTCTGATAGAGTTGGAGAAAGTGGGGTGAGACTACGTCCTCAGTGAAGACGCCAGCAGCTTCTTGCTTGATGCTAAAGCTTGAAACTTTGACTTTGTACTCCCTGGGTTGCTGGAGCCTCCCCTGGAAGAATGCTGTGCCCTCAGCTACTTTATTGGCTTCATTTTAACCTGAAGGATAGAGTTGAAGACATACTGATTTGACTGCCAGTGGACTAATGATTTGCCAGGCAGGAGATCCAAAGGAAAGTACTTTTCTTTATAAGAAGACAAGAAGGGCCACCATATTGGATGGTAGACATTTCTGCTCAGTTCACTAGGGTTCCACACATGCTTCGTAGTGGAACGGTCTGTTACCACAGAAGGCACTGATGAAGTCAGATGTGTACAGACACATGCACTTTCAACCTGAGGTCAGAGTTCACCAGGTGCAAGGAGACCGAACTGAGGTAACAGTGGCCAGCATCTGCTCCGGAGGTGATGCCCGTTGTCAGCATCTCCCCAGAGAGCATGAGACATCTGGGTCACTCACGCAGAAAGAGTCTTCATTACGTATAGAACCTTCTTCCTCAGTCACAGGGACACTTTGCTCCCTGGTCACAGATTCAGCAAAATTCATCACAGAAAGGCTTCGCAGCTTCATAGGGCCATTTTACAAGTTTAATTACCAGTGGGTTTAATAGAGAGTTCTCACCCAGTGCCCTGACAAGTGATGGAGTAACTGGCCAGTACCAGTCAGCCTTTCTTTTCCGTAGGATCGGGCAATGTGATTGCCAGCCACTGAGAGCTGCCGAGGAACTGGCTCCATTCCCTGGCTGAGGGCTCTAAAGACTGGGTAAACATTTGCACAGCCACCAAAGCTGAGCCCTGGTCTTTTTATGTTTTGGGTACAAAGTTATTTTGTGAAGTGGGCAGGAGTGAGCACATACTCTGCCGTAAGTAACACTTTGCTGGGTGCCTTGGTTTTATGACATCATGCAGCCTCTGTGGGACCACATCTTCATGCGGGCTGAACTCGAGGTGTCAAGACCTGACTTCTCTGGGCTCCAGTTAAATGGAGATGGTTCTCTCGTCTCTATCTAGGGGGACCAGTATCTGCGAGGTGGGCCTGAGAACGGTGAAGGACTGGCGCCATCATTCAACTTTAGTATGTCCCTGAACTCTAGCACAGCTCCAGGCAAGTCCAGGGGTGGAATGGACCATCTTTACTGGTCCAAACCTGAAATAACTAATACTTATTGGATGCTGAATTATAACAGAAACTGTTAATGTGTGGGAGAGCCACATGAATATCAAACAAATTCATTATGATTGGTGCTATTACAGTGAATACCAAATAAGCTCATAATGATGGGACAATGAAAGTGTTACCAATAGATTATATTTCTGTAACAGATCCTCTATGTAAAAGCCCCTCCTGTAGTTACTGTTAATTTTAATGTAAGTTTGCATCTGCATATCCGACTCATCCAGTAAACTGTAGGTTTCGGTAGCCACACCGTGATGCCCAGGGATGTGTTTGGGATTGTTTGGTTTTTCTCTGTGCTGAAAGCCCCCTCTGACCCCTCACTTCCATGGCCACTCCGAAGGCTCATCCTTCAAATGGCCAATCATTTGAAATCTGTTTAGCATTCATGGTGACAATCTGAATGCAACAGGACAGGGTGAGAATGGAGTTGCTCATCTGTCAGTATGGGCGTGACATAGACTTTGGAGAATTCCTCTTTCATACCCAGCAGGGGTGTGGCCTAACTTGACAGACACTCAAAATATGGCCTCACTGGACATGAAGACTTGATCTCTTTCAACAGACACTTGGAATCTTGTGGGGTTACAGTTTTAAACCCAGTTTCCCCAGTTGGTCTAAAAAGAGATGCAAACGGTGGCCCCCAGTGCTGTGTTGGGCCCCAACCTGGCAGCTGTGATTGATCACAAATGTCTTGATAGCAGGAAAGGCAAGGTGGATTTTCTGGGGGCAGAACTTCAGGTGCCCTAAGTGACCCGGGTCGGTTAAAAGTTGGCAAGAGAGAAAAAGAGACAGTGAGAAAGGGAAACAGAGAAATAGGAAGGGGGGAGAGAGAGAGAGAGAGAGAGAGAGAGAGAGAGAGAGAGAGAGAGAGAGAGAGAGAGAGAGAGAGAATCTATAAGTCAGCTCACAGTCAAATCCTTGAAGAATCTTTGAAGAATCAGAGACCTAGTCATGCAAGAAGATCATGGAAGAGCCAGAGTCCAGGGCCACCACTCACGCTAAAGCTGAAGATTTCCATACAGATTGCAGCCAAGTTTAACTTCTCAATAAATCTTTGAGTGAATGCATTTTTTTTCCATTTTGGATGTACTTTATTTGCTGTTTCCAGGGATCAAATGTTGGCCCAAAGATGAACAAGACTTGTTGTTTCTTTGCTCCCCTCTGCCTCCTTTCCACCGGGCTGCTCAGTCACTCTTGCAGAGGCAGTGAAGAATCTTAGTGCTCCAAGAAGCCCTAAAGAATGCGACAGACCCTTTGTGTCAGGGTGGTTAGCACTGAAAACAACCCACTCAGTTTGCTGCTGCCTGTGGCCTCCGCAAGATACCCCAAATGCCTTATGAAGGACAGAGCAACTTAGCGAGGTCCTCATTAAAAGACACTTAGTTCCTTGTCAGTTAAAACACGGGTGCCATCTATCACTCCTTCAGAGTGTTCTGGGTGCATCACAAATTTGTGCTTGTGCATGTGTGTGCATGCACATGCCAGTGCTCAAACACACAATCACACACAGACTCACATATGCACACACACATACACAGATACATACACACACACACACACACACATGTACGTGCACACAAGGATGCTCACGTGCTCACCATCTTAAAACCCAAATTCCAACTGGCTGATTCCCAGGCTTACAGTTAGTTCTCTATCAAGAATTAATGCAACATCATGCACACACCATTACTGAAAAATTCTACGCTGTTTTTTGCCAAGTGTCCCTATATAATAGTTTTATCACAAGTCTGACAGCCTCCATAAAAATCCCAGGCATTCTATATCAACAGCCCTCTTTGTACTAAGTTATTAAACATTAAATTTTTATTCGTCATTTGTATTCTGTTATGCAAAATAAGCTCCTTGATAAGATGTGTCTTCTTAATTGGGCCCTTGATGCTTCTTGGATCGGAGTTGTCAGATTAGCTGGAAGAAGAGGCACTGCATTGAGCCAGCGAGCTACCAGGAGACCAATAGCTTTGTAACAACGATATTAAGTTAGAGAGGCCAAGTGGAGGGCAGCACCAGGCTCAGGTGAGGCTTTGCATCTGTGCATGTCTTATGCGCGAGCACTTTTCTCCTGGCATCAGCAGGGCTGATGGAAATAGATTTGTTTGTTGTTTACAGCATGCAGCTGTGGGCAAGGCTGCACGGGAGTTGTATAAGATTGAAGCAAATTTGTACTGAGACTAAAATATTGAGCTTTGCTCCCGTCAGCAGTCTCTGGAATCTTATTGTCGAAAACTTTATCTAGTTGTAACCTTCCCCAGGGTGATTTTCATTTGCAGCTGCCCTGTTCTGTCTCTCATCTCCTGTCCCTGCCTCCCCGTCCCCCCCCCCTTCCCCAACTGCCACTGCAGCTTTAGTACTTAGCGGGAGCCAGCCAGCCCCTGGGCTGGAGCACAGGCTCTCCCTGACAGGGCCACACAGAAGGACCTGGTGGCGGCCATTTTCTCTCCCTAAGCCCTGGCTTCTTGCTGCCTCGTGCAGCTGGCGCCTGCTGCCTCTGGTCACCTCCTCTCTCTTTGCCCTTCTGTCTGCTGGCTAGGTGGGCTCTGGCCATATATAGATGGTCACTCACTTTTCAGGCCAGCCCAGGGTATTTGGGCAGAGGGGAAGGCAACTAATAAAACGTTTGTGTGCCTTTGAAAAAAAATTCTACTTTTACCAGGCAATGTCTATTTTGGCGCCTGCAAGTTTCTTTTTGTCTCAGATGATGCGGGGAAGAAAAGGAAAAAAGATTTTCCCACTCCTGCTACTGGCCAAAAGAGAAAAAAAGCCAAAGTCCCAATTTGCAGGGATCCTGGGACAGTGTCCTGGAATGCAGGGGGGATATATGCCACCATGGGCTGTGGTCAGGTCTAGGTAACCTGGGGACAAGGTGGGCTGATCTTTTTCTGACAGAACTCTTTTGTGTCTTTGAAAGGCAGTATGTGTGTGTGCATACATGTATGAGTAAGTCTTTCTTTATGCTTGTCTCTGTGTGTATGTTCATGTGCAGATATGTGCATGTGTCTATCTGTTGGCAGGTATGTATGTGTCTGTGTGTAGCTGTGTATATCTGAGTATCCTTGTACCTCTCTATCTGTGTCTTTGGGCATGTGTCTGTCTATACTTGTGTGTGTCTCTCTGTGTGTATGTGCTGGTGTCAATGCATATGTCTACATGCATATGTGTGTCAATGTATGTTTATATACATGTGTCTTTATACATGTATGTATGTATGTATACAAATTGTGTGTCTCTGTGACTGTATATTGTGTATGTTTATAAATGTCTTTAAGCATACCGTGTATGTGTGTGTGTGATTCTGTGTCTCTGTATATGTGTGTATCTACACATGCATGTATCTTTATGTGTGTATGTGGATATGTTTGTATGTAATTTATGTGTCTCTATGTTTTTATTTGTGCATGTCCCTCTATGTGTACATGTGTGTCCATGCATCACTAGGTATATACATGTATGTATTTGTGCATGTCCCTCTATGTGTACATGTGTGTCCATGCATCACTAGGTATATACATGTATGTATTTGTGCATGTCCCTCTATGTGTACATGTGTATCTGTGCATCACTAGGTATATACATGTATGTATTTGTGCATGTCCCTCTATGTGTACATGTATATTTGTGTCTCTGTGTACAGGTGTGCTACCGGTCTCTGATGCCCTGGAACACGGGGCTTTTTCATCTTGTGCAGTACCAGACCATAATACTCAGTTCAGAGCGTCTTTGGGGGTGGCCTAAGTTCTCTCTGGCTGAAGCTGCCCCTTGTGCTGAGGTGAGCCCTGCTCTTCAGACCCCGTGGCAGGAGGGTGGCCCTGCAGTTCTCTCCTGGAGGGAGCCCTCAGCTCTGTACAGAATAGGATCTACTTCCAGGTGACCCCATGCTGACCTTGACAAGGGCCTTTGGCTTAGACTGTGTGCTTATATAGCTTGTCTTGGGTACCATGGCCAGCTAGCACCACTGTATTTGGGCCCAAGGTAAAACAGAATATCATGGTGGGAATATGTGGTAGAGAAAAACAGTCTCTCTCACTGGCCACAGGGAAGATGAAAAGGAGCAAGGAACAACTCCCAGGAACATACTCATTGCCTACTTCCTCCAACTAGATTCTGTTTCTGGAACTTTTCCACCACTTCCTAATAATATTCCCAAATCATTAGTGGGCTGAGACATTAACTAGCTCAGAGCCCTCAGGAGCCAAGCATCCGTCCCTGGGTGGCTTCCCTAGCTCATCATTCTCCATCCCAATTTCCGTGTTTCTGATCAGCGTACCAGTGAGTTAGCCCTAGGATCACAATGGTGGAAACAGAATACACAAATCTATGCTCTCTTATAAGTAGGGATTCTTTGAGGTTCCAAGAAATAGAAAGCAACAGCCACAGGTGTCACAGACCCAAGACAGAATGTCACGTCTCGTCAAATTGCAGAAAGCTACTGATAGTGGGGTACCCAGCCTCAAATGATCAAATGATAGGTCCACAGTGTTGTCCTATGTCCAAGGCTCAGGGGACACGGACAAGAAACAGAAAGATTGTAAGAACTGGAGGACCATATGTCTCCTGCAGGAAAGTATCTTCTGTTTGTAACAGGGAAGGCACCCATGAAATCTCAACAGCATGATTGCTTGAACAAGACCTGCATAATGACGGTACCAGCCGATGTGCCAACGTGGTTGTGGGAACCCCTGCCTAAACGAAGAGCTGTAGGCAATTAATGGCTACAGAGAGGGAGAATCTGTCCTCTCCGGGGATGTCAAGGGGTCAGCCCTAAAATCATATGTATATAAGTACACTAAACAGATTTGGCAGGCTACATTCATATATATTTTATGTGTGTATACATATAACAATAAAAAATAGAGATTCAGAGAAAAGAAAAAAGGACACCAAGCTAGGGGAGAGTCAGGGATGTATGGGGTGGATCTTGGACAAGTTGTGAGAAAAATACATTTTTGGAGATTCTTAAAGAATTAATAAAATATAATCCTTAAAAAGGAAAGAGAAAACAAGCTCACATTTGCTGGAACTAAGTCATAAATAGAAGTGTATTAACCTCAGCTGTCATATCCAGGCATAGGGACCTTGGCTTCAGGAGTGGTTGGAGTCTAGTGAGCCTGTCTCTGTCTCTATTCTGTGTGCCCTGTGTCTGTGAGTCAGCTCTCCCCTTATGACACCGAGATGACCACCAGCAGGACCAGTCTTGTATCGTGAAGGTGTCCATCCCCGTGGAGGCCTCGCTAAAATCTCAGGTCTGGATGACTGCCTCACTTGAGAGTGGCTGTAGAACCTCACTGTGGGACCAGAATAGATAGATGAATAGAATAGAAGTTCTCGTGACGTGGAGATGAAGACAGTGCTGGGTTGCAATCGGCATCCTTGGGCTTTCAGGTGAGGTTCTCCCTTTTGTCTGTGTTCTAAGGCCTTTCACCTCTCTTTACCAGACCTCCCTTTGCAGACAATAGTATGAACCAGGCCCCTGGGATCTTTCTGCCTCCCGAATAGATTACATCATTCTAGGTCTACAGATGTCTCTTCATGCAGGTCTGTTGGTATGTTCATGGCTCTGCCTGTTCATGGCTCTTACTTGGCAACTTTTGTCTGCCCCTAACCCTGCCTGTCCTTAGAAGCCTGACACAGACATCTTGCCCTTTAAATACCCAGGCCAGGCTGGCCTCAAACTCACTAGCCTCCTGCCTGTATCCCTCAACTACTGGAATTACAGGATGGTGTCACATACCCAGCTTCCCGCGTCTTTAATGATAACCCCAGCCAGCACTGCCCTTGGCACACTGTGGATTTCCTCACTGTTGAACTCAGTTTCACTCGGACAACGTAATGAATAACACAGACTAAAATCTCAGTCAAATAGATGGGTAAGTCCCTAACCACTCAGAGCTCTGAGCTAGCTTGAATGGAAAGGAAATAAAAGGAGCATGCAGAAGATTCAAGACCCTTCATCTTTACCTTCCCTGATAGTATAACAGGATAGGGGTGACTAGAATACCTTAAAAAAAAAAGGCCTCAAATTGCCACCAAGGACAAGGAGATTCTGTGGCCTGCACTATTAGCTCCCACCCAGGTCCTGAGTCACTAGGGAAATGTGAAGCCTCCATTCTGCAGGTCTCCCCACACACAGACTACGAGAGTGATAAAAAGACAGACATTATCTACATTCTAAATACATATAGGTTAATGAAAAGATCACTATATTCTGGTAATCCATAATTCTCCCAAGATAAAGGACTCCCTCCTGTATATTCGAGAGCCAATAGCCACTTGGTTTGGAGTGGCCTTGGTTTCAGCTTCTGGCTGTGTTTTGACATTTCAAATTTGTAGAGGTCATGTGTGCAGCGGGAATGGCTTGCTAGAACACTGATGATAATATTCCTGGCAGGCGCAGGCTCTGGAAATTCCGGTTTCATGATATCTCATTATCTGCAGGTGCCATAATGGGAAAGGGAATGCAGAGCTGTCAATCACAGAGGAACGTTTGGAAACGCCACAGCCGCATAAAAGCTTTCGATGACTCTCCCCCCCCTCACCCCGGCTCAACGGAGCTCAGAAAGAGCGCCTTGCAAGCAGCTAGGCTGCATCAGGCAAAACGGCGTGGATGTGGTCATCTCATGGGGCTGGTATCACTGAGTACCAGTATTCTGAGTCTCAGGAAGATGTCTCTGTCTGCAGAGGAGGTTCAGGTTCCCTGCATCACATCAACCCTTGGCATCTCTCTGCTAAGGCCAGTCCATGAGGCACCATCTGTGACCTGGTACCAAAATCTAGAAGCTGTTCTGTGCTCTCTGAAGTCTTTGAGAACCTGGTGAAGCAGTAGGGTCCGAGACAGGAACTTTGAGAATGCGAGGTATTTATTGGTTGGGGGAGCTTGCAAATTGGCTATCAGCAGAGGTGTGATTTATGTGCCCTGGGAGCCTTAGGTGAGGCTTTGGTTTTTTTACATTGTTGTTTGACCCCTTCCCAGGATTAACTTGGGTGAGTTTCAAAAAATTCTCAAAAGATGGACTGTAGAAATGACTTAGCAGTTAAGAGCACTGCTGACCTTGCTAAGGACCTGGGTTCTAGTCCCAGTTCACACGTGGTGGCTCACAGCTATCTGTAACTCCAGCTCCAGAGGATCTGACTCCCCCTCTGGCCTCTATAGGCACTGCAGGCAAGACATACATATAAGCAAAACACACATACACATAAAATAAAAAAATTAAACTCAAAAATAGTGAAAAGAAAATATTTTAAAACATAATTAAATGTGTGGGGCTATGAGGAATAAACAAGTATTTTTAAATCATTTAAAAATTAGTATACAGGGCTAAAAGATGGTTAAGAGTACCAACTACTCTTAAGAGAGAGGACCCAAATTAAGTGCCCAGCACCCATGTTTGATTGACTCACAACCTCCTGGACCTCCAGCTCCAGAAGAGCCAATGCCCAGGGCCTCTTTGGACCCCCTCACTCACAAGCACATACTCACCTGAACACACATACACTTATTTTTTTTTAAAAAAATCTTAAAATAATAAAAATTAAAATTAGTATTCAGCCAGAAATGTGGATTTTTGCCTGGAAGGCCAGCACTCAAAAGGCTGAGGCAGGAGGATTATGAATTAAAAACTTGCTGCACTGTATAGTGAGACCCTATCTTAAGCATGACATGACAGACTGAAGCAATGTTTAGACAGGAAACTGGTAAGTGGAACACAACAGCTCAAGCATTCAAGGCTTCCCCAACTTCTCTATATGAGGCTGGCCTGGGCTGGGGCATTGCCCATTCCTTCAGGGACATAAAGGACAAGACAGAATTCAGGAGTCTCCTCAAGGGATACATTTCTCAAAATGTGAACAAGTATACAACACTCCACACAGACTGACAACTGGGACTGTGGACACATGCACTCCCAAGAAGGACAGGGCTCACTCAAAAAACTGAGAGCTGAGTGGGGGCTCCGTGAGCAGAAAGGGCCACCGCTGCCTGTCTCCTTTCTTTCCCCCTCTCCCTGCCGTTTTCAAGTGGCAGCTATTCATTGTCGGTGAGATTTCAGCAGGAAGAAGTCGCTGGCAAGGCCCGCCAGCTTTGTTACGAGGTTGGACATTCACACTTGCCTTCTCAAACACCACGCGCGGTCGCCGGCTCATTGTGACAACTCATGGACATATGGCTCATTTTGATCATAGTGACCCCCACGAAGTGCTTCATTCTAAATAACTCTGGCAACGTATTTAGATTTCTAAGGACAATACAAAGAAACCTCACTCATGACTTAGATGCCTAATTGGCAGGATCTCCAGGGACAAGCAGAAGCTCCCCTCAGAAGGCACAACATCAGGCGGCCAAGTCCAGAACTTGCTGGAACCACAAGACAAAGCCGATTTGTCTGCCACGGAAGAATTTCACTTACGGGATTGTTTTTCCTTTCTGACAGGATGCATGGTTTTGTTTTTAATAGAGTCACTTCCCTTTCCACCCTCCTTCCTTCCCTCTTTTCCTCCTCCCTTCCTTCTTTTATCCCTCCTTCTTCCATCCTCCTCTCCCTCCTCTTTGTCTCTCCACGCCCTTTCCACTGAGTTGTAATTGGCTTTGTGCCCTGCTGAACGCTGCTGAGGTCTCGTGAGCTTTTCTCAGGATCCTACCTGTGGGAACAGCTGCCTTTGAAGGCTGTACTCAAGGCCTAGCAGGAAGGGGACCCCTTTTAACCTGGAGGTTAATGGGTTGGGGTTGTTGTGCGTGGCATCTCTCCTTACCCAGGCCCCCCATTTGCACTCCAGGACAGAGTAGGCAGGAAGCAGCAACTGCTATGGAAAATTATGAAAAATGCTCACATGAACTCCCTCGGCAGAGATGTGCCTGTGTCTAGGACAATGTCACTGGCTGTTGGAAAGATCAGGGCGTGGGTGGGATAGAGATGGAGATGAGTAGGGGAGACGGGAGTACCCATGCCATCCTCTTTCTCACTTGGTGATGCGGAGGGAGGGGTGGCAAAGCAGCTCAGAGCTAAGCCAAAGATACAGGGTGAAACTCCGGGCCCGCCATTTAATTGTCTCTCTTTGCCTCAGTTTCCTCTATTGTAGAATGATTTTAATCACCCACACAGGGGAAGAGCAGCCCTAAATGGCAGAGGTGATGTGGGTGGAGGACTCAGTCCAGCCGGGACATTATTTAATAAAGAAGAAACATAAAATTCTTTACGCTGAGTCAAAAACCTAACATCCAGCGGTAGGCGAGGTGTTTCGGCTATTAAGGACATTTACTGCTCTTGCAGAGGACCCAGGTATATTCCCCAGCATGCACGTGGTGACTCACATCCACCTGTAACTCCAGATCCTGGAGACTTACTGCCCTTGAACGGCCCCCACAGGCTCCTGTACAAATGTGGTGTTTAGGAACTCACAAGGCAAATGCATACACATGAATAAAATTAATAAAATACAAATCCTTAAAAAAAATCTAAGAGCTGTCTAAACGGAACTTGAGGTGGATGGGGAAGAAGTGAGCTCTGTGCTCTCAGAAATGAACAAGCAGAGAGAAAATGGCAGAATGTCAGTGCTTTGGTTACTTTTCTATTATATTATGAGACACAAAGACCTACAGAAGGCAAGCTCCAGAAGAAAGAATTTATTAGGACTTACATTTTCAGAAGGTTAGAGTCCCTGACCATCATCGTGGGGAGCATTGGCGGCAGGCAGGTATGGTGCTGGAGCAGGCGCTAAGAACTTACATCTTGACCCACAAAGGTGAAGCAGAGAGAGCTAACAGGGAATGGCATGGCATAAACTTTTGAAATCTCAATCCACCCTCCACCTCAGTAACCCACCTCCTTCAGCAAGGTCACACCTCCTAATCCTTCCCACTCCAACTGGGTTCCAAGTATTGAAACATACAATTTCTCTGGGAACCGTCCTTATTCAAACCACCGCAGTCAGAAATCCTTTGTGTTAGATAGGCTGGAAGAGCATTTATAGAACTTCATTCTCATTCTATACTGAGCTCTGAGCATACTGACAAAAGGACCAGGCCCTGTGGATTTAATCTCTGTGTGCATATGTGTGTGCATGCTTCTGTGTGTGTGTGTGTATGTGTATATCTATGTGTGTGTGTGTGTATATATGTGTGTATGCACTCATGTTCCCCTCTTGTGCACAGATACATTCCTAAACAAGACAGTCAATGAGATGTGCAGTAATTACAGTTTTTTATAAAATGAATGAGAAAATAAATTTTATTATTATTATTATTAATATTATTATTATTGCTATGCTGGTGAGGAAACCCAGGGCTTTGTACATGCTGTGCTTCATTCCTAGCTCTGTGACTCCATTTTAGCCCACACCACAGAGACTGGACTCCATGAAGGTCCAGCACAGTGACCACCTGAGCCCTCATTCTCAAGCACAGCAAAGAAGGGCATGGTTGGGCCTCCCTGTTCCTCCGGGGGCAGCCAGAGTGTTAATCTCTGAAAGCGACTGACATGGATGCCGTATTGGATCACCCCATGGTGAACCACAAGGAGAGGGATCACTGCTATTAAAGAGGGAGGTGGTGGTAGATGTGGTCTTTTAGAAAACATATTTGCTCATTTCAAGGATGTGTATGTTTGTGCACCGCATGCTTGCAGGAGTCCTTGAGGGCCTGATGGGGGAGCTCACCCCTCTTGACCTGGACTAGCAGGTATTGAGTCTCCATGTGGGTGGTGCTGGGAACCGAACTCTGGTCCTCCTCATAACTGAGCCACTGCTCTAGGCTTCTCAGTTATATTCCTGTTCTTCCCATTTTCCAGTTTCTCTTGCTCTTTGATGCCCTTTTGTCTTCCTTCCCGTTCATTCTTCTGTCTCCTATTCCCTTCTGTACTCTGAATTTGGAGTGTCCTTCAAAGGCACAGGGTTGAAGACATGGTACCCAGGCTTATGCTACTGGGAGGTGGTAGCAGCTTTAAGGGGTGGAGACTACTGGGGGGCATTTTTTACATCTCTGGGTCCAGGGTTTCACAGAAAGTTATGGGGCACGGGTCCCTTCCTGTCTGTGTTCCTTCTTCACCCCAAAGTGAACAAATTTTGCTTTCTCTTGCTCTCTGGTTGTGACATAATACCTCATTACACAGACCTGAAAGCAACCAACCCAATGGGCCTTGTGTAGAAACAGCTGTAAGCTGAGGTAAATGTTCTCGTTATAAGTTGATCCTCCATGACAGGGATGAGAGGCTGACAGAACCCTCCTGGACCCTATCCTACTGTCCAGCTTTGAGAAACATATCAGCTGCCCTCAAACAGGTTTGAACTTATATGTCAGAGGGTTAGACCTCAATCCTATCCCATGGTGCTTTGCTGATTGGTGGAGAGACGCCTGTGCAAACTGGCCAGGAGGAGGAAACAGCAAGACTCTTCCGAAGCACCGAACTCGCCCCATACATGCAGACAGTGGTTGAGTTTGCCACAGTAAGTATCCAGTTCCCTATCAGACCAAATAAGAAAGCACTAAATGGTTTTTCCCCATTAGTTGGGTTTGATTCTGAAGTTTTGACACATCATTCTTCTGCCTCAAACTGCATACAGTTTGGTGTTAGATTGTCAGCTAACTTCCATCCAAGCACAGCATCCTAGGGCTGCCTCAGACGCTTGCCTCCTTTGGATGTATTGGGCATGGTTCTCCATGCTCTTGCCCACCCATCCTCTCCCAGCCTGCTGCTTCTCCTGACCCCATGTCTGTGGCCCCTGACTTCATAAGAAAACCTGGAAAACTGTCACATGGCTAAAGCTAATGGTTCTTTTGTACCTCATTGTTTTTATGTTCTTATTTATGTGTGTTGTAAAGCTATGAGAAGGTGATTTTAATAAAGTTTCTACCAGGTTGCATGTGCCTAAGAGAGCTACTAAGCACCTCTGAATCTCAAGAACAGGAGGAGCAGCCTGTAGAGATGGCTCTGAGGCTGAGTGTGCACTGGCAGGGCATGGGACAGCAGTCAGCTTTCCTGTATTCATGCTAAGCAGCTACAGCTTCCTGTGGCTCTAGCTTCAGAGATCCGATCCCCATTTCTAGATTCCATGATCAATCACACACACACACACACACACACACACACACACACACACACACACACTCATATAAATTAAAAGAATATAAAATTTAAAAATGAGAACAGTATAGAGAATCATTATGGATGAAGAATAAGAGGCAAGGTATGTCTCTATGTATGTGTATATATGTGTCATGTGTGTGCCTATGAGAGTGTGCATCTGTATGCATGCATGTTCATGCAAGTATATGCCTGACTCTGAGAGTACGTGTTTGTGTATAATACAGACTGATGAAGGTCCCCTTTTCTTTCCTCCTCTCCCCTTCCCTTCCTCCCTCCCTCCCACCCACTCTCCCTTCTTTTCTTCTTTTCTCTTTTTCTTCCATTAAGAAAGGGTGGAGAAGGGCTGGAGAGATGGCTGAGCAATTAACAGAACTTTCTCTAAAGAGGTGGAGTTTGGATCCCAGCAGCCCCATGTAACAAGCCACACGTCCCTCAAATTCCTGTAGCACTAGCTCTGAGGGACCTTACACCCTCTTCTTACCTTGATGTTTACTCTAGCACACACATGTGCACATACGCTCATGTGGACACAAATACATACACAACAAAAATAAATAAAATAAATCCTTAAAAAAAAAAAAGACCTCGAGGCTCCACTGCCAGTCAGAAAAGCAAAACCAACTGATCACTTCCCGTCATGCTGTCAGAAAGAACGGCCTTCTCTTTTTGTGAGCATGAGATGGAGCAGCTGGAAGTAACTCTGTTATTTCTGACTCAGGCTCCCCACATCCCAGTCCCTCCAGGCGCTTGCCTAGCCTTCCTTTGCTGCCCTCCCCCTAAGGGCTTCCACACCTCAGAGGGAAGTCCCATGTCTCAGTCCCACTGGGGATCACGGGAACTCCCCACGTTATGAAACCCTCCCCGTGGGGACTCCCTGACACATATTTTCCTTTTAAATGTTTAAACCGATTGATTCTTTCTGACAACGTTTTCATACAGGCTTTCTCTGCCTAATGAATCTGAGCCTTGGTGAGCGGTGTGTGATTGACAGAGCCACAGACTGATGGCTTCCAGCTTCTTCCGAGACTAGGGTTGATGGCAGGCTGTTTAGGCCCAGGTGAGCAGGGAATGAAGGCGGGTGCTTCCATTACAGAGCAGGGTTGTGCTTGCTTGTCTGCAGAACCCTCACAATCACTTCAGACTTTTGGCTAGTCCACAAACATTTCTTAAGACTCTAAGACTTGGACCGTGGGTGATGTCAAGATGCTCCACAAGCTAAATATGCCCTTTGCCATCACAGAATTCCGACTTGGAATGTTGGAGGTGAGGAGAGCTGACTCCAGAGGACACTAGATGCAACTGTCCCTAGACTTGCTGACAGGAGAGGAGCAGCTGACCAGAGTGCCCCTGCAGATCACAAGACCTCCAATGTAGTAATAAGGAGCGGCGGGGCTGCGTCCCCAACACCCCAGCCGCCTGCTCGGCTAGCTTTTGCCCCGAAATAACAACACACAAACTGTATTCATTTAATCACTGCTTGGCCCTTTAGCTCTAGCCCTTACTGGCTAATTCTGATATCCCGATCAACCCATCTCTAATAATCTGTGAGCGCTGGTCTTACCGGGAAGATTCTAGGTCGGAGCTTCATCGCATGTGTCTGCCCGGGAGTGGGGCATGGCGTCTCTCTGAGGTGTCTGCCCCCGAGAGGAGAGCTGTCGAGTCTGAGCTCACTTCCTCTTCCTCCCAGCGTTCTGTTCTGTTTACTCCTCCCACCTATCTTCTAACCAATGAGGACCAAGCAGTTTCTTTTTATTTAACCAATGACCTTCCTCCATCACTCCAACAGGGAAGATGGGGGCAATGAAAGGTGCTGGCCCTAATGGATGATTTTGCCAAGAGGACCCCTCATGCAGACACGCATTCTGCTCTGGGTGAGGGATCAGGGATAGAGGGACACTGTGATGCTGAGCTGAGACTGGAGGGCCACTGAAGTAAAATATCAGGAGAGTCCATGAAGGGTGTGTCCAAATGTTTGGGATTTATCCTACTGCCAAGGTAGTTAGTAAACTTTCCCAAGAAATGGGATGGCAAGTGGGAAATCCTGCTTGCAAAGACCTTTTTTTTTCCTTTTTATTTTTTATTTATTTATTTATTTTGCAGCACACATGATGGCAGATTAGAGAGGGGGAATTCAGGGAGTTGGAAAGATGGTTCAGTGGTTAAGAGCACTGACTGCTCTTACAGAGGTCCTGAGTTTATTTCCCAGCACCCATTGCATGGCAGCTCACCACTGTCTATGGTGGGATCTGATGCCCTCTTGGGGCATAAAGTTGTACATGCAGAGAGAGGGGACGTCCAGAGACTGAGAAAAGGGGCCTTAAATAATGAATGGGTGAAATAGCTGTGTGTCACTGTGACCTGGCAGAAGTGGCTTGAGGGATGAAGGCTGTGTCTTGGCTCATAGTTTCAGAGGGTCCAGTTCAGGCTTGCTTGACTGCGTATCCTTGGACAGAGCATCATGAAGGTGGGCTGGAGGAGTCTCCTCACTGCACACAGCAGACAGGAAGCAGGGGAAGGCGGGCATGACTCCTGTGTGACTTCCAAAAATACACTTCTAATGTTTTTCCAGCTGGTTGCACTGCCTAGTTCCCAGAACCTGTATAAACAGTGCCCCTGCAATTGTTTAACATGTGAGTGTAGTGGAGACTTCAAAGTTAAGCCATAATCATCACATGCAGCAGGTTCATTGAGACGCTTTAAGGATTTTCAGTGTTCCAGTTCTGGGAGCAATTAAACTGAGGAAGGTTCTCCTACTGGAGACACATACATTTTAGAAATAGTTATTTTATTTTTAAGTCTCTCTCTCTCTCTCTCTCTCTCTCTCTCTCTCTCTCTCTCTCTCTCTCTCTCTGTGTGTGTGTGTGTGTGTGTGTGTGTGTGTGTGTGTGTGTGTGTGTTGATAGGAGCATATGAATGCAGGTACCTTGGGACCATAGATAGGTATCCAATCCCCTGGACCTAGAGTTACAGGAGGCTCTGAGCTGCTTGATGTGGCTGCTGGAATCTGAATTCAGGTCCTCTGGAAAAGCAGCATTTTTCTTAACCACTAGAGCTATGCTTCCCTTCCCTGAAGATGGGTAAGTTAAAGGAGGCACTTATGATGGAGATGGGTAACTAATGCAGGACTCATAGGAGAGGCGGTTCCTTTCTCTCTTACTACGTCATCGGGAACCAATGAGCTTGGTAAAGGCCCCACTGATTAAACACAGGTAATCAGTCTAACACTGTGATCCAGTAGGGGTTCAGGTTTGGACTTAAGCCACAGGTCAAGGCTGAAGACCCTTCAGATTCTATGTAGTAGGGGGACTAGCATGGATACTTTTTCACATCGTAACGTAAAATGCAGCCACACTATTGGTGTTGACCGCATGCTGGTGTCAGACAGTCTCTTTAGACTGTGGACAGCAGCTCCCCACCAAGTCCATCCTCAGAACTGTTCTTCTACCATGTCCTGGTCTGGCTCTTGGACCAAATGACAGCCATGTGTCCAGCCAGGCTGAGCATCTGTTTGAAAAGAACATATCTGTAGCTCGTAGACTTCCCACCCAAATACCTCAAACCTCATCAAAACCACAAAAGGGTGTAGTAATATGGGGCGGCGGCAGGGCTGTGTCCCCAAAACCCCAGCCGCCTGCTCCGGCTAGCTTATGCCCCGAAATAATTACACACAAACTGTATTCATTTAAACACTGCTTGGCCCATTCTCTTCTAGGCTAATTCTCACACCTGGACTAGCCCATTTCTAATCAACTGTGTAGCGCCCCTAGGTGCGCTTACCGGGAAGATTCTAGCCTAAGTCCATCCTGGGTCGGAGCTTGGTCATGGTGTGCGTCTTCCCTGGAGCAGGTAGCATGGCGTCTCTCCTGCGTCTGCTCCCGAGAGAAGAGCTGTGGAGTCTCTCCTCACTTCCTCTTCCTCCCAGCGTTTTGTTCTGTCTACTCCTCCCACCTATCTTCTAACCAATGAAAGCCAAGCAGTTTCTTTTAATTTAACCAATGACCTTTCTCCATCATTTCCCCTTTTTCGGTTTAAACAAAAAAGGCTTTAACTTTAACATAGCAAAATTACATATAACAAAACAGTTATCAAGTAAAAGTTACATCAGAAACATTTATACATATAACAAAATTGACCGTAAATCTCTATCAATAAAGCAAAATCTATACTAATGCAAATTATTCATATGTATATCATATCCCCCTTTAAATGTAAAAGAACATCTATAAACCATATTTGGGAACATGGGCGCAGTTTTTTCTCTCCAAACTGCTTCCTGCTGAATGGGGGCGTCGTTAATGATTTTAGGGTGTAACCTGTGTGCCAGGTTTCATCTCAGTTGGCAGTTGAGCAAAGCAATTTTCTGAAGATGTTCACAGCAACCCTTCAGGAGGACGTGGTCCATCATACCAAATCGGAATAGAAGAAATCCATAGAGTCTCATCCTCTGTGAAAACAAAAGAAGACTCTCTCCAAAGCATCATATCCTTAGACCCAAATTC
This sequence comes from Microtus pennsylvanicus, assembly GCF_037038515.1. NCBI lineage: Eukaryota > Metazoa > Chordata > Mammalia > Rodentia > Cricetidae > Microtus > Microtus pennsylvanicus. The sequence goes on along the minus strand of NC_134579.1, from coordinate 130,135,412 downwards.
TGAAATCGTAATACCCTTATATCCATTCTGGTTTAGCTTGGCAGCCCAGGTAATGAAATGTCTCTCTGTACTTAGCTCCTTCACAGTTAAAAATTTTAAAGAAAACACAATGTACATAATCCAGACTCTTTGTGAATTTTTCATTTTTACGCAGCTTAGTTTTACTCTATCACTTTACTTTATTCTGTCTCTTTAAAGACTTTACTTTTACTTTTTTTTTTTAACCATTAACTTTATTCTCTATATTCTTTTTCTTCTCTCTCCCAAGCCTACGTACATTCATCCAACAGTGTGACTCATTCAGTGGTCTGAATCTGTCCTATTGTGAATCTGCAATTTTTTACTATCCAGGAGCACTTTTGATTTACGCCTTTAAATCACTAGGCGCTTAAGAATCCAAGCTGTGACATTCCTAGGTTAACTTTTTGCTTTTTGAGCGTATATCTGTAGACCTGGAATAACCCTGTAGACCAGGCTGTCTTTGAACTCTCAGAGATCCGCCTGTTTCTGCCTCCCAGGCACTGGGATTAAAGGCGTGTGCTACCATACCTTGAAGTCACAGAGGTCTATCTCCCTGTGCCTCCCAAGTGTTGGGATTAAAGGTGTGTACACACAACAACTCTCTTCCTTTTCTTTTTTACTTTAAGAACTTTAACTTTTAGCTTGCGTATATTTTTAACACACTTTAAACCATTCAGAAATTTTCTCTGTCTTTGAATCTCTCTTTACTGTATATCTCTCTTTTTCTGACCACAAGAGCCTTTAATTTACCAAGCAATATCAGTAGGACTAAAGGCGTGGCTTTGCCAGCTAGATCCAGTCCATTCCTTAGCTTTCCAGCCTCCTGGCGGATATACAGGCTGCAGCCATGTTTATAGCCACACCTCTATGGCATTCAAGGTCCCTGCCAGCCAGCAAGCTACAACAGACAACACTCAAATCCTCTCTCGGTAGCCGGCCCTCCTGCCTCAGACAGTCAGAGTTTTCCCTGGCAGGATGGCCCAGAAAGCCGGCATTTTTAAACGGCAGCTTTTTTCCTGCTATGGCTGAAAACCGAAAAGCATGTGTTCATCTTTTCGTCAACACCATTTAAGTGTTTCGTGGCAGGACCTCTTAATGAGCTGCAGGTTTTGCAGCTGAAGCTGAGTCAGGAAGCCTCTCTTAGATGAGAGCGCTTCCTTGCCTCTAGCAAGCAGAGTAGACCCAAGAAATCGCTACTATCAATAAAACATGCTTTACTCTTTCCCAAGCTTTTTCAGGCTTTCTGTGGATTCAGTTGGCCACACGTCTGGGCGCCATTTGTAGTAATATGGGGCGGCGGCAGGGCTGTGTCCCCAAAACCCCAGCCGCCTGCTCCGGCTAGCTTATGCCCCGAAATAATTACACACAAACTGTATTCATTTAAACACTGCTTGGCCCATTCTCTTCTAGGCTAATTCTCACACCTGGACTAGCCCATTTCTAATCATCTGTGTAGCGCCCCTAGGTGCGCTTACCGGGAAGATTCTAGCCTAAGTCCATCCTGGGTCGGAGCTGGGTCATGGTGTGCGTCTTCCCTGGAGCAGGTAGCATGGCGTCTCTCCTGCGTCTGCTCCCGAGAGAAGAGCTGTGGAGTCTCTCCTCACTTCCTCTTCCTCCCAGCGTTTTGTTCTGTCTACTCCTCCCACCTATCTTCTAACCAATGAAAGCCAAGCAGTTTCTTTTAATTTAACCAATGACCTTTCTCCATCAAAAGGGTTTGTCACTGTGCATAGAACATGGCGAGCAAGAGCCATCCCAGGCTCTGGGAGCTTGCAGGCATCTTCTGTCCCCAACCCAAGGGTGCTGTTGTTGACCTCTGACACGAGCTGGGGGCTCCTCCCACATTTTAGGGGCAGGAGGCAAATTGTTTCCTTTGATGACATATACAGAGGATGCATGGCCATTGCGTTTTAACAGATGATCTTAAGCCTGTGTTAATTTGTCGTGATTTTTCCCAGTAGTCGCTTCCTTCCAATCACAGAAACCTGCTGCCTTTTAGGATTTAAAATAGGACAGGGGTGAGCAGCGCCTGCTCCACCCATTGATGCTCAAAGGGATTTCACCACAGAAATATGGGCAAGAAAAAAAATTAAAAGAAGAAGCTTCCAGAGACCTCAACCATAGTTCTAGGAGATACTGGAAGCAAGAATAAAATACCTCTGAAAGCTTCCTCCAAAGAGATGAAAGGAAAAGGGGCTTTCCCTGGGGCCCAAGGAAATCTGGCCCAAATACAGGGCTGGTCACAGCCTGTGTCCCAGGCAGCAGCTCAGACAGTGACAGGGCAGAGCCGTAAATTACAGAGTCCTCCAGGAACGGCACCAGGGAACTTGACATTTCGCATTTTCTCACACATTGGCAGCTGTCACCGCTGGTAACAAAATGCAGGCACTACCCACCGGCTCAATAGGTAGCCTGTCCCCCAGAATTTAGAAGCGCCATCTCTATTCTTGACAGTCCCATGTCCGGGGTCGCAGTTCCAGATGTAGTTTTGATAAGACAGAACAGCACACGTGTAGCGGGGAATGGTCTTTTGTGAATACCCGTGTTGGGTTTGGAATAGAATCGAGGAAGCTGACAGCTTGGGCCTGCACAGGTTTGGCGTCACAGCCTGCGTTCTTCTGTGCGTGTTCCCTCATTACTTAAATAGGACACTGTCACCGAGGGTGATGTGGAAAGTTGAGATAAAAGGCACACAGGTGCTTTGGAAACATCCGTCCTGACATAATTATCGTGTTTGGTTACAGATCCTGTGTGTGTGAGAGAGAGAAATTAGATGGTATTATATGTAATTGACAAATATATATGTGGCAAAAATATTATATAATTTAACATATGTACGACTGAGCCTGTTTTCCTGAGCATAGTGCCTCCATCAGTCGTAAGAAGTCTCACGGCTTCTTTATTTGGGATATGCTGTCACTGTATTCGTGAGGGTTACATTGACAAGTTATTAATGGAACAAAATCATTGGTACCCAGCTATAAAACATCCATTCGTTTACTCGATTTCATTTTGACTTCTTCTAAATCATAATTAAAGTAATCAAAACTTGAGCCCAGATTCCTCTTTTAAATAACATTTTTATTCTTTAAAAGGTCCCTGTGTTCATGTAGGACATGCTGACCGCCCCTGCCCACTGTCTACAACTTCCTCCTTCACCTCTCTCCCAGCTTCACGTCCTCTTTTTATTTATTTATGGTAATTATAGTCCAATTAATACCCATGTGCGCATAAAAGTGTGTGGTCTGCCCACTGAGGCATGAGCAACCCACCATGGCCATCTGCCCAGAGGAGAGTAACTTTCCTGGCTGAGAAAGTTTTCCTCAGTGGTCATCGACAGCATTTCCTCCATTTCCTCTGATATGAATAAGGCCATGGGGCTTCTGCCCTGCCCACACTGGAATGCTGACTGGCTTGATCTTGCACAGGTCCTGTGCAGATGGCCACAGCTGCAGTGAGTCCACGAGTGCCACGCCCTCTCACGAGTGCCACGCCCTCTCACGCCCAAAGGCAGTGTGTCTCGGCGCTCTTACCCATCTTCTTGTCTTACATTCTTTATAAGCCCTCTTGGGTGGTGTTCCCTGAACCTGCTCCAGGGGAGGTTGGTAGACAGCACACATATAATGCTGAGCACTCAAGAGTCACATAACCCCGACACCGCTAAGAAAGATGCTTCTCTCAGCAAGGTAGAGGGAGCCACACATTTATGGATAGAACTAAAACATTAGAATGCAATTTGGCAATGTGACCATGGAGCAAAATGGTCGTTGCCCTACTAAGACTTATAATTCCCAAATCATGGGCTTTTTTTTTTACTAGGTTTACAATATCAGACATAAAATCCCTCTTGTGAGTCAGGTCACACATCTAATTGGAAAGCAGTTGGGGACCTCTTACGCTTGTGCCACACATCTTCCCAACAGGTCAGTGTCATTGCCTGCATTTCTCCTTCTGGCAGTATGTAAGCTAGCCAGCAGGGAAGACATTTCCTGGTCAGTGCTAGCTTAGTTCTTTACGTCTTGGCAAGTATATGGTGTCTGCAGCAATACTCTTACCATCTAGTTATGGCAGATGATCTAGATCAATGATGATGTTCTCTGTTGTTTTAGATGCCTCCCTGACATATAACTCTCTCGGCCATAAGCAGTAATGTGCCAACTGTTTTATTTTCCGTACTGGCAATATTTCAAAGTACTCCAGTGATTGACAGTTTATCTTCAAGCCACATCAGAAACTATTAGGAACTGGGCGGTGTGTTCCATTTGATGGAATTTAAGACTAGACTCACCCGTTTTCTCTTGGAATCAGCCAAGCATTCTGTGAAGATGGGGTTTCTCTTGAAAGATAGCTTCCGCTTTAGGCAGATGGGTGGTCAACACACAAGAGGCAGTCCTCATACATTGGTTACTGAGGTCTCTTCAAACCGTAGAGGTTTTTGGCTCATCATAGTGACCTCACTTGTTCTGCCATCTTCAGTCACCTGTCGGGAAGGTGGAACTGTCTTCTTGTCCACACGCGTTGATTTCACCCTGAATTGCATCGGCATCCATCCGCAGGAATTCCCATCAACAACTCGGGTCCTGATGTTTAATTAACGTTCTCTGTTCTCAGCTGCCCCAGTCCTCATGACTCTCAACCAAGGTGAGAGTCTAACAAATGGATATGCTCCCACCCACAGGGCATCTGCTGGGTGAGGCAGTTACAGCAATGTAACAAACTATTTACTAAAAGCTAGTGTTTAGTGGCAGTGCTGACTCCGAGAGCCTGTGTTCGAATCCAGCACTCAGCTCACCAACAGGGACTTTGAAAATGCTCTACCATTGATTACGGGCTCTCCCTGAGACAGGAGAACAGTTATAACAATGGCTTAGCCTTGACTGGGTGCAGCATGCAGGCTCAATGATTCTTCCTCTTCTGTCCTCATGGCCATCAGCAGTGGCTATGTGACCATATGACTCCTCTGGGCTTTTTTGTGTTGGCTCAGGAAACTCTCGCCGCTGTCCAAGAGGTTGGAGCCACTGTGTCCTGTCCATAGATACAGACTTACATAGAAAAGTGGGAGAGAAAACAAAACATAGTTTCTGTGTCTTGCTGAGTCTGTCTTATTTTGTTCGGCATCTTCTTTTCCTGTTACAGAGATAAAGCACCACAACCAACGCTATGTAAGGAAGAAAGACTTCATCTTTGCTTATGGTTCCAGAAGGATAAGAGTTTACAATGGCAGAACAAAGACAAGGTGGTTGAAACGAAACTGAAAGCTTACATCTTGAACCACAACCATGAAGCAGAGAGAGCAAACTGTAAGCAAGTGAGGGATTTTTACACTCAAAGACTGCCTCAGTAACAGACTTCCTTCACCCGGGACCTCACCTCCTAAACATCCCCAACAGGTTCACCACTGGGAGCCAAATGTTCAAGTTTGGAAGCCTATGGTGGTCACTCTCATCCAAAACACCACAATGATGGTCCCCAATTCCATTCATTTTTGTGTGAATGTCAAATGTTCGTGCTTTTCTGCATCAGCACAATATTGCATTGTATATATGTATATTTAATATTATATTTTATCAATTCTTCTGTCAATAACATAGAAACACACATCTTTGTGGTGTGCTTACTTGGTTTCTTTCAGGTGGATGCTCAAGAGTTAGGTATGTCTAAATCATATAGAAATTATAATTTCAGTTGTGCAGGAACTCCCTGTAGGTATATGTTCCCACCAACAGTGTATAGGGGGCTCCTTACCTGAATCATCGCTTCCTTAATGAGAGCCATCCTGACTGGGGAGAGACAAGCTCTGTGCAGGAGCGGTATGTGCACTGTTCGTGTTTGCATCTCATGCCCTTTGCCATCTTTTTCATGTGTCTATGTGGTCTTGCAGCAGTTCTCCATGACATCATGGTAGCCCACTCCCCGATTCTCAGCCATTACCTTACTCTTAGACACGTAGCTTATTAGACCGTATCAATACTTTAATTAAAGCTCTGGCCAAAGCATGGTAATTGAATTGTAAGTTGAGCTAGGATTATTATTATTTTATATCACATTCTGGAAGCTAGTATTTTGTGCTCATCTGTGTTCTAAACATCACCTGTATTGATTTATGTAATCCCTTACTGATACCCAACTGGGTGGGAGCCACTGTTTCTGCAGGTACAGACAGAAAAACCAAGGCCTGGAAGATGAAATAATTTGCCTCATATCATACACACAAAGGAGAAACCAAAGTTAACTGGCTGAGTTCTAGAACTCTAAGTGCTAATTCTATTCTATCTGTGTAGTAGAGATGGTTTGTCGGCTCAGGGATGAAAGAAATGATAGGGATGTGGAGTTCCTATTACTAAATAGAAATGATTCAGAGTTAAGATTTCTTGGATGGGTCTTAGAACACCTTTGAATCTATGTGACTATACGAGGCCATCCCTTTCTTTGGTCGAGGCTTGCTATAGAAATGAAGATGATGATGTGGAAGGTCTACTATATGATCTTTATAGCATGATGTCATTCCCCTTGGCTGGAGTGTTCTGAGGGCTCTGCCTCCCTCAGCACTGAGTGTCTGTGGGATTATTATGAATATTGAGGATGCTTAGATTGAAAAGTTATAGATGGAGAATTTGAGAACGGGGCGCAATGAAAGTCATTGTGGATGTGAGGAAGGCTTCTACGCCAAGGCATAGAAGGAATGAGATTGAAAAGATGAAGATAAAGTCTCAGTGTTCAAATGAAGCAGGAAACGATTGGTCCAAGAAAGGGATGTCCCTTGGGGGCTGACATCAACACCTATGGCAATACTGAAGTCAGCAAAGCAGGCTTCATGCTGAATTCCCCTTGGCTGGAGTGTTCTGAGGGCTCTGCCTCCCTCAGCACTGAGTAGATGGCTTCTTGTAAACACAGAGATGAATGCGCACCAAAACAGATCTTCCAAATATCTCTCTTGTGTCCAACACTCTGCCAGCTATTGGACAAAGACAGGAAGCAGGCACCTTCATAGAAGGGGCATTTCAGGATCATGAGGACCTTTTGCTGGACACCATTTATCATCAGTATTTACTGGTGCTAGGACCATGACAACCTCTACAGGATTTTCAGCTTTCTTGGTGATGTTAACATCATTTTGAGGAGAAAGGTCTGCTTTCAGATTTGACAAATAAACCTTTGCAACGTGAATATCATCTTATAAGTGTCTCATTGTGAAGCCATGTGGGATATTTCTCCTCCTTGAAGAGGTTTCAAATTCAGGAAGCAGATAAGAGAGATCTTACAGGTGTGAAGGATTCTCTTCCAAGCTAACATTCCAGAAAAGGGCCAGCCCACCCCTAGGGAACAGATAAATAGGCTCTTGGAAAGAAAACACATATTCATTGCTTCCCAGGTCTGGTAAATGAGGGGATAATGCCAAGAAAGATGTCCAGGCTGATCAGTGGAAAACAAAGTTCAATGCCAAGGCCTTTGCTCTCTTCTGCTGTGGCATTCAATGCTCAGCCCTTGAGATTTTCCCAGGAGTGCTATTTCCAAAGTGCACGATTCTGATCCTGCCATTGTAGTGATGAAGTTGTATTCAGATATAAGCTGGTATTCACTGAGTGTCCATCACAAGCTGGGCTCTGCATAAATCTGCTTTGATCCAGAAAGGCATGCATGGAAGTCCTGATTTCATTAAGGTTTGCAAAATAAGTGTGCATGTGTCAGTTTCTGAAGTATCAGGATAAAGAACACACACACACTCGAATAGTAGATCTCTACCTTGAAGTTATAGCATTCTATCTTTTTAGGATTGGTTCAATTTTACACATTACCCACTTTTAAAAATAGATTTATTTTTATCATTTTAATTATGTTTATGTGTGTGTGTCTTTGTATGAGTATATGCATGTAAATGCAGTACCCACAGTGACCTGAAGGGGATGCCAGATCGTCTGAAGCTGGGAGTTACAAATTATTATGAGTGACATGGGTACCAGGAACTGAGCACTGGTCCTATGGAAGAGCAGGAATTAGTCTTAATTACTGAGCCATCTCTCCAGTCCCCAATTAACCTTCCCCATATCTCTCTCTCTGGGTTTCTTTTGGTCCTACCTTAGGGAACCCAGCCTTGAGTCCTCTAGTAGCCAGTTTCATGGCCTTCTTATACTGCTCCCGAATTAGCATAATCTCCTCATTACAGTTTGCCCATTGCATGGCAGATCTGGGCACCACTTTTCAGGCCCCAACCTCAAGAGTGCCAGAGTGCTAGCTTTCTGACGCTATACAAATTAATTGAGATAACAACTTATAAGGAGTGAAGTTATATGTTTTCACTCATAGCTTAGGAAGTTTGGGTCCATCATCTGTTGGCCCAGTGTGTGTGTGTGTGTGTGTGTGTGTGTGTGTTTGAGTTTCTTGGGGGCAGGGGGTATTGAGGAAGTACTTCATGACAGGAACATGTATTGGTGGTATAGGTGGGGGTGATAACATTACTTACTTCACAGATGCCAGGGAGACAGAGTAAGAAAATGAGAGAGAGAGAGAGAGAGAGAGAGAGAGAGAGAGAGAGAGAGAGAGAGAGAGAGAGCGCCTAGTATCTCCTCCTCCAAGAACACACTTCCAAAAACCTCACTTCTTCCCACCACGACCTATCTCTTAAAGGCCTGTCATTTCCAACACTGCCAATTTCTGGGACCTAACCTGGTGACCTGTTAATGTATGGACCTTAGGGGGTGAATATTCAAGACTCAACTTGTAGTGTCTAGACTGTGGGAAGAGACACGCTTCCGTCTGTCTTCCCCACAGTACTGGCTTTAAAAGACTGTGGAGCATCCACTCAACTGAGCCCTCCACCAGCACCTGAGGGTAGTGATACGTTACAGGTAGGCCACAGCCAGAAAAGGGGCCACGGGATCCACCCTGCAGGTACTTCCTTGAGGGTGTGCACACTGCTCCGAGCACCCTCATAGCTTAGACTTGAGTTCCACACTGAGTCCAGCAGTGATAGAAGCTGACTGACCCTCTTGCGTGGTTCCATCTGCTTCTTCTTGTTCTGCTGGCCTTTGAGGTGCATTTCCCCAGGCACTGGATTATAAGGAGAAGGCAGCACCATGTCTCAGGATGCCAGCCACCACTAGCAACCTCAAGCAAGACCTAGCAACCAAATGCCCCCAGCTAGCTTTGAGAGGACAGGTATCAACACTGAACTTGCTATCTAATTTACCTTATTTATCTTCTTGATGTAATGCCAACTCAGTGATTGCCAACATTCCTTGAGACTTCTTTATATGCCAAACAGTGATAGTCGACACCTATACCACACCACGGCGAGGTAAGATGTCATTCTACCTTTGCGACAGGGAATAAGACTTGTGAAAACATTACTTCTGCAGGGTCTCTTAACTGTTCTCCAGGGACAGGTCTTGGGGACCAGAGGCAAACATGTGGCCTTGCTGTATTTCCTTTTCTTGACATAGCACAAGGCCCCCAAAACCCAGGAAAAGGAAGGGATTGCAGATCACTTAATTTGTGTGTGTGTGCATGCTTGCGTGCAAGCGTGTTTGTGCGAGCTTGTGTTAGAACGAGCTATAAATGGCTGACATTTGAAAATCAAAATCGACATCATCGGAAGTATGAAAATAATAAGATGGTGGCAAATGGCACCTCGGAACATGTGAGCAATTTGCACAAGGAAGGAATGGGGGCCATTTAAAGCTAACAGAGAGATGGCTTCTCTGTAGTCCCGGATAAAAACTGCCGTATTCAGCGTTAGGGGATGGCAGTTTCTAAGCGTGGCCATTGTTAAAGCCTCCTTTTGATTATGGCAAATATGTTTCCCTTTCACAGTGGACTTTCCCACGCAAAGGAAGAAAGGTGAAGAAAATAGGCTTTGCATTCTGTGGCAAACGGTCTTTTCACACGATTGTCCTTGGGGCAGGGCACGTGCTATCTGTCTGCTTGCTTGTTGGCACTCGGCAGAGCCCCGCATGGCGCGGGGGTCTCCTCGGCTGACCATTGAGGCAGCTGATTATCTCCCAGAAGTGCATAATGTGTTGTGCCAACCAACTGCATTACCGCAAGCCCCTAAATTGTATTTGGACAAAGAATAATTGAACACTGGACAGAATAACAAATGCCCCGGTCAAGTTTGCTTCATGGGTTTATCATGTTGTATTAACATGATAGAAATATGAATACTTAAATCTTATCTCTAGTACACTTTATAACTGCATTAATCATTTACCGTATTATATATTTTTCATGTCAGTAAGATTGGGAGGAAAAGATTCAATTTCCACGGCACAGTCAAAGTGTTTCAGATAAGTAAGAGGCCAGGATGAAACCGTTTCAACGTGGCTTTCAATTGCAGACCCTATAAAGGGAAGGTTAGAATATATCAAGCAATATTAAGCGGGATCCTTTAGCCTTAGGGAAAATAAATCAACACATCGCTCTGTGCCATCATCTTGTTGGCCAGAATCAGATAAACACTTACAGACTTCTCTCTCTCTCTCTCTCTCTCTCTCTCTCTCTCTCTCTCTCTCTCTCTCTCTCTCTCTTTTGAATTTTGTGTGATTTATTCAAATAGGGCTGGTGAGACTTCCGTTTGCCCATTTGCCCAAACTTGATGCTTACTCTTGGCAAAACTTGATATCTGGTGTGTGTCTGGCAGGTGTATGTGGAGGTAAAGAGCACAATGACTGTATGACCTCTGACCTGCTGCTGGGTGATTGTCCCCTGGAGTGTGTCCTCCTTCCTCTGGGAATATTAGTTCCAAACAGGCACGGGTGACAATCACTCTCCTGGGCCTTGCAGAACCTTGAAACAGCCAGTGGGCAGGTGAAGGGAAGTTGTCTTCTTCTGCAGGTAAGTGACAGAAGGGACCCTAGTCTCCATGTGGCTAAATCCTCCAGAACCATGGCGACCTCAATTTAATCCCCAGCACAGACTTCATTCAAACAGACATTTTTCCCCCAAACCCGAACTTTGAAACATTCTAGAGAGGGACCAGAATGGACAGACTTTGCCTTAATTCAATTCGATCTATTTATTTAGAATCTGTTGGCCTCCAACTTGGCATCCTCCTGCTTCAGCCTTCCCAGCATTGGGATTTACAGGTGAGCACCACCACACCTGGCGATTTAGGCGTTTTAACATAACCTTCCTGAAGTCCCCATTCACTCTGGCTCCCCCTGGTCCCTTCCTAAAACGTCCAGTGAGAGTCTTGTCATGTTCCATGGGCCTTGGTGCCCTCCTCTTTACCCAGCAACGTGAAGCAGAGGTCACGACACAGAAGGGCTTCTTTCTCAAAGTTTGGGTGGGTGGGTGGGGGAAATCAAAACAGCAGGCCATAGAATAGAAAGGTGAACGGCAAAGACACAAATCACTTCCCAGTCACAAAAATTGCCAAAAAATAGCAGCTTGCAGCTGTGCACAGCAGGGACAGAAAACATTAAACACATGTTAAATAACAAATAGGAGACTTAAATACAGCTAAAAATGGACCTTATTCTGAATAAATCATGCAAGCTGCATCTTAACCATCCTGAGGAATGTAATGGATCATGTGAAATCTGCCAAATTTGTATTAAAAAAAAACCAATGGCCTATGCCTCTCCGCCTTTCAAGTGACATGCTGTTAGTTTGGGAGAATATTCTCCATTTCCTTCCCCTCCTTTGTTGCCCAGCACACCCACCCCCAACCCCAGCAGTGGTAAGACCGCAGCTGGCTTTAAGAGATGCGCTCTAGTTAAAGACAGGCAAGACATGCATTTGAATCAGTCTAGGTTTTTTTGGAAGGTGGGGTGGGGGTGGATGAAAACGATTTAATGCTCACTCTGCACTGCTTGGATGTCTCGTTGTTTGAGCATGCGAAGGCAGGTGTGGGCTCCTCACTTCAGTCGCTGTTACTTTAACTTTTGAATCGCAGAAGGCATTTTCTCAGCCATTTTTAACGTCCACTAACGCTCAGCCATTGGTACCAGGTCCAGAGGAGTTTTCCTTCCCATCTCCTTCGTTGTGTGATGCGGGAAGGGACATCCCTTTCTGTGTGACAAGAAGGCGCAATAAGTCTCTAGGCAGAGTCCTCGAATCAATCCAACCGGCAGAGTGTCTTGTCTTGAAATGCTGGTGGCCTGTGTATCTCAGTTCTCACACTCTCTGTAGGTCCCTCCGCTTGCCACTTCACAGAGAGCCACATTTTGGTGCATCCTGTGTTCTTCTTTGGAGATGGTGAGTGAGCACCGTGAAACGACACCCTTTAACTTGACCTTTATCGTGCTGTCCTAATAACACATCATGCTGCGGCACACAGACACAATTAGACACACACACAATACACACAAGTCTCATGCACATGCATGTCGCAGGCGTGCACACACTGGCTCATTGCTTAGCACAGAGGGAAGGGTCATGTGTGGTCAGATCCTGCCAGCAGCCTTAGGACTCTGCTGCTATGCGTGTTTGCTTGTCACAAGCCATCATTAGCCAAGGGTTTTAACATGAGCTGTGGAGAACATCGTGATACTGTGTGTTTGACCCCAGCAGGTGGAGAAAGGCTGAGTGGACCTACACTGTCCTCTGTCCCCCACATCTTATGCCAAGCTTTCCTCTTCACTTATAATATTCATAACACACTCTTGGCATAAACTGGAAAACATGGTTTTGAGGGCAAATCTATGTATATGAAAGAGAAAAAAGAGAAGGAACATTGAGGGGAAAATAATTGAAAACACAGAACACAGAACACCGAACAAGGGAAGTTCTTAAAGCTCAGGCTCTTGAGAGGCCTGATCTGTGTATTCAGGGGGCTGAATTCTCACAAGGCTGCTCTCTTCTGTGTCCAGAGACTTTTCTCCAGCCCTGCTGAAGCAGAAATCAGCAAAGTCAGAAGATGCCCTGACACACTAAAAAATGCCTCTCAGCCTTCTGCGTCCTGTGTTTCAAGGATATGGGTGAAATTACAGCCTGTAGTCATGTCTGAAATGGGAAAAGAGAGGCAGTAACGGAAAGAAGTAGGGGATTCTGGGGAAAGAGGTAAAAGTGAAAGGAGTAAAGCAGGAGGGAACTGAGGAGAGAAAGGCGAGACTGGCAGGAGGGCAGGAGGGAGATTTGATGCTAGTGTAGAATCCATTTAGCACAAGCTTGTCCCAGAAATGATGTTCCCGGGGGAGGAGTCCACAGTGAGCACCCACGTGCCACCATCGGTGGGGAGGGGTCCACAGTGAGCACCTATGAGCTGTCATCGGTGGGGAGGAGTCCACAGTGAGCACCTATATGACATCATCGGTGGGGAGGAGTCCACAGTGAGCACCTATATGACGTCATCGGTGGGGAGGAGTCTACAGTGAGGACCTATGTGCCGCCATCGGTGGGGAGGAGTCCACAGTGAGCTCCTACACGCCGTCATCGGTGGGGAGGAGTCCACAGTGAGCACCTATGAGCTGTCATCGGTGGGGAGGAGTCCACAGTGAGCACCTATATGACGTCATCGGTGGGGAGGAGTCCACAGTGAGCACCTATATGACGTCATCTGTGGGGAGGAGTCCACAGTGAGGACCTATATGACGTCATCTGTGGGGAGGAGTCCACAGTGAGGACCTATGTGCCGCCATCAGTGGGGAGGGCTCCACAGTGAGCTCCTACACGCCGTCATCGGTGGGGTGGAGGGGGCATGGGGTACCCTAGTGAGAAGCCTGTCCCCCAGAGAAGCTCTGGATCAAGCGTCTGTCCTCAGGGCCCCGGCTAAGGAAAATCAAAAAGCAACTGGGCTTGCTCCTTGGCAATCTCCTCCCTGCCCGCAAAAAATCCCCAAGCTGCCAGCCACCTGCCCCCCCCCCCAAGCCTACCCCAAAGACACATCCTTTTTGAATTTTCCAGTGGCATAGAATTTTAAGCGGCAGCAACAGAGAACTTTCTCTGCGATGTTGTGGCCCACCTCGACAACGCCTTATTTCAATACCATGAGAAAGAGGGAAGGATTACATTTTCAACAAAAATCTCTGAAGGCAACTGCATCTGAAACGCCACCTCATGGGGACTCAGTTTCCAACCTGCCCTCTTCTGTCCACGGCCATCAAAGCACGCCTAAGCCTTTGTCTGGTTGTACAGGTATTGCCAACTTAGGGCTCATCGTTTTGTTTTGTGCTTCTTTGAAAAAGCTTTTCTTTTCTACGATCCCTCCTCTAACTCGCCCGGTGTGATCCTGTTTTATTTTTAAGCCATCAATTACTCAAACTTTGGGTACCTATCTATCCTCAGCCATCTGGACCCCATACCTTATTTGAAAGCATGTTCAAATAATGACAACCTTCTTTTCTCAATTAATTTATGGGCTGCGGGGACCATTTTTCATTTGTTATCATGCACTTCCATTTGATCTCCCATATCTTTCTTCAGCATCTGCAAGCACAGTATATAAATCTTCCACTCCAGCATTGTCATGGTGTCCGAGATATATAGGTACGACTCCCTATTAGTTCCACAAAACTGACCTTAATTTCTAAAAATGGTATCAGATGCGAGGAAAGTTTGGTAAGATGATTTGTTTTGATTTACTTCACACCACTTATCTTTGAGTTTTCTTCCTACTTTTCTTTTTTATCTAATTTAGGCAGTAGAGTCTCGCAAGCTGGGTTACAGTATATCCATTACCTTCCGGCCAATGCGGCTCCGTAGAGGGAGATAGGGCTGGGAGATCTGGGCTGCGGATGATAATAAAGCGGCCCATGGACTGGCTTTAAGCCCATTTCTGTTGTTTTCTGCTTTGCTCAAGCTGACCTCCAAGTTCAACTATCGTTTTATTGCAGAAATGTGATTTTTTTTCACATGCCATGATGACACCATCGTACATTGGATAGCGGACTTGCACACTGAAATTAAGCATATAGCTTCAGACAGCCTTTCCCTTCGGTGGCTCAGGTGACTATCAAAGTGCTGGAAAGACACACAGCTCTAACTGTTATTAAGGGGAAGCTGCATTTGGATTACTTAAGGGCCGTGACTTACAGAACCTCCCTGCACTGTGTGTGTGTGTGTGTGTGTGTGTTGTTTTACATAAACAGACTTCCGCCCAAACTAAAGAATGCTAATTAGGCAAAAACCACGGCCAGATGTTTATTAACACTCTCAGGTTCCTGGGATTTGGAGAATATGCAGTTTTCATGAACTAATTTAAAAAGGGAAACACCTTTATTGGAGTAACAGCCAATTATAGTTGCCGACTTTGCCGATTCTCTTCTCTGCTGGTGGAACTAGGGGAGGAGGGGGTCCCTTCTAGTGGAGAGACGGATGGCGTCTGCCCACATCCTGGCATAGATGACTCCACACACATGCACACCCACCCGCTCTTGGGTGTGGCCTTCCAGCCACACACCAGCATTTCTCTGTGTGGAGTAGAGAAACAGACCCATGCAGACACACAAAACGAACCATGGACGGTTCTGTAGGCAGAAGCATTTGGTTTCTGTTCTCTCTCTCTCTCTCTCTCTCTCTCTCTCTCTCTCTCTCTCTCTCTCTGTCTGTCTTTCCCTCTCTCTCTCTCTCTCTCTCTCTCTCTGTCTTTCTCTCTCTCTCTCTCTCTCTCTCTCTCTCTCTCTCTCTCTCTGTCTGTCTTTCTCTCTCTCTCTCTCTCTCTCGCATGACCCACTCACTTATCATTTGCCTATTGGCCTGGAGACCTTCAGAGAGGACTCCATAAGCCGCAGAGTGCTGCCAAAATGCCGGTGAGTGGTGTCCCAGGAAGAGGGAAGCAGATCTCAGAGTGATGACTTCACTCTGGGCCCTGGATTCAAACCGTAGAGCCATAAAACAGAACAGCACCATATAAAACTCCGTGTTTCATAAGACAAATATTGCTGTATGCATTCTCGTCCCTTGTACTATGTTAACTGTAGAAAGAAATGGAAACAGTTTTAGTGACCCCCTGGGACCTATAAAGGCTATTTCTGAGTCTGAATCTTGCTGTTTAATTTAATCATTTATTATATTAATATTCAAATGGGCTGCATCTTATTAGCTACTGCAAAGATGTTAGTATGTCTGAAATAAATACCTAATTATGGTTTTGAAGAGAGAGCTTCTAAAGACTTGGGGATGTTTGTGCCTAATAGAACAGTTCATTTGCAGGTTTTTCTGCAGAAATCAGCAGTTTGAGGCTCCCCCCCTTTCTCTTTTAAGAAAATAAAAACAGGGATTGAAAATCTGAGAGGCTTCAAGAGCAGATCCGGGTTCTCCCAGCTTCCAAGCAGCCTTGAAACTGTTCTTTTTTTTTTTTCTCTGTGCGCCCGGGTGAACGTCCACTTCCAAATGCCCACTGCTCTTGGTTCAATAGCACATTAATACAATTAACTGTTTTAATCAGATGACCATGAAATTAGATATGTTCTTATTCAAAGGGGGAGGGGAACAAATGAGGAAATATATTTTTTGAGCCCAATATGCTAATATTTTTAACATGACGGTTTCATTATTTTCTATCTGCAGTCCCTCGCGCGTGCGTGCGCGCATTCTCCCTCCTTCCCTCCCTCTCAGCTCCCGGTGTGAAATCAAAATCTTATGTAGGTTATTGATTTTCACGTCCATGGACAATGGGCCACCACCAGCAACTCGCAGGACCCAACCCGCTCTGTTTGGGATCAGGAACCAAGGCATAAAGCCACATAAGCTCGGCGGGGGAGGGGCACGGACACCCAGCCCTGTGGCACGGTGGACTCCTCCGGGTGCGTCTGAGGCCAGAGCCTGGCAGGATCTGCGACGAGTCCATTTTGCTAATGCTCAGCATTAGCTTCATGAGGATGGATTGCGCCGCTGGCATAATATACACAAACGGTGATGATAAATTCTAAACTAAATGTACACACTGCATTTGGCGCAGTGGAGAAATTAGTGCTAAGTGCAGAAGTTACAGTCTGAGAAACTAGGAATTACACATTACTATCTTTCTAAAGTAACTGCCGCTGATTCACATCCCCCCGCTATTTTATTTCCAGAGATTACGAAGATGGTGTTATACTAACACCCAATTATCTGCTCCACAATCTTTGGTGCTCCCCCCTCCAGATGGATGGGAGGGCCAAAGGTTAAAAACCTGGGTCTGTGGCTGAGAGACATCCCCTATGACTGGAGGATGCCTCTCATCCCCGGTGCTGACCTCCATTTAACCTTTAAATTGACCTAGAACGAGTTTATTTTCCTTGTCCTCACATGGATACGTGTCCCATGAGAGGGGACCCTCTTTTCCTGGGTGGATAATTGTATTGTGGCTGAGATCACCTCTCAGCGGCCCAGCACTCCCCACAGGGATGGCCACTGGCAATGCCCCTGCTGCCTCCCTTCACCTCTCTCTGAAGATCTTGCCTGCACACCTACTGAGCGCGGGTCCCACTAGGTCTGTGGTGTCACACTGTGGAGATAAAGGACCTTGACTGGGCCTGCTGATGACTGAAAAGAACCAGGAAGCAGTGACAGTGATCCTGTGCGCGTGAGTTTGTCACCTGAGGTCCTCTGCTCTGAATGATGGGATTACTGTTCTCTCCCTCTCTGCCTTCCCCAGAAGGTGACCAAGTGGTTCTTCAAGGGTGGGAGAAATTTGCAAAGCAGTTCAATGAGTGCTCAGCCAGGACCCGGCCCTGGTGATGAGTTCTCTGTGGGCTGCATAACCCCAGAAACCCAAATGAAACCCTGCCTCGTGCAAATGAATGTCCAGCAGCCTACCGTAGCATGCAGGAAGGGAGAAAGGCAGCTGACAGACACAAGCCTGTTCCCACAGTGGAGACCAGAGTTGCAGGCCCGCCTAGAGAAGGCCCATGGGGTGCCTGGTCCCCACCCCTTAGGCCTACAACACCATAGCACCTACATCAAAACTTCCAAGACCAGCTGGACGTGGCCACAAATGTACCTGGGAGACAGCAGAAGGAAGCGGATCTCTGCGTGATTGAGGCCAGCCTGTTATGTGCCCAGCCAGGGGCTAGCCTTAGGCCCCATCTCAAAACAAAACAAAATAAAACAAAACACCCCCCCCAAAAAAAACAACAAACAAACAAGTAAGGACAAAAAAATAATAATTAAGGAATACTGTCCCCAGAAGCTGAGGCACCTCCTGGTGGTGAGTCTCTGAAGTTCACCACTGGCTCCCTGCAACACCTATGTTGCTTTTCTCGGGCCGGCCGTTGTGTGAGTCCTAGACACAAGAGTATGAAACAGAAAGGAGGAAGGGTCTTAGTTATAAGCGAGTCTGGGAAGCAGAGAGAAAGAGGTGGGTAGACAGTGCCTTTCTAGTCACTGTCTGACTTCTACAAGCTGGGGAGGGGCTAACGGGACCCCTTTTTCCAAACATTATCATTTTCCCGAAAGGGCAACACATCCAGCTGCTCACACTTCTGGATAATAACAAAAGCCTGGGCACCTTCCCAGTCACTGAAAGGGGTTAGCCAGTTTATTTCACTTACTAGGCTCACTGGGTTATGTTACCTGCCTAGGGCCAAGGGTTTCCTCCGTGTGTGTGTATGTGTGTGTGTGTGTGTGTGTGTGTGTGTGTGTGTGTGTGTGTGTTTGCTCAGATGCTCAGAACCCAGACTTGATTTCTGTTTTGGAGTAGCACTTCCCAGCTCTCTGTCTCAGCCCACACCATCCTCCAAAACTGGTTGATGTTTTTACTATTTGATCCTGCATCCACCTCTACTTTTCCTGGAATTTAAGATCTTCAGAATTTTTTTTAAGACACTAACCTTATTCTATGATTTTCCAAGATGAAAATGCCAGATGTGATGTTTAAGATTATTAGGAGTTTTAAGACGGTGAAATCAGAGCATTTGACCAGGGAGAAGTTGTTGTAACCACAAAGACATGTGTGGTGACACACACATCCACGGAGCCACCCTGTCCTGTCCTGCCCTGTCCTGCACTGCATACCCAGAACATCAGGAGGCAGAGAGCAAGTACACAGTATGTGCTGAAGAAGGAATGCTGCCCACTCTCCACCACCCTATCCTCCCCTCACCCCTTCCTCACCACCCTCCTGCTCCCCTGAAGATGGAGTGCTCTACCCCTTTCCAGAAACAAAACAAGAAAAGCCTGACCCAGTGGGGAGCCCTAGAGGAAGTGACAGATGACCTCTAGTGTTGGAAGAGATGAAGAACTCCATGGACAAAGGATCTGGACAGAGGAGAAGGGGATATTTCAGGCAAGGACCACTGAGTAAAGGTGTGTAGCAATGGAGACTTCAATGCTTTCTTTGACTCAAGATGTGGAACTGGAATGGGGAGCATATACAGGACACGGCGGTGGGAGGGGGTAGGTAACGGGGACTCCAGGCTCCCCACTTCCTCTCAGGATGGTGAAGATTTCTTTTAGCAATCTTCTCCAAGAGCAGTGTGACAGCTACAAAGTTCAAGGCAGGGAGGAGGCCTGGCTTCCATTCCCAGGAACCCAGCAGAGGGCTTGCCCCTAGGCCAGGACTAGGATGCTGTGTGCCTCTCTGCATTTCCGGCATCTGCAGTGAGTTGGGTACTGGTGACTATAGTTCAGAGGTCCCAGGAGTCTTTGTCCTGTCTGGGAAGGAGCTATGAAAGTGGGGTTTATTATCTCTGAATATTAAAAGTGATGAAGAAGGCCATTTCCAATCTGATTTAATGTCTTGAGGAGTGGTGGGAACTAGATCCCAAATCTGACCAGTGGATCCATTCTAGTTTTCAAGAGAGTATTTCTATAAAATAAAACTCGGAACTCTAATTATGTTTGTGTCACCTAGGTGATGGCAGAGGGTGTGAGCGTAGCTTTGATTTATTCTTGGAACTATTTTCTAAATAAAAATCTAGGAGACCATGTCCAAGCTTGACTGTGGTCAGTCCTGACATTGACTTCTGCTCCTCAGAGGCAGCTCTCAGGATGTATCTTATGTTGGCAAGTGAGTTCCGGTGTGTTGTCTGCTAGCAACAGCAGTACTAGATTACAGGTGCCCAAGGGTGCCAGATGAAAATGCATGGATAATCATTAGTCCAAAAGTTCCCTCCTATTTTTTGTAAGTGCGTAGTGTTTCAGAGGGCTTACTTACTGTTGAGTTTGGGTAGTTAACACTTTGCTTTATCTATCCAAATACATATCCATCCACCAATCAAAACATCTATCCACCCACCCACTCATCCATCCCTCCCTCCCTCCCTCCATTCATCCAGATACATCTACCCACCTATCTATCCATACACACACACACACACACACATCAATGAATGTCCAAATACCCATCTATCTGCCCATGCATCCATTTTTCCACTCAAACATCCATTCATCCATGCTTCAAAACATACACACATATAGGCATGCATTCATTCAAACATCTATCTATTCAAGTATCTATCCATCCATTCATCCTTCTATCCAACTATCCTCCCTTTCCTCCACTGCTTAAGAAGTTGGGTGATTTATAATGAAGACTATACTACATGCAAGATATTGTTAAAGTTTTGTACAAATTAATCAGACAACCTTGCAAGGTATGTTTCCTGAGCATCCACTGGACCTAGGTCCAGATATGGGAACAGCATCCATTCAGGAAATCTGGGTACCACTTGATCCAGTATACTAGTTTCTAAGTGGGTGTTTCCATTCTTGGATAATATTTCTCTCCCTAGGGACACCCACTAATTCAGGGGAAGCAATAAGATAGAGTTTCAAGCAGCAAGGGGTTGAGGAAGGGGTGCATCGTAAAACGCTGCCCCCAAACCCAATGAGCCTTTTCACCCAACATAAGCCAGTGCTCAGTCTCAACGGGCTTCTGCAGCTGGATCCTTTGCATTTGTGTTCATTATCACAGTCTGCCTTTCCTCCCTTCTGTCTCAACACTAGATTAGACTCTCATCAAAGGTCCGGGGGGGGGAGCATTTATGCAGATCAGTCTACGTTTGGGCATCAGTGGTTAACCCGGTAATATACACTTCTATTACTCTCCCCGGAATCCTTGGAGGATCAATGTATGGGTTTAACTACCACACACCGACAAAACATAGATTGGCGGCATTGCCTTCGAGCAAGCACCGGAGCCTGTGTATATGTTTCTCTCATTATTTGGATGTGTGTGTGAGTGTTATGATCAGTGATTCAGGGCACATGATTCATCAGGAAGACGTTTGCTCGGCAGACATGTGAGGAGCTGTCTGCCTCTTCAATCTCACTGACAGGGCAAAAATGCTGATTTATAGTAAATCATTAAAATCTGCTTATTATGGCACGGCTTGCTCTTCTTCTCCAGTTGGAGCCTGCAACTTGATCTGCAGCGTGTCTCTCACAATTTTATACTACAGCAAGCAGTTATTTGAACAAGAGAGGCATGCTCCTTAGTCTTTATTAGTGCCTATGAAAGGATATTTTGTTTAAAGAAGACTAATTAAGAATGCAGACGATTCACTTGCTCAGTTTAGGGGGGGGGGATAAAGATTTAAAATGTCTAGGCCGAACAAAGAATTTACTGTACTAAAACAATACTCCAAAAATGAGATTGGGTGTGTATTTTAAATAGTCATGAAGTAGCCATTCGTACGGGGCTGATGTGTTTGGGCAGGGGTGTGGAGTGGTCATCTAGGAGGCTGGGGTGGAGGGAGCCTGTGAAAGGTCTCAGACATACAATGAAAACCGGAGAAAGGATGATACCATTGTTAGGTTCAAGGCCAATATTGTGACAATAGTTCCGTGGCTTTAAAGATTACCCGGGAAATCCTGTGTTTTGAATATAGAGATTTAAGGTTTGGTGGCAGCCTTTGAGGGGACTACGTTGCATGGTAGGTAAACAAAGAAATAACACACAGAGGTCTATATTTTGTATGTGTTACTTACAGTAAAAAAAATTAATTTGATGCCTGGGGACAGAAATTCTTGCCACTGAATTACAAAGAAGTGAATAAGCAGACTCAAAATGAATCCGTCCAGATCTGTCCCCTTAATAAGACTAATTCCGGAGAACAAAGCAGAGCATAATGCATTTTAAATTAAGTTGGAAAATGCATAATTTATATTTGTTTTATTTCTTCATATTTTAACACAGGTGCGTTGCAGAATGTTAAGGACCGTGGAAGGGCATGCTCTGTCCACAGTTTGTTACTTAAAAAAAAAAAAGGACTATATTTCTCTCCTGGTTTGGGCAGCAAGGGTAGAATCTGACAGAAAGACAAACACAACAAGGAGAAAGTGAGTCTGTGTGGTTAAAATCAATCCTGAGGATTTCTCATTCCTAACGCAACATTCAAAAACAGAAGGGAAAAAAATGACAAAAAAAATAATTAATGGGGCTGAAAATCGTGTTTCCTTTTTTCTCAAGTTAGAGAAACCCACTTGAGACCCAAGGAGGACCCAGTGGCCAGACAGAAGGGATTTTATTTACATATATATTTTTTTTTCTGGATCCAGTGACAAGCTTTCTCCTCCAACACCTAGCAACTGTTCCCTCTGCCTTCAACATCTTCATTCCATGGCGGCTCACCCTGGATATCCCCCCACTCCCCCCCCCCCCACACAAGAGGTATAAAACAATTGCTTTGAGTGGAGTTTCACTCATCCATTCATTTTTAGCTTAGCTCATGTTTCATTTCCAAGACCCAAGCCACAAGGAGCACCTGGATGAAGATGGGCCCTTACTTAGGTACCTGCTCAGCTGCGGAGCTGTGGAGCATCTACTGAGCCACAGCTGAGCTAAGAGAGACTGTCTTCCAAGGCAGGGCATGCTGTCAGCCACGGTGAACCTGAGCAAGATCTTGAATACCCCTCAATCCCTGTGTGGATGCCTGGCTCACGTCTATCTTAACCTGCACCTGCGACAGTCCGGCAATATGACTTGAAAATGTGTGCAGGAGCCGAGTCCATTCTGAACCTCACATGCAAGCATCTGACTGTAAGCACCTAGTAATCTGTGTTTGGAAAATTATACTATTTACCCATTCTTTTAAAAACAGAACCAGTGTGGCCACGAGACAATGGGCCATTAACTCATCAGTGACCATTCAGAAGGTAATTCCATCACAATGATATTTTAGTAAGCCTTTTGGATCTTGACTCTGATGTCTATTCACCTCCCAAAGGCAGAAGAACACTTCTTAACTCTACATCCAGAGAAGGTATCTGCTGTGGTTTGAACACTAAACATCTATTTGTGGTCCTGTGTTGAGTGTTTGGTCCCTAGATGGCAGTTCTACTTTGGAAGAAGATGGAGACTTTAGATCATGGCATGTAGCTGGGGGAAGTCCGTCAGTTGGGAGAAGGCTTCTTGAGGTTCTAATTAGTCTCCAGTCCTTTGTGCTTCCAGTATGTGCTGAGGTAAAACTTCTCTCTCTTCTCCCATACACTAACACCACCACCACGGTGTTCTTCCCAAGCCACCACAATCTGAGCTTTCCCAAACCATGAGCCCAAAATCAATTGTTCCTTGTTCAAGCAGTTTTGATCAAGAACAAGATGCAACTTGCACAGTGTGGTTTGAGGTGCTGATACAGGAGCAAAGGGTTTTCTTCCCCCTCAGCCCTGTGAGGGGAGTGTCATCCCCAAAGCCTTGGAAGGGAAGACAGCTAAGTTGCCTGAGGTGTGGAGAGTCAGAGCCTTTGAGCAGTGATGAGATCAGATCACCTGAGTGGGGACCCATGATTGACTCTTCATGGCTCTATAAGAACAGGGAGAAAGACCAGACAGATTAGAGACTCCCCAATTCCCTGACTCTTGACATATATTGCCTCAAGCTCTGCCAGCAAGAGGACCATCATAACAAAGGCCTGGCACCTCCAGATCTGCGAGTTCCCTATTTTCTTTAGAACGTAGCTTGCCTCTAGTTCTCTCCTTATACTAATGGTCAAGCTGGCCAACACAGGTATTGACATCTAACCTGCTAAGGTTGCTTGCTTCTCTTTCTGGGAAGTTAAATGAACTGCTGCTTAAAATCAGGGTATTTCAACTGGCAAGGTCTAGGGAGCTGCTAAACAGGAATGACTGATGAACTAGATGTATTTTTATTCCTGCCTGATCTCAAGAGTTGATTGATTGCTCTGGATCAAGTCCTGGTTCTATTTCCTAAGTTTTTGGTGATCTGTGCCAGTTCTCTGACACTCTGAGTGAAGGTTACCTGGGGCTTCTGGGGCTTGCTAAGTCACGTGGCCTTCACAGCCTGGCTGCCTCCTTTCGGCTATATCACTGAAATCTTCAGCCTGTGGCCTGGCCCCCATCTGTCCTCACCCTGTCTTCCCTGGAGCGCCTCTCTCCAACGTGGCATACTGTGAAAGCGAAACGGAGGCAGGAGGTGCTCGGGGACAGGGAGAGATAGCATTGAAAAGTTAACAACATTGGGACCGGGCCGGGGCTTCAGGGTTTCCCCTGTGGTTGGAGGATTTGAGTGGCTTCCTTGTGTCCCTCACACTGTCACCTTCCCATCTGAGTCAGTGTGGGGAGAAGGCTGACATGTGCAGTGACTACTGGGAGAAGCAGACATTGCTGTCTCCCATGTGACTCTCCCATGCCTCTGCCGATGGCTCACGGACCACAGTTTGGCCTCTGCATGGCTTTGCTTGGACTTATTCCCCATGCTTCTGCTCGTCCGACGGCATTCCTTCTCTCCAGAGAAAGCAGCTGACAGACTTGTACACCGTGGCCACCTGGGAGCAGAAGAAGGAACCAGGACCTGGTATCACCACCACAACCGGTGCTTGGGGAGAGCGCCATGTCCCAGGTGGCTGGCTGTCTCATCCTTCAGACACAAGGAGATGACAAGGACTCCAGCACATGGTCATTTCTTGGGTTTTCATGCTCCCAAATGTGGTCCCAAGAAAGACCTTTATAAAGAAGTAGCAATCTGGTTTTGCGGTCCCTGAAAAGAAAGGCTTCTGTGACCTCGGAGGCTTTGGGCAGTTCTAGAAGATTCTGTGTGATATGGAACTTAATCCAAAGACTGGCTTGAAAGTAGAGCCGCGTGTGCTGAGGGAGTCCAGTCTGGCTGCTTTACCTCCTCAAGCCCTGAAGTCGATATTTATTTATTTATTTGTTTGTTTGTTTGTTTATGGTTTTTCGAGAAACAGTCAATATTTAACAGAGAGATGACAATTGAGACAGCTGGTTGGAAAAGGCACTTGCCAACAAACCAGACCGGACCGGGTGCGGTTTGATTCCCAGGACTTGAGAGCACAGACTTTAGCAAATGGCCCTCTGACTTCCACACTCGTGCCAGCGTGGTTGTGTGTGTGTGCACGCGCACGTGCGCGCGTGCACACACACACACTAAATAAATAAATAATTTGAAGTGTAATTAAATAATTGAAAAACTGTAAAAAATGACAGAAATAAAGACATCTTACAGTCTCACATTCGGACCCCCCCCCTTGTATAGCATCATCGTCGTCTTTCCTCCCTCCTTTTTTTTTCTTTTTTTCTTTTTTGGTTTTTCGAGACAGGGTTTCTCTGTGGTTTTGGAGCCTGTCCTGGAACTAGCTCTTGTAGACCAGGCTGGTCTCGAACTCACAGAGATCCGCCTGCCTCTTCCTCCCAAGTGCTGGGATTAAAGGCGTGCGCCACCACCGCCCGGCTCCTCCCTCTCTTTTGTTTGAGCACTTGTTCCCCAGCTGGTGCTGCTCTTGTGTGTTGGGGGAATGCTGAAGAACCTTTAGGAGGTGAGGTCAGACTGGCTGAAGTAGGCCTGTAGGGGCATGTCTGTGAAGGTTACAGCCTGCTCTGGGGTTTCTGAACCATCTCATCCACTTGGTCCCTCATGCTGTAAGGAGCCCTCACCACCTCCCTCACCATCAACTCTGCCAAACTTCTGGGCCACAATGTACCGAGAGCCTCTGAAACCATGGCCAAGGCATGTGTTTCCTCCCTTACATTGTTCCTGTCAATTATCTCTGTCCCTGTAACACAAGAGTAGCTGATAGACTTTTGAAGCGGCAGCACCTTCTTCAGGCCACCTGATATGGGACTTCGACAGAGAACTGTAGGGGTTCTTCTGCGGCTGCTACTTCTCCTTACAGGCTCTGCCCTCAATGCCTGGACCACCAAGTTATCTTCTGACTCCTCCCTGAAATGCTTTTTCCAGCACACAGAGCCCTGTCGCTCTTAGTTGACTTTCTAGAGAGTTCTACACCGCGCACTGTATGATCTTATTATGAACTCCTCCTCTCTCTGCTTTCCACAACATATACATTGAGGAGGTGGGCTCTTCAACAAACAGGACTCCAGGGCTTGATCCAGGGTCTCTTTATCAAGGACCAAGTGAGCACTCTCAGGTAACATCCCGGAATTTTGTCTTTCAGCCCCCTGTGTACACATGCCACACAGGGACAGCAAGCGTGGGGCAGAGGTTACACACAGTCAGTTGAGTGGAGCGGATCAGGGAGGGGTTTGGTGGGGCACAGCTGAGGGGGTCACTGTCTAGGTGATGGAAACATTCCAATTTAGGCCCCCTTGTCACTTCCAAATTCTAGACACATCCATCAAGAATTTCTGCCAATAACCCCTGTAAACCACAAGCATTGTGCGGCACACCTCTCCAAAGCGCCTCATCCCTATCATACAGACAACATCACACAGCTGCTGTAGGACCTGCGGCCAGACCTGGATCAGGTGGATGCTTCCCTGTCCCAGGAAGATTCTTCCCTGTGCCCCATTCACCCACCAGGTCAGACTCCAGGGCTGCCTGTCCAGATTATCCGCCTGGTAACTGCTCAGTAATTTCATTTCTCTGCATCTTCACCACCACCTGGGATTTTGGAGGCCCTGCCACCTTTGCATAAGTTTGTCAACCAGCCTCCATGTTTCTGGTTACGTATGCAGTTGTCCGTTCCTGAGTTAACACTCACGATAGCCACACGTAACTGCAAACTATCTTGAAACCTCCCCATGCCTCCCACCGTGCAGAGGTAAAGGTGCTGTGCTCATCTATATGCGGCATCCCAAGCGGGACCCGCGGTAGATCTCAAACTTCCTCAACAGCCTAGATTCCCCACAGCGCAGGCCCTGGCCCTTTATGTCCACTCCATTGCCTGACTTATGCTCCCCTCTCCCTTGCCTCATGGTCTCCTCTGGCCTCTCACCTCTTGGCTGCAGGCTATCCTATTTGACCTCTCCTGCCTCCATCCATCCAGGGATGATACTTCTGAAAAAGAATTAAAAAGAAATCTGAGCAGATTACTGGGGGGAGAAGTGTGTGTATATCTCAGTAATTTAGGACTCAGGGATGAGATGATGATGAGTTTGAGGTTACACAGTGTTTAAAAAAAAAAACAACCTGTGAAGATTCCCCCTTAAGTGAACAGCTCTGATGTAGCTGTTTGTGGCTATGTGGCCACCTGTCTGCCTTGCACACTGACTATTAGTGACCTTGTTGCACACTACGCTGTCTTACACACTACAAGGCCTTGCACACTGACTATTAGTGACCTTGTCGAATGGACCAATGCTGAAGCAGTACATCTCATTCAGCTCCCTGTACATTTACTGGAATGAGTGGCTGAGGGCTCTCTGCATGTGTTCCCTATCTGTGTGTGTGTGTGTGTGTGTGTGTGCGCACACACACACACACACATGCGTGTGAGAGAGGAGGGGGCATTAATGACATTTCGCCTGACTATTGTACTCCATCAGGTGGCCGAGAGCACTGTGAACACGCGGCCCTGGGCATCAGGGTGTGGGTGCCTGCCCATGTGCCTCTCTCTGGAGGAGAGAGAGAATGCGCATCTTTCATCAGATTCTCCAAAGGCCCATGACCTTCCCCACACTAAAGAAAAATTAGGTAATTAAAGCTGTCCTACTGGAGGCTTTCTCATTAAAACCCAGAACAACATCACAAATATTAGCCAGCAAAATAACATGTAAGGGAGAAGCAAGAGGTGGCTCTCGGGGAAATGGGGACAATGCTGTCTGGATGTGTCAACGAGGCCGTTGTTTTTGCTGTGAAGCCTATGCTTTTACATTCTAAAATTCGGACCCCAAAATGTCAAAATGTATTTTCCAGCCAAGGCGTACGCATCCCTTAGGTCATCGTAAAGTATTTAAGATTATGAACAGGTCTAAAAGTGGGCAATATCTCAAAGTGGTGGAAACAAAGTAGCCAGTTAGGAAATCAAAGTGTACACACCATTACAGCTCTCCTGTATGCCAATGTGAAAATGGAGGAAAGTAGAATTTTATTCTACAGTAGCACTAAGATGTCATTAACTAGAAACATTTTTTAATGTATATAAGTAAAATTTAATGGTAAACATACATAAAAAAGAGGTTTAGAATGATTAAATATATCAACTTTGACTAGGAAATATATTAGCTTTTAAATATTCTTCCCTTTCTTCCCCAAACCATTTATAGCTTTTATGAAGAAAACAAAAAGAAGTTCCTACAGTGTTTCACATTAATTATTTATCAATATCAGTGATGAATGAGAACTTGAGACATTAATTCTAATACATAAAATGAGAACAATGGCCAACAATATTTACTTATTTTTAATTAATATTTTTTTTTATTGTGACAGGGTCTTTCTATGTAGGCCAGACTGCCTCAAACACAAGATCCTTATGCCTCCACCCTCCAGACCCTTCTCCCCATCGGGCACATTTTATAAGATGATCTATTTCATCAGATATTAAAGCAACACATGCTAAAATCCAGAAGGCACCGTTATGTGTAGGAGAACATAATGAGAAGTGAAACTAGTGAGAAGTGGAAAAAGTCAACACAGCAAACCATCCAGAAGCTGAACCCAAAATCTTACAGGCAACATCTCACTGTGGAGGTGTCCAGGATACATTAGCAATGAATTCTATTGGCTTTACGTGATGAGCTAATTACAGAAGAAAAACCCCGAGATGAAGGTAATGGACTCCTGTGGCCCGGAGAACTAGCCCTTGGTGGAAGGGTCTGTGAGAAAGAAGCACAGCACACAAAGAGAGAACAAGAACTGTGCAAAATAGGTCTCCTCCAAAACCTTGAGCCTCACCAGGCTGAACACATTAACTGCTGAAATCTGAAACCCAAGGGATGCTCAGACTTTAGAAGGGAAGTCAAGCTCAGACTGCAGGGTCCGTTGTGCGTAGAGGGAAAGGACCAAAGCAAAAGCCAGTCTTCCCGGCAGGACTAGTGTGTCACTTAACTTTCTTCTTGTTGTTATCAAACACCATGACCAATAGCAGAAAAGTTTCTCTTCTGGCGCCAGAGGGCCGAAATCCATAGGTGAGGGGAAGGTAGAGCGGCAGGAAGAGGGAGCTGGCCGATTGCAGTCTCATCGACCCATAGAAACAAGAGAGAGGGAACAGGAAGTGGGCTGAGGCTGTAAACCTTTAAAGCCTGCCCCAGTGATGTACTTCCTCCGGCCAGGCTCTATTTCCTAGGTTCCATAACCTCTCCCAAATAGCTCCACAAATGGGAAGTAAATGCATGTGTCTAGGGGGCCATGCTGTTCATTCACATCACCGCAACCAGCCTTCAAGCCCTATCCAGGAAACTCTCAGAGAGTAGCGCCTGGTCCAGACATCACAAGGGCTAAGGTCTCAACTGTTTCCAAAAGAATGAAATCTGGGAATGGGTACCAAACATCTGTGGCTGGACATGAAGGATGTGTAGGGAATAGTGATGGAAACACAGCTCAGTGTCTTGGGAAATTAAATACACACCATTTAGACCAAAGATGAAAGCATGGACCTTCCAAAGAACTGGAAAAAAACACATCATACATGAAATTTGCCTCTTCAACCATGGAAGGAAAAAAATTGGTGTGGGAATTTTAATCTACTGGATTAAAATGTAGAATTACTGTCCATCAGAAGTGTCTTGAACCAATTAAAAACAAACAAATCTGGGAAGAAATAGCCTCAATTTCTGTGACAACAATCTTTTAGCATCATAACACTTCAACATGTGTGAGAATTTATTCCAGTGAAGAGATCAGAAACAATTAAAGCAGGGGAAGTGAATAAATCATGACTCATCTATACTAGAAAACATGTTTTTGCAGAAAATGTATTGGCACTGGAGAACTCTCAAAGTCTTAAGTACAATAACAGAAGATTTGCGTTATTCTTGGTATAAACGATGCATTTTCTATTTCTATATCTCTATCTAATGATTTCTCTCTATGTATATGTGGAGGTATACATGCATACAGAAAAATCTAAGTATACATAAGCAGATGGTGGCACTCTGGGTGATATTAGGCTTTGTATTATCTAAATTATTCCCAGGGAGCTTCTGTATTCCTCTTCTATTGGTTTTGCAACACATGATCACAAATCTAGTGGATTAAACTCTTGGCTGTTCTATAGTTGTGTGGGTCTCATGGGGTGCATTCCATCCCGGAGGCCCCCAGGAGAGACTAGTTCCGTTCCTAACCGTTGTCTGCACCCTTGGCTCTTTTGGCAAGTATTGTCCTTGGTATTCAGAGCCAACAATAGGCAAGCATAATTTTTCTTGTGGCATATCTCCTTGACCCTTCATCTACCCTCAAATCCCTCTTTGATACACCCAGAGAAGCTCTTGTAAGGACTGTGATGTCTAGGTGAAGTCCCCTAATATAATGCGAGGTTCTGGGATTATGGGTTGGGAAGACACTATTTTGCTTACTAAAGCCGGTTATTTTCATATCTGGAACACGCTTTGTATTAAATGATGCAATCAGACCTGTATTTTATCCATCTTCATTGTCACCATACTGAATTACTTGACTGGTTGTCATCACCAAATAACCTGACAGAAGCAACTTCTGTAAAGAAGGCTTGAAACTTCAGAGGGGGTTCAGTCCAGTATAGTAAACAAAGCATGGTGAGGCGGCTCCATGGCAGTGGGAGTCTGAGGGAATAGTGTGTTCATATCCTGACAGGCAGGAAGGAAGGGAAGTCAGCCTGAACCAGAGGCTCTGCCCACAGAGGTCTGCATCATCTATGTAGGCCTTACGTCCCCAATGTTCCCCAGTCTCTCAAAGTAGCACTTAGGGTATCAAGTGTTCCAAAACGGAAGTCTGTGGGGGACAGTTCAGATTGAGCCATGAGAGTTCCCTCCAGGGACATTTTCTCTTAAACCTTTTTACGTATGGGGACTGCATGTGTGTCCGGATGTGACATGTGAATGTAATACCCACTGAGGCCAGAAGAGGGCGTCAGGTAGTTCAGCGCTGGAGTTACAGGAAGGTGTGAGCAGACCAATGTAAGCACTGGGAAGTGAACTCAGGTCCTCTGGAAGAGCAGCAAGTATTTTTAACCATACCGCCACCTCTCCAGCCCTGAGACATTTTCATCATCTTTGTCACAGTCACCAGTTGAGTCCTTGTAGAACAACTCACAGACCATTGCCCAGAGACCAAAGGCAGCCTACCACCTGGATTTGTAAATACCATTTTCTTTTAATACAACTTCTTTCAATGTTGTCTGTGTTGTGCTCAACGGCAGAGCTGAATTGTTGCAAAAGAAACCATCTGGGCCAGCTTTGCATGCTGACCCTTTCCAGGAAGAAGCCTGCCACCTCCACATTGCACAATCTCAGAGGAAAGCTGGAAGTTGGGCTATAGCAGGGATGGCTCTCCAGGGCATCTGCCTCTTCCTTCCTATCTTTCAGAGGACCAGAGGGAACCTGGTGTGCGTAGGTATGCCCCCATGGCCATATTGAGCCTATGGAACCTGCTTGGTTGAGGCTCCCCAAGTGTGACCTTCCACCTGCTGCTTCACTTCCCTTCATTTAAGTTAGCACCAGTCCCCAGGGACAAGATGAATCTGTCACAAATTGAAAAATTTAATTCAACTCAAAGTGGTTGCCGAACTGTGTTTCCTATGGTTCCATGGGATTTGCAGTGAGTGGTACTGATGCTGAGGCTTAAGGTCCTTATGTAGCCAGCATCATCATACCCGTGTCTCCAGGGGATGGCCACACGGGAGCCATGACCCACCTTTGCAGTTAGACGGAGCTGCCAATAAAGAGGGAAGTGGCATCTAATTCATCCCCCAGCTCACAATGAGAAGGATGGCAGCCCCAACTTGTCCTAAGTCCCTGCCAGGCTAGTCATCTCCGTTAGCACTCTTCTCTCCTCCCCTGTGGCCTGGGTCAGAGGTGCTGTCACTAATAGAACTATTAACAAATAAGAAAGAAAAATATTACATGCAACTTCATTTTAGTGATTAGAAAACAATGGGGTGTGTATTTGCATGCAGAGCGGCTCACATGCCTTTATCCATTGCATTGATGCACCCAATTTAACTTAGACCTACTTACTGAACATTTAAGATTATAAACTACGTACTCGTATAAATATGCCACGTCAAGTGTCCCCGTCATTAATCTCTGCATACTGCCTCCCGTCTCCCTTCAACTCGAGTTGATGGAAGCAAAGTTCTTAGTTCCAAGGAGAGGCACATGTTTTTGGATGCCCCGTGCCAAAGTGCACTGCAGAAAGCACACCTCTGCTCACCTCTTCCGGAACATTCGGTGCCCTTCAGAAACAACCCCAGCTTCCACCGGAGGGATTTTCAAAACTCTTCTGCGAACCTGCCTTCGGTTTTCCCTTCAAAGCTACTCTGGGAAAATCATGAGTTTTTCAAAAGGAGGCAACCCAGGGAGTTCTGCAAAGTTTTCTTCTAAGAGAAGAAGCTGGGCTTTGAAAGTTGTTCAGTGGCAGAAACTAGCCACTTTAGGACTTCATTGTCCCCAGGCATCCTCTCCTTCCCCCCACCCTCTACCCCCCAACAGACGTAAATGTACACAGGCCCCACATAATTTATTCATAGCCTAAGTAAAAGTTCATTTGCAGTTGCTTGGCTGGCAAAGAATGTGACATTGTGGAGACTTTTAAATATTTATTGCTTTTGATTGTGCGGGGTGTGCTCATCCTCAAATCCGTTTTTCACCCTTCTGTACTGCCTTGTTACCTGTGCTCTGCCTCCCAGGATTCCCACCTTGGCCACTTTCCTAGTGGGTTTGGATAGTGGGAGGCCTGGGTAGAGGGTGGGAGAAGGGAGACCAGAGGAATGCAGGCTTTGTCCCTCACAGATATGCTTGTCACACCTCCTGTGACGGCTCTAACTGGTGGGTCCCATCTTGTGGTCTCAAGGTGCCCATTGGCCCATGTACTGGGTAGTTTTATGTCAACTTGACCCAGGTTAAAGTCATCTGAGAGGAAGAAACCTTTATGAAAAATTACCTCCAACCATTAACGGCAAGCACCTTTAATCCCAGCACTCTGGAGGCAGAGGCAGGTGAGTCTCTGAGTGTTTGAGGCCAGCCTGGTCTACTGAGTGAGTTCCAGGGCAGTCAGGGGGCCAAACAGGGGTGCGAGGGGGGTAGTATTCTGTCTTGAAATAAAAATACCTCCATAGGATCAGGCTGTAGGCAAGCCTGTAGGGCATTTTCTTAATTAGTGATTGTTGTGAGAGGGTCCAGCTCACTGTGGGTGGTGCCATCCCTTGGCTGGTAGTCATGGGTTCTATAAGAAAGCCGCTGAGCAAGCCATGTGGAGGAAGCCAGTAAGCAGCTCCCTCCATGGCCTCTGCCTCAACTCCTACCCCCAGATCCCTGTCCTGTTTGAGTTGCATCCCTGATTGCCTTGGATGATAGACAGTAAAGTGGAAATGTAACGCAAATAAATCATTTCCTACCCAGCTTGCTTTGCAATGATAACTCTGATTAGAAAAGCCCATCTCTTGGGTTAAGCAGTATCTCTTCATTTCTGTTGGCCCAGAGATGCTGAGGGGTTCTTATATCTGGCATCTCTGGTCTAGCCACTTTCTCGTGTTGTCTCTTATTTTCAGGGTCCATGAAACAAAGTCTTTGACCCTGGTGGGCCTGCGCTTTACTTTCCTTTATGTGGGTGTAAAGGAGCTGATTATCTCAACTCTGACTCTTTGAACAACTGTGCAAACCCATGCATCTCTGTACCATGGTGCTGAACAGCAGGTGACCTGAGGCAGGACAACTAGCATGTGGACAGAGGGACACTTCCCCAACTCTGCCCCCTCTTAGCAGCTCACTTGTCTGCTAACCTTCGTGTCTAGTCCATCTCAATAATCCAATTCTTTCCCATCTACCCGTCTATCTACTCTGTCCCTTAGTTCCTCATTCTGTCTGTCTATCCATCCTCCATCTATCTATACATTCATCCATATATGTTTCTATTCATCCATTATTTTATTCAAACTTTCATCCATTTTTCTTTCCTCCCATTCTTCTCCCACTCTCTAACAAACATGCATTGCTCACGTGCACAGCTTCAGGCTGGAATTTGGTGTAGGTTACATCTGTCCTTGGGAGGAGCTTATCAGCCAGTGGAAGGGATGCCCCATACAAACTCACCACCTTAGAGGCTGATGAGGTCAGAGAGCCTGGAATAGAGTCAGAGCTCAGGAAACACAGTTGTACAGACCTCAGGAGACGACCCAGTAACCAGAACTCAAGCGTTGCTGTGAAAAGCCAGGTCTGGTAGCATCAGTCTTCCACAACCCTATTGCAAGTGGTGGGAGACAGGGGAATGATTTGGGAGGTGACATCCCATCTAGTTTAGCTAACTGGTGAGTTCTGGGTTCATACTGAGAACTAAGGTTGAGAACAATAGAGGAAGATGCCCAGTGTCAACCTATAGCATGCAAACACATTTGCTATACACATACACGCGCACACACACAAACACATACACTACACATACACACTATACACACAAACACATACACTACACATACACACTATACACACAAACACATACACTACACATACACACTATACACACAAACACATACACTACACATAAATACATAGACTACACATACACACTATACACACAAACACAGATATGCAGCACATACACACAAACACATACACTACACATACACACTATACACACAAACACATACACTACACATAAATACATAGACTACACATACACACTATACACACAAACACATACACTACACATACACACATACACTACACATACGCACTATACACACAAACACATACACTACACATAAATACATAGACTACACATACACACTATACACACAAACACATACACTACACATACACACTATACACACTATACACACAAACACATACACTACACATACACACTATACACACAAACACATACACTACACATACACACTATACACACAAACACATACACTACACATACACACTATACACACAAACACATACACTACACATATACACTATACACACTATACACACAAACACATATACTACACATACACACTATACACACTATGCACACTATACACACAAACACATACACTACACATACACACTATACACACAAACACATACACTACACATACACACTATACACACTATGCACACTATACACACAAACACATACACTACACATACACACTATACACACAAACACATACACTACACATACACACTATACACTCAAACACATACACTACACACACACACATAAACTATACATACACACTATACACACAAACACATACACTACACATAAATACATAGACTACACATACACACTATACACACAAACACATACACTACACATACACACTATACACACTATACACACAAACACATACACTACACATACACACTATACACACAAACACATACACTACACATACACTACACATACACACTATACACACAAACACATACACTACACATACACACTATACACACAAACACATACACTACACATACACACTATACACACAAACACATACACTACACATACACACTATACACACAAACACATACACTACACATACACACATACACTACACATACGCACTATACACACAAACACATACACTACACATAAATACATAGACTACACATACACACTATACACACAAACACATACACTACACATACACACTATACACACTATACACACAAACACATACACTACACATACACACTATACACACAAACACATACACTACACATACACACTATACACACAAACACATACACTACACATACACACTATACACACAAACACATACACTACACATATACACTATACACACTATACACACAAACACATACACTACACATACACACTATACACACTATGCACACTATACACACAAACACATACACTACACATACACACTATACACACAAACACATACACTACACATACACACTATACACACTATGCACACTATACACACAAACACATACACTACACATAAATACATAGACTACACATACACACTATACACATACACTACACATACACACTATACACACAAACACATACACTACACATACACACTATACACACAAACACATACACTACACATACACACATACACTACACATACACACTATACACACAAACACATACACTACACACACACACATACACTACACATACACACTATACACACAAACACACATACGAACGCTGCACACATACATGCAAACACATATGGTACACACACATTACACATACAAATACACATACACTATACACACTCATACAAACATATGCTACATAAAGAGAGAAAGAGAGAGAGAATTTTTAAACATTAGTCTAAAAGTACCTGGTGAATGAATCTGAACAAACACCGTCATAGAAACAGTAACAATGTTCTTGAGTTTGAAGACACAGTGGCTACTTACGCAGCACTGAGCGCGGAGAAAGGGTCAAGAGAGGGTTGTCTGGGGCAGCGTAAATGATCCAAGTACATTATGTATATTTGTTTACAGGGCAAGAATCACTTCTCAGAACACAGGGTGACCGTATACGGCTTGGGAAGAATCGGAGTAACACAAGTATGGAACCTAGAGAGAACAGCAGTCAAAGAGAAGGGGGCCTATCCAAAAGAAGGAAATGGGGGAAAGGAATGTTCCCAGAAATTGAAACTCTGGGTGTCTGTACACTATTTCAAAGGTGCTCTTTTGATATGGACAGCGATGAAGTGTGTGACCCATTGCCAGGTCTCTAGAATTTTCCCGGAAATGCGCTCCCACACCGTTCTGAATGTCACCATGCCTTTTCTTTGCATCCTGTAGCAATTATCATCACAGAAAAAATTCCTCCAAGAACAAAATGGTTTCTGGGCCGAAGACATGCTTCTTGAAGAAATTAATTTCAGTTGACAAACTGCCCTCCAGAAAGGAGTGCCGATTTACATTCCCGTGACGTGTGTGAGAATGTCAATTTTCCCACATCTCTGCTATTTTACGACGTTTCATTTTGTCAAACTCTTCATCCTTTCCAATGTGATGGGTGAAAAGGCTGAGTCGTTTCTATTTGTATTTAATGAGTTTAATTACTAATGAGGTGGGACGTGCTTCCGTGTCTGCTGAAGTTGGTGCACTGTCTTTGGTGAGATTTGTTCACTGTCTGCCGAGAGTGTAACTTTTTCATTTTAGTTTAGAAAACTCCTCTTTCCTACTTTGTAACTTTCTTTCTCCCCACCCCCCCAGGTTAGGGTTGTCACCTGTGACCCGTGTGGCACCACTCTCTTTGTTGGTATCATTTTAAAGTTTGTGAGTTAGTTTCACTTAGGCCCATAGACGATAGGAACGTTAGAACAAGAAGGATGCAGAATAGAGGGGGCTACTTGTACCCAAGTCTAACACATTTCTTCTTGATGTGAATTGTCAGAGTTTTAACAATACTATGCAGGGATTGGAAGCCAGGGCCTAAAACAGCCAGACGAGTGCTTTACCACGGAGCCCCACCCCAGCCTGTTTCTAGCTCTCTCTCTCCTTTCTATGTCCACGACTGTCTCACTGTATAGACAAGGCTGGCAGAAGTGTGGGAACAAGTCTTACCCAGTAGCTACCTGATTGCTCCTTCCTCTATGGGAATCTCCTCTGCCATTGACGCCGTGGCCTCAATGCTCTGGGTTCCTCACTATTTCTTCTGATGTATGAGCTTTCCTGTCCATGGGCATCCATCTGCCAACATCCCTCCTTCATATAAATATTATGAGCTCAGTCTTGAATGTTTTCAGAGGCCAGGATGTCTCTCATGTTGGAAAGTAAGTGCCTGTGTGAACCAGCACAGCCACTGGCCATGGGTGGCAGTGAAACTCCAGGACCTACAGCAGCCTGGCTGCCTTCCCTGCAGCCATTCATCTCGGTCGGTCCGGGGCTCCTCCACCATCTCAGCTTCAGGCACTCTGTCCTCCTTTAGGCTGGGGAAAGGTCTTCTCAAGTGGCCTTAAAGCTGAGGCTTGGGTGTTCTTAGGAAGGCCTTTGGGACCACCTATCCAATCCACGTTGCCCATGACGGCTGTGTCCTCATTGTGCCAATGCATTCTCCAGATGTTTTTCCGCAGGCCTGGGCACCCACACCAAGCTGAGAAAGGACTGTCAATGTTTTCAAGCTGCCCTTTTCAAAATGCTGGGAGGCTGTCCAGTCCCTCTTGTGACTGGCTGGCACAGAGGTCAGGAAATCCACCCTCTTCAGCTCCTACCAGAGCAACTCAAAGGACTGTGCTCTCCCCAGAACTCTCCAGGTCCTTAAGCTGAGTACAGTTTCAAGACATAGCCAAACTTGCACCTGGCCGCTTCCCTGTTCCCGTCTTTGGATTCCTTGCCCCAGCTTTCCAGCTGAGGCTCTGGCTTCTAGGATACATAGGAAAAGTCAACAGTGAAGTTTGTGTTCTTCCCGCTAGCTTCTTCATGTCCTGGCAAAGGATTTGAACACAAAACCAGCCATAGAAATAAATGGCAGCTCATGTTACCCATCAAGTGGGGATTACCCAGCAGTGACGCAGGCAGGTAGGAGCTTGGCCCTTCAGATAGCCTGAGCAGATGTGACTAAAGCCTGGGGACTTGCAACGGGGCGCAGTAAAGGTCACACAACATAGTGTGGTACCTGACCTAGGGCATCCACGGCCCTTGTTTTGTGCTCTGAGGACATGGTGGGGGTGGGTCTCAGAGACTCCTACCTGGCACTCAGATTCGAAGCATCTGGAGCTTATTATACAGGAGTTGGCACAAGCTGGGCATCTTTCCAAGCTCAGAAGTTTCCAAAGAAATTCCAAATGAGGGATGTTTATGAAAACCGTGTCTCCAGATGAGCAGCCACGTTTCCTTCAAGGGGTTCCTTGGGGTCACTACCCAAGTGAGGTTTCCACATAGTGTCTGTCCATATCAGAGATGTGTCTGACCTCCAGGAAAAAAAAAACTGTGTCTGTCATCCTGTGTCATTTGGTAACTCTGAAAACGGTGAGAGCATCTTCTCCATCCCCACCCAACCTGATCATCGCTTCCCCACAGCCTCTAATAGCTTCAGAGTTTCACTCTCCAAGATGAACTTAATGGACCCATTTCAACGTTGTGGTTGTGTGTTCACCTCTGAGAGACTCTGAAGACACCGAGTACTTGACCACTCCGCTAGGGAACTGTCAGGCAGAGGGGTATCTCCCGTAGGCCCCACGTGAGCCCCTTTATCAAGGCACACTTTAGTCTTTGCACAGGTGTGATACTCATCACCTTGGCAAAGGATATGCTTGACTTTCTCCAGGAGAATGGACTGCTCTCTTTATGGCCGTGTTCCTTTGGCTATTTTTGATTTGCATATTTGAAAACAATTGAAAAGGCAATTAATTCAAATCTGAATAACTTCCATGCTTAGAATTATGTTTATGGGCTTCCAGAAGACAAATTTATGGGGCCGTCTGGGGACCAGGCTTCTGACACCGAGTGAGCATCAATCTCTCCTGAGACGGACTGTGGGTTTATTTCTAAAACTCATGTGGAATGAGGGAGCAGATATGGAGTGTGTGAGACCTAACGATAATCATGCCCTTCAGTCTTCTCATATCGCCATGCCTCTGGAGGTGATGGTCAAGGCCTTGCTTATAGTTCTGAGGGGGGCTTTCCCCAAAAGGCAGTCTTCCCATAGAGAGAAGATGCCGAGTTATCCCAGGGAGGGGTCCACCATGGTTAGATTTTCCTTCCTTCCTCCCTCCCTCCCTCCTTCATTCTTTCCTTCCTTTCTCCCTCCCTCCTTTCCTTTCCTTCCTTTCCTCCCTCCCTCCTTACTTACTTTTTTCCTATACAGGAACAATTTACACAGAAAGGGCAGGCTGCCAATGTAATAATTGAGAAACACCTGGTGAAAATGTCTATTAAATGATGATAGCTTTCTCCTCCCCAGTCTTTATCCCCTAGAAAGGTTAAAAAAAAGAAGCATAAAAGAAGCAATGGCAAATGCAGAGAAAGGGGGGAGGAGCTGACAAGAGGGTCAACTGTAGGCCTCAGAGGCTGGCTGCACGACCACTGCCCGTTATTTGATTGTGCAGAGCATGGCTGTGTGGAATGGTAGGAGAGCAACACCAGGGCCACTAAGCCACTCAAGGAGACTGTACCCTAAGTCATGTTTAACTTGATTCTGCTTCAAAACAAAGCAATGAAGTTCACCATGGTCCTAGCATCCTTTGGGCTTTTCCCATTGCCAACCAATCGGCATCATTCTCCAGGCTCCCTGCCCCCTGAGCTATTCAGTTCCCCTGCATCCCAGCTGGTACCCATGGGCATGGTGTTGGCAGATTGTGGAACAGTTCATTGCTGCTAGTTGAGGGATCGCCCATCTTTTTCTTTCTGGGTGTACACCATCTTGTTAGCATCAACAATAAATTCCCAGGGTGAGGAGAACTAGAAGGCCAAATTCCAGGGTCCACATGGTGTATTTTCTTCTTCTCTTAAAATTGGCCCAGACTTGTTTTGTCCACTGAAGACCTCTGTTGTGTCTGTCATTTCTCAACGACTCACGGAACCTTGAGGATATCGCTTCAATTAAAAATGTTATTTAATTTCTGTTCCTGTTCAGCATACATGACCACATGTATGGTGATTGTCTGGGGCTTGTTCTTTTTAGGCCCATCTTGTTTCTGTCTGTAGAGGTTTTAGAGCTCAGTTTCCCAAAGATGCTGACATGGCATGTCCCGATCTTTCTTTCCCCTTATCTAGAAAGAACACTTCCAACAGGAACAGTTAGTGCTACAGATTTTAATCTGATTTCTTCTATTTTTATGATTCCTCACCTCTGCAATTCTTAACAGCCAGAAGGAAGACCTCAGGCAGGTTCACTGGCCTTTCATTTTCCATCGTCTCCTTGTGAAGTCAATTTAGAGTTAAATTAATTTTTTGTGTGCATTATTTCCAAGATAAACACATAATATGGACTTACTGCAATACATGCACAGAGCAGTGCTTTAGCATGGACACTCACCCTTTTGAAGCTACAGATCTCCTCTCTATTACTATAGCTTTCATGTAGCTGAACATGTCTTTCAAGATTATAATACACTCTTTGTGAGATCAACTTCTTTCATTCAGGATTAGGAAGGCCATTCGAGTTTTTGCAAGATTCAGTGATGCCCCTTGTTCGTTGCTGACTGGTATTCCACTGTGTGGCTGCACCAGAGTACATTTACACCTTCACAAAGGGAATCGCATCTCACTGGTTTCCACTTTGGGATGATTATACATTGCTTACTTTATAAACATCTATGTACAAATTTTACT
Organism: Microtus pennsylvanicus; assembly: GCF_037038515.1. Lineage (NCBI taxonomy): Eukaryota > Metazoa > Chordata > Mammalia > Rodentia > Cricetidae > Microtus > Microtus pennsylvanicus. Next base: position 130,093,967 of record NC_134579.1, on the reverse strand, counting down.
TCTTTTCAGTCAAGACTTAGTAGTGGCATTTGTAGGCTGTATTTGAAGTATACTTGTGGACTAGATGATGGCTCAGGATTTAAAAGCACATACTACTCCTGCAACATGACCCAAGTCTAGCAAGCACACCAGGCTGCTTTTCATTGCCTGTATGTCCAGCTCCAGGGAATCTAACACCTCTGGCCTCCACAGGCATCTGTACTCATGTACACAAGCCCACTCACAGATACATAGTTAAAAATAAAAGCAAACCTGGTAAGTGCATTTCCAAGTATGTAATAGACTATAGACAATTTCTAGGAGTCGTTCTTTATCTTTCCGGAGTCTTACCACAATGTAAAGGAACTTTAGGTGGCTCTATCTTCACTGATGAAAGGTTGTATTCATTTTTATTTTTAGTGATTCTAATAGATGTGGTTAAACATAATTTTGAACCAAACCATGGTAAACACATCAAGGGAATAATCACTACTTCAATTTAATCCATGCTGCCATAGAATAAGAAAAGTAAGTATTTGAAAGAACAGGGAAGACATTTTTAAAAGATCGTAGATGCGATAAAAAAGAACCTCAAGGGATCAATCCAGGAGATGGGCGGGCTGGTGACAGACAGTATGGCAAAAGGAAAAGCGGTATACAGCAAGCGATTATCAAATGCCAGCCTAACAAAGGACATGGGTCCCCATGCTGGCAAAACATCTGCAAACTCAGGTGCTCAAACGAGTTGTACTAAGTTAATGAAAGAGTTTGCATTCTCACAAATGAAGCATTAATCTAATTAATCTTTATTAATAAAAATCAGGAGCCAAATATTGGGGTAAGAAGCTGAAAGATTAGAGAACAGGGAGCAGCTGCCAGTTGCTCCTGGCCTCTTCTGTTCCTCTCTCCAAAAGGTGCCCAGACCCTCTCTCAATACTGCCTTACTCCTTCCTTTCACCTCCGTCTACAGTCCTCCAAACCTTTATAGCTAATTTAGGTCAGCCAATGGCCAGCTCTGCCCTCTAACTCCGAGCAAGCTTTATTTGTTAGAATACAATTAAAATATCACACAACACACAAACACATGTCAAGAACCCAAGGGAAGACTTATGGGTCTCACAAGGAGGAGGTGAGGGCTGCTGGCGCCGGACTCAACTTCCACAACTCTGGAAGCTGGCTCTCCCGGTAAGTCCAAGGAAACATTTGCCTCTAAAGTGTCTACGGCCAGCATAGAATCATGCATCAAAGAGGGGAAATGTTTTCAAGGGTTTAGAAAGCATCCCGGCTTCCTTTTCCTGATCTTTCTTATAAGCTATATTTTGTAAAAAAAAAAAAAAAAAAAAAAAGGTGTCATGAAAATCACGTAAAACAATAGATGTTCAGTAAAGAAAACTGTTTAAATCCACTCTACTGATGGTTGTGATGAGGGGGGTCAGAAAGGATGTCGCAGCTTAGGCAAGAGCCAGAAGAGCCCAGAGGACAGCAGAGACGAGTGAGTGTCATGGCCTCACACCTCGAACTGAAGATCTCTGAGTTGGAAACAATGACGGTAGGGATGGGTGTGTTAACAAAGGGACATGGAAAAGGAAATTGACCCTACGCCAAGAAACATCTTAACAGTAGAGCGGAAAGTACCGTGATCAAGCAGCAACGTAGGGAAATGGGAAGGGCAACGGGCAGGGACCCCAGTCATGTGGTGATGGATGCCATGTGCTTCTGTAGTTCCCTGGTGCAGGTGAGTGGACCTGCCAAGCTGCAGGCTAGCAATTCTCATGGTCCATTCGCAGGTTCTTTGCAAAATCACCCAACACAATAATAAAAACTGAAAACATAGAAACTGTGTGCACAGCTTTCAAAACCTTCATTTTAAAAAAGTTGCTACCTTTTCCCCAAATTGATCTATACATTTAACGCAATGCCATCCAAAGATGTCCAAATGGGTGGGCACAGCCTTTATCACTTTGACAAGGTTTCTGGAAAAGGAGAGTGCCAAGCATGGCTGTCACTCTTTGCTGGAAGTACTCTCCCATCCTCCTATCTGCAGCCAGCATCCCCTGGATCCTAATAACTCTGAAATCTGAAAGCTCAACAGACTAGAATAGAAAAATCCACAAATAAATCTATTATTGCAGAGCGATGGAGAGGAGCAGATTTTTTAAATAAATAGTTCTAGACCAAAAGTGATATTCATGTGGAAACAAAAATTAAAATTTGATCCCCACATCTATCTTTCCACCCCCAGACACCAACTTTAGGTGGATTATAGAGCTAAATATGAACAGCAAAACCATGAAGCACGCAGAGAAGAATGCAGGAACATATGTGCAAGTTTCGCTGTGGGAAAATCTCTCTGAGTCGGATACAAACTATAATAATATAATAAAAAAGAAACAGATTGATACTTTTTATCACTTTAAAAATGCGGAGCTCGGTATAGAGGCAGGGCTCAGTAGCAAAGCCAGGAAGTGCTTTAACGTTAGCAACATACATGATTAGCCAGGATATTCTAGCCAGAATATGAGGTCCGCATGAAAATGCACGCAGAAGAAAATACGTATATTTAAACATGACGTGGGAGGGTTGGTCTTGATTGCTGATCAGATGGGGTTAGGGTCTATCAGAGGTGGTGAAACACACCCGCGTGTTCATGGGCAGAGTTTCCAGGGTGTACTTACTGATACGTGGGGCTACAAAGATGGGGAAGGCAAGGCTTGCTGTGGATGTGGGCAGTATCTTCTAACAGGCGCCTGTGTGAATGGGAAAGGGAAGTTGGAGGAAGGCCATATGGCTCCAGGCAAACCCCCCCCCCCATTTTGAGGGAGTGCCTCTCTTCTGGACAGTGGACCACAAACACCATTAAAAATATAAATAAATAAATAAATAAATAAATAAATAAATAAATAAATAAATAAATAAGGATTCCTTTAAGTAGCAGTAACTCAAGACCAAGTGAGATGATGCTTCCAAAGAAAGGTATTTTAATTTTCTTTGTAACCACAGCAAAGAAAGGAGTCATGTTCACCGGACCTTGAGGAGAGGTGGGAGGAGGTGGCAACTCAGATACAGGCTCGGGCCAAACCTTGCCCTGAAAGACACACCATGTATCCCTCTAAGTTCCCTGCTCAAGAAAGAGAAAGTCCATATCCTCATCTGTAATTATCTGTCAGGTTGGATTGATTCATTAAAGGAGCAGTCCTGTCACCAGACTCTCCTGAGCCACGGCTCTGCGTTCATGTGGCTGAGTAAGAATCGGCAAGGTCTCAACCGGACAGGAAAGAGCCTGTTGCGTGCCTTGGGACTCAAGTCACGTTCTATGGTCTCATGGGGTCACGTGCCTGAATCCCAACTGGGCCAACACTTTCAAGCACGAAGGCTGTGATTAAAGATTTCTTGAGCCCCTAGTTTGTGCTAGAATGCGAACGGCCAGTGACCTTTTCCAGTGTGTGTGTGAGCACACTAACAGCCAGTGAGCTTCCTCAGTGTGTGTGTGAGCACACTTACGGCCAGTGAGCTTCCTCAGTGTGTGTGTGAGCACACTAACGGCCAGTGAGCTTCCTCAGTGTATGTGTGAGCACACTTACAGCCAGTGAGCTTTCCCAGGAGGTGTGAGCACACTTACGGCCAGTGAGCTTCCTCAGTGTGTGTGTGAGCACACTTACGGCCAGTGAGCTTCCTAAGTGTGTGTGTGAGCACACTAACGGCCAGTGAGCTTCCTCAGTGTATGTGTGAGCACACTTACAGCCAGTGAGCTTTCCCAGGAGGTGTGAGCACACTTACGGCCAGTGAGCTTCCTCAGTGTGTGTGTGAGCACACTTACGGCCAGTGAGCTTCCTCAGTGTGTGTGTGAGCACACTTACGGCCAGTGAGCTTCCTCAGTGTGTGTGTGAGCACACTTAGGGCCAGTGAGCTTTCCCAGGAGGTGTGAGCACACTTACGGCCAGTGAGCTTCCTCATTGTGTGTGTGAGCACACTTACGGCCAGTGAGCTTCCTCAGTGTGTGTGTGAGCACACTTACGGCCAGTGAGCTTTCCCAGGAGGTGTGAGCACACTTACGGCCAGTGAGCTTTCCCAGGAGGTGTGAGCACACTTACGGCCAGTGAGCTTTCCCAGGAGGTGTAAGCACACTTACAGCCAGTGAGCTTCCTCAGTGTGTGTGTGAGCACACTTACGGCCAGTGAGCTTCCTCAGTGTGTGTGTGAGCACACTTACAGCCAGTGAGCTTCCTCAGTGTGTGTGTGAGCACACTTACGGCCAGTGAGCTTTCCCAGGAGGTGTGAGCACACTTACGGCCAGTGAGCTTCCTCAGTGTGTGTGTGAGCACACTTACGGCCAGTGAGCTTCCTCAGTGTGTGTGTGAGCACACTTACGGCCAGTGAGCTTCCTCAGTGTGTGTGTGAGCACACTTATGGCCAGTGAGCTTCCTCAGTGTGTGTGTGAGCACACTTACGGCCAGTGAGCTTCCTCAGTGTGTGTGTGAGCACACTTACGGCCAGTGAGCTTCCTCAGTGTGTGTGTGAGCACACTTACGGCCAGTGAGCTTCCTCAGTGTGTGTGTGAGCATACTAACGGCCAGTGAGCTTCCTCAGTGTGTGTGTGAGCACACTTACGGCCAGTGAGCTTCCTCAGTGTGTGTGTGAGCACACTTACGGCCAGTGAGCTTCCTCATTGTGTGTGTGAGCACACTTACGGCCAGTGAGCTTCCTCAGTGTGTGTGTGAGCACACTAACGGCCAGTGAGCTTCCTCAGTGTGTGTGTGAGCACACTTACGGCCAGTGAGCTTCCTCATTGTGTGTGTGAGCACACTTACGGCCAGTGAGCTTTCCCAGGAGGTGTGAGCACACTTACGGCCAGTGAGCTTCCCCAGTTGTAATGCCCAGGCACTCGGAAGTGGTTCCCAGCCCATACAGTATTCACTTCCCATCACCACCAATCTGTTGACACCTCTCATTACCAATGAGCGCCTTGAGAAAGGCACGCCTTGGGAAATGAGGGGAGAGACAAGGAGTGTGTGTGGAGAGTGGCTAGAACAGAAGAGGGCTATGAAAAGGCGGCAGAGGTGCTAGGACTCAGGTGGAGAGTCAGGGAAGTGGGTAGCCATGCTGACATGGAAAAAGCAGCCTTCTTCTTCACCGCTGGGAACCCCACAAAGTGTCTTGAGGAAGGCACTGGGTTTGCTGCTAATTGGGTACCTATTTTAAAAACTCGTTAAAGAAGTGATGACTTTGGAAGGAACATTCAGGTGGCACTAGGACTATTCTCACACTGGGTCAACTTTTCCATAAAGGTATATTCAGTGTTCAAAATCTGCATAGCGTGTGTTGATGGAGGACAGTAAAATGGCAAATGGAAGTCTAAAATGATGGAAAGGAAGGAAAGAATGAACGTTGCAAATACATGAGCCATGGAGGGTGATGCCCCAGACGGCTCTATGGGGCTCTCAGTGTTCCTCAGTGCTGGAAGGAGGCTGAGGGACGTTGCAGAATGAGCACCTGCCAGGGTGACCGGAAGCCATCCATCATGATGGCACCGGTTACTTCAGAGACACAGATGGAAGCCTTTACAGGTGCCTGTCACCTGCAAGGAAGAAGAAGGAAGAAGTGACTCTCACAACTCAACTGTCATTCCTGGTAAAAAAAAAAAAAAACAAAAACAAAAAAAAACAGCACAGGCACATTTTTCTTTTCACCCCTTTCTACTGCTCTATATTTTTCAAGCTGCTTCCAAGAGTCTACTCCCTATCAACCTTGAAATACAGGATTCTTATTTATTTATTTATTTATTTATTTATTTATTTATTTATTTTGGTTTTTCAAGACAGGTTTCTCTGTGGTTTTGGAGCCTGTCCTGGAACTACCTCTTGTATACCAGGTTGGTCTCAAACTCACAGAGATCCACCTGCCTCTGCCTCCCAAGTGCCAGGATTAAAGGCGTGCGCCACCACCGCCCGGCAAAATACAGGTTCTTATAACTGGAAAATATAAGAGGGAGTGGGACTATAAAGACAAAATACACAAAGAAAACGCCTTTATGTTCTCATTGCAGAGAGAGGTCTATTATTTGCATCTTGGATTATGTCATTTATTATTATGGCATAATAAAGGAGAAGAAAGAAGAGGGGGGCAAAAGGAAAGAAGAGGAGAATGAGAAGAAGTTTTGTGTGTGTGGTGTTTGTGTGAGTGTGAGAGCGTGTGTGTGTGTGTGTGTGTGTGTGTGTGTGTGTTATAAACTTATATGAGCATGTTGTAGGTAGTGTGTGTTCATGCAAGATTGCGAGGAGGCCAGAGAATATCAGGTGTCATTTTCTGTCACTTCTCTGCCGTATCTGCTTGAGACAGCGTCCTTCACTTAACCTAGAGTGTGCTGTTTTTCACCAGGGTGGTGAGCCAACAGGACCCAGCAAACTCATTGTCTCTATCTCTCCTCTTCCCTGTCCCTGGCACTGGGGTTACTGGCATATGTAGCCATGCCTAGTTTTATTTTAATGTCTGGGATCCAAGTCAGAACCTCTTGCTTGCATGGCAAGTGTTGTTACCCATCATCTTACCGGTCCCTTGGTGTATATGATACCAGAGTTCTTGAGATACAAGCTGCATTGAAGGACCAGGACCTTCACTTCCCCGCTTCTTGTTCCTATTGCTCTTTCCGTGTAGCCAAGTTCCTCTCCTAAAACCAAAATTCCCTCCCATGTCCCATGTGGCTATGTAACAGGCCTCAAAATATTAGCACAACCGATGCCAATATTGGAGAAGCTATTTTGACCTTAAAACCTAGCACGTAGGCACCAACACCTGCCAAAATGAAACAAGACTTAACCCAGCAAAGAACTCATCCATCGTTCTAGGAAAGGCCCTAAAGGTACTACTAACTTTGCTTTTTGACTTCTTTAGCTCTTGCTAACTGAAGCTTGAGAATCAAGATATGATTTTAGGGCATAAAAGTCAAAGGGCTGTGAGGCCCAGAATTGCGCGATTTGGGCAGGTTTCCCTGCGCAGTTGCTGTCAGCTGGCAATAAAAGCTTCCTTTTTCGGGTTTTAAGAGTGTCCGCGTGGGTCTCTGATGAGCTTATCGTGCAGCAGCTAGCTTTTGAGGCAAAAGAAGGTAAAAACGTTGCCATGTGACCTAGGTTAAATCTCCATACAACTTCTAGGTTTTGGCTTGCCGTCTTTGGCCTTGGCTTCTACCAGGAGAACACGACAAGCCCAGCCTACTGGAGGAAGAACATTGGGTCCTTCAGGACCCCTGCTCCAGAGAATAGAGGCTAAAGTCAAGCTGCAGGACTCACTCCCGGGACCTGAAAGGACCAATGACAGCCTCCATGAAGGAGTAGGTGGCAGCACATTCCCGCAGAATGAGACCATAGGAAATGGTGGCCGTGTCAAAAAGCAGATAGTCAGAGTGTGGATTGTCACCAAGCCTCTGTGGTATGCCTAGATCCCTCCAGTTGCTGTGTGTGTGTGTGTGTGTGTGTGTGTGTGTGTGAGAGAGAGAGAGAGAGAGAGAGAGAGAGAGAGAGAGAGAGAGAGAGAGAGAGAGAGGAGGCCCCTTACAACCCTGGGAGTTGCATGCTAAGCTTGTACCCAAGAGTCTGTGTCCACAGATTCAATCAATTTGAAATGAAAGAAATTCAGAAATATTTGTGTCTGTGTTGAACCTGCAACATTCACTATATGATACAAAACACAGCAGTTGCTTCTCAGGGTGTGAGCTCATTATGGTCCTGGTGATTATTATGATATATATTACACTATAGGGTCAGTGATCTAGCATTGACTTAAAGCATACAGGAGAAGGTAGGCAGCTTATGAGCAGGCACTGTACCAGTCTATGGAAGGGACTGGAACATCTGTGGATTTTGACCTTAGAAAGCCCTAAGGTCAAATCCTTATGGATACTGAAGGATCATTCTACCCGCAGTCACTTGAGCAACTGTGTGTGTTCTCTGTCACCTTATTGCTATGATAGGCTTGTATATTGTTATGTGACTTTCAGATGCGTGAGGGAGAGGCATCTTTAGAAAAAGTCCTTTGCTGATCTGCCCAGCCCTGATGTGTGGATTGGTTCTGGGCACAGGAGTCACAATCTCAGGGGAAGGGGTGTTGTTTAGCCTATGAGCATCAGAGGCCTTGGGAGTGTGTGTGGAGAGATGCCTCAGCAGTTGAGAATGCTTAGTGCTTGTGGTGGTTTGAAAGAAAATCCCTCCTATAGGGTGTGACAATATTAGGAGGTATGGCCGTATCGGAGGAAGTGTGTCCTTGTGAGAGTGGATTTTGAGGTCTCTTATGCTCAAGCTACACCCAATATAAAATGCAGTCTCTTGCTGCTGCCTGCAGATCAAGATGTAGAACTCTTGGGTCCTTCTTTGGCATCATGTCAGCCTGCATGCCACCATGTTTCTCCATGATGATAATGGACTAAAACTCTGAAACTATAAGCTAACCCCAATGAAATGGTTTCCTCTGTAAGAGTTGCTGTGATGTCTCTTCACAGAATAGAAACCCTAACTAAGCCAGTGCTCTTGCAAAGGATCCAGGTCAGTTTGCAGCACCTCATAGCTAGCTGCTCACAGCCATCTGGAATTCCAGTCCCAATAGCCTGGCACCCTCTTTTGGCCTTTGTGGGCAATGCATGCATGTGGTGCACAGACAATGCAAAATATCCATATGCAGAAAAAATAAAGACGAGAGAGAGAGAGAGAGAGAGAGAGAGAGAGAGAGAGAGAGAGAGAGAAAGAGAGAGAGAGAACATTGACAAGAGAATCCCTGATTTTTGAGAAACCTCGGGGAATGTATTGTTCAAAGACAACAAGACTGGTGGTCTCTGGGTTATCTGGTCCCCATTGTCCAATATAGCAGTAACTGGCCTTGTCTGATATTAAAATAAAATTTAAAAATACATTTAGAAAAAATCCCCAGTTCCTCAGTCCCCCTGACCACACCCCTAAACCCATAACAACTGCTGTGGGACTAATGGATAAATGACATCGACAGGGGTGGACGATTTCTCTGGGCTTGGAGGGTTCCTGCTGCACTGTATTGATGGAGAACAAATGGCCAAACAAAGTCCCCTGCCAGGATGCATGGAATGGGCTGAATGGACCCTGGTTGCCATGGTTCTAGAGGGATCATCTTTCCCCACACCCCGCTCCACACAGAGGGCCAGAGTTAAAGTACCATCTTTCCCCATACCCCCTTTCCCGCTCTACACAGAAGCACAAATTATCTCCCCCACGACGCCTCTGCAGCCCTGTTTCGACTTGTCCATTGGGTTCTACTCTTATTACAATGACACCCACCTACCAAAGAAAATGTTTCACCGTGTGGAAAAAATTCCTTGTAAGAAAAGCCCAGATGTGTGCAAAAGGTTCCTGGTGATACCCAGTCTTAGTACACTGAGTTTAATCCAAATCTATTTTGAAAACAGCGGTTTCGATTGTTGTAAACTGCAGAACACATGGAGGATCCCTGGAGAAACAGATGTTGGATCTTCTGATAGCAGAAAAACAATCCAAAAAATTCTTGTAAATATGAGCAAACTTGACTAATAGAGTGTTTGGCACTCAGGGAGACAGGCGTGCACCACGGATGTCATTTTGGCGTTCGAAAATAGTGGCATGAGTGTCATTAAAGAAGAAATATTCTTTTAAATGTCTGTTATTTAGTTTTAAAATGAAAAATATTGAATAGTTAAACTTTATTAAGTGTAAAATTGGTTTTCAGAGTGCTTCGGAACGGCAGATACCGGGAAGGGGAGCAAAACTCGAGAAGCCATTGAGAGCAGCTGTGCACAGAGAAGGGGCAGGGCAGGGACGAGGTCTTAGAACAGGTTCAAAGTGGGGCTCAGAGCACAGGCACGGGTCCCTTAGGTCTGTGGTCACGTCTGGGCTCCTACCCCAGGGTGCTCTACGGTATGTGCAGGACGAAGAGGACAGACCCTGTCTTCCGAGCACTGTGGCTGTGTGTGTCTCAAGGCAGACATCAGGAGTATGCGGGGTCCAGAGATGCAACTGCGTGCTGGTGCTGTTTCTTCACTCCTGGTTTGTGTTTGGATCTTTTCTTTATTTAATTTGTTAGTGTGTAGTACTTCGTTCCTTTAAAGCAGGAAAAACTGAAGGCATTTTGGGGAGGTGGGAGATGAGGAGATGGCAATAATTTAGAAGTCTCATTCTCTTTGCCTGGTAAGGATAACTTTTGTTTGTTTGTTTGGTTTGTTTGTTTTTTCAAGACAGGGTTTCTCTGTGTGACAGTCCTGGCTGTCCTGGAACTCACTCTATAGACCAGGCTGGCCTCGAACTTACAGAGATCCACCTATTTCAGCCCTTCCAAGTGCTGGGATTAAAGGTGTGTGCCACCACCACCTGCTTGATAAAGATGAATTTGTTCCTTCCTTCCTCTTGCCTTTTCGCCTTCCCTCCCTCCATTTCCCCGTAACTTCCTGACAATATAACTTCCTTTCTTCCCTCCTAAATTCCTCCCTCCTTCCCCTGCTTCCTTGTTTTTTTCTCTAACTTCGTTTTCCTCCTAAGCGGTGTTTACAAATGTGGGAAACTGAGCACACGTAGTCCTGAATGTGGAACTTCTCAGGCTGTGTTGTCCCTGTGCCTTTGCTGTCAAGTAGGAGAGAGTGTGGCTATAAACATGCTTTGGAGGCTGGGAGCCAGGAGGCCAAGATAACCATTACCACAGGTCACTTTGGCATCCATCTAGGTCACCTCAAGTGTGACTATGCTTAGCAAACACAGATCCATCATAGTAGGGACATCCAGTTCACAAGACAGCACCTTGCGCCTCTCATGTTTCTTTCCTTTGCTAGGTTGCAAGAGCCCTGCTCCGAACCTGTGGCCCTGAGTACTTTCCATCCTGATATTTCTTTGTGGCACGGTGCCGTGGCTGAGCCCGCAGCTTCTCAGGAACAGCGCTGTGTTTCCGGTTTCTTTTCTGCAGCCTCTCCAGTCAGTGCAGCTTCTCTGACTTGTAGGCGCCATCCACAGAGCTAGATGAAGAGAGAGCAGTACAGATACCCTGGTAAGGGATCTGGGGCCCCGCTGTGGATTGAATCTGGTTCAAATGTGTCCCTCAAAGGTTTGTGTGTTAGAAGTTCGATCTCAAGGAAAGTGGATCCTAGTGGGCAGTCACTGGCTGCAACATTAATGTAAGGTAGTTAGTTCCTTCTCAAATGTTTTGAAGAAAAGACTTTTGTTCTTCCCGCACAGTGTGGCCTGTCACCCCACACGATTGCTCCCCGTCTCTCGCAAATGCCCGCCCACTGTTGTATCTTACACTCTGCATAGATCTTGAACTCTCAGCCTCTCAAACTGTGAGTTAAATAAACCTCTTTCCTCCATAAAGAACACAGCCTCAGGCACGTTGCCACAGCTGTGAGGGGACTGACCCAAAGAGTTGTTCAGCCAGCTTGGGATAGCTGCCTATTTATTAACCCCCTTTTTGCAGCCCTCCCCCTCCCTCTACAATAATTCCTTTCACAGTTATTGCCAAGTTCAAAATGAAATCGAGTAATTCCTATATGGCTTTTTTCATCTGGTGACTTCAACAGTGTGCCGATGCCTGAGCGACGTCAGCCCCTTCTCAGTAGCTTTTTAAGCTTGATAATAAACATTATCAAGGTAACTTTTCAAGACTGACTTATCTGTTCATTTATCTACATGGATGTGTGTATGCCTTTGCGCATTTGGGTGTGTGTGACTTGTCTGCAGGTGCCCACAGAGGCCAAGGCAAGGCATCATATTAGATCTAGAAATGGAGTTGCAGGTGGTTGTGAGCTCCCGGGTAGATGCTAGGAATTGAATTGGTGTCCTCTAGAAAAACAATATGTACCTAACCACTGAACTGTTTCTCCAGCCCCGTCAAGGAGAATTTGCCAGTCGTCTGCCACGAGATTTCTGCCCTGAGAGAGGCCAAATTTTCCGAAGCATCCGGTTAGGAGTCCTGGAGGAGTCCGCTTCTTCTGGAAACACAAACAAAGTGGCCTATCCATTCATTATGAATCTACGTTTACAGTTTACATTTTCATGAATCGTTAGAGTAATAATTACCAAATCCCTATATTAAAGAAAAACAACTCAGTAAATAAATACCAGATCGCATCGTTATCCACACATGTGTCAGCCTTCTGTAAATACAGAAATTTGATATTGTCATTGAAATTATTCACTGCAATTGAAATGAGATAAATAATAAGCCCTGTGTCATTTGTTCATTAAAACGCTATTAAGAGAAGATGTACTCATTTCCTACGGTGAACGTGGTCACTCAACACTCTTCTGCATTGGCTTCTAATGAACAGTGAACTTCAGCCAGGTCCCAGCCCAAATCTCAATGTCTACTTCTGCTCTTTCCGTCTTGCTCAGTGTGGAAGAGAGAAGCTGTAGCTGGGAGAGATGAGGCTACTCGAGGTGGCCTCATGCAGGGCTGGACCATTCAAGTTTCTTTCTCCTCCCTTCCAGAGGAAGCACCTTGATATTCACCCGTCCACCTCGAACCACTGGGCTTCAGTCTGTTCATCTGGGTAGAGCGTCGGTGTTTGTCTCGGTAACGGTAAAGACCCTGTTGGTGTTCCACTGAGCCTACTTTGGAGTTCAAGTGCATGTGTAGACATGCCTATGGAGAAAGACTGATGTCAAGTGTCTTCCTTGATCACTCCCCACCCTCCATACTGAGACAGGGTCTCTCACTGAGCCTGGACCCCTGTAGTTCAACTCAAAGGATGCTCTGTCTCTTCCTCCTGCATGCTGGGACAGCGGGCAAACTGCCATCTCTCTGGGGTTTGTTTTACATCAGTTCCTGGGAGTCCAGATTCTCTGTTCCTCAGGATTGCACAGCAAGTGGTTTATCCACGGAGCCTGAGCCATCTCCCCAACTCCATGTTTTAGGACTTTTTTCTTTACTTATTTATTTAATCTTGTAGTTCTCTCTCCCTCCCCCATTTCTCTCCCTCCCTCCCTCCCTCTCTCTCTCTCTCTCTCTCTCTCTCTCTCTCTCTCTCTCTCTCTCTCTCTCTCTCTGTGTGTGTGTGTGTGCACGTGTACAAATACCACTGTGTACACAAGGAAGTGGGAGGACAGCTTATTGGTATCAGTTCTCTCCTTCCACTGTGGGTTCTGGGGATAGAACTCGGGTCACATAGCTTTAAATCAAATGCCTGTACCCACTGAGATTTCCAGCCTGTTCCCAAGCTTTAGATTATTAATTTCCAGTTGATGGTCTTAGTTTGGGAAGTTTTGGAATCTTGTGATCAATAGAGCCTGACTGGTCAAAACAGGTCACTAGGGGTGGAACTTGGGAGCTTGTAGCCTGGTCCCTAGTTTCTGATCCCTGCTCTGTTGCTGTCTACTGAATGTTCCCTCACTATGGACCAAGGCTCACTGGCGTCCACTTATGAGGAACCAATGCCCTCTGCAAAACAAACCATTGCTCCTCCCTTGAGTTGTTTATGTTGTGGAATAATCTTTTTGTACACAGTAAAGAAGTATCACTCTGATAGATTTAATAAAAAAAAATTAACGGCCAATAGCTAGGATTTCCAGGCAGAGAGGACACTGGGAAGAAGAAGGGGTGGGGGACACGAGGAGACGTGGAGAAAGCAGGAAAACAGGATGGACAGCCAGAAGATGAGGTAAAGGAGCCTGGGGGCAGCACAGAGATTAATAGAAATGTAACAAGTTATAAGGGCTGGCTAAAAACAAGCCTAAGCTATCAGCTGAGCTTTCATAATTAATAATGTCTCCATGGTCATGATTTGGGAGCTGGCTGGCGGGACAGAAAAAAGACTCTCAACATGTTTATGTCAGATATATTAATCACAGGGAAGTCTAAGTCATAGCCACTGAATGGCTGGTCCCATTGGATCCTGTAACTTCCCACCATGATGGCTTCAAGTTCTTCTGCTGAAGTGTAACTATCAAATTCAAATGATTTTGCCTTTCTCTTTCTGTGATGAACACCATGACCAAAAGCAATGTGGGGATAAAAGGGTTTATTCAGGTTATAGGTCACAGTCCATCACAGAGGGAAGCCAGGGCAGGAATCTGAGGACAGAAAATGATGCAGAAGGCATTGGAGAGAAGGCTTACTTGCTTACTCTTCATGTCTCTCAGTCTTCTTTCTTATATTACAGTCCAAGAGCCCCTGTCTGAGGATGGTATGGCCTTCCTACACTAACCCTCAACCAAGAAACTACTACACACTTGCTTATAGGCAAATCTTACCATGGCATTTTCTCAACGGAGAGTCCCTCTTCTCAAGTGACTGTAGATTGTGTCAAGTTGATATAAAACCAATCAACACGGGTGTAGTTCAGCTTATAGGTGGGAGTGCATCATCGAGAGAAACCAGGAGAACTCAAGGCAAAAACCTGGAGGCAGGAACTGAAGCAGAATCCAGGAAGGTGTGACACTTACTGGTTTGCTCCTTGGCTCTTGCCCAGCCAGGCTTTTAATTCAGCCCAGGATGTGCCTGGGATGGTACTACCCCCACTGGAGTGGGCCTTCCTACAGCAAGTAACAACCAGCAAAATGACGTCACGGATATGCTCATAGAACAATCCGATAGAGGCAATGCCACCCCCAAGGTTCTCTCTGCCCAAGGTGTCAAGTTGACAGCCAAGTGGACCACCAAAGCATGGCCAGATTTCTGAGGACAGGTGAGACTTTGTAGGCCTTGCTGGGATAAGGACCTCCTTCTCGTGCAGGCACAAGCAGTTAAGGAGCTGTTAACCGTCCTTACCAGGCCCCTGCCTTCTGTTCAGGCCCTTCTCCGCAAGGTCAAGGCCACAGCGGTAGCCCGTTCTGCAAGGATTTGCTATGCACACCAGTGGGAGCCCAGTGGGAGCCAGGGAGGAAGGGGGCGGCTTAGCCTCCTTCACATTCACTTACACCACTTCAGGGGGCTCGAGAAAGCCAGGCTGTGCTTTGCCAAGCATGCTTCCCCTTCATTTTTAGACCCAAGTGTATTCCACAGGAAATGAAACCCACATGTTCCTGATCACTTACACTTAAATCATCAAAATATTGCCTTTTAGGGGCTTTGTGTGTCAGGAAACCCTCTGAACCTTTCTCCCAGCGGTGTGCGCTGCCTAGCGGGAAGATAAACAGGAAGCTTGATGTGTAGAGGGCATCCCTGATGACCCTGGGATGGGTCCGTGAAGTGCACAATAGGCCCTCCCCCTGCACAGGGCCAGAAAGGCTTGGCCTTGCCAAACATCTGGGTCCCATCCCTGTCCTGGGTCAGCGTCTCGATCTGAGATGCTGGGCACAGTCATTTAACCCCATGGGGCCTCAGTTTCCTCCCCAGTCAATGGGACCTTTTAGAGAACTAATTTGATTAAAATAGAAGCATAACGAGGAAGAAAATGTTAAGCGATGTGTCCACACAGCGCTATGTGTGGCCCTGGTTCACTTCACGTTTCTAGTGAGCTGCCTACAATTCATTTCATCATGGTGTATTCAGCTTTTTTGCATGCCTGCATTGGGAAATTTTGCTTGAAACTAAGAAATTGCCATTTCATTGTTTTCTTTCTTTATTTTTTCTTTTCTTTTCGAGACCCTGGTTGTATTTTTAAAATCAATACTGTATCTTTAAGAAATATTCTTTATATAAATATGTCCTTTATTCTTATCGTTGTTTGAATCAAATTTTTCCTTCTACTTTTTGAGAAATAATGTTATTTTTATTGTATGTGTGTGTGTGCGTGCGCGCCTGCTTGTGTGTGTGCACACCGTGTACCTACAGTGCCTGTGGAGTCTGGAAGAGAGAGATGGACGCACGTGGCTGTGAGCTGCCACGTGGGTGCTGGAAATTGAATGTAGGTCCTCCACAAGAGCGTCAAGGGCTCTTAACCATGGAGCTGTCTGTCCAGCCTTATCATTTCCTTTTTCAATTGCCATACGGTAGTTGTAAAAATGGATCAGTTTCGGTATGCTTCCACACGCATAGACAGTGGGATTGTATTACTCATTGCCTTTCTTACCCTGAGGCCTCCCCACTGCCCACTGCCCCACCCAACTACTTCTTCTTACCCATTTTTCTCTCTTTTAAAATCTAGATGTTGCATATGAGATATAACTTGGAGTCTGGATTATTTTTGCTCTAGTTCTATAGATTTTCTGGAAAGTGGCATAATTTAATTGTTCTGTGGGTTTGGATATATGGGTCTGATAACGTGGAGTGGCCCATGTTATCTCTGTCTATAACCTGTCAATAGTTATCTAGGTTAGTTTCAGAACTCGGCTGTTGGGAGTCACATTACAGCCGCTATAAGTGGGCAGGCATCTCTTTGTGCTGGACTAGGGCTGGCTTGATGGAGCTTCTTACTGGGAACCATTTGAAGCTGCAATTAATTGCTAGCCTGTGGAATCTGTGCTCACTTGCATCACTGGTGTGATGACTTATAAGAAGATGACTCTGAACTTAGTGCTGACATCTGTCCATTTAGTACATTCTTCTTAGACACCATGCACAAAGGAAGCGTTTCCTCATGACATCTGCATAGACACAGGAAGTACTCCGATCATATCCGCCTCTGTCACGCTTTCTCATCCTTCTTTGCTTCTGCCATTTGCTCCCTTCACACCCTTTGCACGAGATTCCACAGAGGGCAGATATCACGTAGCTTTTGTCTTTGTCAGCCTGGCTTATTTTGAATAGCACAACCATCTTCCTCTTTTCTTTTTCTTTTCCTGCAGACAGCATCCTTCTATTCTTCATGGCTGAGTAAAACTTCTTTTAGACCACAGTCCCTTTATCCGGTTGATGGACACCTAGGCATGTCCTCTACATTGGTTCTTATGACTGTTGGAATAAATACACATAGATATGCAGGTGTCTCTATTGCATGAAGAATTTGATTTTTAATTTTTGTGGATCCTCTATACTGATTTCGATACCAGCTATTCTAACATTCCCATCAGGGGTAGAGAAAAAAAATTCCCTCTGCATCCTTGCCTATATTTACTTTTCTTTGTGTTGACAGCCATTCTGACTCGGGTGCAATGGAATATCAACATGGATTGGGGTTGCATTTCCCTGATGGTTAAGGATGTTGAGCACTTTGTCCTGTGTTTCTTGGCCCATGCACCTTCGTTTGAATGGGATTATTCATATCATTTGCTCTCTTGTTGTTTAATGTTTTACTTAGTTGTATATCCTAGATAGTGTTTCTCTGCTGGATAAATATTTGGCAGAGGCTTTCTCCTATTCTGGAGGCAGTCATTATATCACTTTTTTTAAACTGCACAGTGGTTTGGTAATCTGAAAACCTGTAGCCTTTTTTTTTTGGCTATGCACAAACAACAAACTTTCTGACAAAGAAACTGGATAAATAACCCCTTCACAGCAGCCTTCCAGGGATAAAATACAACAGGAATAAAGGCAACCAAGGGGAAAGACCTCTGTGATTCAAACTAATTGTGGTGAAGTAAGATACTGCGGAAAACTGTCAAAGATTTGACGGCCACCCATGTTCACAGCACAGCTCTCCTGACCACAGAACCCAATTGTTAGGACACACAGGTTGTTTGGGTAGCTTTCCTCCTAACATCTTAAAACATTACGTTCACAGGTGAAAATAGAGAAAACGAGCTCTACCCATTGCACACCAACAGCTACCAGACTCACAAACATCTCTTTTTATTTCTCCCCCACCATCCCAATGATCACAAAGCATCCTCCAGATATCAAGACATCAGCTCAGCTACCAGTACTGTATTCCACCCTCTGTGAAATCTGGGCAAGGAACATGGATGTTAAAGGGGTCATTGGGTATGTCATGGTGGAAAAGGCAGAAGCAAATGGGGACGAGAGAGAGCGAGAGAGGTGGCTATGACCAGAGTGCTGTGTGTGCTTATCAGCTAGTGTCCCCGTGAAACACGCCCTGTGTGTGCTTATCAGCTCGTGTCCCCGTGAAACACGCCCTATGTGTGCTTATCAGCTCGTGTCCCCATGAAACACGCCCTGTGTGTGCTTATCAGCTAGTGTCCCCGTGAAACACGCCCTGTGTGTGCTTATCAGCTAGTGTCCCCGTGAAACACGCCCTGTGTGTGCTTATCAGCTAGTGTCCCCATGAAACACGCCCTGTGTGTGCTTATCAGCTAGTGTCCCCGTGAAACACGCCCTGTGTGTGCTTATCAGCTAGTGTCCCCGTGAAACACGGCCTGTGTGTGCTTATCAGCTCGTGTCCCCATGAAACACGCCCTGTGTGTGCTTATCAGCTAGTGTCCCCGTGAAACACGCCCTGTGTGTGCTTATCAGCTAGTGTCCCTGTGAAACACGCCCTGTGTGTGCTTATCAGCTAGTGTCCCCGTGAAACACGGCCTGTGTGTGCTTATCAGCTCGTGTCCCCGTGAAACACGCCCTGTGTGTGCTTATCAGCTCGTGTCCCCGTGAAACACGCCCTGTGTGTGCTTATCAGCTAGTGTCCCCGTGAAACACGCCCTGTGTGTGCTTATCAGCTCGTGTCCCCGTGAAACACGCCCTGTGTGTGCTTATCAGCTAGTGTCCCCATGAAACACGCCCTGTGTGTGCTTATCAGCTAGTGTCCCCGTGAAACACGCCCTGTGTGTGCTTATCAGCTAGTGTCCCCGTGAAACACGGCCTGTGTGTGCTTATCAGCTCGTGTCCCCGTGAAACACGCCCTGTGTGTGCTTATCAGCTAGTGTCCCCGTGAAACACGCCCTGTGTGTGCTTATCAGCTAGTGTCCCTGTGAAACACGGCCTGTGTGTGCTTATCAGCTCGTTTCCCCGTGAAACATGCCCTGTGTGTGCTTATCAGCTAGTGTCCCCGTGAAACACGGCCTGTGTGTGCTTATCAGCTAGTGTCCCCGTGAAACACGGCCTGTGTGTGCTTATCAGCTAGTGTCCCCGTGAAACACGGCCTGTGTGTGCTTATCAGCTAGTGTCCCCGTGAAACACGGCCTGTGTGTGCTTATCAGCTAGTGTCCCCGTGAAACACGCCCTGTGTGTGCTTATCAGCTAGTGTTCCCGTGAAACACGCCCTTTGCACACAGATCAATTTTAAGAAGGGTGTACTCAACGGAAGCATCTCCAAGTATGCACTCCAGAGTCCCCTGAGAAGCTGTACACACCCACACAGGCAGACACATTCATCCCAGATCACACCACAAAAAAAAAATGAGGGTGGCGAATTCATCCTTTTCAGCCACCAAGAATATACTTGACGGTGAAAGAATTTACTCAACTGTAAGGGCAGTAATGAGGAGTGAAGGTTGGTAAGGGTACAGTCCATAGCTGGAGTCCTGAGCTGGCGCTCACATGTGTAAGGGTGACCACATGATTTGACTCTGCTGGGATGTAGCTTCCGTACATATCTGAGGTTCTTTCTGGAATTCTGTAGGAAGGAAGAAGGGAGGGAGGGAGGGAGGGAGGGAGGGAGGGAGGGAGGGAGGGAGGGAGGAGAGAGGGAGGGGAAAGGGAGGGAGGAAGGGAGGAAGAGAGGGAGGGAGGGAGAGAGGGAGGAGGAAGGGAGGGAGGGAAGTGAGGGAGAGAGGGAGAAGAGAATGAGGAGGAAGAAGGGAGAGGGGGTATAGAAGCAGGGAAGAGAAATTGTCCCAACATCCCTGTAACTAAACATCACAGCCCACCCTCAGCAGGACCCTTTTCCTGAGTTCTCACCTCTCCACCGCTTAAAAAGTGCAGTGTAGTTAAACTCTGCAGCTTGAAGAGGCTCAGGGGAGGCAGGAAAATGCAAGCTTTCAAATGGTCCCTCAGAGTGTGTAGGACATGCCATCCCTTGAAGTGGGAGCACGGAGCACAGGGGACCTTCAGCTAGGCCCAGCGGAAGACCCTTAGGCCTGCTGAAGGTATTGCTTTCCCACTTCACCTGGTGGTAGGTCCTCGTGGAGAGGTTTTCATCCTCACCCAGGGCTCTCCTTCTTCCTGAATCCAGCTGAGATGCTCCCCTTCCCACAGGCACTTGCCCTTGCTCTCTACCCTGAGACAGCCAAAGACCATGAAAGTACTCACAAAGCCGGAATGTTGTTATCTTGATTTCTAGCTTATGAAATAGTCAAAGTAACCTGCTTCAGAGATTTCGTTACAGCGACAAGGGACAGACTGACACTGTTGGTTACATAGTTTCTACATTTGATACCAGTCTGCTACCCCGACTAAGCCGGAAGTCTATTCCCAGAACCTCAGATAACAGATAAATTTCACAAATGCTTCAATGCATATTTCAAAAAGGCCAGAATCCTTCTCATTGCCTTATCCAAAGTTTATATAGCCTTCCCTCTGCGTTTATACTTCAATAAAGAGGGAACAAGCTTTAAGAAGGAGGAGGGAACAGAGTGAGAGACAGACCATGGTGTAGAATCCCAAATCTGGGCTTATTTATAGTACATTAGGTCGTGTAATTTAAGGCAGACCCAAAAAGTCTGCTTGCTAGACAATGCCTGTCTCATGGCTTCAGTTCAACAATTTTAACATAAACCACCAAGCCCTTTAATCTATGTTTCCTTTCTTATTGTTTTTATGAAGGACAATGAACCCCACTCCCAGCCTGCATCCTAAGCTACAGCCTTCTTAAACTTGACTTGAGCTCAGAGGAGCACCTCTTAGGCTGTCAATCAAGATTCTCAGAAGGTTCAGACAAGGCCATGAGAATCTGAGTACTGGCAGTGCCGAGGGCCCTCTGCCCTGCGAAAGCTGCGGGTTTGGGCTTCCTCTTCTTAATTTACTGACAAGCACCAAGGAATGGGGTTTCTGCCACAGACCATCCTCGAGGCCCCTCTCACAATGTGGTGAGCTAAGTTCCATGCCGAAATCATGCCTGGTCTTTCTGGGTCAGGTGAAGCACTTGCGGTGCCGGGCAAGGTCCAGTCAGAGTGACAGACCCACGCTGACTCTGCGCTTGCAGCCTCCCACCAGGCAGACGCGAAAGGATACTTGGAGGAGAAATGAGTCTTATGTCAGAGCTGCATGGTGCGCACTGGATGACTCCCAAACTTTCCAAACAGTCACAGCTGAGTTTATCCTGCTAAATGAAATGGATATATACAAATAATTCTGTTAATTGGAACAGCAAATTTCCCTGTGCTTCTCTGTTGCTCCCTCCCCTCTCCCCACCTTGAGTTGTGGTGGGCGGGTGAGCACGCGGCTGTGGCTTCTACAGGCAGGCTCCTTCCTCTCTGTTTTCCGTGGTGGTGATTTCCACACCACAGCCAGTGTGCTGACCACATGCGCACATGGGTAGCTAGGACACGCCTTCCAGTTTGTTTCCTATCGAAAGCCTCCGCTTCTGTGGCAGGCTGTCCTTTGGAAGGGACCTGTCAGCTTTTGATAATTGCCTTGTGGACCATTCTGGCACTCATGGAGGCTTGGACTCACGACTCCACTTTCAACCTCAAGGACTACATACAGAAAAGAAGACTTGGAATTCTCTTGTGTGGGTGCGCGTGCACCTGTGTGTTCACACACGAGTGTGTAGGTGTGTTTGCTCACAGGCTTGCCCACAGGTGCAAGTCGGATGTCTTCCTCTATTATGTGATACTATTTATTTATTTATTTTTTTATTATGAGGCAGTTCTCTTACTGAACCTGAGTTCACCTATTGGCTAGACAGGTTGATCAAGGAAGCACTCTCCAGCCCCCAGGATCTGTTTATCCCTGCTTCTGACCTCCAGCACTGGGGTTACAGATGTGCCCAGCTTTTACATGGAACTGAGGATCCAAAGTGAGGTCCATGTGGTTGACCAGCAGGCACTCTCCCTAATGAACCACCTCCCCTGCGGTTTCCTGCTGTCTTGACTTTCTCCATCAGCACTATAGAAACGCCCATGACAGAGGGTGGCTGTAAAGACAGTGTAGGGCTCTCCTTTTTCTATAGCCATGGGCATTGTAAGCGGTGAAGAGGACCAATGGCAGCATCATCGTAATCAACTGTGTTTCCCAGGAGGCATCTGGTCAGTGTGGGGAAGTTCACTTGCACAGACATGGTGACAGGGTTTCAGTGTCCCCTACAGCAGATAACTTTACAGCACTGAGTGAGGGAATCCCAGGACAAAGGGAAGCAGTGAATGAATTAGTCTTAGATACGAACCTTGCTGTAAAGGTTAGCTTCTGAGATCCAGTTCTCATCCCGTCCATTTCATGGGGATAAGGCTTCCAGGGAAAGCTCCTGGCACTAGATTCCTCTTCTACCCGTCAAAAACACCAAAGAAGATGCCATATGCCATATCTCAACTACTTCAAATTGTTCAGTATACATTTTCCACAATGATGCCCCCAGAATCTTCCATAGAGGCTAGTGTTCAATGGTAGATTTAGAATCCTCATCATTTATTTTCATTCATGTGTATGCATATATACATGTGTGTCCCTGTGGAGGTATGTGCACATGAGATGGTGACCATGGAGGTGAGAGGAGGACCCTGGATCTCTCAAAGCTTGAGCTACAGGTTGTTGTGAGTGCTTAGACGTGGGGACTGGGAAATGAACTTGCATCTTATGGAAGAGCAGTAAACGCTCTTAACTGCTGGTATTCAGTTCCCAGAATTCCAAATGATAAGTGATTGATAATTTTTTTCAAGCATCTGATAAGTGATGAAATGCATTGAGCATGATCAGGGAGAAACCCATGGGTTAGTAGGTGAGCTAATGCCGGACACTGGTATTGCGGTCTAGTTATACCCGACTCATTTGCCTAACCATCCAGTCTGTAGGATGGCTCTTGTGGGTGCTTGTTGACAGGGAAGCCAGGGAGCCTAGAGCTCTGACAACCAAAATAGCATCCTTGGCTGCAGATTCTTAGTAGTGATCAAGTCTAGCAACACCGGAAAGTTATTTTGGAGGCCACTCAGTTCTTTGCACCGGTATGGTGGCTTCTTCATGCTGCAAGATAAAGTGCAAACCAAGACTTCTCACGGGGCCCGCGTGCTCACGATCACAGCTAAGCATGCCCAGCACTTGACATTGGCATTTTACTTCGGTGAAATTGACAATTATGTGTCATAGACTCTCTCGCTCGGTGCTTTATAACCTACAGCAAACTTAGAGACATATGTGCCTTTTCTAATTGCCTTGTTTTTCTCATCTATAGAAATTGAATTATGGTTTTAGCCCAAGTATTGAGGGTTGAGAGAGGGGTAATAGAATTTCCCACTACACAGAGAAATTGTGCCACTCCGAGGCAGGAACCAGAAGACTTGGTTCAAGACCAGTGATTTTCTATTTTGCTGTGTTGGGTTTGGAAGCCAGGACTTAGGCCTGCTAGGTGAATGTTCTACCACTGAGCAACACTTCCAGCCTCTCCAGCATCCCCCGGCCCCCAAGTGTGCTTTTCCAAGGCTGGTGCACCCTTCTATAGCTCAAGGTTAAGGGAATGCTGCTTCAGAATCTTAGTCTTTTTGTCTAGTTCTTCAGTTTAGATGTCAGGGCAATTGCAAGGCAGGTGAGAGGGAAGTAAACTTGACTTTGCCGTCACGCTGCTGCTCCGTGGGCCCAGTGCTCAGGGACAGCCATCCTCAGGCTCACCTACCTTCTCAGAACTCAGAAGGCCTCTAGGCAACAGCACAGGATATGGATGGTTCTTTTGAGTTTGTCACAACCGTTTTGACTGACACGGAGCATTTGAAACTTCTAGGACTTCACGGTGCCCTGCAGACTCAGCATGGCGTGAACGTGGGGAGCGTGGAGGACTGAGTGGGATTTGGAGCTAGTTCTGTTTCCAGGATGTGAGTTTGCAGGGTCCAGCCCTCCCTCCCTCCCTCCCTCCCTCCCTCCCTCCCTCCCTCCCTCCCTCCCTCCCTCCCTCCCTCACACCTGACATGGGGTTTCCCCTGCTCTCCCCTGCTGACTCGGCACTCCCAGGAAGTCTCACGGAGCTCTGCCCTTTCCTGGAGGCACTGAGATACTAGGAGCCAGCATCTTCTGAATACATGAGTTGTGTCAATCTGATTTTCCACCTTGGGAATAGGAAGTTAAAAAACAAAAAAAAAAACGCAGAAAAAATGCTGAGTCTCTAGAATGTTCAGAGGGAGAGTTCTGAGGTAAAATAGATTAGAAAGCAGTTTTAAGTGCTAATTATAATTGAAATCAGCGACATCAATGGAATAGGGACAGGTCCCTGCAGAATAGAGGTGGAGAAAGAGAACATATAAGAAAGGGGAAGATGCACCATGCATGTTCCCGGTAGTCAGTAGAGTGAGCCAAGAGCAAGCCAAGGGCAGAACGTGAGTGAGCAGTTAGCGCCAGGACCACCTAGGCTTGTCCTATGCATATTGCACAGAACCAGCCATGATGGTGACCTGGCTTGAGTCCACCCTATGTAGCAAGCCCATATACAAAGGAAAAGGCACTTGAAACTACAGGTCTACCTAGTAGGAAGGGATGCTTGGAATCTGGATATGGGACTGGAGGCATGCATATGGGCCATGAAGTCATTGAGAGGAATTTGGGAATCACTGGAAGTGTCAGATGGGCTCTCTGCACCAAAGGCAGGCCTTCCGCACTTCTGGTCTGCTTGGAAGATGTGATACATCTCTCAGGCACGTCTCTCTTGGAAGGGGTGGGGGCTTCTCTGTTGGGCTCTGGGTCAATGAAGATGGAAGAATGTTATCTCCATATTTTCTTACTGCCAAAGAGGTGGGCCCTGCTGGGAACTTCACTGCGAATAAAGAGGAAAGCAATGATGGTGCCAGGGGCCAAAGTGAACCAGAGGGTGAGTAGGGTCCATGACATGCCACTGTGAAGCTGAGCTCAGAAAAAAGTGAGGTCATAGATCACATCAAAAGATGTTAGTAAGAATGATATGAGCTACACTGGACAGTGAACATTTTGTACCTTGGTTGCATGGCTTCAAATTGGTTTTCTTAAATCGATGTCCTATTGCTCCTAGGTCCAGAGAGAAGAGGTCGGGAAGCAGGCATAATTAGAGTAACAACAAGCAGAATAGTTATGGCTAAAGTTTGCTGGACATGAATAATATGATGGGTGACTTGAAAGCAGGATGTGCTGTCAGCATAGCAAGAGGCCTGCTGTGCTACGGACTCTTATGATAAAGTTGATTAGCAGGGAAGGAAATGGAGGCAAGAATAGAGCAAAGAAAGAAGGAAGTAAAGGAGGGAGGATGACAGAATAGAGGAATGGGGATGGGAGAAAGGGAGGAAGGAGAAAGGAGGGAGAAAGAAAAAGGGAAAGGCAGATTAAAATTTTATTTATGGTTGCACACCTAATAAATAGTGACAAAATTCAAACCTGGGCAGTCTGGAAGCTAAGAGTGCACTTTCTTCTCTGAAGATGAACAGTCTCAAGGTGTCAGTAAGGTTTGGGTTTTGTAACCTAAGAGACCAGGGTCTTTCCAAGATCAATCTTGTACTGCTCCTCTAAGAAGAATGGACCCGAGCCAACCTCCCAGCTCCTCCTGCCATGACTGAGAAAAGAGGATCTGGTATACCTTTGCGTTCTCTGCTCCTGTAGATCCCTTATTATGTCTTCTAGCACTTTCTCTGACATTGGAGAACCCTCATGAGGATGTGAACTTGACGCTCCAAGCTCAATGACATACAAACGGCCTTACCATTACTCTGTCAAAGTAGAGGCTTAGCTTGCAATCACTTTACCCAACAAGAAGGTGCCATTGGAGTCCTAATCAGATCATTCCTTTTGGCAAAGCCTGTGAGATGCTATGCAGAGGGAAATGTCTAAGCAGGGGTCTCCTCTGCTCTCTGAGTAAGATAATACTGATTCACATTTACATAATCCTTGATAATCCCTACTTCTGCCCACTGGCCCGTTGCCAAAGCTGAGGCCATAGGATCTGGGTGTCTGCATGTCTCCTGCACCGTGGAGTGTTCCTGTCCAGAGTTACCAGCCCCTGGCATTGCCAGTTCTCACTAAGCCCCTTGCAATGTTCCTGCATCTCTCCAGGAACCCTGCAACTGCCTGGGCTCTCAGAAGACAATGGAAGATGGTTCCCCCAATCCTAGGCTTCTTTTTCATACTCTTCACATGCGCCCACAAAAAGGAAAACACTGTCCAGATCACTTCTTGAAATTTGCCACAGCAAAAGGGAACAAGACAGATGAAAATCTCCTGAAAGGTGGTGACCTGGCAGGTTCCCCCTAGCTATGCGAAGTACAGATCCTGAACAAAGCCACCCTGTTCACAACAGCCAGATGGGTGGTTGGGGAGAATGTAGAATGCATAAGCAATGCAAAGAAGAACAAATCCTATCCTGTGAGGGAAAGTGGATGAAACCAGAAAACAACTATGTTTGGTGAGATAAGCCGGATTCAGACAAATACTTTGTGCTTTCCACATATGTGAATACTTGCGTGTGTGATCTACATTGAGTGAACACGTGTGTGACGTTGTGTGCGTGTGTGATGTGTGTTTTGTGTGTGTAACCTGACAATAGAAAGCAGAAGGGAGGTGAGGAAATGAAATAGCGAGTCGGGGTTCAGGGGACAGGAGAGTGGGGTGAACACAGTCAAAGCGCATGGAATACTTCAGAGAACAATTCTTTACGAGACCTGTCTCTTTATACGGTCAACATACACTAACAAAAATCTAAGCAAAGAAGCCTGTACTATAGTGAATGAGGTGCCATCTTCATAATTCTTCCCTTTCATATAGAAGCTTCCTGCCGGACTTGGGTCTCTAAGATGCCCATGGCAGATGCTGTCTGCACCAGTCACCTGGCAAATGAATACAGCTGTGGCCATGACTGTATGTACTGAGGGATGGGCAACAGGACTGTGTTTATAATAGACATGTCATAGTATAACATAATACCTACATCATACATATTGCATGTTGTATATCACATATAAAACCTTTTTATGTGGGATACCTTTTTATTAGTTCTTTAGGGATTTTGTGCCATGTTTGGATCATATTTACCAACCCCTCCCAGATCTACCTCTCCTTACCTACCCACTCAATTTTGTACAACCCCCACCCCCTCGTTTTGAACCCATCAAGATCAATTTGTTACCCATGTACTTTCAGATAGGTGGGAGTTCAATAAAGAACAATTAAACTACCTGAGACCACACCCTTAAAGAAACCTAAAGAAAACAGTCTCTTCCTCTCCCCGTGGCTACTAGCAGCCAACAGCTCTGGCTGCCATGTCTGTCCGTCCCATTGTAACCTACCTGGGGAGAAGAGAAAGAGGGAGTACGAGAGGCTTGGCTGAGTCCTCAAATCCCTATTCCAGCTCTCTTTTATGGAAAGAAAAAAGAAAAAAAATGCCTACAAAATTCTTTTCCCTTTGTCCCAAGCAATGACAATGCAGATGACACCCTCTGGCTGAAATGTGACTTGGGACCCACCTGATGTCCCTTGTAGTGTGGAGGTTTCGTGACCTTGCTGGCTTGGTGATTCCTGGCATCCTCCCAGCCCTGAGACTGCTTTATAGCCCTAAATAACCCTGCTCGTGCACCACCTGACACAGAGAGCATTTCCCAGGTGAATTGCCCATGTACAGATAATCAAATACATCTCTGTCTTGCTACCTGCAGTCAGGATGCCCTGCAAAGTTACCCAAATCACAGCACAGACCAAAGTAAGGCCCAGAAGCAGGGGTGGCAGGGACAGCTCAGGCCCCGGGTCTCCAGGCCCACCAACACAGGCACAGTCTGTTCTTCCAGCCACGCTGGTTTTGAGAGACATGATATTGATTGGCAATCTTACTACCCAGGTGAGTGCCAAGGCAAAGCATCCAGGTGGAGCGGGGGTGGAGAAACGAGGAGATGAGCCAGCTTCCCCTGTGACATGAAAAATTTTACTTACCCCAAACCTGTTCCCTGCACTAAAGGCAGAATAGAATCAAGAGCTGCCCACGGTCTACTCCACCCCTGAAGAGCAGGGGCTGCCTCTCTCCTCTCTCCTGACAGAGAATACGATCACAAATCGGGAGCCAGATGGCTGCTTTATGTTTCTTTTTCTTTCTTCTTCTTCTTCTTCTTCTTTTTTTTCCTGCAATACTAAAGCCACCATAAAAAAGCAGAGTTGAACAAAGCTAATAATATAATCATTCAAAACACCTGCAAACAGCGCAGATGGGCAATTTCTGTCTGCAGAGCCACCAGCGAAAGACGCCTACCCATATGGGCAGTTCCAGAAGTCGCCTTGCCCAACTCTGTCCCTTACCTTAAGAAAACCTGCACACAACATATGCACGCTTTTTATAGTCAAGCTAGAGACCGAAGACTGATTATTTATGTCCTTCTGCCAGTCTTGGAGCCGTACAACCTGCAAGGGATCTGTCCACTCCATCTCCCCAGGTGCAGAGAGACCCAGAAGGAGGCCAAGGACCAGGGTGGTGTCAGGCCTCAACAATGCTTATTATCCGAGAATGGCTTCACTCCCATCCCTATCGCCTCCCCGTATCCTTGAAATAAACAACCTTCAAAAGCCAACAGCCCTTTCTATTGGAAGCACACACACACACACACACACACACACACACACACACAAACCTGAATTCATAGAGAAAAAGAAATCCTATCCCGAGCTGGCTTCCTTGTGAGCCTTGTGGGCTCCTTGCTTCACTCTTCCCAGCCACCTGCAATGCAACTTAATTCCAAAGAAGAAAGAAAGGGCTTGGGTGTCTCCTGAGGCAGGCAAGCCTTAGCTGCTGTGCAGGCTCAGCCCTGGGGATTCAGCCACTCCCTCACCTCCACCCCATTACAGAAAGGGACACAGAGTCTGGAAGAGGAAGGTTCCCAAGAAACCAGGGGCCCAGCTCATCTCGCTCTGTGCACCTGTGCATTGGGAGCTTGCCATTCTCTCAGCCCTCCCCCCCCGTGTGGTTTCTGTACCTCATAGTGCCTGGTTCTCTACAGGTGGGTGCAGATGGATGGGTGGGTGGATGAGGACCAAAGGGAAATCTTAGCTGCTCACCATGGGACAACAGTTAAATGATGTCTGTCTCCAGACCAACGGGAAGACATCGTTCCTTGGTGTAAGCATCATGGAAGGTCAAGATGGGTCAAACTGGGGACGTCCACTCCACCAGGAGAAGCATATCTGAATGACTTAAGATATGATACCCAAGGAGAAGACCAGAGTCCAGTTGGGAAAACCAGTGAAGGCTATCCAGAAAGGGACTTTGTAGATTGGTGTCTCTAAATTTATGTGGAGTGACTCCCTTCTCTGTGTTGTCATGAGACCCTGGTGACATTACCTCCCTCAGATGGCATCGCCTTTTCGGAACCCACCCTTGACACCGCAAGCAAGGAGGACACTTCAGGGCAGAACTCAAGCACCCCTCATTTAGCATTTACGAGTATCTTCTCATGGCCCTAGACAGGACTATCAAATCCTTTATATGAGGGAGGAATTGGCATATTTGGGGACAGTCAGTGCTAGAGTAACCAAATCGACACAAGCTAAGATTGTGTGGGAAAAGAGCATTCATGATCTTACATAGAAAGCTAGAATACAGAGATGCTCATGAGTGGCTAGTTTGTTGATTCGATAGTTTTATCAGGGACATACCTTCCTTTCCAAGGGCCAGCATTGTTGCCGAAGCCAGCTTTTCCCTCTAGACTGGGCTTCCAGGATGGGAGATATCTGTCGAAAACCCAGTTATTGTCTTTGCTCTCAGTGGAGCTCAAAGCCTGCTCCCCCCCCCCCCCGAAAGTCTCTTTCTTTGTTCCTTCTTAAAACCTAGGAAATACTTCTGGAAGTTTCTCTGCCCAGTCCTGCCCTGCTATAAGCAGGCTCTTCTTACGTATGTATGGACAGCAGGGTGTCACCTGACTATTACCCAAACCAACACAGCAAGGATACATTTCCATTGTTCAGACCAAAGGAAAATGAATCTCCTGGGATTAGGATGGAGTCCAATTCTCCCACAGTCTTAAGACTAAGCTTAGTGGAACAAAATCAGGGGTTTGAAGATCTCCTGGGAGGTGCCACAGTGTCTGCTGCATGGGCTCTAGGACCTGCCAGCTACCCACTGCCTCCCTCCTCACTGTGGTCGCCTGACTTCCCACCGGCCCGTACATTAAGGTGAAGGTGAGTGTCTATAGCAAAAACTATTGTTTAGACATGGCAAAAATACCTAAGAAAGATTAAAAGAGGTACGATTTAGCTCAGCTCGCGGCTTCAGAGGGCTCCATCCCAGTTACAGGGTCCTTGGGAGGACCATCAAAGCTATGGAATGATTGTGATGGTGGCTGTGCCTCTTGTTGCACAAGATACAGTGTGAAAGGACACCCAGGAAAGGGCCAGGAACAGTAGCCCCCCAAAGACCTGCTCCCCATGAACTTCTTTCTCCAGACAGGCTGGACTTTCCAAGTCCCCATAATCACACAATACAGTACCACAAGCCAAGGATCAAATTCACAGCATATAACCAAAACAACTCATAATCCAAGTGTGGAAAAACACAGAATTATCAAGACAGGTCCTGTGCCTGATGAGCAGAATTTAAGAACCGCTGAAGACTAATGGTTAATTTTCTAAATGTTCTGGTGTGTG
Source organism: Microtus pennsylvanicus (assembly GCF_037038515.1). NCBI lineage: Eukaryota > Metazoa > Chordata > Mammalia > Rodentia > Cricetidae > Microtus > Microtus pennsylvanicus. The sequence continues at coordinate 130,063,533 of NC_134579.1, read as the reverse complement.
TGGGTATACATGGAAACCTGTACCATGTACCAAATTGTTTTTCTGATCTTTTATAGAACCGGTTAGAAAGATACTGTCATTGAGAAAAAAAATGTACGCATAGCCATTATATGTTTGATGTGATGAGTTTTGACAAGTATAGCTAATATTCATACCCAGGAAAACTCAGGCTGCTCTCATTATTTTAGTCAGAAAAATCCTTTATGTATACCTTCCAGCCAATGGCCACTCACCCTCTCCTCGGGCAACTCTTGCTGTGATTTCTGTCATCATAGATTAGTTTTGCTTTTTCTAACATTAATTTAAATGGAGTCACATAATATTCATTAACTAATGCTAGCTTCCTTCACTTAAAGTAGCAATATTTGTTGAGAATTGTCAACATTGACTTGTCTCTTGGTAGCTTATTTGGAAATCAGCAGATAATATGACATTATATGAATGTAGAAAATTAGTTTAACCATTTCAGTCTTGATGGGTATGAAGTTGCCCCCTGTTTGGGGCCATTGTAAGTACTTCTGCTAGAGACATTTTAGATCAGAATCCTTGTCTTTTAATATGTAAACAATTACCGTTCTGAGTTGAAGTCTTTTCGAGGTAGCTTACTGTTAGAGCTTCTGCCAGCACTGTCTAAAGAGATAGTTTCTTGGCACCATACCCTACATCTAGTATCCTTTGAATGTTGATGCTAGTCATTCTACAGGCTACAGAATTAGATTTCATTTTGACATTTACTTTCATTTTTAACAATGATCACTATTATTGCAATTGTTTTTAGATGAGTATGTCTGTGTGACATGTCTTTCTATGTCTTTTGCCCGGTTGTCTTCTTTTAATTATTATGATTAATGATACTATACTTGACGTTTATATTGCTTGCATGTTTAGTGTTAATCCCTAAAATGTTGTTGCTGATAAGGATGGTTGTAGAGATTCTTTATGTATTATGGATGCAACTCCATTGGCATCCATATGTTCATATAAATATATGATTATTTTTTCATACAGGAGTCAGTCTTCAGTGGTCATTTTGCTTCGAGAAAACATTCCCTTTTGTTACGTTTTTTAATTTAAAACTGTAAGCTTCCAAGTGTTTTCCATTGCCTACATGAGAATAACTGGAAGTTTTATGTTTTTATCTGCACAAAACTTCTAGTAAAAGGTGTGGTGGCGATCACTGTGAGTTCAAGGCCAGCCTGGTCTACAGAGTAGTTCCATGGCCGTCATGGTGACAGTGAGACCCTGTCTCAAAGAAACAAAAACTAGACTTGTGTCTGTTTCCCAGTCCTGAAACTGTGTGCCATCTTGTCCTGCCTTGCTCATTCTTGTCAGAGGCTTCTCTGTTTAGTTAGAGAAAGAAAGGAAGGAAAGAAGGAAGAAAGAAAATAGTGTGGGTGGGAGGTAGAGAGGGAGAGAGGGGAGATACACTTTGGTTTCTTTTTTGTTGTTGGTTCTTTGTTTTCTGCATATCTTATTATCTGTATTGCTTCCTTTTCTATATTCTTTGATTTACTCTCTTCATTTTTATCTTTCTCAATGTGGTGCTTAGCTCTTAACTTTTGGTTTTTTTCCTATGTCACAATTTTATGTGTGTATACATATATAACTTAGAAATACGAATTTTTATCTCTAATTATAGAATATTTTATTTAATTAAACCTTATTTTGTTACTGGCTTTTAAACAGATTGCCTTATAGTTAAAAAAAATTGATCTTTCTGAGAATGAAGCCCAAAGCATGTTTTGAGATATCTTCTTGGGCTGAAATGAGGTCATTTTGATTCTCTTTCACATATGTTGACAGGCTTGTGCTTTCCAGAATGGTTGGCTGAGGGTCCTCTGTGTATTTGCCTGATGGGAAAGCATTAGCTGTAATTAAATAATTAAATCCTTACTGTTTTTATTCCTTTGTCATCATTGAACATTGCACTCAGTATCAACCTCCTGTGAAACTCTTTTTACGGGCATTTATTTTGGGGGTAGTTGCTACGAAATTCTAGTTGTCTCACCAGAGAACCCCATGGCACCTCTGGCTCATGGGAAGTTAAGTTTGAGTACTTGTGGCAGTTTAAATGAACAGGTTCACGTACTTAGTCCCTAGTCTGTGGCGCTGTTTGAGGAGGTTATGGGAGCTTGGAAAATAGTCCCTATGGTTGGCTTTGGGGGTTGATAGCCTGGCTCCACTTTCAGTTCACTCTCTCTGCCTCTCACTGGTGATTAAAGCCGTGATCTCTCAGCTTGTTGCTTTAATCACTTGCTACTGTGCTTCCCCCATAAGGTTTGGTTCCCCAATGGTTTGGGGGAGGATTCAGAGGTGTAACTTTTCTAGAGAAGATGATGCATCACTGGAGGCGGGTTTTGAGGCTTCAAAAGATCAGCGCCATTTTGAGTGCCAATAAATTTTTAAGCTAAATTTGTAAGTTTTATCTATCAATGTGGTAGATAGATGGATGATGAGATAGATAGATAGATAGATAGATAGATAGATAGATAGATAGATAGATAGATAGATAGATAGATCTCTGCTTCCTGTTTTATGGTGTGCTGTGTGATAGACAGATAGATGGATAGATAGCTCTCTGCTTCCTGTTTTATGGTGTGCTGTGTGATAGACAGATAGACAGACAGACAGATAGATGGATAGATAGCTCTCTGCTTCCTGTTTTATGGTGTGCTGTGCGAGCTTACAGAAGCAGCTCCAGTCACCCGCTGCTTGCTACCTCCACTCTGCCATTATGGACTCAAACCCTCAGGAACTGTAAGCTCCAAATAAACTCTTCTACAAGTCACCTGGTTCATGTTTTTTTTTTTTATCACAGCAATAGAAAGGGAACTAAGACACCTACTGTAGGGCTTCTCCCTCTGGAACCACAAGCCAAGATTAGTGCTTTCTTCCCTAAGCTGCTCTCGGCCAGTGTTTCACCACAGCCACAAAGAGTGGCCAGTGCAAGCCCTGTCCGTGGAGTCAGGACAGTAGGATCAGCTGGCTCATTACGAGACGAGAAGAGAGCCTCTGTGATGCATCATTGGGCTAGCTGTCTAGTCTTTACACGTGGTGTGAATTTAGATGTGTGCGCAGCCTTGGGATTGGCTGACAGCTTTCTGGCTGGTTCAGCAAGTGCTTTGTGCATAACAGGTGTGTGGGAGGGCGGTAAGGAAGACATGAGCTAATGAGTCCTAAAGACAGAGGAGTGTGCCCAGGTAGAAAACGCCTAAATTGGAGATAACAAAGCCCTGGGATTTTTGTTTGTTTTGTTGTTTCAGGGTTTTTTTTGTTTGTTTGTTTCTGACCATCTCAGCCCATGGCTCAGGCTGGCCTACAATTCATGATCTTCCTACCTCATCCTCCCCAGTCAGAGATCACAAATCCATGCCGTCACATCTGGGAGGACTTAGTCACTAGTGTCGCCCTTGCATGTGACAACAACATCCCAATATCCTATAGAGTGGCCTATTCTCCCATCCTTGGCTCCTGTGATTAAGGTAAGGCTAATGTTATTTCTTCACTGCAGAATAGGCACATGACCTTGGCCTGTAGCATCGGGCCACAGGCCCCTCTTTGTAATGGTTGGGGTAGGAAAGGTACGTGGTTTGATACATACCTAGGGGACTCAGCCCTGGACTATTAGAACTCTTGGGAAAGCTGTTCTTTCATTGGGCTTTGTAGATTTGCAGCTTATGACTCCAGACTTGTCAGAGATGCCACAGCAGGTAATTCCGTCTGAGAAGAATAGAGCCATTTCAGAGGGAGTGGAATTGGGAAATGAGGGCCGGATCTTAGTGACCCTGGGACTCTGAAGGCTTCCCTTAAGCCAGTGATTCTCAGTCTTCCCAACACTGGGACCCTTTAAAACAGCTCCTCATGTTGTGGTGACCCCCAACTATACAATTGTTTCAGTGTTACTTCATAACTTCATAATTTTCTACTGTTATGAATGGTAATTTAAATATCCGACATTCAGGAGATCTGATATGTGACCCCTGTGGGGGTCATGACCCACAGAACTGCTGCCTTAAGTGTTCCAAATAAAAGTGAACCAACAGCTTGGCTTTTTTATTTCAATATGGATTTGGTTTGTGTTCACAAAGAGCCCTGACTTCACACACGCACACACACACACACACACACGTAATACAAATGTGTGTGTAAATATTTATATACACACACTTATATATAATGTGTTATATATATACATATACATATATGTGTATATATATATATATATACGTATAAAACAATTTAACAATTAAAGAAAATGAGACCAGAAACTTGAGAGGGAGCAGGGATAGGGGCATGGGGAGAATTGAAGGGAAGGCAAGGGAATTAGGGGAATTAGATAACTCTATTTTAATTTAATATGCCTTTCATGTTCACCTAATTAGAACACGTACTCCATTTTGTGGGAGTATTGTTTTATTCCAGAGTTACAAATAAAGCTAATTACATTTTTGAACTAAATTTATAATTTTGTTTCCCAATGATGATGATGAAGATAGATAGATAGATAGATAGATAGATAGATAGATAGATAGATGATAGATAGATAGGCAGATAGATAATCAAGTAGCTAATAGACTAATTCACAGATATCTATAGGTGCTCTTTCATGATTTTTAGTTAAATATTATATATATATATATATATATATATATATATATATATATATTTAATAGACTTTCATTTTAAGAATTTTAGGTCAGAGGAAGATAGAGAAGGCTAGGCCTTTTGGTACATCCCAGGTTCTGGTGATCCCAGATCCTTGGGAGGCTGGGGCAGGAAAATCATGAGAACAAGGTTAGCCCGGGCTGCAGAATGAGTTCAAATCCAGCCTGCATCACTTAGTGAGATTATGCTCAAAATAATGAGTATGGTAAAAGGGATGGGAATATAGCTTAGGGTAGAGAAACCACTTAGCATGCACGCATTTCTCCAGGACAAAAATAAATAAATAAAATACATAGGACTCTATCTGCTCACACGACTGCTCTAGCCCATCACACTAAGTGTTCCAGCCAGGACATCCAGGTGGGGGAATGGGAGTGAGAACAGTGAATAAGTACTAATACCATGACTTGCAGATGGTGCTGTCATGTCTGTCTGAGCTCTTAAAGACCGCACACACGTACACATGCAGTCCCCACCGAAACACAAACAAACACACACAAATAAATAAAGTACTAAGTGGAGAAAAAGAATGAGAAAGGAGAAAAAATTATTTGAAAAACATACATGTCATTTGGGACTTCCACACAGCATCTGCAAAGAACTCATGTCATAAAAAGGAACCAATTAAAAATTGAACAAAGGAAGTCAGCAGTTGTGACAGAAGATCTGAACAACTCAAGCCAGTACAAGTTCAGCTTGGAGAGGGGGAGGTGGGCACAAAGCCCTTCCCTTAGAGGAGGAGCTGTTGATGATTGACAGCTGCCGAGAAAGAGAGTCAGTTTTCTTTAAGGATGTGGTCTCTGAGGAAAAAAAAAATGCAAACACTGGAGCTATGTTGCCCAGTAATGTCCCTATTAGTAGAGAATTACTTCAGGATCTTGCAATTCTACTCCCAGGTCAGTTCCCCAAACTTGCAAATTTAGGCCAACACAAACACGTGTATTTATGATAGCCATGAAGGGGAAACAGGAAATGCACAAACACGTGTGCACAAATGTTATAGTGGCGGTATTTATGATAGCCATGGAGGGGAGACAGGAAATGCACAAATGTTATAGTGGCGGTATTTATGATAGCCATGGAGGGGAAACAGGAAATGCACAAACACGTGTGCACAAATGTTATAGTGGTGGTATTTATGATAGCCATGGAGGGGAGACAGGAAATGCACAAACACGTGTGCACAAATGTTATAGTGGCGGTATTTATGATAGCCATGGAGGGGAGACAGGAAATGCACAAATGTTATAGTGGCGGTATTTATGATAGCCATGGAGGGGAGACAGGAAATGCACAAATGTTATAGTGGAGGTATTTATGATAGCCATGGAGGGGAGACAGGAAATGCACAAACACGTGTGCACAAATGTTATAGTGGCGGTATTTATGATAGCCATGGAGGGGAAACAGGAAATGCACAAACACGTGTGCACAAATGTTATAGTGGCGGTATTTATGATAGCCATGGAGGGGAAACAGGAAATGCACAAACACGTGTGCACAAATGTTATAGTGGCGGTATTTATGATAGCCATGGAGGGGAAACAAGAAATGCACAAACACGTGTGCACAAATGTTATAGTGACGGTATTTATGATAGCCATGGAGGGGAAACAGGAAATGCACAAACACGTGTGCACAAATGTTATAGTGGAGGTATTTATGATAGCCATGGAGGGGAAACAGGAAATGCACAAACACGTGTGCACAAATGTTATAGTGGCGGTATTTATGATAGCCATGGAGGGGAGACAGGAAATGCCCATCCCGTGGTGAGTGGGCACATAAAACCGAGCATGTCCAAGGAGTAAAATATTACAATTCAGTCATAAAAAGGGAGAAAGTGCTGACTGACACACACTGCAATATGGCTAGGCCTTGGGGAGAAAAAGAGGTGTTTTATGTCAAGAGAATACAATTAAAAAAGACATCAGATATTATATAACACACTTTATATGAGATGCACAGAATAAGCACTTATTTTAAAATAATTGTTTTAAGACAGAGTCTCACCTAGTAGCTGGGGCTGGCCTGGAGCTCACTCTATAGTCCAAGCTGACCTCTAATATCCCAGAGTTCCACCTCCTTCTGCTTCCCCAGTACTGGGATGAAGAGGGCCACCACCCTCAGCAGGTAAATAGCTTAAAAAGGCAAACTGTATGGTATCTAAGTTATCTCAATAAAAACTGAGGAAAAAAAACTTTTAGGACACACAAGTATATGTTTATATACACAACAGAAGTGTGATTGGCTGTGTGGTTGATTGATTTCTATGTGGAGTGACATGTCACTAAATAGTCTTCTATAGCAGATACTGAACACTATATATAACACACATGCGCACATATATATGTTCCTTTATCTGTCTAAGCAATCTGGACCAAGTATCATGTTGTTTCTAATTAGCTGTTAACAACACTATGTTGAACAGCTGAGCTAACTGGACCATCAATAGACATACTTCGACAGCCAGGACTACAAATTCTCAACTCCTTCATCAATTCATTTCTCCATACTCTTGTCATAGCCATTGGCAAATGCTTAAAAGACAGTTTTGATTTTATTTAGATTATTCTTCCTGATTTTGGATTGTACGTATGTATGCTCTGCATTCCTCAAGGCTGAATCTGCACAGTAACAAAAAGAATTAAAATTGAGTCTATGATAAAAGATAACTCCCTGATACTCCTTGTCAGTCATCTGCTTGACTGGCCTAATCTGCTATTGATTTTGGCTAGAACATCCCAGAAGATTCTTGTCAGCACATGGGATATAGCTTAGCTGATGTCTGACGAGTGTCACCCATATGGACTGTCTAGTCATAAATCAGGTATGGATTTCAAAGTCTTTCCCACTGTCTAGGCATCTTCAATCTTGTGTGTGTTTGTGTTTGAGACAGGGCCTCGTAGCTATGATTGGCCTGGTGTACTCATCATGAACACCCAGCTAGCCTCAAACTCAAAGAGCTTGGCCTGCCTCTGCCTTCCAAACTCTGGAATTAAAAGGGTGTACCATCATAACAGGCTATATTTTTAAAATCTCAGAACGAGTCTGCATGAACTTTCCTGCACGTAGAGTGTGTTCTCATACACTCTTTAGCTTCGGAATCCCAAGGGACTGTGACTCAATCTTTGACTAATAATCTGCCCAGTCAGCAAACAAAATGGAAATTCATATGCCAGAATGAACAAACGTGGAATGCAGCTTAGTGTTCTGAACTGTACCTGTGGGCAGAAATGGGAACTAGTGAGAACGTTGGTGAAATCCCTGTAAAACTTGGAAGCATTTATATATGGACCATGGCTACAAGATGCAAACATCAGGTGTGACTGTGGGGAGGGTGAATGAAAGTTCTTTTGCTGACATTTCTGTACATTTGAAAGTAGTACATTTTTTTTAAAGTTTGAACTTAACCCAAAGAAAATGGTATGTTGACGTCTTACTCATCATTGGTTTTCCTTTACCCATTCATTGGATAAAATCTAAGGGGTAGACGAATCAATGAAACACTCCAGGCCACTACTTTTCGGCCTTTCTCTGCCTCATCCTACCAAGATGCATTCCTAGCAGTGACAGGGGTTGCCCCTGGCCTAATCTCATAACACCCTGTAACTCTACTCTGACCCCTGGAAAGTCTGGGAAGAGGGAGCCTTGGAGGCTTTATATAGATGCCTGAGCATGGGATAGACAAGATGGCTCCACAGGTAAAGGCACTTGCTACCAAGCCTGATGACTTGAGTTCAAGCCCCAAGACCTCCCATGATGGAAGGAAGAAGAAAATTGACTCCTGTGAGTTCTACACGGACCACACACACACACACACACACACACACACACACACACACACACACCTAAAATAAATGCATATAATAAATTTGCAGACCCCTGAGTTAATTTAATTCTACCCAATCACATGGATGTGAAAAACAAGTTTCTACAATCAATGAAGCTGTGTACATTTTCCCCCTTCATCTTTATTCTTAAGTGGCCTGAGGGTGGCACAGTTGTGTTCACATTGCTGCAATGAAAATGCCTGGCAGCAACGGTTGAGCTGGGAGAGGCTGATGCTGGCTTATGACTTCGGAGAGATGTCAGGCCATCACCATAGGAAGACAAGGGAGCCCGCTCTACCACAAGCTGAGGGTCAAGTGCTCAAAATATGAGCCAGTGGGGACATCTCAAGTTCAAACAGGAAGACTATGGTCTACCACCGGTGTGCAGTGTTTCCAGCCTGGGGCTTGGCAACGTGTAGGGAACCCCGGGAGAAGGGACAGTGTTCCTCTTTGCTTTCTGCCCTTTCTGCCCAGGCAGACCCATCCTACCACCTCTTGGTTATCTAATGAGGCCACAGAGAATGCCATGGAGAGTCTGTTTGATAATTGAGATTACAGTTTCTAACCGTGTTTGCTAAATGACAGAAAAGATGGTCTTAGCGAGTCTTCAGAGGCTTCCTGCCAGGCAGTTGTGCTAGCCTCAAGTACCCTGCCCTCTCAAGATCCTGCACTTCTACAAAAAAGCAACAATCATCGGCATATTATGAAATGGAAACGACTCTCTCTCTTCTGACTGTGTACCCTGTTTTCCTCCGAGCAAGGGCTCTGCTTTCATCTGGTACATAAAAGAGCAATGGCTCTCTGTTGAAGGAAGACACATGGATTCTCTAATTAACATTAAAATGCTGTCTCTCATCATTAGCTTCATTCACACTGGAGGTGTCATCTCTCCAGAAAGAAGCACACAGGCAATGACCTAATCTCACAGTTTTCATTTTTTAAAAAATAAAGGAAAATTAAAGAAGTCCCAAGAAGCATGATGTAATCCCCACTTGCAGAATGCCATGGTGCCTGGGGGTGACCTCCCCATACCAACGCCAAGAATTTTTTTAAAAATTACATTTATTTGTTTGTTTGTTTTATTCTCTTTGCTTCTGTGTCTATTGCCGTGAAGAGAAACCATGACCATGGCAACTCTTATAAAGGAAAATGCTTAGTTGTAGTGGCTTCTAGTTCAGAGGTTTAGTCCATTATCATCACGGTAGGAAGCACGACACTGTGCAGGCAGTTGTGGTGTTGGAGCTGAGAGCTCCTACATCTTCATAGGCAGGCAAAAGGATGCTAAGTGAAACACTGGGCGGTATCCTGAGCATAGGAAACCTCAAAACCTACCCCCACAGAGATATACTTCCTCCAACAAAAAAACACCCATTCCAACAAAGCCACACCTCCCTCCGGGGGCCATTTTCTTTCAATCCACCATAATGAATGCTTTGCTTGCATGTATTTCTGTACATCATGTGCAGGTCAGAAGATGGTGTCACATGGTTGTGAACCACCATGTGGGTTCTGGAAGCTGAACCCAGGCCCTCTTGAATGCTCCAATCACTGATCCATCACTCCAGACCACCCCCCAAGTGTGTTCTGACACCAAAAGCTCCAACATGAACGTGTCTGTCAACATCTCTGTGTGTTTTTCTACTTTTGACTATTGCCAGGAGGATTTGGATACACCATAGTGTGTCTAGGACCATTCCATGAAGCTTTCAAACTCAATCCAGTGGAGAAGACTTCGAGGAGCTCATTGAGATGCAGGCATAGAAAAGCTCATATTCAGTTTTGGGGTAGACTCTAGGTAGTCCCAGGATGAACAGACTCTACCCTCCAGCTGGGATATATCAGAGACACAGAGAGGTCTAAAGGAGTCTGGGATGGATTCTTAGAAAGAGTAAGAAGACATTTGATATTTAAGGACTTTCTGGGGACAGATGGCACTTCCACATCCATGATTACTTGGTTTCTATTGACAAAGTAACATCCATGTTTTCTTTATAAGTCCTCTAATGAAGGTGTTCTATTGATGACAAATGTCAATGATGTTCTCTTTTTTGTTTGTTTGTTTTATTGCAACATGATGTCACGTAGCCTGGGCTAACCTGAAGTTTCCTGGGCAACAGAATCTGGCCTCCAATCCTGGACTCTTCCTGCCTCTTTCTCCCAAGTGCCGAGGCTACAGGCATGCCTCACATCTGGCTGTCGTGGAATTGCATTTACATCTCCTCTGGACTCGTGTTACGATAAGAAACCTGTTGGGATCACCAATTGTTGTGATGTCTCCTGAGAAAGCTCTCGGCTCCCACCAGAAGATGGTACAACAGATTTTAAAGCACATTGCAAGAGCACACCACGTGCACCCTGCTCATCCATGGTCCTGAAGGATGAAGTTCATGATAAAACCATGGCAGACACACATTTCATCAGGACACTGATTGGGCTTCAGCTACCACGCCTACATCCATAGGTTTTCAATTCCCCCTTTCCACTTTCTTGTTGCTTTTCTCTTATTCTGACTCCCGAGTTAGGATATTCCTTCCCAGCATGCTCTCTGAGCCTCGATGAGTGATCAGGCTGAAATCTCAATACTAGCAATACTCTAGGGTTTAAAGCTTGGATTGAATAAACTAGTAGAAATCTAGATCAGAAGTCTCCCCAATGCTGGACTTTGCAGGTCTCCCGTGCTCTTCAAAGGAACATTGACAATGTCCATGCCATCTTTAGAGTCCATTGATTTTTTTCCCCCTAGATTCTGAGCTATATATTGGGCTTCTAAGTCTTTCTAGAATCCAGCTTCATGGAAAAGCCTCTGACTATCTTTTGTTTCATTTTATTTCTTCTTTTTTCTTTCTCCCTCTTTTTTTAATTCCTTCCTTCCTTTATTGTGTGAAATTGTTACTAATAGTGTGGACCAGTCCCAAAAGTAGTCCTGATTTCTTCTTTATGTCTGTAATCCTAGAATGCAGTTCTCTCATCCAGTAAGAGACCAAGTCTATTCTCTTTCCCTTTGGATAGGGATAAACCATGTGTCATAGTTCAACTAACAGAATAGATTCGAGGATGTGTGAGTTCCAGGGAGAGGCTTCAAAAGAGCTCATATCCTTTCAGTAACTTTCAGCTTCTTCTTCTTCTTCTTCTTCTTCTTCTTCTTCTTCTTCTTCTTCTTCTTCTTCTTCTTCTTCTTCTTCTTCTTCTTCTTTTCTTCTTCTTCTTCTCCTCCTCCTCCTCCTCCTCCTGCTCCTCCTCTTCCTCCTTCTCCTTCTCCTCCTCTGTCTCCTCTGCCTCATTTTTGTTCCTCCTTTCCCTCCTCCTCCTATTCTTCTTGCTATTTTATGTGTAGAGGTGTTCTGCCTATTTATATGTCTATATACCACATGCATGCCTGGCATCTGCAGAGGCCAGGGGGGGGGTGTCATATTCCCTAGAAGTGGAGCTACACAAGGTTATGATCCATCACGTGGGTTATGGGACTCGAGCCTGGATCTTGAACAAGAACAACTATTGCTCTTAGCAACTAAGTCATCTCTCCAGCTTAGCTTTTAAGATCCCTTGAGACACAATCCTAGGCTCTTTTAGTAGACGATGAGAGAATGCTCAGGACAGAGCCAAGTAGATGAAGCCCTTCCAGTCAGAAGCAGCTACAGACTGCTGGCCAGCCTCCTGGTCACCCCACCCCACCTAAGCAAAGCCACCAACCTGAGCTCTGGACACATGAGGAATTTCAGATTGTTATGGCCATTAAAACTTCCCACTAGGAATGGCTATACCTTGAGTGCTTACAACACAGAAACTGGCATCTGAAATTGAGAAGCACTGCCTTTGGGACTGGGGGGACGATAGCGTTGGACAAACATACAGGAAACAATGAAAGCAGAAAAGGTGTTTAGGGAAATGATTCAAGGAGGGAGAGAAATAGCCATTTTTGTTAATAAATGACCAACTGTAAAAAAAATAAATTTGTGGTAACAAGAAAAATCAAATATACCCTGATCTACTTGAAGAGTTGGAAAGAGAGTTTCCAGGCAGTTTTGAAAGGGGTATCTTATTCTGCCTGGGGGATATGGTAAGAATTTGGAAAGAGGGCGGTGGTGGCGCATGCCTTTAATCCCAGCACTCGGGAGGCAGAGGCAGGCGGATCTCTGTAAGTTCGAGACCAGCCTGGTCTACAAGAGCTAGTTCCAGGACAGGCTCCAAAACCACAGAGAAACCCTGTCTCGAAAACAACAACAACAACAAAAAAAAAACAAAAAAGAATTTGGAAAGATTAAAAATAGATATCAAAGAAAACAGTGACCAGACCACAGTGCAGATTTTTGTAGATTTTAGAAGCTTGTGAACTAGTCAGATTTAGAGATACGTCTTTTATCTCCAGTCTCCCTGGTAGGAGAAACAGTCACTAAATACGAGGTGTTTCTGCTCCTGGTCCTGTGTGAGATGATCAAGCACCTTTTCCCTGTCTTCCCCACTGCAAACACGAAGTCTCGGCAAGAATGCATGGAAGAGGCAGGTCAAACTCTGAAGGCAAATGTTGAAAGATGGAGAGGAAGACCAGAGGTCAAGGCCCCATCCCACTGGGTCCTGAGGGGGCCATCACGAAGGATGTTGTTTTGTTAATCAGAGCCTCGGAAAGAGAGGAGAAAGAGGCAGGTCCTACAGAAGAATGAGAAGAAATAATCTCTGAAAACTTTCCAAATTGACAACCAGCATAAACTTCAAAGCTAAACAAACCCAAAACAAGGGGCGAGGGGAGAAAAAGAAAAACAACAAAATTTATGCCAAGACGCATTATAATTAAGCATCTGAATTAAACAGACTTAAAATTTGAAACAAGCCAGAGAAATAAATATATTGCTCATGGTAATAAAATGAGTTTTAAAAACTCAAAAGACAGCAGATCTCTCTTCAGAAAGCAGAAAGGTCAGAGGGAGGTGACGCAATACTCTTCAAAGAGTAAAATCATTGCCAGCCCTTAAAATATACATCGAACAAAGAAATCCTTTAGTAACAAGGAAGAAATAAAAAAAAAATTAGATGAAGGAACTAAGGGGCTTTGCCATTGTGAAGTTCACCCTAGAAAGAAATTCACTAAACAGAAAGAAAACAGTGGAAGAAGGAATCTCAGAACAAAGGGAAAACTAGGAAAGCGTGGGTAAGGCAAAAATGTGGAGCAATACAGTGTTCTTACCTCTCCAAAGGGTAACCTAAGGTCGATCAAGTTGTATTCCACAGTGTGACAGGCTTGCCAATGTATGCAAACAATGTTTATGGCCATTGTAACTACTGAATTAAGAAAAGGGAAATAAAATATAAGATTTCTACACTTTGTGTTAGCTGGCAACGTGCGGATACAGATGTCCTGGTTCCTTTTCATTGTCAAGTTTGCACAGCATGGAGCTCCCTGGGAAGAAGGAACATCATCTGAGGAACTGCCCAGCTCACACCGGCCTGTGAGGGATTTGTGAGAGATTGTCTTGATGATGATTGATATGAGAGGGCTGGCCCAGCCCACTACCGACCGTGGGCGGCACCATTCCTAGGCAGATGGCCTTACTATATAAGAAAGCTGGCTGAACAGAAACCATGAGTAGGCAGTGTTCCTGCATGGTTTCTCTTTCCTTTCTGCCCTGATTTCCCTCAGTGATGGACTGTGACCTAGCCGGGAAGGATAAAATAAGTCCTTTTCTTCTCCTCAGCTGCTTTGGTCACGGTGTTCACAGCAACGGACAATAAACTAGAACACAGGTAGACTTCAGGATAAATAATATACACCGAGCACGACCATGGGAAAGGGTACTTGTCAAATCCTTGGTAGAGCAGTTGTTCTCAGTCTTCCTAATGCAGCTCCCCTTTAATACAGCTCTCATGCTGTAGGGACCCCCAATGATAAAATCATGTTCATTACTTCTTCATAATCGTAATTTTGCTACTGTTGTGAATTGCAACGTGAATAACTGTGTTTTCTGACAGGCATAGGTAATCCCTGTGAAAGGGTCATTGGGGGCCATGACCCACAGGTTGGGAACCATTGCAATAGATCAAAATGGGGGGAAAAACACTAAAAAAGTTCAAAGACTCTACAGAGAGACCATAAAAAGTACAGGGACGAAAAAAAAAATTAAATAAACTAGAAATAATAAATATAAAGCCAGGCGGTGGTGTGTACCTTTAACCACAGCAATTGCAGAGGCAGAGGCAGGCGGATCTGTGAGTTCGAGGCCAGCCTGGTCTACAGAGGGAGTTCCAAAACAGCGGGGCTACACAGAGAGACCCTGTCTCAAGAAATATCAAAGTCGACAACAACAAAATGAATAAATAAAAGATGGTCTGATAATGAAATAACTTACTTAAAATTAATGTATCAACACTTATGCCACATAATACCTAGTCTAAAACTGACATTCCAAAGACAAATATTGCCAGAGCGAATTTTTAAACTATGTTTTATACAAGAAACTTTTCATCTTTCTATTTCCATCCACTTTTAATGTCTGCTCTTTATGTGACTCTGATTGGCCTCAAAAGCACTGCTCTTCTGCTTCGGCTTCTGGAGTGCTAGCATTATGGGCATGGGCCCCTCTGCTTAGTTGAATATACTTTCAACATACTACAGTAGGGAGAGATTTAAAGTAAAGGATGCAGGAAATACATATCATATGATATGGACTTAGAATGTAATGTCGCCCACGGGTTCACACATTGGAACACTTGGTCCCTAGCTGAACTCCGTTTTGGTTGGTTGTAGAACCATGTGGCATAGTCCTAGCTGGCAGGCAAAAAAACTCTAGACGTGGGTCTCTGAAGTTTAGCCTCAAACGGGGCCCCATTCTCTGTATCTTTGTCAGCCACAGTTGCCTCCCGCTCCTGCTGACGGAAATGGAGGCATGCCTTCTCTTTTAGAATGGACTGATGGTCCTGGAACCAGATGCCAGAGCAAGTCCTTCCTCTCTTAAGTTGCTTCTGTCGGTATTTTGTCCTGGCTATGAGAAAAGCAACTAACACACCATGAAAACATTTTTAAGATTATAGTTTTATTGTTCCTTCTCTTTCTCTCTTCAAAACCTCCCATGTCTCCACTTATGCTCTCTATCAAATTCATGGCTTCTTTTGTTTAAATTATTACATATATATGTATATGTGTGTGTATATATATATGTATGCATGTATACACATATATTCCTAAATATATAAATACAATATGTTCAGTGCTCATAATGCTACTTATATGTATGTTTTCAGGGATGACCATTTAGTGTTGGATAACCTATTGGTGTTCGCTTCCCTAAGGAAGACTGTTTCTCACACTCTCAGCATCCCTTAATTTCCTGTACTCCTTCGTGCAGTGTTGCGGTCTCATGAACTTTCTATTTTTGGTATCATCTTTGTTCAGCTTATGCTTATGTTGGTGAGACTTTATGGCTGTAGTTTCTGACATTTCTAGGAGGATTGTTTTATTTACAGTGAACTCCCATTCCTCTGTCTCTTCCAGTTTTTACCGCCCCCCCCCAAATCATCTCTGAGCTTTAGGTGTAGGGGTTGTGCTGTCAATGCATTCACTGGGTCTGGGATACCAGGCCCAACATTATTTTGTCTTTGGAGAATCCGATTTGTTTATATCAGCCAAAGTGATTACAGTGTGAGTAAAATTTATTCTACCTAAAACTCATAGCAATTCTAAATATGCAGGAAGCAACTGAGACAACACACATGTGGGGCAAAAACTGACACAAATGGGTGTGGTCAGGAGTTCTGTGGAGTCTTCAGCCAATGCATAAAACCCACGGGGGAGAGGATCAGTCAAAATCCACATGTTCAGAACTTTGGAAATGAGTCAAGGGTTTTCAACACCCTAGTGTGAGACCAGCAAGCTTTGGGGTTATGTAACTTACTTCAGCTTTATTCTTCAGTTTAGAAGTGTTGAGAAATACCAGCCCACACTGCTGACATCAATGGGAACTAGCAATCAAAGAGTCATCATCATTGGACCCACAGAATCCTGCCCTCTAACTTCCCATTTTAGAGTTGTATATCTATTTTTTTTTCCTTTTGGTACCAAGTTAAAGGAAAACTTGGAGCCTCGGGTAGGCTAGACAAGAACTATACCACTAAGTTCGCAGGTTGATTGCCATCCCCTGGCTTTTGGCAGGGACAGTCTTGTTACATAGCTTAGAAGGGTCATAGTCCAGCAGTCTCCCTGATTCAACCCCTGAGTTCTGGGGCTACAGCTGTTCACCACCCTGCCTGGGTAAAATCTTTTTTCATTTGACTGATTTAAGATTCATGGATGCTAAACGTATTTTTTGAGGGAAAATTTGTCAGACACATTTATAGGCAAGTGTTTTAATATTGTAAGTGTCTAAGGCAATGGACACAATTAACACTGAGCAATATAAAAGAAACAGGCCATCTATAACGATTTTGAAAAGTCCTGACATGTTCTTGTAGACTTCAAAATCCAGACAGACACATGGCACTGTGTATACTCAATAAAGACCCGAGGAGGCTCTATGCTCTCATCTGTGGGAAAACTGAGGAACCTGTGACTCTGCACAGGAAGGAAATGAGGTAAAGATGTCGCTTTGCTGGGCTGTGTGTTGAAGATATACTTCAACATCCACACAGAACCCGTAAACAAAGACTATTGATTTAAATATTTAGAGAAAACTCTAGCCAACTGTATAGCTGACCAATAAGCTAACTGAACCGAGACTTAAGTAGGCACATAATAAATAATGCCGACTTTACAAAATAGTGAGAAAATCACCAAACAACTATGATCAGCAGTGGAATCCACCGATTTAGGGAAGAGGAAGGAGTCTGATTTCAGGAGTTGTAAATTATACCTAATTGATTTTCATTTTTCTTATTCATTTTGTTTTGTGTATTGTATGTGCCTGCTTGTCTGTATGTACACCACATGTGTGCAGTGTTCGTAGGGGCCAGAAGATGGAGTTCGATTCCCTGGGATGGGAGTTACAGATTGTTGTGATCTGCCATGTGCCATACTGGGAACCAAACCCAGGTCCTCTCGAAGAGCAGCCAGTGCTCTTCATGGCTGAGCTATCTCTACGGTCTCTAGTGGATGATTTCCTATTGTGAACCATATGTCTAGAAGAAAGTGAGATCACAAAGAAAAAACTATCAAGAAAAAATTTATTTATGAAAGAGAAATTGACAGAAAGACAGAAATAATAAGGGGAAGAAAGAGAGAAGGGAGAGAGTGACACTCCACAAAAAGAGAAAAGAAAATATTCTCAGATAACTAAAATCAGAAGTTTACTGGTTACAGGCCAATACTATAAAGATATTAAAGGGAGGAGCTCAGACTAAAATGACAGGGTACTAGATAGTAAGTTAAATATACAAGCAGTATTAAAACCACTGCTCAAGGTAACTACTTGGGTAAGTATAAAATCTTGTGTAAATATTTTTATTGCAGTTCTTTTTTTCCTGATTTGATTAAAAAGGTAGATATACAAAATGATAATTAATATTTTATGTGGCTGCTTATATCATGTATAATGATGTAATTTTTGATCATAGTAGTATAAAGGAAGGGGAGTGGAAAATCATAGGAAAAAGAATTTTTGTGTACTAGTTGAATTAAATTTACATATTTACGCCTAAACCTAAAAAGACTGGTATGACTTTACATGACAATTCCTGCAAAGTCACTATGGAAATAACTAGAATATATGGTAACAGAAAAGACAATGGCATTGAAGTGGTATATAAGAATATTGATGTATTTAAGAAATATAATAAAGAAATTAAGGAACAAAAATAGAAGATATATATGGAAAACAAGTAGCTGAATGACAGACATAAATCCTACTTACCAGTAGTTGCATTAAATATAAATGGATTAAGGTCTCAATTAAAAGGCAAAGATTGACAGAATGAATTTAAGAGGGAAATTAACCAAACTATCTGCTGTCTGCAAATGATTTGAAAGAAAATAGATGAAAAAAAGACTACTACAGTAATAACCAAAGAGAGTCGGAGTATTTACATTAACTTGAGGAACAATAGACTAGATGAAGGGGATTTACTTCAGATACTATTTTGATCTAGAAACTATAGAATCTATAAAAATGTCTTAGGAATGTGAGCTCAGCAAAGTTCATAATATGCAGAAAAACATATTAAAAATCAATTGTATCTTTGGGAATGTGGAAATAGCAAATTACAGACAAAATTAGTCTAAAATATATCTGAGAATGAGAAAATTAACAGTAGCAAAAATAACTCTGAAAGAGAAAAATAAAGTTGAAGAAGCTACTGTCCTTGGCTTTAGGATTTACTAGTAACTATAATAATCATAGCTGCGGGGCATTAGTGTAGAAACACAAAGATAAAACTGTAATACAGGGGAGAAATCCAGAGATAGTCACTCACAAGTATAGTTAATTGATATTTTAGATTTACTTTAATTGTGTGTGTGTGTTTAGGTTTGTGCATATGAGTTCAGGTGCTCTTTAGAAAGTCAGACAAAATACAGTATCAGGTCCTTTAAAGCACATGGTACAATTGATTATGTTGAGTCAACTGACATGGGTGCTGGGAACTGAACTCCGGCAAATACTCTTAGCAAATCAGTCATTTATCTAGCCCACAGCCAATTTTTGAAGAAGATACAAAAGCAATTAGATGAATAAATGTTCCTATAAACCACATATCCATATTCATATCAATCCATCCATCATATATGTACCCATCCACTAATCTGTCAATGTATACATTCACCTATTCATCCCCATCAATCCACCATCATCCATCCATCCATGATACACTCGTCTATCATCCACCCATCATCCATTCTTCTATTCATCCACCCACCCATCCCCATCAATCCACCATCATCTATCCATCATCATCCACTCATCATCCGTTGATCTGTCTATACATCCACCCGTCCATCGCTATAAATCTATTCATCATCTCTCCGACATGCACTCATCTATCATCCCCATCCATCACCATTCACCCATCCTCCATGTGTTCATCTGTTCATCCACCCATCCATCATCATCCATTCATCAACACCATCCATCCATTATTCATCTATCAGAGCATTTTAGCTTACACAATTAATTCAAAATTAATCATTATTTAAATATAAAATTATTATATTTCAAAAATAAATATGTGAAAGTCTTCAAAACTATATAATCCATTAAGGAAAAAAATCAATAAGTTGAGTTTCACAAAAATTTAATGTTTTTGTCTCACGTAAGTTCTTGTTATAGGGAAAGCTACAGAAACTGAAAATATTTTTTGAACAACATATGCAGCTAAAGATTCTTAGTCGCATATATACAAAACTCAAGTCTCAAAAGAAAAGCAAGAAATCTAACAAGAAAACAGAAAGAACACAAACACTTCATTGACGATGAAATACAGACAGCAACAGGCCAGAGGAAACATTTCTTCACCAGGGAAACACAAGTTAAAGCTAAGACGTACATCTACTCACCCACGACACTGGATGAAATTAAAAATACTGGCAATAGTAGGCATTACTGAAGATGAAGAGGGACAAGAATTTTCACAATAACCAACGGAAATCTAAACTGGTAAATTATTATGGAAGAGTGTGTTTCACATCTTACAAAGGTGGATAAAGCCTTTCACTATATCCTAATAATAACCTCACTCACAGATGTTTACCCTAGATACATTTAAATACATTGTGTGTGTGTGTGTGTGTGTGTGTATGTGTGTGTGTGTGTGTGTGTGTGTGTGTGTGTTCAGGTGCCCATGCAGGCCAAATGAGAGCACTGGGTCCCCTGGAGTTAGAGTTATTGGTAAATTACCTGACGTGGGTGCTGGAAACGGAAACTTTTAAAACTCACTGGGTCTACTAAACCTTTGTCACTAAAGCCTGTGCACAAATGAGTTCTACCCATGACTGCTGCCCACTGGAAGCTTAAGTATCCTTCAGTGGGTGACTGCTACTACACACTGTATTGTGTCCATTCAGTGGAGTCCTGTTCACCAATGAAAGTCAAAGAATTGTTGCTTTAGAGAAATATTCTTGATAGTAACTGAATGGTTCCCCTATTGCTATCATTTGACTGTGTCCCCCAAATTCATTTGCTGGAAACTAAAGCAACAGTGTTTGGATGCTGGCCTAGAAGAAAGTGACTATTGGATCATGGAGGCAGTCTTTTATGCACAGATAGATTCATCATGGCGTACCTACACAGCGGTGGTTATAAACCGGGTCCTGCACTCTTGACTCATTCCTCCTGATTGTGTTCATATGCCCCTTTGTCTTCCCACCTAATAACACAAAAACCCTCACTGCACCCAACACCCTGAACCTGCCCCCGGACTCTGGACTTCCCTCGTCTTCAGTCCAAGCCAATGAACCCGTTTTCTTCTGCAGTACCCTGTGTGTCACTCAACTCTCGTCAGAGAAGTTCCTTTTGGCAGTAGAAGGTAATTAACACAGAGACTCTTGTGTGCAGAGAATGAGAGACTGTGACACACTCTGACCCCAATAGGGCGTCCTTATCAGGCCCCTCCCCTCAAGCTTCAGGGATATATGCAACAAAGGAGTGAGTGTGAGAGCCAGTGGTGATGACAACTCCAAAGAAAAGGTGTCTTCCAGACCCAGCCGGGCAGGTGCACTGCTGGACTCACGGAGATCACAACAGCATGCACAAGACTTGTACAGTTCAATCTAGGCCAAATTCCAGCACAGAAAAGGGGAATGTGTATGTGTGTGTGTGTGTGTGTGTGTGTGTGTGTGTGTGTGTGTGTGTGTGTTTATGAGGATGTATACCATTTTAGATGGGGAATGACTGGACAGAGGCTTGGCATTCAGAATTGGCTCCCATCCTCCTACTCACACCCAAAAGCCCCAAAATGTGACTCAGAAGCGCCCCCCTCCCCCGGCCTGGTTCTGTGACTCACTTTGGCAAAGAGATGACTGTGGAGGTGCCGTTGTGACAGTTGTGAGTCTATTCTCTTTGGAACTCTGTTTCCATGTGACCAGACTGGGTGTCACCTGGCAGAGGCTGAGAGGTCACAGGGAACTGGAGAAGCAGAGACCACCACAGACTAGAGAAGCTCGAACGATGGCTGCCGAGCTTTGTCAGTCCTTACCCAGACCTCTGGACTATCCCGATGACCTATAGCCAGAACAGAAAACATAAAACTAGGTTATCATTCTCAGCCCTGAAGGCTTCCATGTGCATTAAGTGTTTCGTTATGACCTTCCATGCGTGCGTGTGATAGCCAACTCACATCCATCACTTTTTTGCTCTATCATCCTCCCATCCTTAGTAGCCCCCTTTTTTCATACCTTATTTTCTCCTTAGCTTTTATGTGTTAGAAAAAACATCTACCACCTGTTTTCTGGGGACTGACATATTTCACTAACTGTCTTATTGCACCTATTTTCCGAAAAGCAACATGATCTCATTTTTCTTAATGGTTAGAGGAAACCCCGTTGTGCGCGTATGAATGAATGCAATGCCATTGAACATACACTCCACATTTTCTCTTGGTAAGCCCCCAGAGTGATTGTATGTTTTGGTTTTTGTGAATGAACAGAGCCACAATAAACAGGACTGTATATCTGTCTCTACAGAGAGATGACTGATTATTTTGCATGTGTACCTAGAAGTGCCATGGCAGAATTACGTGGAGGATCCTTTCCTAATTGGGGCAGGAACTACTGATTTCCTTAATGGCTGGTTTGTTTTTTGCCACCAGCAGTGAACGTAGAACCATCTAAAGAATCGTCTTCTCTCTGACGTCCCCTGGCATTTGATGTGTTCATTCTCACTGCGTTAGACGGACTCTGTATACTCATTTATCTCATAGCCTCTGTATTTTCATTTATATCCTTGATGGCTGAGGGTTGAACATATTTTCTTCCTGTTTGTACAGGCCATTTGTACATCCTCATTTGCAAACTATCTGTTAATATCCCCAGACCATTCATTAACTGGATGAATCCCTTTTCACTGCTTAACCTTTTGAGTTCTTTATATGTCCTGTGTATCACTCTTCTATTAGATGGACACTTGACACATTTCTCCTATCCTTTAGATTCTCCCCTTGTTCTGTTTATTTCTTTTGTTGTATAGAAACATTTAAAAAAGACTTTTCAAAGCAGAGTTTCATGTAGCCCAGGCTAGTCTCAAACTCATTATAGCCAACAATGGCCTCAAGTCCTTCTGGTTCTTCTATTCCCCACCCCCAAATGCTGACAGCATAAGCATAAGCCACCACAGCCCACCCGGAAGTATCTTAATTTGATGCAGTCTTTTTTGAGAACTGAGCAAACCTTGTCCTTATTTCCTGGATTATTAGAAAGCCCTTCCCTATGAATATATTACATTCTCCTCTAATAATTTGAACATTTAATGTCTTACATAAAGATTTGTGATGGATTTTTGCCCTCAACTACTCATGAGAGTCATGGACTTGTGAGGGTATGGCAAGCCTTTGAACTGTGTACTGCTGAAAGAGGTCAGACTAAGCTCACTAACTCAACAACACATATATAGTAGGGGGCCCCAAACGGAGACACAATCTACCAAAGTCCAATGGCCACTAAAGTCGGGCAGCTTAGCATCCAGGCCTTACAGTCCCACACTGAGATCTTCCTAGATGTGATGCAAATGGCAACGACTACCATGATGATGATGATGATGATGGTGATGATGGTGATGATGACGATGACGGTAAAGATATGGACAGCCTTGAACTTGGACTCATGTGTAACACAGAATTCACAAGTCTACTAATCGCTGCTTGGGAGCTCCTTTGTTCGATTTTTATTTTATTTTATTCATATGAGTGTTCTGCCTGCAACACCTGCATGCCTGGTGCCCTCAGAGTCCAGAAGAGCTTTCCCACAACCCCTGGATTTGGAGTTACAGATAATTGTGAACCATCACATGGGTGCTGGGAAGCAAACCAGGGTCCTCTGCAAGAGCAACTATGTTCTTAGCTGCTAGTCCATCTCTTCAGCAGCAGCTCCCGATTCCTCCTGACATAGCACCACCTCACACTCTCCCGGATGAAGGGGCTTCTTACTCATTTTGCATGAGAGGCGGAAGCACTAAATACGAGGGCACGTCCTTAATGTGCAGCCGTCCTCTGCGCCAGGCTGAACAATTGTGCGGCAACGCGGGGTCCTGTAAGACTGGGAGTCAGTGACCCTTACTTCATTTTATCCTTACGAAACAGAGTGCAGGGCAGACCACCCTGAGGACCCCACCTCACCTACGCCACAATTTAGGAAACATCTCTACTGTCTATTTTGGAGCCGATTTTTCAGTCTGAAGAATTGATTTGTGCAATTAGGCAAGTGTTTTTTTTTAAGAAAGATTTTGCGTGAATTTGTAATATAATTTTCTTTTTCTGTAACTGCTAATTGAAACATTTATCAGGTTTTTAAGCCAAAATAAAGTTAACTTGGGGGGGAAAAGGTGTGAACTGCTCACTTTTTATGTAATCTCGATGTTGTCTTTGATGTGCTCATTAATGTCTTATTTACAATCAGGGCTGAAGGCTTCTCAGCTTGGGGGAAGGAACTGCCTTAACCCTTAGCGGGATACAAATTGCCACCTAGTTAATCCTGTCACTATCTCTGGCCTTTTGTCTCCTCATATCACAGGGACATGGGGGGCAAAAACATGAGGAAATCGTTCAGAGGCATTTCTTAGTCTGTGAACACAAGTGTTTGGTAGGTAATAATAATAATACTAACAGCCTTGGTCTTCTGTTGTTTTTGAAACAGAGTTACAATTTGTAGTCCAGGTTGGCATCAATCCCTTTATCCCCTGCCTCAGTTTCTCAAGTGATGAGAGGACAGGCATGTGCCAACCATCACTGGGCACTATATTGTAGTTGTATATCTAAGTCCTTGGGTTAATACCTAACTTATTAAAGTTTTGTTGCATCATGGAATATGCAATATTGTAAACTTTTCGGTGAGAGAAACTGTTGCAGAGATTTAATAGCTTTACATGCTATTTTTGTATAAGTATACAATTAAAATTTGAATTTCTACTTGACAGATACTGAGTGTTGCTTAGCTTACTAATAGTTGTTTTTTTTAAAAACTATTTGCCATTATTACTTTATATTTTGGTTAGGTACAAAAGACGCATTTCTGGGTATTTTATGAGTTTTGTTGGTATTTTCTGTTGACTCACATAAATCAACCTGTAATAAATTTCACAGGGATGTTAGGAAACTGTTTTCTGTGTGGAATAAAACACCATATTCACAGTTTCTCATTTTTCTTCTATTGATCTGCCAAAGACAGAAGTCAGACAATATCATTATTGTTGTTTTATTCTTGTTTCTCTTTATAGTTCTAAAGAGGCTACCATTGGGATAAATTCTTTTCAGCCGGTCACATTAATGCCTTATTTCCTTTCTTCCACACTTAGGTTTTTTGTTACTTTGGAGAGGGTGTGGCCATATACATGCTCATGTAGGCATGTGTGTGTGTGTGCGCGCGCGTGCACACATTCTATACACATACTATAGAGGGGTCAGCGTCTCCTACCAAGTTCCATTTTGGTCAGAAAGCCATTCATGGTATAGTCCATAGACCCATTGCCTCTCCATCCTTCATTTCTCCTGACGTCAAACATGGCAGAGCCCTCTGTGCAGCGGTCTGCGGGAAAGCCATGGCTCACACGGTCAGTGAAGCATGAGTATGCACAGCTAATCTGTTATCACTTCACCTTGAGAGTACTGGCAACAGTAATGTGGACCCAAGCAAGCGTGTTTCTTGGTTCCCGCTTGTTTTCCCATTGTAATACTTTTATTGATTATTTGGGAATCTCTTACCATGCAATTCAATAACACCCACTTTCCAGTTTTTCCAGGTCTATCACCCTCCCCGCGACTGTTGTGAGCTTCTCCCCCAGAAGAAGGAAGAGGAGGAAGAAGAAGAAGAAAAGGAAAAGAAGACAAACAAAAAAGTCCACAAGCCCAATTTGCTCGTATACTTACAGTGGCCAGCCCCTTAAGTAAACTGAGTCCTTTCTCACTAGCACCCCAGTCAGAAGCCCTCAATTGTGTAAAACTACACTCCAGCATCCTTGTCACTACTTTCAGAGTTCTCTTTAATGCTTCTGTGATGGGGGAAGGTCATTGGTTAAAAAATAAAGAAACTGCTTTGGCCCATTTTATTGGTTAGAACATAGGTGGGTGGAGTGAACAGAACAGGATTCTGGGAGAAAGAAGCTGAGTCAGGGAGACGCCATGCAGCTCTCTCCCAGGCAGACGCGATGCAGCCAGTCACCAGGTCAGACATGCTAAATCTTTCCTGGTAAGCGCACCTCATGGTGCTACAAAGATTATAAGAAATGGGCTAATCCAGGTGCGAGAGCTAGCCTAGAAGAGGCTAGATAGAAATGGGCCAAGCGGTGTTTAAAAGAATATAGTTTCTGTGTAATTATTTCGAGTAAAGCTAGCCGTGCGGTGCTGGGTGGGAACGCAGCCCACCGCAGCTCCCTCAACACTTCTGTGTAGGCTGTTACTTTTTAGAAGCGAGGTGGAGATGAGGGTAGGGGTTGTCACAGAAGCCTTCCATGCCCTTCTTTCTCAACTGTGAGGGTACAGCCTTAAAATCGCTGCAAACGTAGCTCCCTTGCCTATACAGTCAGCAGAAACACAGATCATGTCCCGACACCCGGTGCATACCATGGACCTCAGCATGGTCTGTGGTGGCAGCACAAACATGCACATCAGCACAGCCCCCTGTCACATCACAGGACATGGACATCAGCACAGCCCTCTGCCACAGCACAGCCATGCACATCAGCACAGCCCTCTGCCACAGCACAGGACATGGACACCATCATGGATTCTGGGACAACACAGGCCACGGACACTGATACGGTCCTAGCTGGCAGCCTGGCACACAGTCATCTGAATGCTCTTCAGTGGTAATGTGGGCATCAACATAGCTTCCAGCTACAGCAGAACCATGGGTACCATCATGGCCGTTGGCAGCAGCACAGATCGCAGACATCAACATGGCCTCAGGTAGTTGCACAAGCCACTCACATCAGCATGGGGCCACAGACATTCACATGGCTTCGGTGGCTGCATAAATCATCTGAAGGGCCCTCAATGGTAACATGGGCCACAGACATCAATGCGGCCCCAGTCACAGCAGGACCACAGACCTGTTAGGTGCATCTCTGAGCTAGCAGCTATGCTCAGCCATTCAGGAGAGAGGTCAGGAAACTCAGTATTTGTCCTGAATGAAGATGGCTTTGTAGTGTGCTGGACAATCAATCTCAGAGCCTTCACGGAGAAGTTAAGTCCAACTTATTTGGTCTTGCCATTGGTGGAAGTGTTCTAGTCAAGGGACAGCAAAGCAAGTTCAAACTAGAGTCCAAACTGGAATTCGACACCTGTGCAATAAAGGGCCAAGATGCTTGCTTCCCAAGATCCCTTTCCATCCCCAGAATCTTGAAATCTTGCCTTTCCCTGAAGTCTTAAGATCCACGACCATAGGCCATGTGGCCCAGGAGGGGTTTCATTACAGTCCAGTCCTCATCTAGTCTTTGAGGTCCCTTAGTGTTACTTTTGTCTTATTTTACTTCATTTCTTGAGGCATGATTTCTAGTCATAGCCCTGACTGTCGTGGATTGTCCTATAGACCAAACTGGCCTCAAAGTTAGAGGTCTGCCTTCCTCTGCAGGGCTAGGTTAAAGGCGGAGGTCACCACGCATGGGTACTGTCAAATATTCTTAAAGATTGATTTTCTTATAAGTGTAAGCATGGGGAGGAATATCTATGCATCTTTGAGTGGACATAGGGATAGGTTCCTATAGGTTCTTTTGGATCCTTTGGAACTGGGGTTATAGGAAGTTGTAAACTACTCAGAGTCGGTGCTGAGAATCTTCCTCAGTCCTCTGCAAGAGCAGTCAGTACCTTCTTTCCATTGAGCCAGCTCTCCAGCCCCTGCCAGTGGTCTCCCCATTTCCTTTCCATTTATGCAAGCACCTTCTCTCTCAGCAGAGCCTCTCTCTCTGTTTTCCCCAAGTCCAACCAGAGCATGCAGAGGAGGCTGCCTCCCTTTTGTCTAGTCCTATTGACTTCACTGAAGTTGGACCATCTTAGCAAACCTTCATTTCCCCAGCATCTCCATTAAAACCATGCAGATTGCACCTATAAATTGTAATAGATCTTGACCCTTAATCCACTTCCAGGACTTTCTTACAAGAAGAACCTAACATTTTGTGCTTTCTTCCACCTAACTCCCCTTGACCCCAACTGTCACAAGTTGCTCAACAAAGTCTTAGAATATTTGTTTCTCTTGCTTTATTCCATCCCCTTCACACCCCACCCACCCCTAACCTCCTTGAAAAGAAAATGGCATGACTTTGGTTTGTCTTTATGAAGATAATCACATTTCTTTCCACTGTAAGAAGGTTCCTCGAGTTGTAGTTTCTGGTTTACATCTATCCTCCTCTGCCTCTGCAAGACTCCTTACTCCCCGCAATGAGGTGTTTATTTATACTTTTTGGCTCAAGTGCCACATTCTGAGACCGGCATCTGCTTCTAGGCACATGCCCAGGCTGTGTGAGGTGATGTCTCCCTTCTCAGCTAGGGTCTGCTCTGCTTCCACATCCAGACTCCATCTATTTTAATGTACAATAACTGCACCGCATCAGTTACTGCCGGCAGCACCACACATCTGACTTTGTACCGTCTGGCACCTTCCATCATCTGCGAAGGGGGCTGGTAAGTGCGCGAGCAAACCCACAAAGACCCTAAGCCTGCCTCCTTGCCCACTGCCAGGGCCTTCTGACACGGAGAGTGATTGGAGCACCACAACTTTGCAATCCAGTTCTGTGTCTCTCCTCTGGAGGCTTAGTCTGCCCTCAACTTGGAGGGTATTTTAGACATAACTCTAGCCCTGGCCAAACAGAATTCAACTGAGCCAACCTAGCACCGTTCTGTAGTTACAGTAGGCAAGGGAAGGAGCTAAGTAGGGAAGTTTTTTGGGTTCTACGGATTCTGAGAAGGAGGATGCCATTTTGTTTTTCAGAATTCTAAAAATGTGTTTTATAAATATTCGACTCTGGGATGCTGTGATCTAAATGCTCTTTTTCTAAGATCTATTACTATTTAAAGTGTGTTGTGGGCATGCATGTGTGCATACGTGTGTGCACATGTTGATGCCTGGGGTAGCCAGAGGAGGGCATCAGATCCTCTGGAACCAGAGTTAGAGACAGTCATAAGCTGCATAACATGAGTGCTTGGAACTGAACTCTGGTCCTGTTCCAGAACAAGCACTCTCAACCTCTGAGCTGGCTCTTCAGCTCCTGAAGACTGTTTATAGAAAGCAAGAAGGGAGGAAGATTTTAGGAAGGCCTGGCAAACAGGGAATAGCCCTGAGTTCTGTGAGGGTAGATGTCAAGTCACACCCATCTCGAAGCATTCATAGAGCTTCGGGGCAGTTCATTGCCACCAATATGAGCTTGGTAGGTTAAAATAAATGAAAGCATTGTTAGAGTTTGGGTTTTTGAGGTCCCTGCAGGCTCATGTGTCAAATATTTGGTTCTGAGATGGTGGCACTATTTCATGAAATGGTGGAAATCTTCCAAAGTAGGACAAAACTCAAAGATGTGGTCACTGGAGGTCATCCTTGGGGATGTATTATTAACAGCCCCTTCCTTTCACTGCCCACCCCCACCTCTGTGTGTGTGTGTGTGTGTGTGTGTGTGTGTGTGTGTGTGTGTGTGTGTTAGTCTTCTGCTGTTGTGAAAAACATCACAGATACAGGAACTTACGAAAGAAAGCATTTAATTCTATCTTTGGTTGCAGAAAGATAAGAGCATATAGTGGCAAGGCAACATGGCTGCAAGCGGCAGCCATATTGGCCAGAGCAGGAAGCTGAGAGCTCACATCCTTAACCACACAAGTAAAGGAGAAGAAGCAAAGGGGAAGTGGGGCAAGATCATAAACTCTCAAAGCCTACATCTAGTGGCATACTTTCTTCAGCAAGGTCACACCTCCTACACTTCCCCAAACCACCAACTGGGGACCAAGAGTTCAAATAGCTGAGCCTGTGAGGGACATTCTCATTTAAACCACCCTCTCTGTCTCTATCTGTTTCTGTCTCTGTCTCTGTCTCTCTCTGTGTGTCTGTCTCTTTCTCTCCTCCCTGCTGAATCATGACAGCAAGTATAGAGAGAGGAAAGAAAAGAAAAGAGAAGAGAAGAGAAGAGAAGAGAAGAGAAGAGAAGAGAAGAGAAGAGAAGAGAAGAAAAGAGAGAGGTGGTTGAAAAGATGCTGCCACGGTGTTCTGCAGCATGCCTGGGAGCTAGACAGCCATGGAAGGAGAGATTGAGTTAAAATAATACTTCCTCCTTTGAATTGCTTGTGTCTGGTATTTGGCTCATAGCCACACAATCAACTCAAAAGCTATTCCTCTGGGTTGGAAGCTTCTCCCCTATGAGTTGAACTGCTTAGGGTCACCCTGCATCCATTAAGCATTGCAGAATGTAGGAAATGAAGACCAAATCCAGAGCCTTATCCTCAAGGGTTCAGTGTAGAAGTCCAGGAACATCTGCTTGCCCTGGACCCAATGCCTTGCTTCTCCTCCACTCTCCCTTCCACTGGTTCTTACGGTTTAGGCATCAGCAGCTGGGCAAACACCCACTGCTACACATGAACTTGTCATTTGGAGAAAACTGAGCAGCTTCCCAAGCTTCCATAGCTCAGGCTCCTGAACATCAGAGTTGGATATACCTCTTGATGTCATTGTCAAACGAACACGGGTTCTCTGATGACAAAAAGAAGAGACTTGCCGGCAAAAATTACAGACAGAAGAGGCTACCAAGGAGCTTCTTAGGACGCTGGATCAGGTTGTCTGGAGAGCAAGGCTAAACTGTCCAGTCCTGCTGGCATGCACTTCACATACAATGATTCCAGCCAGCATCCTTCCATCAGATCTGAAGTTTAAGAAAAAAAGAATGTAACTGCTTGTCTTGGGGCCTCACAACCTGACTGTTGACATTAGAAAGGAATGAATAAGCTTGCAGATGTGGCCTCAAGGGGCCTCGTTGCTTCTGTCGGAAGAGGACAGTGCATCTGGATTCCCCGTTCCTCCAAGAACAACTCATGGTCAGGGAGAGGACATTCTGCCAAGGTTACCACCACAGGTCCAGCTTAGGGACATAGGTATTTACAAAGTAACAGTCAAGTTAGAAGCTACTACATAAAACAGGCAACACCCTTCCATTTTGACAAGGGCAGATTTAGGACAACCTGGAAAGTTAGATTTAGGATGGAAACTCCCCAAAGCCCCCAGTGCTTTAACCACACATGGAGAATATGCCAGGCCAGCTTCTCACAGGTCCGGGCTAAATCTCTTTCCCCCTATGGTATCCACTGCATTATAAAGATCCTCCCTTTTCCTCAGACATATGGACACCAGGCTGCATGTCCAAACTCTGTCCACTTCATTTGCAAACTGCAGACCCTTGGCCATGACTCCAAGCCAGGCTGTGTGGTCTGCACTTGGGAGGTTGTATCCAAGGAAGAGGTCAGCGGAGATCTGGAAGAGTGGGCTTGCGGCCATTTGGCAGGGAGCCCACAGGGCTGCCGTGGTCCAGAGAAGAAGGCCTGGGCCTCTTCTAGCCATATCCTGCTATCCTATGGGGAGCTCTACAGCTGTCCGGGGAAGGCAAGGCTGAGGATCTTCTTGCTTATGGTCAAGGAACAAAATTGCACTGGTAGAGGGAGTGGGTTCTGAGAAAACAAACAAATGAACAAATAGTCATTCATCTTCTAAACATAAATGGTTTGGGGTCAGAGTTCCTCTTCTCTCTGCAAAGCTCAGGGAGTCTGGTGGAATCCCTCCCCACTGTCCTTGGCAGCCTGTGCTCCTCCAGCCTGCCCCATGCCCTGCCATCTGAGATCTAGGGACCTGCCCGCATCAGGGTGCCAGGGTCCCAGCCATGGCCGGGGGTGGGGTTGTGTGTGTGAATGGATGGAGGGGAAATGTGAGCTCCTCTGTGGGTACTGGAGGGTCAGCACAGAGATGGAATCCCATTCCCCTGCCTTCGATTCCTGCTCTTCCATGGTGGATTATTTTAAGGTTACTTTGGCCTTCCTTCTGCCAAACCCAGGAAACCCCATGCTCCTGATTCATTAAATCCCAGAGGAGGCAGTTTGAATCTGAGCTCAGTTCCTGTCCACAGGTCAAACACTGCCCTGCAACATTCTCAGCCTTACCCCTATGACTACTCTCCTCAAGGGCTTTCTTCCTGTGCTTCAGATAGATGTGGGCGGATGCATTTGACACGAAAGTCATTCCTAACTCAGTGTTCAAGGTCCAGCTACACTGCATCTCTGTTCAGAGTGGCTTCTAGCACATTTACAACCCTCCTGCCCTTAGAGCTGACAAGCATTTTTTCAGGTGATCCCTCAGTCGCAGGACCAGCACAGTAAGTTGGTTGCTCTAAAAGGCTCTGCCGGGCCTTGCCCATCTACCTGCAGGTTCTGCCCTGCTACGGCCATATACCCTGAGGGTTCCAGCTGCCCACCTGGGGCACTCAGCATTATTTTTTAATTTTCTTCCCTTTGGGGATTTTTATTATTATGGATTTGTTGTTGGAATCTTCTGTGTTATCACTAGTTCAAGCTGCTTGGTTTGACTATGGTGAGATCTCTCTCAACTGCCTGCCCAGGTAGCTGGGTAGATCCTAATTCTCTTTCTATATTTCCCCTTCACGTCACAGAGGATTCATCTTAGGCAGAGTATCTCTTGTATTTCTGAAGCAAAGGCAAGAGGACAATCTGGTCACAGAGGTTCTGGAATTACAGATGTACACTCCCACATCTTCCTTGTTTTGTGCAGTATGGGGATTCGAACTCAGCTTCCTGTCCTTGGCACAGTTACTCCAACCCACAGAAAGAGCTGTAGATAGTTGGGCATGTCTGCGTGTCATGGCAAAAGCATCATCTCGGGGCTTTTCTTTGTCTATTTCGAGATTGACCTGCACTTCCATCTCTTCTTCTCCCCTCCCCTCCTCAATTCCCACTTCCTTTGCTCTTGTTTTCTTCCTCCTACTGTCCCCCTTTCCTTTCCCCCTTCCTCTTTGCTAAGAAGAACTTATTGTAAGTGGTCTCTGCCCAGCAACTTTTGTCAACGGGGCCCAACATTTTTCACATTTGTGTTCAATATTTTTCCTACATATAAAGACCTGACAACCTGCTCCCCCATGATAGATGTACTTATTTTTTCTAAACGATCACTAACCAAGCATATCATTTTCATACAGTAAGTGTATATCCAATTTTCTACAGTTTGACTACTAAACAGGCTTACTAGTGAGACAAATGACAGATATATTGCAATATTAGCAAAGGGTCCCTTAAACCCACATAAAGCTGATGTTTATTCCTATTGTGCACAGCTGAGAAGATGAAGTGGGCCTGGCTAGAAGCGTGGCTACCCTTGTGTGGTCCCATTCTTCTTCCACATGTGGGACCCAGCTTGCAGATCCTGGGACCAAAGTCTAAGAGCAGAGAGATTGCACATGCTCACTCTTCATTGTGCAGAGTGTCTTCAGATCTTTGCATTTTTTTTGTCCTGACCCCCAATCCCAAGGGCACTAGCTACTGCCAGATAGACTCTTCCTACTCCAAGGAAACCTCTGAACTGTCCCTGATGACCTCATGTCAATGCTGTGGAGCCGCCCCCTCAAGCCAACCGGAACATTTACCAAGCACTCCTGAGTCAAGCGCTTTATTCTAGCCTTTCTCCCTTTCAAACTTTTCTCCATACTCATGACTTGAGTTTCTACAACAGGACACACTCAGTTCCATATGCACAGACCTGTCCCAACCCCTATGGACCATCAACCCCACTGTTGAGTCCAAGGCCTGGGTGATTTAAAAGCCCAGGGGAAAGCCTGAACTCCCCCTGGTCAGAGAAAGGAGAGAGTTATGAGAATGGAAGACAGGGAAGAAAGTAAACTTGGAAATGGACTCAGCATTGGTTCTGGAGCCTTGCTGGGCTGTGAGAGGCAATAATGGATCTGCTGCAATTCAGCCCCGGAGATGATGTACGAGGCTCATCTCCTGACATTGAATCAGGTCACTGGGCCCATTGGATGTGATACAATGTCAATGGAACTGTTATGTGTTATTGATGTCAGCCACAGAATGAATAAAAACATTATAAAAATAGCTTTTGTCGACATTTACATTTTCTTTGTAGCTGGTGAAAAGACATCAGTCCTCCACCGCTGGAAATGAGGCCACCAAAGATCCGGTTTCAGCCCAGGGAGATGGGAGGGTCTGAGGAGGTCAGGGAGGGTCTGCCCAGCCCAAGGAAAAGAAACTGCAGACAATGGATGAGGGGCTGCCAGTTCTTCCAGAAATGAACGAAGGGAGTGGGCGGTGGCCTTGGTAAAGTCCAGGCAGAGTGAGGTCATTGTCATACATTTCACTTGACAAAGAGGCTTAGATGATCCAGTGCTAACAACCCTACCTGTACTGATGGTGACTGCAAGTCAGATCTGGAATATCTCTTGTAGGCTCATGTTTTGCCATGCTCAATCCCCATCTGATAGTGAGGATCTGAGAGGCTTGCCCCTGTAAGAGACAGGGCCTGGCTAGTGGGATCAGGTCACTTGGAGCAGGTGCTTTAGGTGTCTACCTTGCTTTCTGATCAGCTGCCATAGTATGATCAGCTGCTTCACCCTCATGTCGATACAACAGACAGAGATGTCTGCCGAGGATCATATCTTCATCACAGTGAGGAACTAAATACCCTGGAAACTGTGAGCCGAGATAAAGCCCTCCTTTAGAAAGGCTCCCTTGGTCATTGTTAGAGCAGAGTTCATAGTCTATTATACCCTTGGGGTTCTCCTCTGATGATTAGAAGTCAATGTGGGACATGAATAAGATGCCCAGGCACCAGCCGACACACATCTTGGCTTCTGGATATGCTTCTGTTCTTAGGGTCAGTTGAGGGGTCAAGGCCCTTTGTTATCCTTCCTGGACTGGGTTATTGTAGTTTTCCATTGATTTTAAATACAGGACATGGTAACACCAAAAGATGCCTTAAAAAATGTTTTGGGAATTTCAGTGTAGACTAGACTGAAGACCAGCAGTTGTCTGGGAATTCCCTGGGACTCTTTGAGACATTCAGTCTCATGGACTAAACAACTGCTGGATTCTTGGCCTTTCTGATGGAAGACAGACATTCTTGGACTACCAAGACCACACTGAGAATGCAGCCTGTACACCCCTCAAGTAAATCTAATATATATGTATATGTGTGTGTATATATACACACATATATGTATACATAGTATATTAACTATTATGTATATGCATTCTATCAGTTATATTCCTTTAGAGAATTCTGACTGTTATAAGCCATCAAATAACAATTGCATACAAAAGCCCATATCTGTGTCAACATCTTTGAAACTCAAGAAAGTGTTATCTTAGGGTCCCCAGGTTGGGACTTTAGGAGTAGGCTAGCCATGATCAGCTCTATTTTAATAGGGGCAGGCTGATGAGAACCAAGATGCTTTGGGACTTGTGGCCCTTCTTTTTTCCTGTGCCAAGATCTGAAGGTACGAGTAGACACAGTGGGTCAGGGCTGCAGACTTCCTTCATGTCCAGCCACTTCCTTGGACCTCCTGCCGTTCCCTTCGCTTTCTGCCCACAATAGGGTCTGTTTCATGACATTTTTCCTTTGTCAGTTTATCCAGAGATGCTATAAGCATCCAACCAGCACTATTAAAATTTCCTTAGGTTTTCACAAAGCGTCAAAAGTTTTATGTATAAAACCACTAAATTCCTGGCTTCTCACAACAGGTGAATAACCATATGTAAAACTCGGGATAATCAAATGCATTTGTCTCTATAAGTTTGGTAAATAGTTCACACTGTGGGTTTTTAGTGTTCTCCATACTTTGTGGAGAAGCTTCTGTAACTGTGGGTGTCACCAAATCAGAAAGCCTGTTCCAGATACTTAAAAAATTCATCCTTATACTTTTGTTGCTCTAGAACCACTTCTGACACCACATTCTGATACCATATTCTGTATCCTCCTCTAAAGGAGCAGAACTGATAGAATTATAATCTCATGTATAGAATATATATTTATTAGATTTATTAGAATGGCTTATATGCTGTGGTCTGGCTGGTCCAATCGTAGCTGTCTCCTGATGAAAAGTCTAATAACCAGCTGTTTGTTTGTTTGTTTGTTTGTTTGTTTTGAAACAGGATTTCTCTACATAACAATCCTAACTGTTCTGGAACTTCTTCTTCAGATTAGGCTGCCTTCAAACTCACAGAAATTCACCTGCCTCTGCCTCCTGTGTATTGGGATTGATGCCAATAATCTAATAGCTGTCCAGTCTACAAAGTCAGTGTGTTGGCTGATCTTCAGTATATCTTGGAAGCCTGTCTAATGCATGCAAAAATAAAATTATATTAAAAGTATCTAAAACATGGTCAGGAGAAATGGCTCAGTGGTTAATGGCATTTGCTGCTCTTCCAGAGGACCTGAGTTTGACTATCTATCCTCACATAAATAATGGATCACAAACACCTGTAACTCCAGTTTCAGGGCATCCAACACCCTCTTCTGGCTTCCATTGGGCTCTGTGCTTACACAAGGCACACACACACACACACACACACACACACACACACACACGCATATAAACAAAAAACATAAATTGCTTTTTAAAAAATCAAAAATAGATGTAAAAATTTGTAAGGAGAAGTATGTTAATAAACCCAAACTTCGCATTTCTACTGTTACTACTGGGAGCAGAACTCAAACTCACAAGGATCTCAAGTTGAAAATGTAGAGAATAATTTCAACAAAAGTTTGGACAATAGCCCTGTCTATCAGGAGATCACTTCCTATGTATAACCCCAATAGCACAGACAATAAGAACAACAATGAATAAATGGGACCTCCTAAAACTGAGAAGCTTCTGTAAAGCAAAGGACACAGTTAATAAGACAAAAAGGCAACCCACTGATGGTAGAAGATCTCCACTAACCCCACATCAGACAAAGGACTGATCTCCAAAATATATAAAGAACTCAAGAAACTAGACGTTAAAAATTTAAATAACCCAATTAAAAAATGGGGTACTGAACTAAACAGAATTCTTAACAGAAGAAGTTCAAATGGCCAAAAGATACTTAAGGACATGTTCAACTTCCTTAGCCATCAGGGAAATGCAAATCAAAACAACTTTGAGATACCATCTTACACCTGTCAGAATGGCTAAGATAAAAAACACCAATGACAGCTTATGCTGGAGAGGATGTGGAGTAAGGGAAACACTCATCCATTGCTGGTGGGAATGTAAACTTGTGCAACCACTTTGGAAATCAGTGTGATGGTTTCTCAGAAAATTGGGAGTCAATCTACCTCAGGATCCAGCAATACCATTCTTAGGAATATACCCAAAAGATGCCCAATCATACTACAAAAGCATTTGTTCAACTATGTTCATAGCAGCATTATTTGTAATACCAGAACCTGGAAAAACATAGATGCCCTTCAATGGAAGAATGAATAAAGAAAGTGTGGCACATAATCACATTAGAGTACTACTCAGCAGTAAAAAACAATGACATCTTGAATTTTGCATACAAATGGATGGAAGTAGAAAACACTATCATGAGTGAGATAATCCAGACCCCAAAATATGAATATGGTATATATTCACTCATTAGTTGATTCTAGACATAAACAAAGGTCATTGAGTTTATAGCTCATGATCCTAGAGAAGCTAAGTAATAAGGTGAATCCAAAGAAAAACATATATAGATCCACCTGGAAATTGGAACCAGACGAGATTGCCTGCAAAAGTTGGGGGCATGGTGGTAGAGGGGGGAAGTTGGGAAGGGGAGAGGGGGAAGGAGATGGGGGAAGGGGAGGGTTGGGGAGAGCTTGGGGGAGTGGGATGGTTGAGATGGAGGAAGGATGGATATGGGAGCAGAGAAGAAGATATCTTAATTGAGGGAGCCATTTTGGGGTTGGCAAGCTGTTTGGCTCTGGAACCTTTGTCCAGCGACAGATGGAGACAGACAGCGACCCACATCGGAGCACTGGACTGTACTCCCAAGGTCCAGTTGAAGAGTGGAAGGAGGGAGAATATGAGCAAGGAAGTCAGGACCATGAGGGGTTCACCCACTGAGACAGTGTGCCTGAGCTAATGGGAGCTCACCAACACTAGCTGGACTGGGAATGAACTAGCATGGGATCAAACTGGTCCTTCTGAATGTGGTTGACAGTTGGAGCCGACTGAGGGGCCAGTGACAATGGCACTGGGATTTATCTCTACTGCATGTACTGGCTTTTGGGGATTTCATTCTATTTGTATGAGTACCTTGCTCAGCCTGGATGTAGTGGGGA
Organism: Microtus pennsylvanicus; assembly: GCF_037038515.1. Taxonomy (NCBI): domain Eukaryota; kingdom Metazoa; phylum Chordata; class Mammalia; order Rodentia; family Cricetidae; genus Microtus; species Microtus pennsylvanicus. The sequence continues at coordinate 130,025,631 of NC_134579.1, read as the reverse complement.
GGGCCTTGGACTTCCCACAGGGCAGGGTGCCTTGCCCTCTCTTGGAACTGGAGAAGTGGGGGGGGGGGGGGAGTGGGAGGGAAGAGGGAGGAGAAAAGGAAGTGGGAATTTTGATTGGTATTATTTTTAAAGTAATAAAAAATAAAAAATATATATAAAATAAATTTTAAAAAGATTTGTTTACAGCGGCACTATGAGTATGCAATTCTGAAGTACTCTGTCCGGTGAAGGTGAGGACATGTGTAGAAATGCCGCCACCCCCCCTTTGCATTCCTGTTACAGGATGGAAAAGTGAATCTGAGACTATCAAATCTGAAGCTGTCGCTATCATCTCAAGGTTTTAAGAGAGAAAATATGTTTCCCAGTTCCTTTCACTGCTAGGAATTCAGAGCAATTGCGACTTAGTGGGGAGCACGCCTACAGCCCACATCTTCATTTCTAAATAGGCAGGGCTCCTTTGAAGGCAGGAAAAATACTAAGTATCCTGGAGATGTGTGAGCTGTTAAGCCTGCAAAATAGCACTCAAAATTTTCCAATAAAATGCCAACCATTGATCAGTGTGAATGAAAATCACACTAGTAGAAAATCCTCACGTTCTGGCCCACAGTCCACAAGGCAATTCAGGGAAGATACTTTTGCGGGCATGAAAAAGCTCTCCAAGTTGGAGGAATAACATTCTGACAGAGTCCTGAAGAATAACAACACTGAAGAGTTGTTGCAGTCAGTCACTCCCGACCAAGTGACCTCATGAGCATCTGTGCTTCTTACAGGTGGCAATGAGGATGGAAGTCCCTCGTGTAACATTCTTGACCAAAGTATTTTACTTTGATGATGATGTAATCTAAAAAAAATAATATATGACATATTCCTCCAGGTATCTAGCTTAGTTCTTAAAGCAAAACACATAAATAATACTTACCATTCTTTCTTCCCTGATACTCTGCCCAGCCTCAGGTGACCATGCTCACCTTTCCTGGGCCCATGCAACCATCTTCTACGTCACCTTCAATGGGACCAGACTGTTGGGTTTTTCTCTACCAGTGGGGTTGCTTGTGGGGGTCAATAATATATGTATAGGTGTTCACAAGTAGAAAGTGGGGCCTCTTGAGAAAGAGTAGATCACCACTAGGGTGGTGTCCTTGAAGAGTGGATCACCACTAAGCTTGTGTTCTTGAAGAGTGGATCACCACTATAAGATGTGTCCTTAAAGAGTGGATCACCACTAGGGTAATGTCCTTGAAGAGTGGATCACCACTAAGCATGTGTTCTTGAAGAGTGAATCACCACTAAGCATGTGTTCTTGAAGAGTGGATCACCACTAAGCATGTGTTCTTGAAGAGTGGATCACCACTAAGCATGTGTTCTTGAAGAGTGGATCACCACTAAGCATGTGTTCTTGAAGAGTGGATCACCACTAAGCATGTGTTCTTAAAGAGTGGATCACCACTAGGGTGGTGTCCTTGAAGAGTGGATCACCACTAGGGTGGTGTCCTTGAAGAGTGGATCACCACTAAGCATGTGTTCTTGAAGAGTGGATCACCACTAAGCATGTGTCCTTGAGGAGTGGATCACCACTAAGCATGTGTTCTTGAAGAGTGTTTCTCATGTTTAGTCTCACTTTTCTGCTTGTTTGTCAGCTGTCATAAAGTGAGGAGTTCTCCTCTACCTACCATGTCCTTCCTGCAGGATGCTCTGCCTCAGGACATGGTAACCAAACATGGGCTGAAACCTTGAACCAAAATAAACTCTTCCTCCTCCCTTGTGCTTTCTATTTGTTTGTTTTGTCATAGTAACAAGCAAGTGACAAAGGCTGACTGTGGTGGTTGGAATGAGAATGGCCTCCATAGATTCATGTATTTGAATGATTCGTCTAAGGCTGATGGAACTGTTGAGGAAGGATTTAGGAGGTGTGGTCTTGATGAAAGAGGTATGTCACCAGGAATGGGCTTTAAGGTATCTAAAGCTCATTCCTATTTAGTGTTCTCTCTCTCTCTCTCTCTCTCTCTCTCTCTCTCTCTCTCTCTCTCTCTCTTTCTCTCTCTCTCCCTCTCTCTTTCTCTCTCATGCAAAAATGTTTCAGAAGTTAGCTCTCAGCTCTTGCTCAGTGTCCTGCTCACCTGCTTCCTGCCATGATGATCATGGGCTCTAACCCTTTGGAACTGTGAGCTCCTGATGTGGGATTGTGGGATTTCCCTCTGTATACTGTGATTACCATTGATAAATAAAGGAACTGCTTTGGGCCTATAGCAGAGGTATAGGCGAACAGAGCTAGGTAGGGAAAACTAAGCTGAATTCTGGGAGAAAGGGGGCAGAGTCAAGAGAAGCCATGGAACCACTGCCTGAGACAGATATGCTAAAACTTTGCTGGTAGGCCATGACCTCTTGGTGATGCACAGATGAATGGAAATGGGTTAAATTAAGATGTCAGAGTTAGCCAATAAGAAGATAGAGCTAATGGGCCAAGCTTGTAGTCATGTTAGTTAGATTTTCTAGATGTACAGAGATGTATTTCAGATAGATAGGTATTCTTCAAACCTTTCAAAGACTACAGAATATAGCATTTAAAATGTTTTAAGAAGTTAGGGCTTTTCATGACAGTAAGACATATCTGCTCCTGGCAGCACCAAGCTACTTCAAGAGAATGATGGGCATTAAAGAGGCTCCTTATGAAGTTGCTTGACCATTTGGGCAAGAAACTGCTCTTGCATGGACTGCTTGATAAATTGGACATGCAGGACCCACAGAGAAATGACTGCTGAATTTGCCTAAAGGTGAGACAATCCTTTGGGGTTCCTGCTTCATGAAAGAGTCTGCCAGACATTCTAAAAGACACAGAAGAAAGTGACTGACAAATTGCCAATATAGGCAGAACTGTCTTTAAATTTCTTGCTTTGTAAAAAAGTCTGTTGGATACTATGGGCCTGCAGGATGAATATTGATGCCCTAATGGTCCAGAAGACCTTTGGGTGACTGTCCAGGCATTAAGTCAATTCTAGAGTTTTGGAAGTTGCTTACAATGTACTTCCTGTTTATTTAGGTAATATTATATCTTTCTGGAGTCTTTGATGGAGTTGAAGAATTTATAGTGATAGTGATAGTTTTCCTTAGTTATCATAAAGGATAAAGTAGATATAAATATTGTAACTGTAATTCTTGCTTGATACCTGTTTTGTAACATGTAATTTTACTATGTTAAAGTTAAAACCTTTATTTTTATTTAAACAGAAAAGGGGAGGTGATGGGAGACTTCCCTCTGTATGCTGTGATTACCATTGATACATAAAGAAACTGCTTTAGGCCTATAGCCAAACTATAGGGGAACAGAGCTAGGCAGGGAAAACTAAGCTAAATGCTGGGAGAAAGGGAGCGTAGTCAAGAGAAGCCATGGAGCCTCCACCTGAGACAGATGTGCTAAAACTTTGCTGGTAGGCCATGACCTCATGGTGATGCACAGATTAATTGAGATGGGTTAAATTAAGATGTAAGAGTTAGCTAATAAGAAGCTAGAGCTAATAGGCCAAGCATTGATTTATATAATATAGTTTTTGTGTGATTATTTTAAAGCTGAACTGAGGAGCAGCTGGGAACCAACAAGTGGCCTCCTCCAACAAGCTCCAAATCAAAAGCTTTCTTTTCTAAGTTGCTTTGACCTTACCACATCAATAGACAGTAATTACAGCCTGACTATAGACAATAACCATTGACTGGGGAGCTTAGAATGCTAGAAAGATGACTGATGCTTTCATCATCAAGAAATATTAGATAATGGAGGGTACAGAAACATTTAATCTGACTTAAAAATGTGCAATGTGTATATATGTATATGAATATTAGATGTCTCCTGGAACTTCATTATTGTAGTCACTTTCTTATTTTGAGGTGATTAAAATAAAAACATAAGTTGACCACTGTAAAAAGAGCTCAATAATTAATAGCCCTTGATACTCTAACATAAGGCCCAATGCTTCATTTCCAGCATCCATATGGCAACTTAGAGCCACTTCATACTCCAACTCCAGGGTATTTGATGCCCTCTTGTTGCCTCTGTGGGTACTTCACTCATTCACACGAGCATATCCACCCACAGACACAAATATATACATATATAGGATAAGTCATAAAACCATAAGTATTAACAATTACATGCACAGACATAAACAGAAGCAGTTTAAATTTTAAAACTGCAAGAGACATTATCACCAGGTAACTCCTTATGAAAACATCCAAGTGTAACAGCTGCACTGGGGGCAAATACAGAAATCTGAATATTAACTCTTTGGGAGGTATTATTGAACGTTCATTCTATTCTCTCATGTGATCCCAGCAGGGTGGCTGTGTAGAAGGATGCTCTCAGGATGAAGGGACAAGCATTTCTACATGGAGGCATCAAAAACATACTAGACATCAGAAGGACATAAATGAAGTTCAGTAGAGACATTTTTAGACAAACAAAAACATAGAGAACGTCTCCCAAGCAGATCTGCACTACAGGAAATGATAAAGGGGCCTGTTCAGGCAGAAAGAAAAGGATTCCAGATGGAAGGTCAGAGATGCAGGAAGGAATAAAGAACTCCGGGAAAATCTAAATGAGGAGTCGAGTATAATAAAAATAACAGCAAAGTCTTGCGGGGTTTTCAAAGTATGAAGAATCCTTGACGTTGATAGCATGTGAGTCAAAATTGGGCAAAGAAGCTTAAGGATTTGTTGGATTAAAAAAAAAAACTTGTAAAGCTACCAAATTGGCATTAGATTTCGATCAATTAAGGATGAAAATTATTATCTCCGTGGATGGTTCCTCAGCTTCTGTACTCGCCCTAGTTTGAAAGTGTCCCCAAGTTCATGTGTTCCCTTAGTTTAAAAACCCCCAGCCCGCCACTCCCGCTATAGAGAGACACTGTGAAGAGATAGGACAGTTATAAGGTGGTTTCATCACGAGGGCTGTCATAGCTGGGTTAAGGCCAGTGCTAAAGGACTGGGCTTGGTATCGCTGGAGTGGGTTCCTAAGACCAGGAAGGAGCGAGTCCTCTTGTCCTCTTTGTCACATGCACTGTGTCACACTTCTACCTTCTCCATGAGATGACATAGTAAGATGACCCATGTTAGGTGGAGATGTTTCCATTATGGATTTTGTAACTTAAGAACTGTAAAAGACAAATTTCTGTTCTTTATGAATTACCCCGCTTCAGAAACTCTACAATGACAGCCCAACACGTACCACAACAACACCACGGCTGTTCTGAGCCATGTGCTCTTTGGAGAATGCCACGCAGGGCTCAGCAGAATTTCTGAACTTTTAGCAGCTCTCCCCTCTATAAATTCCTCTACCACTGAAATGTCAAAAGTGGCATCCAGAGGCTGGAGAGATGGCAGTTCAAGGCCCCTTTTGTGTCTCCAGGGCAAGTTCTGATCCCAGGATCTGTGTTGGGAGGTTTATATCTGACTGTAACTCCAGTTCCAGTGCATCCAATGCCTTCTTCTTGCCTCTCTAATCACCTGAACATAATGTGATGTAAGCACACATGTACATAAAGAAAAGTAAATAGTTATTTAAAATATCTCCACACATGGCTAGCCATACCTCAGAAATTTCCCAGGTCCCATGTTAGAGGAGACAGTGTGAGCAACCAAGGGAGAGTATTAAATTAATATATCCCTTCCAAACCACAGAAGAGACCATGAAAATATCAGTAAGTGAAAGAGCATAGAGTGTATGGGAACAGACAGAAGTACATAGTAAAACAGTCGGCTTAAACTCGAATGTAATCTTACTAGATTAATGCAAATGATAGTGCTGGAGAGTTGGCTCAGTGACTAAGAGCACTTGTTGCTCTTCTGGAGGATCTGGGTTTAATTCCCAGCATCTTCCCGGACGCTAACAACTATCGATACTTCTGTGGACACACAGACATATATGCAGGCAAAACAATCAAACATATAAAATAACAAAGCAAAAAAATCTAAAATGCAGATAATCAAACGTTTGAGTAATCAAAAATGAAAATTGCCTACCTGTAGATTGCAGCTACATGCAGAGCCATTCCCACATGCTCTCATGACTGCATCGTGTGAACTACGGGGCTATGCCTCCCACAGCTCTGAACCTGTGATAAAAATAAACATGACTTGGTCACAGTGACCAAAAGCAGCTAACGCAGTTCTATAGGAACAGCACGCCGTCTGATTCTCTTAGATTAGACAGGTCATCAGGGCAGCAGAGCTCAGCTGGACAAAGTCTGGAGCCACAGCCTCCAAAGGGTGCATTTGTTTTCTGTTGCAATGATGATTGACTCCAGAGACAATGACTTAACCACTCCAAGTCCTTTTTTGCCTAGTTATGTAGATTGCATGTGTGCCATGAATTTCCTCAGGCTAAAGGCAGGGTGTCTGCAGGTCTGCATTTCTTCTGGAAGCTCCCATGGGTGGTGTTGCCTTGACTGCTCCCTCGTGCATTGCCCACTCACGTGCCCCAGCTCAGGACCCTTTGCTCCCTTCCATCGTCTCTGAGAATGGACAGTGATGGTAGCTATGTTTGTCTCAGGTCCCACCCTTGACTCTTCCTTTGACCCAACTGGGAAAGATCAGTCTGCAAACCCATTGCCCCCACTAGGGTTCCTAAGGATCATGTCTCAACCTTGCTCTCACGCTACCAGCTGACCTATTCCTGAGTCCGTTAATTAGACCGTGTGGCTAGTGCCTCTGAGATGCAGGAAGCTCTTCAACCAAGATGATACAGGCAGTGAATGATTGCTGGGAGAGAAGAGATTCTCAGGTGGCGTTGCCTATACCTTGTACACAGTACTCCAGGGATACCTATTCCATCAGATGTTACCCTTGTTAGTTTGGGCCGCTCAGGATTGAGTCACCTATGCTCTGATAAGTAACCTCTCACCCATATTCATGTAAGTAACCCCAACAAGCAACACTTGGGAGAAGTGATTTCTTTGGCTAGTCCTGGTGCGCTATCTGGGCTGAACAGACATGTGTTTACATGTCTCTAGAGAAACCACACAAGCCAGTGCCTCTTAAGACATTGTTCTCATGTTCTTATGTTACTCTGCTTGAGTTGGGGTCTTGGGCCAGTGAGTTTGATGGGACAAACTCTGAGAGTATGTCCACCCCTACCCCTCGACTGACAGCCTCACTAAGCAAACAAGGGGAGAGAGGCCATTTCCTAAAATTATATTAAGATTTGCCGTTTCATAAAGAAGAAAAAAATGAATGGGTAGTATGTGCTGCTACAATATAAAGCCAAATGTGTCTGTACCAGGCATAGGATAAAAGCGCTTGCTTCTTCTGGCAAGCCAGCAGGTGAGGAAGTCTCATTAATTAACCCTTATCCCGTGGGTAAGAATAGATCGTGTTAGCCTACATGTGGGATTGAGTGAACGGGAGCCCTTATCTTTTTCCTGGAAAGAGAAGAAATGCGGTGTTCATGATCAGCTATAAGAGACACTGAATTCTAAATTTCCAATGTATATAATTATGGCAAAGTATAGCAAATTACCTACGGTACACAAAAGCTTATAGGATACTATTATCCTTAATTAACAGGGAAATGCACATCTTTTATTTGACGAAACTGATTTATTGTCTTAATTTTCAGATATTCTGCTTCCCTTTTTTCGTGAACCCATCGTGTGCCCATAGTAACCAGCTGACACCAGGCATGTACGAGCTCCTTTATGACCTGAGCCTAATTAGTTTTTTATTGTCATTTTCCAACCAGCACTTAAACTGTACAAACAGAGGCGGCATGACTCCCGGTACCAGTGGCTGACACGCCATCCTGGCCTTGCAAGGAATACGGTATATTTACAACAAGAGAGTGGCGTCTGTTGCCTCTTTCTTCTGGATGCTTCTCCTGCAAGGGGATGGAGTGCAGGGCTCCGAGGGGGCGCTGGAAGAGGCCCCAGCCAGTCCCACTTTCCTTGTCACGACTGCACCTCACCTCCTGTCCTTCACCACCCCTATTAGGCTCGGCTAGTTAAGTGAAAGAGAGAGAAATGAGCTGAAAGCTGGTGGGTGTTGGAGCTTCGAAGTCCAGAGATCTCCGGCTAATTGCTGGTCCTAACAGGCACAATTAGCTGCTACAAGCCCTTTGAGATGGCCCAGGGCCTTTCTCAGGTAGCAGCCATCACCGGATAAAGGCTGAAATGCATTCCACTTAGAGAGACACTTGCAGACAGGAGTGTCACAGCCTGCCAATTACACTCTCCCTGTACACAGTCACTTCCCAGGGAGACACAGGACCCAGAGGGGTACCCGCATTAAAGGGACACAGCACAGGTTACTCTCAGCCCCCAGGAAGCTTAGCTGCAGGGATGATAGTGGCCTGGGAGGTGGAGTAGGGGAGCTTTGCAAATTAAAACCTCATTGTCAAGCGCCTTCAACTGTTCTATTTCGGGGGTATGTGCTACTTTCTACATTCCTTTTCCCTCTTCTGCAAACTTTCTGGCATACAACGCTACCTCATGCCTTTCCCTTTTTGTACTGGGGGTAAATTCAGACAAAATAGTCCATTTTAATAAAAATGGCTTGTGGCCGGAGAAAGCGTGCCTAAGTAGGAAATGTGTATGTGTGAGCATGCGTATATACAGACAAACACACATAGACACACACACACACTTTATGCCCCACTCAGTTCTCATAAATAGATACATACTGATCTTGAATCTTTCGTACAGGCTTAGGTTTTAAGATGTGGGTAAAACAAAGATCACAGCTCGAAGGCCTTACTGGCTGCATATTCTGTAATTCATCCCCAAAGCACAGCCTACGTGGATTTATATAGACAATACTATCCTGTCATTTCTGTGTTTAAATGCCAACCCAATTATGAAGTCTAAGCTAAAGCCTACAAATAGATAATATCATTTTTTAATTTGTTTTATCTCATCAAATTAAAGAAAAGCTTGGCTTATGGGTTTGAGTTTCTGCTATGCTAAAGTTCATGTGGCTTTCCTGAATGATGGTGGGAAACAGCATGTCCTTGTCTGGATTCAGTCTTCTCATGTGCACAGGAGAGAGTTGGACACTGACCAACAATGTCACGAACAGGGCTGATGTCATTCCCCAGGGCGTGGGCCACCTGGCTGCAGGATCTTCTAACCCAGCCTTGGCTTTGGTACTCAGACCCTGAAGACAAGCAATCAGGATCTTATCCAGCCTACGGCTGGGGAGGGGGCTGGGCTCACATACCTGCCACAGGCAGTCCATGGCTGCAGGAGTGGACTAACAGCTGTATGCTTGCTGACAGAGCAGAAGTTCAGAGTTCCTGAAAATCCAAGAGGTGTGGAAGTCCCAGCGCCTGAAGTATTCTGCAGTTTGGGAGCAATTAGAAAGCAGCCAATTGGCCTCAGAAGGCAATAGGATGGGCTTGTTGCCCTTAACAAAGATGTCTTCCCTCTTGATACCCCATAGTCTGGTAGAGGTCGGATCTCACTGGGGAGCACAGTTCTCCAGAGCTTGTAAAGTTCCAGCACACAGAGCACCACTAGCCTTTGAGGGAGTTCTTGCGATGGGTGCAGCAATGTGGAAAGCAAGCCTCAGACAGTCACAGGCCCTTGGGAGGCCTGGGGTCTAATCCCATTTGTGTTTCTTCCTTCCTATGTGATATTGGATGAGTCACTTGGCCTCTCTGGGCTCCTCTTCCTTGGTTTTCCAAATGAATTTATGCTTCATTATATCATTGGTTTGTCCCAGTTTGGGGTATTTGGAGACCCTACTTTGGCCTGCCTGGTATCTCAAAAATTCTTCCAGATTCTGACCATGGTAAGTCTCTCATCCTAAGGTGGGAGAAAGAAGAGAGGAAGGGGGGAAGCAAACAGTCATCATACGCTTAGAAAGATACACCGTGGCCACTCCTGACACCAAAAAAAAAAAAAAGAAAAAAAAGAAAAAAAAAAAAAAAGAAAGATACACCGTGGGAAGAAGCCTTCTTAGCAAAGGGAGATCCCTGGTCCTTTGTCACTTGAAGCCCAAAACTTGGACACTCACCTCTGCTTCAGAAGGGAATTTCCCTCCCAGGTACTGCCAACCTTAGGGGAGGATGGTCACCTGTGACTGTTGTAACCCCTCATTAACCATAGGTTAGACACGAGGGAAAAGCTATCATAGGAATTTAATGTGGCAGGTGGGGCATGATAAAATAGCCCTTTTCACAAATAGTCCAGGCTAATGATGGGGAAATGACCTTTGACCCTATTATAGAATATACAATATAGAATATGCAAAGTGGAACCTATAAATAAAGGTTTGAACTAAAGTCATCAACTAGCTCACTGGGTGAAAGAGCTTGCCACAAGGCTTATGACTTAGGTTCAATCCCCAGGAGAGAACTGACACCCGCAAGCTGTCCTCTGTCATCCACATACAGGCATTGACACACACTGTATACCTTCATACACACACACACACACACACACACACACAATCACCAAATAAATACACAAACAAATAAATGTAAAACCATAAAAGGAAATATTAGAAAATATTGTCCTTTAGGAAAAATAATTTACAAGAAATTACAAAAATGATAATATATCGTAAGAATAAAAATGTTGGGGCTGGAGAGATGGCCCAGTAGTTAAGAGCATTGATTGCTCTTCCAGAGAACCTGAGTTCAGTTCCCAGCTCCCACATGGCAGTTCACCATTGTCTGTAACTCCAGCTCCAGGGGTTTTGGCACCCCCACACAGACATATATGCAGGCAAAACACCAATGCACATTAAATAAAAATACACAAAAATGAGTAAAACTCATGATTAATTGAGTTTTATAAAAACTAAAGTCCTTTTCTAATTGAAACACTAATAAAAAAAAACCAAAAGACAAAAGCATTTAAGTTAGAACACTTTAAAGCAGAGGGAGGGGTACCGCAGAAGGCTCTCCAAGCCCAGAGAAAACAATTCTCCAGGGTTGATTGTCCCCTCCTCCAAAATTGTGCAATACACTTGTCACCCACAATTGAAATCACCTCATTGAGTAGGATAGCAGCAGAAGAAACCAAAAAGACCACGACACTCCCTCTTCCCTCTCTGGGACTCGTGGGTGTATTATGGTTAGATACAAAACATGTCCCCCATAGGTTTAGGTATCTCAATGCTTTGGTCCCCAGCAAGGGGTACTATTATGGGTTGTTCTGTAAACGTTATGGGTTTGCACCCAGTTGAAGGATGTAGGTCACGGAAGGAATGTCCTTGAGTCATATTATTCCTGCCCCTTCCTGTCACAGTCTCTACTTCCTGATGGCCATGAAAGAGCAACTCTGACTCATGATCCTATTATCCAGATGCTGTCCCCAAACTCTAGGACCCAAGCCGCTATGAACTGAGCCTTCTGAATCTATGAGTACAATGGTTAATTCATCCATTAAGCAGTTTATGTCCAACGTTTCAGGTTATAATCATGGAAAGCTAACTAATATAGGGTTATTCTCTCTCTGTTGATTCCCTCTATTGGCGGGTTTTGTCTCCTTTAATAGCCTTATGATATAAAAGGGTTCGGCCACATCTTGCTTTCTCCCAGAGCTCTGGAGCCACTTGCAATCAACCAGTCTGGCATTTAGATTTGAAACTCAGAACAAAGACCGGAAGGGGCATCAGGGTCTGACCGGAGCTCCCTTTCCGTCTGCAGTGTACGGAGATGGAGGACAAGGCTCAGACCTCAAGTAGAATCTTAAGTTTGGACATGAAAGGGATCTTGGTGATACACATGAGTGACAGCCCCTTCCTGCTGCTTTCCAGACTGCAGTCTGCTCACCTACATAAGAGAACTGACTTTGACTGTGTTCGCAGTGTGCCCTTTAATGGAAGCGATGGGATTCTGCAGGTCAATTTATCCCCTAACCCTGGTCTGTGGGTTTCTCTGTTGAAATTTGAAGAACCTTAGGCAGCTTCAGGAAGCAGGCACCACCAAAGGGAAGGGCTGGGGAGCCCAGGCACTTGGACCTAAGCGTATTTCAAGAATTAGCCTATTTTTTTTTTCAGAGAGTATGGGAAGCATACATCTGAGGAGACTTCTGGCAGGAAGCTGAATGGTTCTTTGGGTCTTTCCCAGCACCCCAGCCCATCCTGCCCTTGTGATGGGTATGCAGACTTCTACTTAAAATGGGAGGGATTTTCTTCCCACGTGAATATGCATGCTTGAGGAGACAATTGAAATAACAATCAGCTCTGGGGATTCCCATCACTTCTGCTAAGCTCTCCCTGTGCAACTTGGGGATGAGAGAAGACAAAGAGTCCTTTGTAAGCTAACAAAAGAGCAGCTTTGCTGATCTTTCATGTACAGAATGACCCTCTGCAATGTTCCAGAGAGTCCTGTTGTCCTGTGAGGAGGACAAGAGCCTGAAGGCTCAAGAGTCAAACTCGGGTGACCAGAACAGTGTATCACCAAAGCAAGGACCACACTGGCTGAAGCACTCTCCAGAGGAGATGCAGCTATGGAGGTTTATACCTGGATGCATTCTAGCAGCAGCTGACCGTAGGAGGATGATGCTCTCAGGACATAAAGGATGCTGCTTCCAGGCTGAGAGAACAGCTGAGATGAATCAGGGACTCAGCAATGTTGCCTTTCCTCCTCTTCATCTTGATCTCCATCATGACTGACACTTCTGGCTGGACCTTGATCTAGAAACACCACTGCCAGATCCCATGTTCACTTCCCATGAGAGACATAGTAGTTTCTCTCCTCCAAGGCTTCACATTCAATAATTTCATGTGGCTTTTATTGCAGTAGAATTTTTTGACAATTTTTCTATTTTACTGTAGATTATGATTGCTAATCACTTCCATAAAGGTTTTCTTTTTTAATAAATTATGGTTATGAGTATTTTTATCTGCATGTTTGTCTGTGTACCACATGTGTGTAGTACCTAGAGAGGCCAGAAGAGAGAGTCAGATTCTCGGATACTGGAGTTACCAGACAGTTGCAAAGTGCTCTATGGATACTGGGAATCCAAACCAGAGCCTATGCAAGAGCAACCAGTGTTTTTAAACCATGAGCCATTTCTCCACACAAACATCCCAGCTGTTAGCTTTTTAGTTTGCTTGCGTTTATGAGTTAAAGTTTAGCTTGATGATGTATGCACAGAACAAAGTATGGGTACAGTTTGGCATTCACACTGTTTCTAGGTCTGGGGGCTTTAGAATCTATTTGACATGGATAAAAGGAAACCACTGAATATTATTTTTCTTCCTTCTGTAAGGAAAGCAAATGGTGATTGGTGTTAGATTTAAGCCTCATACTGGTACACTAAGCCTGTTTCATTATCCTAGCTCCCAGCCACTGTCAATCCAGAGATCCCTCCAACATGTACATTACCAGTCTGCTTGATAAAACATCCTGATACTTTTTGTTCAACAAGGATGTATGTACAGCAATGCTTCCCCCAATAGATGCTAAACCCTGGGCGGGACAGTCCACATTGGGAGCTATGAGTGTAGAAGTTTTGTGGTCCTTCCTAGTCCCACCATTCTCCTGTATTCTGACTCCATCTTTTCTATAAGAGATGTGCTTTCTCTGTGCTGTAGAGAGCAGCTCAAACTTCACTTCTCTCCCCGAGTCCCTGAGCTAGATCTAATCACAGGACCATTTCCCTGCCCTCCATGTCTGATAAAGAATAAAATTAGCCAAATGGATAAAAGCTTGTTGTAGAAATATGTAGAGCACTTCAAAGTCTATTTCTCAAAAGACCAGCCATTGCATTACACAGCAGGATCTCCAAGGAGCACAATGACCGTCATTTAATTTGAAGAGAAGACAAAATTCTAATGGATCTGTGAAGTTATGACCAGCAGCTGGAGAGATGTTGTGCTGACCATGGCTATGTCTGTAGAGGTGGCCAAGTTCAATGACATCTACCCTTGGGGTACTCTCCTTCTGATACCAAGTGCCTGCCCATCAAAGGGCAAAGGAGTTGAGCTACATGGGCTATTGCTTGACTGCCCAACACCAGAGAGCCTCAGAGACTCACAGGGTGAGACAACATGGCCCAAATCCAGCAAAGGTCCACCCTCACCAGAGGTCAGTTTTCAGTCCTCACTGCTACCGTGTCGTCATCACCATTCACATCCAGGTTGCCGCTAAGATGTAGAGTGACCCCCACATCCTTGGGGACTGAGGTGCTGGAAGACAGTACTCTGGAGCTCTCTGCTAAAGATCCCTATTACTCACGGGGCAGTGGTGCTAGCCTGCCATCCCGGCCCTTGGGTAGGTGAAGCAGAGCCACTTAGTGCAGCCCAGGCTACAAAGGAAGCCCTGATCTCAACATCGCTCTCCCGGTGAATTTCATCCAGTCAATAAATGTTCCCAGAGCATCTGCCTTTCCAAAAATGTCCTTGTTGTGTGTGGATCCCACTACCGAATTTTCAATGGAACAGCTGCATGTGGGCCCTACAATTGCAGTAGGAAGTCTCCACTTCCGCCCACATTGAAGGTACTCCAGCAGGGTTCTTTTCTCTGCCTCAACTCCAGTCCCCCAAATCTGCCAGGCAGATCCCACCTCAGTCAGGGCACCCTATGCTGGTGAGTCTTGTGTGCTCATTTGGATGCCGTCAGAACTCAGCTATGTCTTGTGGGTGGTATCTCTGGACGGTGTAAGATACTGTTCATCTTCTGGCTGCATCTCCCTCAATGACTCCATCCTTGAAGACTTGCTCCCCCAAACCAGCCAACTAGCCATTGAGGCATGCATATTTAGTAATAGATTCCTTTGATGACAGCCCAAAGGGAGGCAAGAACAATACAAATCAGTTCATGTTTCTATATTACAGCAACCATTCATACTTTCTAGGTATAAGAACTTAAGAGTGTCCCAGCACTCGGGAGGCAGAGGCAGGCGGATCTCTGTGAGTTCGAGACCAGCCTGGTCTACAGAGCTAGTTCCAGGACAGGCTCCAAAGCTATAGAGAAACCCTGTCTCGAAAAACCAAAAAAAAAAAAGAACTTAAGAGTGTATATATGCATGTATACATGCATGCATGCGCACATGGGCACACATACACATGACACATACACAGCACACACACACACACACACACACACACTTTCAATATGTATTTGTGCAGTTACCTTTCATCCCCGAAGGAGATTCAACAAGTCTTTTTGTTAAGGCTGGAAGTGGGACTGAACATTGGCTGCGTGCCATGAAATGGAGCACACACAAGGAACGGGTGAGACAAGGTTCCTGTATCCTGGCAGCCCCTGACTGCGCTCTCAGACTTGAGAGACTGCTGGGCCATGGCAGTCAGTCTTACCTCCATCCACACCCACCCTAGTTCTGGGAAATGACCATCCATGGGAAACCCTCCACCCTGGCGCTCAACAATCCTTCTCCGAAAATTTCCTCCCTCCACTGCCACTGATCAAGGGCTGCCAATGGTACCTAAAAACTGGTCAGGAAGTCTACCCAGCTTTGAAAATGTCACGTTGTTGGAAACTTGCCAGTCATAGACAGTCTCTTTATTTTCATAGTCTTAGCAAATGGTCAAATTTGTCAACCTCATTGGACCAAAAAGATCTCAAGGGACTAGTGAAGCAGCCCTCTGGTGTGTTGGTGATGGCCTTTTATAGAGACAGCTAGAACATCAGTGCTCTGACCAACTGGATGAATTGATCCCTTTGTGAATTCGAAATGTGATGACGTCATTAGGAGATAGTGAAAGGTAAGACAGAGTCTAAGTTGAAAGAAGCCATTCGTTGGTACCATGTTCTTGAGGTGATGTCTTGACTTGGACTCTTCCTGTATAACCCTTTCTCTGCTTCCGTCTGCCACAAAGAAAGTCCTTTGATACACATTCCCACCACCACGAAATTGTGCCCAAGTACATGGAGCCAGATGACTATGGACAAAGCACTTTGAAATCATAAAGCAAAGCAAACAATTCTACCTGTAAGCTGATCATATCAGGCATTCTATCACAATGGTGGGGAAAAATAGTATATCCTCTAAAAAAGTCTACTTATCTTTCTAACACTTCTGAAACTTTGTCATATGAAGGCAGCAATAGGTGGGGTGTTTGTTTCATATTCAAGAATACATAGGATGTTAAGCTTTTCTTGGACTTGGTCATCTTAGACTTCCTGCACATATGCTATAATATGATATAACATGGAGCAGTAACTATTAATATAAAATCAATAAAATTGGGTTTTACAAGTAGCTGGAGATAGGTGGGGAAAGATGAGGTGGGGTGTTATAGAGAAATGTCATGAAAGGTGTCAAATTTGAGGGGTGTTTGGTGCTCCAATGACGAGAAGGCCACAAGAAGTGAACAAACAGGAAATGGTAATAAGAAGGGCTTAAGGATAAGGGGCCATAAAAAGAGGAGTGGGAAGGACAAGACCATGCCTGCAGGGTGTGACTCAAAAATACATTAGGAGAATCTAAGAGCAATAGATTTTGATACTGTGCTATAAAAGGAATTAGGGCCATTCAAGGGACTCTATGAAAACCCTCAGCCATGTGCTGTAGTTTGTTTTTCTGTCATCATAATAAAATGTTGACTGTCTTAGTTGATTTTCTATTGCTGTGATAAAAATGTCGTGACCAAGGCAATTTATAGAAGAAAACATCTAACTGAGCTCCCAGTTTCAGAGGGTTGGAGTCTACAAAGGCCGAGCAAAGTCATAGCAGTAGGAGCAGCTGAGAGCTCCCATGTCAAAATTGGAAACAGAGGGCAGAGAGCACACTGGGAATGGCAGGAATCTTTTAAAAGGTTTAAGTCTGTTTCTGAAACATACTTCATCCAACAAGGCCATACCTCCCAATCCTTCCCAAGCAGCCACTACCTAGGCACCAAGTACTCAAATCCCGGAGGCTTATCAGTGGCATCTCATTTAAACAACCATACTGGTCAAAACCAACACAGGGGGGAAAAGAGTTTATTTGGCTTGTAAGTTACAGTCCATCCTCACAGGAAGTCAAGGCAAGAACCTGGAGACAGTAACTAAAGAAGAGACCACGGAAGAGCACTGCTTACCAACTTGCTCCACCCGATTTGCTCAGCTGCCTTTCCTGTACAGCTCAGGGCCACCTGCCTAGGGATGGCATCACCCACAGAGGGGGGCGCTCCTATATCAGTTGGCAGTCGAGAAGATGCCCCACAGTCATGTCCACAGGGCAGTCTGATGGGGCAGTTGTTCAGCTGGTTTCATCCTTCTTGGATGACTCTAAGTTTGTGCCAAACTGACAGTTGAAGCTAACAATGGTGACATCGTAACAATGACACAGTGTCCATTTTCAGCCAGTAGCACCTTGAGGTGTTCCTAATTTTATTCTTTTTTTCCTCCTCACTCTCATATCTTTGAAGTATGAAGATGTTGGCTTATCTATTTTGTGTTGTTTAAGGACTATGAAAGCAAGTAATATTCAATCAATGAAGCAAACAATCTGTTAGTAAATACATATTGAGCTAATATGTTGACGGCTAAGCAACCCTTTACATCTAGGGATACAGGAATAATAAAAAGAACCCAGTTTTGCTTAGAGCTGACATTCTGCTGGAACAGGCTGACGCCTGTGATTCCTTGTTGTTCTTAGCTCTCTTGTTCCTATCATCCCCACACAGTGTTTCTCTTCCAGTGCCTCTGGCAGATGTTCATTGCTAGCTGATTCTCAGTCAAGTGCCTCTGTGGCACCTTTCCGGAACATTCCACAAAATGGCATATCACAGATCTGCTCCTTCCAGGACAGAATCCAGGTTTGTGGGCGGCTGGTGTGAGCTGCTTCTAAAGAGAGCAGGTTGAGATGCACTCTGACATGAATGGGGTGGGCCATCCAAACAAGGGTGCTTCGGGCCCCCCAAGACTTCTGAGTTGAAAAGAGAATCCGGACAGTGCTTTATGAACAAGAATGAAAAACAATTTCCTTAATTAAATGGAGAAATAGATCAACGAGTGAATGCACTTTTCTCTACATCGATATCTTCAGATATTTGTCGGTGAAGTAGACTAACACACCCAACATCCAGTTGTGGGTTAGCAGGCAATCACACTTAAGGATGGTGACTGCTATGGTTCATAAAAGGGCAAAAGTCTTCCTCAGGGTCTTTAGATCTAAATCAGAAAGGTGGGGAAAGAATGTAGACGGAGAGGACTCACTAAAGCGAGGTGTGAGGAAGAAGCAGCAGTTATCCTGTTGGAGTGTGTCCACAGAGTCTTGAGCATGCATAGTGTGTTGCATGAGCCGTAAGACATCCCGTGAAAATGCTACTGTTTTTCTTTGTCACATTTGATAGACTCCGGCTAAGTTCTATAGAAAAGTTTGTCAGGTGGCAGGCGGGCTTAGGAGCAAGTGGAAATAAGGTCACGTGAAGACCCTGGTGCTGGTGGTGTCATCACTGGAGATTACCAGGTTAATTCTGCGTCGCGACATCTGGTGGTAGGTGCCAGTGAATACAGAACGGACATAACTATGTCCCTTTGAGGATAGAGTCACAAGCTCTCCATAAGTCCACATAAAGAAGTCAAGTGCTAGACCACTAAGGCAACAAAAGTCCAGTGAAACTTCTGTAGTTGTATCCTGGAAGACAATAGTGACGGATAACACCCACTGGTAATGTCATAAGATGCTGGTATTAAGGTCATTAGAAATTAGGGCAGAGTTTGGACACTATCCCCAGGTCATGGGGAAGGAGTTATGGGTTTTCAGTAGACATGGGGAACCTCCAGATGGGGTCTCCCCATTGGAAGAGTGGCAGGTGGATTAGAGGTGAGAATAGTAGGTAATTGCAGTGACCCAGAAAAAGGGGTGTAGTACTTAGACCTGAGTGATGTAAGTAAAAGTGAAGGTATGGTCTGAGACATTTATACAGGTCAATAGAATAGGAAAGGGCTAAGAATGACCACAGGACATTGTTCTCATCACAGGGATACAAGGACTCCTGGGGGTGGGGCTCACAGCTTGGAAAAGATATAAAGGGAGTCTTAGTAGGCTCCCTGACAGAAGTGGAGTTGAAGGGCTGGGCTGGAGAGCGCAAGCCCAGGTCAACAGCAGGCAATGGGTAAAGTCAAGATTCTGCAGACTGTCCCGTTTGCACAGATTACATTTGCAGGGGAACAGGATAAAGGAAGGTCTCCTCAGGTTAGGGCGGTCCTGAAAGAGAACAGAAAAGCAACATGTGGGCTATAAGCACCTAAAAGGTGAGGTCAAATGAGTGAGCTTGTGCTTGGGACTTAGTGGCTGGGAGGGTCCAGTGTGAGAATCCTTGATGGAGGAAAACGGGGTGGCAGTGGGCAGAGTTGAAAGGGCAGGGAATTGAGAGAATTTAGGCAGGAGAAAGAAATGTCTGTAGGTTTCCTTTCCAAAACAACAAAAACAAAACAAACCTGAAAGCCAGAGTGAATTAAGAGGGAGGGCAGTGTTTGAGGGCAGACGTGAGTGTGAGGGTTGGATGGGGTGTACCTCCTTCTGCCCAGTTCTCACGGGTTGCCATCTGGGAAGCTCTGGAAGCTTGGGCCTAGTGGAGGAGCTTGGGTTATGGCTATAACTCTCAAGAACAGACCCGTGCCCTCTTGCAGGGGAGAGTGAACCTTTGCTTTCATGGTACGGAGCTGTCCTGAGAGCCGATAGCATGGCCACCGAGTGCTCTCTTCAGCCCTGAGCTGAGGGGCAGGAGGCTCTTGCCACGTGATCTTGGGCTCACAAACATTAAAAAATTAAATCCTTGTTCTCTGTTCATTACTCACCCCCCACAACACTCACGGAATTATTTTCTAATGACAGTTAGTGGACAGGGGCAGGGAGATTGATGGAGAGTTCCCCATCAACAAGAGATGCCTGGGCACATCTGAACACCGGCAGGAAGGAAGCAGGGGCAACAGGATAACCTACTTTTATTTCACGCTTAGGATGTCTAGCAGCCCGATGACATGTGTTCTGTGTATTAACTTTTTTTGTCTTTAAAACAAGTCCGTTGGTTGGAAACTGTTATCGCCTCATTTCCTAGACACCAGGCATGGGTGGTGGGGAGGGGACACATCGAGGTGACTGGAAATGGGTGCTTTTAGACGTCACACTGGAGCCCACCCCCACCCCCCCACACACATATGTGTGTGTCAAGGAACCATCTGAGGCAGAGAAGGGAGCTCCGGTGCACACCTGAGATCTCAGGACTCTGGAGGCAGAGACGGGAGCAGCTCCAGTTCAAGGCCAGCCTAGGTAAGACTAGGTTAGAACCTCAGGCCACAGCCCCTGCTGCAGCCTCTCCCTCCCCACAGAGAAGAACAGGTACCCTACTGAGACACTGACTGTGAGTCCCTACTTAGGAGTCCTCCAGGATCTAGAAGTGAGTTTACATCAAATGGGGCATAGGCAACCACACAGTGTGACCCTTATTGCTTCCCTTCGTCCTATGAGGAACCACAGGGCCAAGACAAAGGCTTGTACATCAAAAAGGTAGAAGAGAGCTCCACTCTGGCCAGGCGGCCCTCGCCCGCCTTTCCTCGGTGCTCGCAGTGGTGTCTGTCTCTGGGGCTAGCGCCCGAACTCTTCCTTAGAACCGAGCTGTTGTCTACCCACATAGTCACAAGCCTTTCAATAAAGTTCTTAGACCCCAAAAATCTGTCTCCATGTCCCCCAAGAGCTGCCATCATTGGTCCTTCACCGTAGGCTATGCAGAAAGACCCCCATATTAAGACAAGAAAGCAAAGCAGAAGGATGGGCGCAAACAAAGAGGTTATTAGCATCCGGGAGAAGCAGAGGACGTGAAAGAGAAGGGGTCAGAACACTGACAACGGCTGCAGTTGATGGCTTTCTTCTTTTGCTTTTGTTCTGAAAGAAGCAGGGCCATCTGCAGAGGAAGGGCAAGGTAAGGAGGGGTTCGGGGGCTCGCCAAGGACACAGTTCAGGAGTGCTCATTCACCAGCAAAACCTAGGGAGACTCAGCAATTTAGAGGCTCCAGACTGACTGGCTGAGGACCACTGTGGTGGCTGCAACCTGCCCCTCCCATTGACGTTATTCCTGTCAACAGATGGCCTCATGCCTGATCCTTAAGCAGGGCTTGCAGGGGTGCCCGGCAATGGTTGTGGTTGAGTGGAGCTGACTCAGGAGGCAGTTCCGAGTGACTAGGATCACAAAGATCCAGGGCTGGAGGACTGTGGGAAGGGAAAAGATGGTTTTACTAGGGCAAAGCAGGCTGTGATATGGTGTTCTCTTGTAGCACGAGGTTGCAGGCTGAGATCAACAGCAAAGGAACTTGTTATTCTTTTGCTCGTGGCATGAGATATTTGGGCTTGTGAATGCAGCCAGCTGACCTGCCAGAGACATGCTTGTACCCTCCTCACTGTGGTGTGAACCACGTATGATGAGACAGATAGGAGCTGTCCCATCAGTTATGTCCCCAGAGCATCTATCTGGTGGCAAAGACTCAACTATAAGACAGTATTTGGTTCTTGCTTTTATTGTTTTAAAAGATTTGTTTTTACCCTCACTTTTGTGTCTAAGCCTGTGTGAGTGCCCATCACACGTGTGGTAACCTGTGGAGGCCCGAAGAGGGTGTTGGATCCCCGCAGTTGGAGTTACAAGTGGATGAGAACCACCCAACATTGGAACTGAACACAACCCTGATCTGCTGGGGAAAGCCCAAGTTCTCTCTCTTTATTCCAGAGCCATCTCTTCACTGGGCATTTTTATGATAGGGTCTCACTCCATAGTTCAGGTTAGCCTTGAACTCATGGCCCTCCAACCTCAGCCCCCAGAATATTAGGATTGCAGGTATTTGTCACTCACCCAGCTCAAGAATACCTTTTAAGGGGCCTGCCCTGGGTGGTCTGCCCCAGGACAAACCTGCACCTAACCACCACTGACCTAATTTATCCCCCACATCCTTCGGCTCCACGTGCCACTTTCCAAAACCCAGCAAGGAGATCAGGGGCGTCAGGAATCTGCGCAGAGCCGGGCAAACCCAGCTGTATTTTGGATTTTTTGCCTGCTTAAAAAATATTTTTCATTGTTTTGAGTTTGATGAGAATGTGTTTTCCCATTAATTTTTAAACCAAAATTGGATCCATATGTTTTCTGATTCATGTCTGTTTAACTCGTCTCAATACTGGAACGGAGCATTTGATGTCCAGGATGGCTCACTCTGTGCTCCTTTCCTTCCTGTGGAGGGAAACGGTGGAGAGATGTGGATGCTGGGACACGGAGCTGGGGGTCCAGAAGCAGACACAGACATCTAGCCAGCCTTCTAGACTCCCTTGGAAACAATTCGTTTTCAAGGGTGAAGGTCATGGGTACTTGTGTTTGGTTCTGGAAAGCCTCTATGAGTGGCTACTCCAAAGCACCCTAGAAGTCAGGGGTCAAACCTGGGGCCTGGAACTTACAGGTAACAAGCTCTGTGTTTCCAGTCAGCTAGGGTGGACAGGACAAAAGTTCAGTTTCTAGCAAAGCTGCACGCGGTCCAGCAGCCAGGCAGCCGGTCTTTTTCTCAAAGGCAGGTAGGTGCGTCTCAAAACCACAGACAAGCCCTCTCCTGTCTGAATCGTCCCACCCCAGGGACATGTTGACCTGGTGCCGCTCAGAGCCACCATACCACTTCATAGCCTATCTGGTGCCACCCACAGTCACGGTGAGGCTCTTCACTCCTTTCGCCGCAGTCGGGCTGCAGGTGGGGGAACTTTCTTGAAACACCACGCTGCACATTAGACCTCAGACGCGGCTCTCTCCTTTCTGCCTCTGTGGTGTTTTTGTGTTGACTCTTGATCTCCTAAGAAGCAGAACTTCTTGACTGGTAGAGTTTGGAGAACAATATTTCACTCGGTATTGTTAGAAGGATTGATTTTTGCTAAACACATTTCTTAAGCTGCAGAATGCTAGGAGCCATTTTGTAATAACTTCTGGTCCCTTAACTCGCTCTAGAGGATTTGCCCCTGGAGAAATGAACCAATGCTCATCCCCACCCTCCCTTGCTTCCCCTAGAAGCACTCGAGCATGCGCATGCGCACAGATGCACAGACCCTGCACACAGACACAGGCATGCACGCTCACGCAGCAAGAAGCCAGAAGTATGAGCTTTTCCAGCATCCCGACTTGGTAGCAAGATTTCCAAGCCCGATGAACTGATTCCAGGAGTCCCCTCTGCACCCTCTCCTCTCTCTCCATGGGCGTCAGCCTCTCCAGTTGGTTGTTTGAATTTGGTATCTTGCCAAGCCGAGATGTCTAATTCTCAAGACTGTCTGCAAGCTCCCCACTGGTGTGATTGGAGAGTGCCTTGTTGATAATCCTTCGAAGCCTCTAGCCTGGTGGGATTTGGTTCAAAGGGGGCAAAGGACCTCATGCGCTTGTGAAACCTGTGCAGGTTTCCAACTGCCGGCAGCCAGGAAACCAGATCTTGAATTCAAGGTGTGGAAAGAGTCCCTGAGCTGAAGCGATCCCGTCTCACATATGGTTGGTCTCTCTTTCCCTCTCTCTTTCTCTGCTTTTGCCAGGAAGACGTGTAGGACCAATTTATGCACAAATTGGTCACATTTTCACACATAGCTCCAATTATCTAAAAGGGGTTTAACATTATATTTATATTGATAAGCTTAACAATGTTGAACTGCGACTCTCGGCTGATCTGTTACAATTCACATCCAAAGAGACCAGAAGGAATAATTGGACATTCTCCAGCATCAAGAAAGAGAGGCAGCCTTGAGAAAGATGAAAACTGCTGCACAAGGTCTCGGTTTTGCTGAAATTACCCCATAAATTCCAAGTGAAGGATGGCCAGGAGTACTCCAACTATTACAGGACTCACTTCTGAGACACAGGGGCGCTCCCAGGTTAGGGAGAGTGAAGCCACCCATCCTCCTCAGCGCTCACAGTGGAAGAAAATACATCTCCACAGAGATGGACCCAGTAGCCAGGGAGGCCCTGGAGGAGGCAATTTCTTAGTAAAACAATGGAGTTCTAGGTTGGGCATTTAGCAGAGAGTCTAAAATAGGCATGCACTAGCATCCCAAGGACCTTAAGTACCTGCAGTAGGGTTGACTGCGTTCAGTCACTTGCCTTATCCCTGTAATCTGTGGTAGCGTATATGCTCCAACCAGCAGCCAAGGGCCTCAGCTGGGCATTGGCTTAAAGAGTAGGATGGGGTAGAATGAAAGCCAGTCAAGGGACCTGATCCACCCTCTGGTTGGCCAAATTATCCTCGTGAAGCACATTGGGAAAGAGACGGCAAGTTTGGGTGATATGAAGAGGCAGTACTGACTGATATGATTAATTACAAGCCTAATTCAGTTAATTGCATATAATTTGCTCACTCTCCCCCCTTTGTGCACATTGCATTGTTTGCCCTGTAGAGGGTGACTTGGGGACAGGGCATACATGGGTCTGGCAGGTGCATCCCTGCGGTAGCACTGCAAAGTCCCACAAAGAGCAGCCAAGGCTCAATTATGGGCATGAGGTTTTGGCCAGCAGCTTCATTGATTCAGGGACCAGGCCAGCTCCGTAGTTACCACTTTCAGGCACTGTGGCTCTGAGGGGAAAGGTGTCCAGCATGTGCCTGAGATTCCCCCAAGAAACCAGGTCCACAGACTCATGAAGACACCCTGCTGAGTTCAACACTATCTATATATAATAAAAACAGACCCAAGTTCTGTCATACCGGGACACATGGTTAGACCTGGAGATCATTACACTCAGTGAAATAAACCAGACACAGAAAACTAAGCCCCGCATGGCCTCTTGAATATATGGTGTTCCACACACGGATCTCAGGGCATGGGAACAGATCATGTTGCCAGAGGCTGGGCAGAATAGGCAGCAGAGGGTGGGTAGAGCCACACAGAAGCGCTAGTGCTCCGGCATGCTATGTACAGAAGGTAACTGTGGATACCCAGCATGCACCGGCTAACTAAAAAAAGCAGAAGAAAGGATTTTGAACGCTGGTTTTCTATATGAAGAAAAAAATCTCTTTTTGAGATGATGGATATACATCCCTCATTTTCAACAGAACGCAAGATGTGAGCTTATCAAAACATCTTGTGCTGTTCCCCTAGCACCAGTTAAAACATTCATAAAGGGGGCTGGAGAGGTGGCTCAGTGGCTAGCAGCACACACTCCTCTTTCAGAGAACCTGAGTTTGGTCTTATTTACAGTCGAAGGACTGTGCCCAGATTCCTCTTGATTGGGTCTTAGCCCCGTCCTGGATTCTGAGACTGAGACACACAAGCTGGATGGCACGTGTCTACTGGAGTCCTAGGTGCTCAGATGGAGGCTTCGAGTTGCAGAGAAGTAAATGACATACACATAGGGTCAAGAGATTCAGCAGAAGCCTGGACAGGCATTGTTCTGCTCAGTCTTCTCCCATATTCCTGTTGTAGATTTCTAGGTATGGGGACAGGAGGGTAGAGGGCAGGCCACTTCCCTGTGTTTGTCCCTCTAGGCATGGAACAGACAAATAAACAAAATGTGGATGGATGCGTGTGTGGAAGGAGGGATGGATGCATGGATGGAAGGAGGGATGAGTGCATGGGTGGAAGGATGGAGGGAGGTATGGATGCATGGGTGGAAGGAGGGATGGATGCATGGGTGGAAGGAGGGATGGATGCATGGGTGGAAGGAGGGATGAGTGCATGGGTGGAAGGAGGGATGGATGCATGGGTGGAAGGATGGAGGGAGGGATGGATGCATGGATAGAAGGAGGGATGGATGCATGGGTGGAAGGAGGGATGGATGCATGGGTGGAAGGAGGGATGGATGCATGGGTGGAAGGAGGGATGGATGCATGGGTGGAAGGAGGGATGGATGCATGGGTGGAAGGAGGGATGAGTGCATGGGTGGAAGGAGGGATGGATGCATGGATGGAAGGAGGGATGGATGCATGGATGGAAGGAGGGATGGATGCATGGATGGAAGGAGGGATGAGTGCATTGGTGGAAGGAGGGATGGATGCATGGATGGAAGGATGGAGGGATGGATGGATGCATGGATGGAAGGATGGAGGGATGGATGGATGCATGGATGGAAGGAGGGATGAGTGCATGGGTGGAAGGAGGGATGGATGCATGGATGGAAGGAGGGATGGATGCATGAGTGGAAGGAGGGATGGATGCATGGGTGGAAGGAGGGATGGATGCATGGGTGGAAGGAAGGATGGATGCATGGGTGGAAGGAGGGATGGATGCATGGATGGAAGGAGGGATGGATTTGTGTATGGATGGAGGGATAAGTGCAATGATGGGTGAGTGATGAGTAGATTAGTTGGGCAAATGCCAGGACACCTTCTGCCAATACGGCTAAAGTACTTATGTTTCTAAGGGAGGTTACACTACTGTTGAATGTTCATGCATTCAGTCTGTACAAAGGTCTAAGCCTTTATGATCCAAATGGGAAGAGACCCTTGTAGGAAGAAAGTGAGTGTTTATTGATACTGAAGAAAGCCATTCCAATACATGACTGAGACTCCAGGAATTCATATGTTCCTAAAAGTTCTTCCATTGAAGTTAGGAACACTTCTTGAGGACACTCTGGCCTTCACCCCCCATCTTTCTATTTGCATACTCACAAGGCCCAACAGGAGAAGCACCCAGAACTTCAGGGGTGTTTAGGGAGAGCATTCTGATGGAGAGATCTTGGTGATTAGGGGCTCTACTCAGAGGAGCAAGCACCTGAGCCAGGTGAGGAGATAAGATGGGAAAGCGGTCAGGACCAAACCTCCAGAGCCAATCCTTCAGGCTTCCTGTTTAAGAGTGATGCTACGTACCATGGTGCCCTTCCCACTTACACACACACACACACACACACACACACACACGCACACGCACACGCACACGCACACGCGCGCGCGCGCAGCTCCAGGAAGTGAGTCCAACGATCTAATCTGTGCCTCCTGCGCAGAGCACAGTGCACTGCTTCAGCCCTTAATTCTATTCCTCCTCCTCCCTGCCTCTCAATTGTATGTTTTGTGTGGAGTTATCCGTCACCCTGGTGCTGTCAGTGAGATGTGTCATTCCTCTGTGCGTGCCTTCTGATAAAGTGGCCTTAATGCATATGCAAATCTTCTCAAGCAGGCAGTGTGTGGAAACACTCACGTTGCCTGGAAGTCGCTCGCACACTGTGAAAATACCGAAGGAGCATACGCGTTAATTTTACCTTAAGTTGCAGGCAGAAGCCACCCATCCTGCCCCTGTCACACAGAAGGGAGGGCTCCGATTCATCGGGAGACTGTGTTAGTTTAAAAGGCCAAGTGAGCAAAGGCTAGTTCCTAACACAAGGGCCACAGGGTCAGGTCTCCATCCATCCATCAATCATCAATCAACCAATCTCTTCTCTCTCTTTCCCCCTTTCCTTAGCTGCCTCCCCTCCATCTCCCTCCCGCCCTCCTCCTTCTCTCCTTCCCTTCTCCCCACTCCTGCCCCCCTTCCCTCTCACCCTCTGCCTCTCTTCATTCTTCCCTTCTCTTCACTCTCTTTCCCTTCATCCCCTTTTTTGTTTTCTTTTTCTTTTTGCTATTGTTTTTTAAGGCAAGGTTTCTCTGTGTAGCCCTGATTGTCCTGGAACTTGCTCTGTAGACTAGTCTGGCCTCAAACTCAGAGATCTGCCTGCCTCTGCCTCCTGAGTGCTGAGATTAAAGGCGTGCGCCACCACACCCAGCTCCTCCCTTCCTTTTTAAATCTCTTATGAATTTCTCTTTCTCTTCCTTCCCCTTCTCTTTCCTTTTTATCCCTTCCCAAACTACTGGGAAAAGCCCCTTCGTGCTAGGAAGACACTACCACTGAGCCCCAGCCCCAGCCCCAGCCCTCTATTTTCTTTTTGTTTTGAGACAGTTTCTTAGTAACTTGTCTAAATGTGGACTCATTCAGTAGCATAGTCTGGCCCTGAGTTTGGGATTCTCCTCTTTCAGCCTCCTAAATAGCTGGGACGACAGATGTGAACCGTCATGCGTGGCATCCCTTCTAGGGAACTTCTTAACTGAGAATACTGATGTAGAAGATTATATTTCTCTCTATATGTTTTTTCCCTGACAGAGGAATCCTGGGAGACAATATCAGAAGAGTATTAAAGCCACTGCCCTGCTAAACCATCAGGTCACAAGAATGACCGCCATGACAGAGCTGTCACTCCAAGAGCCAAGATGATCCTGAGCATCTGGTCTCTGCCTTTCTTAGATTCTGCTGTAGTCCTCATGAGGAGATGCTTGTGTGGGAAACCATAGGTAGGCTCCTGTGTGGGTGGGCTCTGCATCCCGTTCTTTCCTCTTGCCTTTCAACTTGGGCAGAGGGAGCAAAGGAGCCTTAAAGTCTAGAGTGTGAGGAGTCTTGGGGTGGGAGTAGGGCATTCTGTGTGCAGCCCCAAAGTAGGCAAGGCAGATTCCGTCCACCTTAAGCAGGTGCCTGGCGTGGCAGATGTTCATCCACCTTAAGCAGGTGCGTGGCATGGCAGATTCCGTCCACCTTAAGCAGGTGTCTGGCGTGGCAGATGTCACCTTAAGCAGGTGCCTGGCATTGCAGATGATCGTCCACCTCAAGCAGGTGTGTGGCGTGACATATCGTCTTAAGCAGGTACCTGGCATGGGAGATGTCACCTTAAGCAAGTGCCTGGCATGGCAGATGTCCGTCTGCCTCAAGCAGGTGTGTGGCACGGCAGATGTCCACCTTAGCCCTATTGTGATAACAGGAAAGAGCTGTCTCAGGATCCTATCTCTCTCAAATCTGCATAATTGCCAACCAAGACCGGACTCTAGTTGGCATAGGGTGAAAACCAGGAAGCTCCCTGGGAAGTGGCAGAGGACAAGCTAGAGTCTCAGTGGTCCAAGGGCAGAGGAGAGAGGAGTCTTCTCCAAAGACTCTTCAAACATGTGTCTAGGATCTCTACTTTTGTAGGCTATAGCCCCAGAACGAAACCACACAAAACCTTTATATCAGAGGTTCTCAGCCTTCCCAATGCTGGGACCCTTTAACACAACTCCACAAGTTGTGATGAGTCCCAACCATACAACTGTTTCATTGCTACTCTATAACTGGAATCTCTCTGCTGTTACGAATCATAATGTAAATCTCTGATATGCAACCCCTGTGAAAGGGTTATTCAACCCCAAAGGGGTCATGACCCACAGGTTGAGAACAATTAGCAGTCTCCATAACATATATGAATTAATCCTCATTGTGGTGCTACAAGATGGACTCCCCATATTATTGATGGGACCCGTGGGGCTCAGAGAGGTTAGGCAGCATGCCCAGAGTCACACAGCAGGGCTTTGGAGCTGAGGAGAACAGCTTGAGTCTTAGCCCGTGATTACATGATGCCTTGCAGTGCAGGAGTGAGGCGAGCATGGCGTGTGTTGTGAACCACAAAGCTTCCAGTAGACTGCAGCACAAGGGAAGAGATGCTCACATAGGTAAACTAGGTAGGGGGGGCCTCCTCCTCCTCCTCTTCCAGTCTTCTCTTGCTCTTCCCTCTCCTCTTCCAGTGCTGGGAAGGAAGTACCGGTCACTGGGCAGCAGAGCGAAGGCCGTGTTTTTATGGCTTGACGTTGCTGCTCTTCCTCCAGGTCAGTTTCTGAGGCCTTTTTCTGTGTGCTTTGCTTCCTTTGGGATGGTGTGTGTGTGTGTATGTGTGTGTGTACACTCATGTATGTGTGAGTGCATAGTTGTGTATGTGTGCGTACTTAGTTGTGTGTGTGTGTACACTCATGTATGTGTGAGTGCATAGTTGTGTGTATGTGTACACTCGTGTGTGAGTCCATAGTTTGTGTGTGTACTCATGTGTGTGAGTGCATAGTTGTGTGTGTGTGTGATTTCTATTCCATTCTCCCTCCTGACAGACTCACAACAGCTAACCGTAGAATCCAAGTCCCTCGGAAGACAAACCTGCTGAGCACTTCCAGAGACCCACAGAATAGGCCAACTACTGTTAAGGAAGGTGCCCCCATCTGTCCCCACCCCCACCCCACAACAAAGAGCACTGCCTAAGCCTGACAGTGTCACTCCACAGAAGCGTGACTTGAGGGAAGTTTCCAGAGTCTAGATCTGTAAAACCACCGTGAGAGTCAGAAGTCTCTAGTGTTTCCAGGGTCTTCTATGACCCTGGGGCTCTTTATTTAGTCCAGGATGGCCATGAATTAATGGTCTTCCTGCTTAGCCTCTTGAGTGCTGGTCAGCTTTAATTGGCATGTACCAGGGTGATAGACTCTGTGTTCTCATTAACATATATTCAATGAACAGAATAACAAAACTTACTATGGTATTTTCATACAAGCATAAAATACACTTCAGTCAAAGTCATAGCCCATCTCTTTCTCTCTCATCCTCCCTCCATTGTCCCACTGCATAGGAGAGAGAACATAAGAAATTGTCTTGCTAAGTGTAGTTTATTCCATTTTACAGGATGATCTCCATTTTGTGGAAAAGGAAACAGTAGCTCAGATAAGTCAGGACACTCGCCTGACCTTACACAGTTTATGAGTGACCAGGCAGTTGTCCCTGTGCCTCAGCTTTTCGAACCAGGAACAAAGGTGCCTGTTCCGGTTAGCTTTAGCAGTCAATTTGACACATCCTAGAGTCACCTGAGAAGAAAATCCTTTGAGGGATTGGCAGATCGCTGGTCTGACGGCACACCTGTGGTGAATTGACTTGATCACTGGGTGATGCAGGAGGGCCCAGCACACTTTGGCTATGCTGTCTCTAGGTAGGAAATCCTAGGCTATCTAAGATGCTTAGTGAGGTACAAGGCTGTGGGCAAGCTAGCTAGCAAGCAGCATCTCCCATGGTCACACTGTTCCTTCGCTCTAAGTGAGTTCCTTGAAACCAACCCTTTCCTCTCCTCAGCAGCTATTGGTCAACAACAATAACTATGGCAGAGTTTAAGCCCAGCTACTCTCTCAGACCACAGCCCGAGAAAGAGCTTGAAGAAACGCCTCACAGCAAGATGTGCCTTCCATCTACCAGGGGATCACTCGGGAGAAGGAGGCAGATAGATCTATCTCTGTGTGTTCAAGACCACCCTGAACTACACAAGATGGAATCCGTGTAAAAGAGAAACAGAGCTCACACAAAGGTGATCTCAGCACTTGGGATCCCATGCCTTTAATCCCAGCACTAGGGATGTGGAGACAGGAGTGATATGGCTGGGTAGAGAGAGGTATATAAGCCAGGAGAAGACAGGAGCTCAGATTTAGTCTGAGGATTCACTCTGAGCATGCAGTCTGAAGTTTCACAGAGACAACAGCAGTCTAAGGATTCATAGAGATAAGATTGCCTCTTTGGTCTGAGCATTGGTAGAGGTAAGAACTCTCCAGTGACTGGCTGCTCTGCTTCTCTGATCTTTCAGCATTAACCCCTATATCTGACTCTAGGGTTTTATTATTAAGACCAGTTAGATTCTGTGCTACAGCCAGTTAACAAGACCTCTGACCAGCACAGGTGGCCTGTGCGCTAGTGAGAATGGAAAACGGATACGCACGCACTTGCTCGGGATGCGCACTCAAAGGCAAACATGCCTGCTCGCCTGCTCTCTCCATCTGTTAGGAGCTTATTATTTTAAGATGGCCTCGAATCGCCACCTCTGTGCTCACTGCAACACCCTGTCAGCACTCTACGCCGAAGTGTTGAACTGGTGACGTTCGCAGGACACTCTGGCCACTACTGGCCAGGCACACGGTGGCCTGTAGGAGAAGCAGGCATATCTCCCCGTGATGATGACTCTCTGATGGGTAAAAGCGCCCCGGCTCCCAGCACGTGTGGGGCTCATCCACCAGAACACTGCTCCAGGGGCCCAATGTCACTTTGAGAATGGGAAATGTCTCAGGATGTGAGAAGCATTTAACGTGTCTTACCACACACAGCTCCCCCAAGCTAAATATTGTGTTTGCTCATGTGTTGATTGACACAGCATTGGGATGTCGGGTTCATTTCTATTCCCACCCCGAGGGTGAAAGTATGGAAGATCCCCCCCCCACTGCAATTTTTTTGTTGTTATTTTTGAATGCCTTGTGGTTTTTTTTACCCTCTTCAGTAATTCCATTTCTTAAGACGTCCTGTCTTTTGGCATCTATCAAAACAAAGAAGGAAGAGGGAGGAGTGGCTGGTAGAAGTGGCTTTGGCCCAGTGACTCCACAGGGGCAGAGGAGCACCCACTGTCGAGGGCCCAAAAAGACATAAGGTCTCTGGAACACTCCAGATGAGACTAAAGACGAGCTCAGCTACTTCTAAGCCGAAGCTGAGATTTCAAAGTGGCAGCCTTGGATGCCACATCATAAAGAAGACTTGGAGCAAATATGCTTCTGGTCCAATGAGTCCAGAACATTCGAAGGTATTGTCTAAGGGAATTCACGTACGTTTAGCTGAACCCTCCCTTGGGCAACAGATTTTCAGAATTTCATCCAAATCTAGCCCTCCCCACCTTCATTTCGGACCATCAGGCCATGGTATGCCAGGGAAACTCCCATTCTTGTCGGGGACCCCGAGAAATGTAGCTTCTAGCAGCTCACACATCCTCACGGGCGGTTTCTCTGCCCCCACCCTGGCAACGCTGCGTGGGTTTGCGTGAGATACTAAATTTGATAACTAACCCTTACCACTCATTGCCCTCGCCGCCGTGTTCTTGGCAGGGGTTAGACACTGACATTTCCAGCTGAAAAATAATGCATTGTCAAGGAGGAAAGCGGCACACTGTAATTTCTAACACTTGCATCCGTTATTTTAAAACAGGAAACATCGCGTCGGCTTGACGTTAATTTATATAATGGTGGCCGAAAAGGATAATGCCATCTTAGTGACCACCTCCATTTCATTTAACTGACAGGGAGAGCTGCCAACCCAAAACTAGCGAATCACCCTCCACGAAACAAAGGCTGTTTGCGCACCTCCCATCATGCATTATTGAAGCAGACCAGGTCATTAGGGAGAATAATCAGGACGCCGGTGCAAAACCAGCCGCTGACAAATGCAGACACAAAACTTTTATGAAAGTTTGTAAATACGGTATTGTATGGAAATTCTGGTGCATATTGGCCTCTCCGAGCATGGTAAAATGTTTTATTATGAAAAAAGTGGATAAGATACTTATCTTTTAAATTGGAGTTTAATATTTTATTAGTGCCAGGCACATAATTCTCATCAAATGGCAGGAAACTCTTTTTTGTATGGATATAAATGTCTAGAGTTTAATATTTCAAAGATAAGCACCTACCAGTACATCTATCACACCGCAGCCTAATGGAATTTACTTTTTCTTAAATATTTATACTGTATGTGTGTTTGCTAGTCGAGTGATTATAGCTAAGGTGGAGGCGAGTCTGGTCCTCTTAGGAAGTGGAACCAGCTAAGCACTTAGCTTTCCCACCCCGTCTGTCTCGTTAACGGGCATGGAGAGAAAATAATTAGATAACTCCGACCCCAGGACTGAAGGAGCCACCTTGAGAAAGGTCTGCGTCTCAAGAACAAACAACCACTCAGTTGCTTTGGATTCCGCCTGAGTTTTCAGATGACTAATTTCAGAAGAAATTAGAACAAGGGTGTGTGGGGGGGGGAGGGGGTGTTTAACTGTCTTGGAGATGGCAGTGTATTGAAAACTTAACTCCCTGTCCCTGTGCCATGCTGGGGTAGGAGGGTTTTTTTGGGGGGGGGCAGGATACAGCAGGCTGGAGCTTTTCAGCTCTGCAAACTCTTTCATGGGGCCTGAGAAATGCTTTCTGATCCATGCTGATACAATTACCCAGCCTTTATTGGCAATTTAGACCTGCTTTTAGGGACATTTTAGAGCAAATGATGTTTTCTTGATATTTTTAAAAAAATCAGTGCTATATTCTGTACCTTTGGGATAAAGGTAGAAACCGAGTTAGAGGCTCATTAGAGCACTGATTGCCACAATGTGGTTTGCTGTTGCCATTGCTAAGAACTTGCTTTCCAAAATGGTGGACGTGGGCTGCACTGGCCATTCTCCTGCCTCAACCAAAGGTATTTTCATTTTGTTCATTTGGGTGATGTCCAAGGCAGCATTTGATATTCCTATACTTAGAAAGGCCTTTAAAATTCTCCCATTAGTTGAAGAATATTAAAATAGAGTCAATAAAATTTTTTAATGTATATGTTTACCAAGGAAAAGCAGGGCAAGCCTTTGTCCCTGCCGAAGGCAGACACCCGTTCATGAGACTGTCTGCTTCCTGCCTCGGCCAAGGTTAGGGTTGTCTTTACCAAAGGAATGGTTGGATTGACAGTAAATGAAACCAGCTGTCTGTCAAGGCTTTCTGGCAGGGGCTGAACTCGAGGGACAGTGAAGGCTACACCATGGAATTAGCAGAGCCAGTGACACTTCCTTTCTCTGGACAGAAGGCAGAAGGAACCATTGCAGTGCTTAGAGGAAATTCAGACTTTGCTTTGGCAAGTCACGTCAGAGATGGTGACAGTTCCTTGCCCTGCAGACAAGTAGGAAGGGAAGGGAAGCCCAGCTGTGTGGGGCCATCAGCTACCATGTGTCCCACTGTGACAGGAGACAGCAGGTTGAGGGTGGGGAGGGGATTAGGGAGTGCGAGTGAGCTCTCTCTTTTTCCTCACCCCCTACCCCCTCCCCGGCAGGGATATTTTCTTGTGTTGAGTAAAAGCTGATAATTTAAAATGTTCTT
The DNA here is from genome assembly GCF_037038515.1 of Microtus pennsylvanicus. Classification (NCBI taxonomy): domain Eukaryota; kingdom Metazoa; phylum Chordata; class Mammalia; order Rodentia; family Cricetidae; genus Microtus; species Microtus pennsylvanicus. The sequence goes on along the minus strand of NC_134579.1, from coordinate 129,991,088 downwards.
TGAGGTGGCTGTGTGAACATAAGTGAACTTGGTTGTGGTAAATAAAACCTGTTAATTAAAAATGTATTCTTTGAGTGAAGCAATACTGGCGGCACCCCTGCTGCCCTAAGTGTGTACCAAATTCATGCCTTCTGTGGGATGGGACAGTTCAGGTCACAGGGGTGGGGGACAGAAAGGTGACAGAGTCCACACAGCTTCTCTAGGCCTGGCACTGTAAGATGAAGACTCCCAGCTGTGGCCTGACTCTCACCCACCTATCAGCTCCCAGGAAGAGGCTTGTCTTTTCCGTCCCTGGGCCCAACTACACCAGCCATACACAGTCCCACCTCCTGGCTGTCCGTACCTCAGATGTCCCCAAATGCTACCCCTTCAAAGAGATTCCCTTCATCTACATTAGCCCTGTCTGGTGTATTAGCCTTGCCAGGAAGCATCCATCCTGACCCTTCTCATTATCTTAGGTGATCTTTCCTTTCTTGTCTAAATGCTGTGTCACCTCCAGCAGGCCATACACTCCGGGAGGGCAGAGATATTTTCTTTCTTCTGTGTTCCCATCTGGTAACCCGGGGTTGATGCACAGTAGGCACTTCCTTCATTCTTGTTGAGATACTGGAAAGTGTGCGCGTGGAGGGAGGGCCAGCAACACTCTTCCTGTGGTTGGCCAGCCCTGCACTTGTAGGGTGATGAGGACCCCTGCTACCAAGGTCTCTGCAGCTCAAAGCAAAATGAGGTGTGTCAATACAGGGCCGACATGGGGCACTTGGGAGGCAGGCAGGTGGGAATGATTGACTCCTGGGATGAGAGGCGTATGCTGGAGCCAATCACATGACCAGAATGAAAACACTGCTTGTCCTGCCTCTCATCTTATGATCCTCTGACTAGCCTATTGCCTGCAAAGCTCTAAGTTAAGTCAGTAGCCTAGGGAAATGGAGGCTGTCACATAAACAGTGAGGCCCATAAGTCAGGGCAGGACGGGAGCAGGTATGACTGAGGTTCAAAACCAGAGTCACAGGACACCTCTGGTCCAGACATCAAGACTGACAAAGACTCTATGGAGATTGGCTTGATGGTGTCTGATACTGGTATTGACCACGAGTCAAGGACACACAGGGTCTTTCTCAAGATCTAACCCATGTTGGTCCAGATCTCCTACCTTGGGAACTGTCTTGCTGGGAGGCATTTCAGGGCCCCCATGATGGCAGAAGATAGAGTAGGGCATGCACTTGGGGACTATGTCCAGTGTGAGGATGTATAGACACCAAAGTCCACATAGCCTGGCTTGTGAGGAGGATGCCCCACTGGGAACCAGAGCACAGGACAGGACAATGCTGTCTCCCAGTGTTCTCCTTCCACATGCCGGTGGCTGGATTGGACAGTGGCATTTGGTTGGGACTATCTTTGTGTCTTCACCTCCAGAGAGAGAGTCAACCCATGTAGATCTTGAGAAAGTTCCTGTATTGCAATATGAGTGTCCAACTGAGGAGCCCAGCACCACGCCCAACTAGCAGGTGCAAGAGCATTGCTCTCAGAACATGCTGGCTCCGCTCCTTCTGAGGTATCTGTACAGTGCCCTCTTAGAGAAGGCTTTGGATTCTAGCTCTTTGTGTAGCCTTATGACCAACCTGAGTTCAGCCCTAGCAGAAATTTTCTGCTTCGTCCTAGTGACCTTTGCTCCCCACAGAGGTTCTGGCCCCATGCTCTGTAATCAGATTGGAAAAGGCCTCGAAGTCCTGAAACCCCTTGGGGAAACTCCATCTTGGACTCCCCGCCTCCAGTCCATAGCCTTTCAGTCTCAGTGCCCTAGCTCATCCCCAACCTGGGGCAGGTCTGCCTCCCCTCATGGCTGCAAAGATCAAGCCTCTGCAGGCCTGCTGCCCCACAAAGGAGACTCGGTTTGCAGCTATTTGTGGCTTTGCGACTGCACTCAGGCAAAAAAAGGACATGTTTAAAATAAGATTTCTTCCCAAGTGGCTGAGAGGCAAGAGGGGGAGAGCCACTCCCTCTGTGGCTATCATAGGGCAGAATTGGGAAGTCCAGGGAGTGCAAGAGAGACAGGGTTCCCCAAGAGGAAATACCTACAGTTGCTCTCCAAAGAGGTCCTGAGAACCCAGCGCTGAGAAATGCATCTTCTTTCCTTCCCGCATTTCCAGGCCACATTTTGAAGAGAAGAAAAAGGCAATTTGTGTATGTGTGGGGTTAGGCTGTGGGGAATTGAATCTTCTCTTGTCTAAATCTCAGTTCGTATTGCTTTCCCCAACTGAGAATTCTGTCATCCAAGTGGCCCTCTGTGCTTCTTCAAAACCACTAAAAAATAAAAATTCTAAAAGTCAAAAAAAGAAAGGGATGCAATGAGCCCAATGTGCCAGCCAAAGTTTGCAAAGTTCGAACCCAAACTGCTGAAAAGACAAGTATGGAGAAGGGGTTACCGGGAGGCCACGTTGCAGCCTCTTAGCATGGGGGAGTCATTTGGGGAGAGAAATTCAATTTCATAAAAATGACTTTCCAGGGCTGTTCTGCGAGTTGCAGAATGTGGGGGATTTTCTTCCCCTTTCACCAAAATGAATAAAAGAAAAAAAAAAACTTTATGTTCAATGTGGTACTTAGGTAGTGGTTTTGTTAATTTCTTAAAACAAATTGGCTCCCTAGTAAATCCCAAACTTGGACAGGCGCATTAAGCAAGCAGTGGGGAGGCAATCTAGGCACGATTATCCTGCAAGAGAATTCCCAGAATTTCATCCAAACTGTGATTTGTTCTGTTATAAAAGGCCTATAAAACCCAGTACAGAAATTCCTGCAGGAAACTCGAGTGTTTAAATATCTGCAATTACTCTCTCGTGATTAAAGAAAGATATGAAGGACAGGGCATTAGCGCCCGACAGCCAACTTGAGGTGTGGCTCCAGGGAAACATTCCAAGGGGCCTGGGACACAGCGGACAGACTTGGGGAGCATTTGCAAAGCAGCCTGTGGTCCAGCTCTCTTAATGGCGGAATGGGGGTAAGGACTGAGAGAGCAGAGTGAGAATCAGCCTTCCAGAGGTCACCCACTGTCTTGAGAGTCCCCTCCAAAGGCTATCTGGGGACCCTATTCCTAGCTGGGTCTTTTCTTTTGTCTTCCTTCGTCCTGCTTTCCTTACCAGTCTCCAGCTTTAGACCGTGAGCTCCGAAAGACTGCTGTGGACCGAGTTAGAGGGTGCCTGTACCATTACTTGGCTCCCCAGCCTCCAGCCTGCCAATCCTCAATTGCCCTAGCTTATAGAGATAATGCCAGAGCCCCGATCTCCGACATGATGCCTCTTCCCAGTGTCCCTTCAGCCTCAGGGATGCAGACATTCTCCTTGAGTCCCCAACACCTCAGCTCCCTTTTGAGCTCTAAGCATCCTACTAGAAGGCATTTCCTGAGTACAGGATGGAAGATGCTGAGCACCTCAAAGCTGAAGCCCAATGCATCATGGATACCTCAAAGCTGGATTTTTGATATATGGATGGATGGCTTTAAAGGATGGACTTGCTGAGTGTGGACATCACACTGAGCCCGTATTCCGAATGTGGCTTCCTAGGAAGTACAGCAGGGCTCTCCTCCTGGAAGGCAGTGTAGAAAGGGTCCAAGGGCCCCGGCTGAGCTCAGAGGTACTAGGATGGCATTGGAGCCACTCAGCTGGCACAAGCACTCTGGATGCTTTCTGCCCCTCATCTTCTGTTAGATCTCTGTTTCTGTCCCACCCCACCTCTCGCAACCCAGCCTCCTGGAACTTGAAGCAATATTTTGAGGGGTCAGAGTGGAGGATAAGAGAGAGAGGGTGGGAACTCGCGTAGCACGGGTTAGTATGATCCCAGAATGCCTGTGTAGGTCAGAGATGACAAATGGCAGGGCCCTGAAGGTGTGCAATCCATTTATTGATTTCAAGCCCGCCCTCCTCCTGTTCCCTGGGCCTCCAGGGAGTGAGAGTCACAGATTCTTAGGGCTGAAATTGTGCAGGAAGGACACGGCTTTTCTATTGGCCAGACATCTGAGGCGGCTTGGCCAAAATATGGAGCCCATTACGGGAAAATCTGGTTCATGTTTCCGATGGAGACAAATAGCCTCCCTCGGGCTGACGGCCGGGTCTCTGGGTCGCTGGTGAGGGCCGACAGCAGTAGACGTCTCTTGTCCCTTGTTGCTAGTCACCTGGTGCTTTTATAGAAGGGTTGTGAAGTAACAAAACAAGGCTAGAGAATAGTCAGACGAGAACCGAAGATATGCCCTGTGCTGGAAGCCCTTCCTGTTGCATTTGCTGGCGTAGTTAATACTATAGCTTCTGTGCAAAATGAAATTCACACTTTTTTTTTCCAGCTCTGGGCCCTGCCACAGGTCAGTTCAGACCACTCAGTCTGGGCGTTCTCATCTATAAAACAGGAGTGACTTCATACATATGTACACACATATATGCAAAAACATGCACAAGCACACACATACACATATACTTGCGCACACACACACATGTACACACATACCTTTTGGACAAAGTAAAGGATTAACTTATTCCAAGTGTCTAACATCTTAAATGATTTATTCTTTCTGGGAGCATCTCCCTAAGATATAGAAAAGTTAAGTCTAGGCACAAAGAGAGCAGAAAATGAAAGTTTAAGAGATTAAATTATAGGCTGGTCCAAAGCTCACTGCAGAATGCCAGGCAGTGTCACAGGCTTTCTTCAGATGCAGGATCTCGGGAACAGTCACATAACTTCTCCGAGGCAACAGAACAGGCCTAGGAATGGTGGCACAGTCCTGGAATCCCAGCTCACTGGAAGCTGAGGCAGGAGGATCATAAAATCCAGCCTGGATTATAGAGTTAGTTCAGTCTGAGCTACACAGCTAAATGCTGCTTAAGAAACAGATGGATGGATGGACAGATGATAAATAGAATAAAAATGACTGGGGGGACAGTAAGCTGGCAGTCTGCTGGGGCCTGGGTCCTACCCCAGGATGCAGTCAGCGGAACCCCACTTAGTCACCCATCTAGTTTCTGCCTGGGTCAAGGTACAAAAACGAGGACTTATTAGAAAGTGGCTCCGCAATGCGGAAATCAAATGCTGTCATCTCTCCACAGGCTTTTCATTTCAAGGATGTCTAAACAAAATGAGGGGACGCTAACGAAGCTGTTTGAACTGCGAGGCGTGGGAGAGATCTCTAATTCACCGGAGCAGAGGAGCCTGGGGTTTTAATCTTAAACATAGAGAGAGTTCATGAACGTAAGGCTCCGGCATGGTTTACTGAATTATAATTGACCAAAGGAACAGTAAAAATAGATTAATGCTAACATGAGTGATCAATTTCCCCCTGAAGTACTGAGCAAGGTTACTCTACGCCGTTACTTCATTTCTAAGCTGCTTCTGATGTGTCGAGTCCTCTACGGTGATCGCTGGGCCGGTACCAGTTCAAAGTTACCCAGAGCCTGATTGGCCTTGCTCCTGCAATACATTTTCCTAACCTCCAGATAAAGATCCATGCATCTCTTTACCCTTTAAACAAAAAATAGCTATCGTAACGGCATGTAGCGCGAAACACGGCCTGCATACCAAAGCCCGCCCATGCCCTGCTAAACTGTTTAAGTATGGAAGAAGTAGTGTCTAATAGCATCAGGAAATTGAAATTTAAAAATTTTTCTCACTCACTTATTTGATGAGAACTGGTCCGCTGACAGGTGATGCAGAAAGTCATTTTTCAAGTTAAATGCCAAGTGGTTATAGAGCATAATATCCAGTCAAAATTAACCACCTCACTGCTGAGCAGACACCCAGCGTATTTAATGCCAACGGTTCCTGCAAAGCAAACGGCAGACCTCTGGGAATGCCTGGAGAGGGGGAAAGAAACTGTTACTAATGCTTCAATTATGTTGTAGGCATCCCCAACTCTCTGAGTGGGAAGAATGGACTGGCAGCCTGCTGACTCTCCGGGGCACCGGAGCAGGTCTGAAATCGGTCTGTTCCTTCAGGAGCCCCTCTGGGTCCTCTAAACTAAATTCTAGGAATGTATGAATTTATATGTGGCCTTCAGACAGCTTCCTTTACAAGCAAGCAAGGAAGAGTCCTGCAGGTTCAAGTGCAGGGTGAAAGATGGCTGACTTCCGGAGATAGATTCCTTTCGGGTTAACAAGTAAATAGCCCCTGCCTCCAGGACATGGCCCAGGGGCCCAAGGCAGTGTGGGTTAGGACCCTGAGCAGCAAGCAGAGGGAATTAGATTCCAAGGAAAAGAATGGAACTCTCATTTGGAGGTTAGAGAGGGGGAAAGGGGGTAGCCCTCAGTTTTCACCCACAGACAATAGGGACCACCATGGCCTCTAATCCTCAGGGACTGCATAACCAGGCTCATCTTGCTCTCTCCTTCCGTTCCATGGTGAGCACACACATCCACAATGTACGAAGTCCCATGGTGCCTCTCGGGTGCCTTGGGACCTGCCTGGAACAAGAGGGCAGCCGATCCAGTCAGGTTCATTGGGCATTTATTTAATTTTTCCTGCTCCAAGGAGATCCTTGAAACACTCCACATCCTTGGCCTTTTATTTCCCTGTGGGGTATTCCAGGGGCTTCCCAGAATCATACCGAAAAAACAGGATAGCACAGCTCCCTGAAGTCCCCAGTGGTTACAGATGTAAGCCTACAGAGGAGAGGATATAGGTTACCCCAAGTCATAGTATCTGCTGATGGATGAGTCAAGTCTAAAATCCTGATCTCTTGGTTTCTAGGCTTGGGGGTGGGGAAAAATCAGTGTTCAAAATAACCTTAAAAACAAAGAGGAAATACTCTATTAATATTTATTTTTGAGAGCTTAAATGACACAAAAAATGAGATAAACATTCAAAAGGCACTACCTTCAGTCTCTTCAGGTACATTTTGGCCCTTGGCTTTGCAATGCTTCCTCCAGGAATTTCATGACAGACTCAGGAACCCTTCAGAGTCCTCCAGAAGCTGCCCAGTTTTTCTCAGCACCAATCTGGGCGTTGTGGACATTCAGGGATGGAGGGTTGTATTGCACTTCTATGGGTGTTTGGCAGCACGTCTCAGCTCCAACCTCTACATGCTAATGTCCTCTTACTCATCTGTCAAATGGCTGCAGATATTACTATATGTCCCTACAGGACAAAGTCTCCACAGGCAGGAGCAGTGCTCAACTAGCCTAAGCAACAACTCAAGACCAGTGGCTTGACAACCTAGTGAAGGAAGAGACATTTCACGCCAAGGAAAAGCAAGCTGCTTTTCTCTAAATCTAGCCTCATGCGGGGTGTACAGATGATACATACACCAAAGAACTAGCCCTCTGCCGTGTGGACCCTTCTTCCTTTTCCTGGTGGCCTTCTGTTTGCTCCTTTCTGTTGTGAGTTTCCATTCATATGACATTGCTTTTGTTGATTTTCATCTGCCATTGGAGCCTGCAAATCTTTCAGGGTAGAATTTCTTTTAATGTAAGACTGATTTTAGTTTTAAATGTGTGTGTGTGTGTGTGTGTGTGTGTGTCCAGGTATGTGCACATAAATGCAGGTGTCAGTTGGTTGCGAGATCCCCTGCAGCTGGAGCAGTAGATGGTTGTGAGCTGCCCAATGTGGGCACTAAGAATTGAAGCCAGTTCTCCTGGAAGAGCGAGTGCTCTTAACTACCTGGCTCCTCGGAGTAGAACTTCTCGTCTGGTTTCTGTTAGTTTGTTTGCATTTAGCATCATTCACACTGTTAGCACAGATTGGGTTAAACTGGAAGAGAGGAAGGCAGAATGGAAGAAAGCTAGGGAGGGAGGAAACAAGGCTGATCTACTTTGAGACACTCTTGAAAAGACGTACTCGTGCTCACTTGCATGCACACAACAGCAGCGCGCGCAGAGGGAACAGGCCAACTCCAGAGCACCCATTCCTTTCAGCTGGACAATGATTTCTAAGGCGAGAATTTCTCTGCATAAGCACTAAACATTTCCTCAATCTGCATCGAACAGCATTCAGAGAATCGGGAGCGATGCATTCTCCAGTGAGGAAGGATCCCTACTTTTAAATAAGGATACTTAGGATTGTCAAAGGAGAGAGAAACTTTCTCTATTGCTTTAAAAGACAATTTACTGCATCGGTAACACACATAGTTTAATGGAAAGTCCTGTTATTTCTGGAGGGAGAAATGAATACTCCGTACTAAATATAATAACAACATAAACCTTTAATAAGTAATTGTAACAGTTTATAAATATTTAAACGGTATATCTAAAAGTCCTGAGGGACTGGAAAAGGCATGGAGGCAAGCTCTGACTTGCAAAGAACTGAAAATAGGTCCTGACACGTGTGTTATCAGGTCCTTTTATTTTCAGGTGGCAAAATGGATGTTGGGGAGTCTTTTCTGCAGATGACAGAGCAGAGTACCTGCTCTAAGACTATCATGGAAGGAGTTGTTGATGACAAGAGTGACTAAAGAGTCGAAACAAAAGGGAGAAGTCCGTTCCCATCTCTTCCCAGCATTTGGTGACCAAGAACACAGCCCTGGGAGCTTGCAGGGCATACTAGGAGGGTCACACAGTGGTTTTTGGAAATCCAGAATTTCAGCAATGGTGATGAGTGCTGTGTGTGGATCACTCCACTGATGCTCACCGTCTTTATGATCCAATAACCTGGATCACTTTGGTTACGATTGATGTCCCTGAGACCTGGAGAGGAGAGAAACACTGCCCAAGGTTATTGGCTGCTGAGTGGGGTCTGGGGATGTGGGATCTGGTGATGCTTTGTGGAAAACGCCCCTTCTCCAAGACAGATCCTAAAGAGATGGCATCCTCTTGTTCCTATGGTCATGAGTAGAACTGTGCCAACTACTTGGAAAAGTTGAGAGCAGCCAGCCTCGATGACCTTAAAGCTGAGCAGAGTGGTGTGGGCCTTCCGATTCTCAGAGTTTGCGTGTGATAACATTCCTGATAAGAGAAGATGCTAATCAATACTTAACTATTTTTTACCATGACAATTGCCTCGTCTTAGTCACCTCCTGTATGAGAATGAAAGAAGGAAAATGAGCAACTACTTCCTGTGCTGTGTCCCAGGGCAGAGGTTCTGTTCCGGTTCTTATCTATGCCTCTCATTCGTCCTTCTATACTTCACCCTGCTTTTTAGGAGACCCTGCCTCAACCAACACTAAAATGAACAGCGTGGATAACCAGGCACCATCTCTCCTTAGACCCCAGGCTTGCGCTGATCACTAGAATGAGTAAGAGGAGACTGAGCTGTGAGGGGGAGTTTGTGAGGCCCTCCTCCTCCTTTTACAAGTCTGGGAATCTGGGGGAGGGGCTTATCTCTGGTTCCAACTGCCTTATCCTACTGTGCCTTCGAGGATGGCTTTATCTGAGCTGTCCTACATCCTAGAACCCCAAGGCTAGAGCTCACTTCGAGCGCAGCATACATGGCTCCATGTAAAGTTCATGGGCTCAAAACCCAAGGGGTTTTGATCCTACGTAATGTGCTGGCTTTGTGGGAGCCTAGCCAGTTTGGATGTTCACCTTCCTAGATATGGACGGAGGAGGGAGGACCTAGGACTTACCACAGGGCAGGGAACCCTGACTGCTCTTTGGACTGGAGAGGGAGGGGGAAAGGAGTGGGGGGAAGGGGAGAAGGGTGGGAGGAGGGTGATGGAAATGGGAGGCTGGGAGGAGGTGGAAACTTGTTTTTTCCTTCTCATTTTCTCAATAAAAAAAAAAGATTTAAAAAAATAAAAAATTTAAAAAAAAAGTTCATGGGCGTTGTCCATGCTGTCATCGGCCTCACCATGTTCCTGAAGAAATGTCTCTCTGTCACCTGTTTGAGCACGGAGACATCCTGACACATGAGCACTCAGGAGTTTCTTCTGTGGCCTGGGATGTCATGTGACTCCTCACTTCCTGCTCTCTTACATGGATGTAGATTCAGCACACCCGGAACATATCATGTGTACATGCCACTCCGACTGTCCTCGTTTCTACCCAGTATCTCGTTCTTACAGCCTTCTAAGTCTTTACTTTTCGCAGTCATCCATTCCTGTGGGGTCCTTGAGACTACCCACCAAGTGAGAGAGTCCCACAAAGATCGTCTTGAACAGGACCCTATCAACACAATCCTGAATGCAGTCATATCTCCATGCCTGGCATGCCTTTTTTTCTCATCAAGCCTGGCATTCTTAAACATTACAATGTCAGTCAGATAATACCCTCGTCTTGTCAAGACTTGAGACATGAGGAAGGCAGATGATGAGTTTGAGGCCATTCTGGGATACATAATGAAAATCTATCTCAAAACAAAACAAACAAACAAAAAAACCCAAGACTCATATCACAGGGCAGGGTGAACGAAGGGTCTCTGGGTGAGGGGGATGTGGAAGGGGGTGGGGTATAGCCATTATCCTGTGGTGGGCAGGAACTCATAGGTGGCAGTCTTATCCAGATGGCTTTGGGGGTATTGCGGCCCACTCTGCCTGCTCTGAGAGATATTCCAGGTGTTTCACAGACCTTGCAACTGCCAGCCTGAGCTATGACAGCTAATGGACAGAGAGACAGCCCATCAGTAGATAAATCTCTCAGATTGGAAAACATCATACGTTAGAGCCAGAAGAGGCCTTAGGAATGACCTAATTAGAGCCTCTCATTTTGCAGGCAAGTAAACCAAGGCCCAGAGGAATGTGATCTCCCCCAAAGTCACACAGCTAATTAATGGAAGAGTCTAGACCAAAATCCGGGTCTCCCGACCCCTGGCAGATGGTTCATCCTATTGCCTGTGATTCTCTTGATTAATAATCAGTTTCTGCCTCGTTCTGCCTCAGTAGGACTTCACCACATGGGTTCTCTGAGTTGTGTCTATAGGTATGACATAAGGATAGCATCTTGTGGTCAAGCATATTAGGAAGATGCTAAACCAAGAATTAAACTAATTTATTGATTCTGACATGCCACAGTTTTTAGCATGGTAATCCACAAAGGCAAGTGACATACGTGGCATCTCCCTGTTTTAATTAACCATGGGGTTCTTTCTTGGGATATGAACATACTGGGCATGGAACTAGAGAGGTGCACATCCATCAAAGTTCTCAATGAACACAGGCCCATCCTTTCGCCTTTCAAAGTCAACACTCGCGTGGCTTTGGGAGTTCTCAGCCCAGAACATAAGCCCTCCATTATGACTCCGAAGCGTAAGAGCTTGTCTGCTTGGAGAATTCTAGGCTCTCACTCCCCCTCAGTATCATCCACAAAGTGGCACGTGGGAGTGGGAGATATGTTGGCATCTTAGTCCATCTGGGCTGCTATAACAAAATGCCACAAACTGGGTGGTTTCTAAACAACAGAAATTTATCTCTCACAGTTTTCAAGACCGGGAAGCCTAAGATCACAGCAGCAGTGGGTTTGGTGTCTGGTGAGGGCTGGCTCTTGGTTCGTAGACGGTGACTTCTCTCTGTGTCATCACAAGGCAGAAAGGGCAAAGATGCTCTCTGGAGCCTAATGTAAAAGCACTAATCCCATTCCCTGGGGGTCACCCTCCCAACCTAGTCACCCCTGAAAGGCTCCATCTCCTCGTTCTACCACAGTGAGAGTTCAAATCTTAATCTAATTTTGAAGGGCACAACCACCCATGTCCATAGCAAAGTACCTCAGTTGAAATAAAAACTTCCAATGAAAGTTTAATTTGAATTCAAAACTTAATATTGAGCCTTAAAAAGCATCCATCCCTAATTACCATGAATGTGCAGCGGCCTCAGAGCTGCTGAACGTGTTGAGGGGGGGTGCACTTCACCCGTTCAAATATGGGCCCCAGCTTAGACTCCTGACGGGCCCCACTAGAGCCATTGGAGGCTGAATGGCACAGAGGGGACTTTGCTGGTGCAATGGGCCCATCACATAAACTCCCTGGTTGGCTGTGACATAAGTTATCTTAAGGAAGAGCTTTATATGACTACGTCTTACCACATATTTCCAATTGAGTTATCACAGGGGTATTGGAAAAAAAAATCATCGGAGTTGGCAGTAACTCAGTAAATAAAATCACGGCTTTAATTGCTCCAGTGTAGCAGGTCGATCATTATCAAGAAAGGTTTTGATATATTTTTTAATTAAACAGTGACTTTGTTGATCGATTTCACTGATAATCATACAATCCCCTCCCTTGTCCCCCAGCCTCTGAAATAGTCTGCTCCGTGAGTTGATATTCGGCAGTTGGAATGGCAAGACCTAATCTTAGTTCAGCCCGCAGCCCATCTCGCAGCCTTAGGCATGTGATCTCCCCGCTCTGGGTCTCAGTCTTCCCACTCTGTGGTGTTTCCCAGATCCTCTCCCTACCATGGAATTCTGAAATAAGAGTGGGAGATGCAAGTGAAGCCTGGACTGTTATTCATTCAACAGTCTTCTAGAGAGGAAGGAATGTTAGTTCTCAGTGTGGCTAACACAGATTTCCTCAAGGACTTCAGGACCTGGATTCTCACCCACATGACTTTGACACCTCTCTAGGCCTGCTTTCTGATTTACAGAATGGGACAGCCACTACCAGTGCCCATGGACATCGGCAACTCGAATCATACGTATTGATGATTGTAAAGTACTCTTAGAATGCTCTAGTGTCGCCCTCCACGGATTGATCAATTGGCTGATTGGCTGGTTTTTGAAACAGTGTCTTGTTGGGGAGCTCAGGTTAGCCTCAAACTCTTGATCCTCCTGCCTCGGTGTCCGCAGTACTGGGATTACAAGTGTGTTCTACCATACCAGGTAGGTGCACTGCCCTCCTTAACCCTGCTCTTCTCAAAGGGATGTCACTGCTCACAGCTACAACCCAGCTCCACCTTGTAGTAGCAAAGACCCTTTGTGCTGGGTCCAAACAACAGCTGGAGAAGACAGCAGCTAGATCTAGTCTGCGTAGAACAGTGAGACTGGGTGGTTGAAGTGAACAGAAGGTGCTCAGAGTGGGCTGTGCACACATTTTGTTTGCCCTGTAGTTACTGCCTTCACTCCTGCCCCTCAGAATGGTTTCCATATAACCCATTTGATCAAAAGAATCCAGTTTAATGCAGAAATAATGAGGGAGGACATTCCAGGGGTCCTGGGACAATTGCATTTTTCTTTCCATCTCTACCAAAGTCCCCCGGGCAGAGAATGGCTTTCAGAGCCTCCAGCTCATACCTGCTTCCTGTTCCAGGTGCTTGAATCTCTGACCTGTCCTCTTTCACCATGGAAGAAAAAACTTCTTTCTCTTACGGTGTTTGCTTATTCCTGATGTTGGGAAAGAAGCAACTTTGTTAGTGTAATGTGGGGTGTAAATTGGTGACTCTTCTCTTGGGAGATGACCCTCATTCAGGAGCCTATAACCACCAGGAGTTACATGTCCCAACTCAGATTATACATAAAGCTCAACTGAGACCAGCCTCTGCCTAGTTTTGCCCATTTCCTGGAAATACAGACGTTACCTTCTTTCTGCCTGTCACAGACCAGAAGGCCCTCAAAGCCCAGAGTATCTTTGGAACTACTGTGAAGGCATTGGAGAGGTTCTCCCTACACCAACTTCCACCTCTCACTTGCTCAGAGATGAAGGGCACCCCACCCCCTGCAGCTCAGTCCCTCAGTCTCTGAGCTGCCCCAGGAACCTCACCTGAGGTACATTTGGCAACTTGGCAGCTTCAGTAATACCACAGGGAGGATGGAGAACCAAAGGCTTCTCAAAGTGGAACTAGCATATCAGGCCTGGAAGGGAGATTCCTGATCAGCTAATCCCTGCAGAGAGGCCTCAATGAAGAAGGGTCACTATGCTGGGTGGGGCCACTAGGAAAAAACACTTGGCCTCCACTAAAGTTTCTAGAGATCCTGGTCAAGCAAGACTTCTCCCTCTTCTCCAGGCCTCTGATTGTCAAACAGTGGAGACCCCTGCGTGCCCACCATTTCCTCTGCCATTTTCTGGCCTGCCATTTCCTTTCTGGCTCCATTTGCTATTAGAACCTGCTCCCATTTCCCAATCTTAGGAATGCAAGGAGCTCTCTGATCTCTTCCTGGGTCACAGGGGAGCTTGTTAAGTTTAGATGCAGCTTGGGATGAGATGGAAGAGGAGGAGAAAATATGGGGGAATGTTAATGCTGGTATCGAGGGCCTAGGGCAGACCTAGTTCCAGGCTGTTTGAGGCCTTCAAGGACCCACATGGCCCCTTGCCTAGACTCATCCACTTTATGATTAGCGTTGTGAGCATTATGAAAAACTTTCTAGACTTTATGGGGTAGGGGAGTAGAAGTTATTCCAACTGCAGGGACATGGTCGTAAATCACCAGGTGGACTGGCCATTGCTAGATGGCTGTCAGGACACAAAGACATTAAGAGACAAGTGGGCACCATGGGTCCTCAAGAAATCCCTGACTAGCAACTTCTCTGATTTTTCTCCCTCCTCCCTCATCCTTCTTCCTCTAAGTATATAGATTCAATAGAAAGAAAGGTCAATAAGACCTTCTAGACAGGGCCTTTTACTTGGTTACTACCAAGTGGTTTCTGTTGGACTAGGGAGGCTTGTGAGCATGGAGCAGAAAGCAGAGCAGCCAGGCTTCTGACCACTTTCTACCAAATGCCAGTAGCAAGCCGTCCCTGAAGCTGGACAAAAAGTACCCATCCTCCAGATAATACCGAATGTTTCCAGGCACCACTCTGCCCCTCAGATGAGACCCACTGCTGGAGATGTGCCTTAGTGCAGGCTCTGGGGGAAACTGTGGTCATTAGTTTACTTCAATTGGATTTGTTTTATTTGTCATGTGTGTGTGTGTGTCTGTGTGTGTGTGTGTGTGTGTGTGTGTGTGTGTGTGTGTGTAGATGAAGCCACAGTACCTCCGTGGGAGGTCAGAGAACAACTTCTTTTGCCGGAGGGGGGGGGGTCCTGGGATTGAATTTGGATCCTCTGGCTCCACAATAAACTTCTTCACCAACAAGATGACCAGACTGACATCATCTTGCTAACCATCCTGAGGGATGGCTACTTTTTTAAAAATGTCCTTAATAGTTTATAACCCAAAAGCCATATAATAGTTTATATACACAAAGTAGTATTCTCACCTCTAAACAACTTTTCACTTTACTACTTGTGCAGGGCAGATGTAAGGCCCTCTGTCCAGTGTGTATGCTGAGGTCTTAGCCTCAACTATCTTCAAATGTGACCGAGTAAGGTCCATAAAGAGGAAAGGAGGTTAATATCGGGCCATGGTTGGGTTCGATGCACTATGACCAGCGTCTTTATAGGAAAAGAAAATTAGGGTGGAGGCAGTCACAAAGGATGAGGACAAATGCAGAAGGCAGCTAGATGCAAGAACACAAGCCTCCAAAGGAACCAATTTTGCCAGCATCTGACGTCATAACATTAATGTCGTTCCTCCGTAGTGGTGAGAACGTCATTGTCTGTGCTGATGTCACCCAGGCTTTGTATGCATTGTGTCCAGATGGGATGGGACTGTGCTTCTTGCTAGAACTCAAGGAGTGAAGTGTTGGCTTAGCTTCAGAGTTTGAGGGTACAGGGAAAGTCATGGCAAGGAGAACTCTGGGTGACCGGTCACATTGCCTCTGTACTCAGGGCACAGAGAGAGATGAATGCTGGGACTCAGCTGGCTTCTTCATGCTTCCTTTTCATTCAGTTCAGACCCCCAGCCTATAGTGTGGTCCCACTTTTCTGAAATGGCCCTCTACCCAGGAAGAGATTCTCAGTCTGGGAAAGTCACCATCACAGAGGCTCAATGCACCCTCATCTCCAGGATCAGTATAAGGAGAAGGACACTGCCTTTGGATGTAATAGCTTTATTTACTGAGGATTTCCTCTTACCGTTAGCTTTTATGGGAGGTGGTTCTTTTCGCTGACTTGGACATGTGTTTCCTGGTGACAGGGGAAACATCCACAGGTGAGAGCATGACTTCCTGTTAAATGCTCTGTCATTGTCTGCTTCCTTCCATTTTATCCCAATCTCCACAGCATCCTTCATATAGACTTGACTATTTAGGTAAAACAAGTCAGTTGTTCTTGGTAAATAGCACACTATGCATTATTTGACTTATGTTGCTGGATGGATCAAGAACATCAGAGAGCTGGTTTTAGGATGAAACATATCTACCCCATAAGGACTATATTTGTGTCTCAGAAAGTCTGAATATGAATGCTTTGCTAGGGCCTATAGCTCAGTGGTAGGATGCTTACCTGGTAGGCTAGGCTCTAGGTTCCATCTCTAATACAGAAAGTAAGGCTCCTATACTCAGCCCCAGATCTTGGGAGGCTGAGGCAGTAGGATGCTAAGTTCAAGGCCAGCCTAGAGTACATAGTGAGGCTGTAACACACACACAAAAAAAAATAAATAAAACATACATTTTAAGGCATTAAGCGGATGGTGGGGCTGGAAAGATGGATTAGAGATGCAAACATGAGGACTTGAACTTGGATCCCCAGCACAACGTAAAAGCCGGGCAAGTCAGCATAGGCCTGTTAGCCCAGCTCTAGATGGACAGAGGTGAGTCAATCAGGTGGGGGAGCGTGCATGCTGTCCTTCTGGCCTAAATGGTGAATTCCAGGCTCAGTGAGCGTCCTTGTCTCCAAAAATAAGGTAGAGAGAGATGGAAGAAGACATCCAAGCCCAAGTTCTGGCCTGCACACACAGACACACACAGACACACACAGACACGTGCATGCGTGCGCGCATGCACACACACACACTCACACATGCATGTACCCTCACAACCAGGCATATCTACACACATACATGCACATAGGCATGCACTTGCTTGTGTGTCTGGGTGCATGTGCATGTCTGGCCTCTGCACATAGACACACACAGAGGCAAGTGCACACCCGTGTGTCTGTGGGCATGTACATGTCTGGCCTCTACATGCAGACACACAAACAAACATGCACAAGCATGCGTATACATACATACACACATTCATGCACACACAGACACACAGACAGGTGCATTCACGCCCACACACACACTCAGAGCTTATACACTTCATTCACACAAACGAATGCCGAAAGATTTGTGAAGGTCCCCACTTGGTGAAAATGCCCATGTCAACAGACTCTATTCCAGAACCATCCTCCCAGAATCCAGGCAGCATCAGGTAAAGCGGTCCTGGTGGCTGCCTCGCCAGCTCTTCCATAACCTTGCTTTGCAGCTCTGACCAGATGAAGTTAGTCATTACAGTTGACATTCACAGGCTCCATGAAACAGGTGCACAACCCCCACTGGACATGCTAGGCTGTGCACAGACCCAAACAGATGTCCACGGACCCTTCCCCCATCTTTCATTACAGTCTATGGGAAATGGTTGCAAAAATCACTGCAGAATCCAAAGTCACTAAAATCTCAGATAACCCATATTATCTGTCTGTCTGTCTGTCTGTCTGTCTGTCTGTCTGTCTGTCTCTTACATACACATACACACACACTCACACACACAGAGTTCAGATTTTGCTTGGACTTAAAAAAAATGCCAACAGTAATAAGCACATGAACTATCTTTAGGATTTATGGGATCTGAGAAAAATACAAAGTTCCATAGATTTGTCTAATTTTTTCCCCTAAGAAAGATGTATTGTGCCGGTACTAGCAATAAGATGAAGAAAAACCCTGAAATTCTTCATGTTATTATATGAAAATTGTCATGCTGCTATGATACCCTTGTTGCCCATGAGCAGTCTCAGACACAGAGTATTTATCCTCACGTTGTTTTTTTTTTTTCCGGCTTCCTTGGACAGTAGCTTTAGCCTTGTGCCGTTGTACAGTCCCACAAAAGAGTACTTACTTTATCTTGTCAGAGAATGCAGTCATGAAAGAATCATAAACGCCCTGTGTTTATCAGGTTGTCCCTGCATACCGGTTGTCATTGGAGATACAGGCTCCTATTTTCTCTCCCTCTCTCTGCCACGAAAGAAAATGAAATGTCTTGTTGCTCTCTTCCGCAACAACAACAAAATATCAAGAATCCTAAGTTATCGGAGAGAGCCTGTCTTCCCATTAGTACTGTGTTAGTGATAAACAAGGTTTTATGCCCCACAATTAAGGTACAGGTAATGAGCAATTATGTAGATCATGAATTAATTATATTTAAAATACAGGCCATTATAATCAATATTCACCACAGTTTCAACTGCATTCTGGAATTAATAAATCTAATTAAAACTTTCAATTGGCAGGAATCTGTTTATGCCACCTTTCTCAAGAATCACAATTAACAGCTGTCTCTGATTAATGTCTTTCATGTTACTACACAGACACCAAGGATTTAGGGGACTACAGTGTTGTCACCTTTGCTGAGCTAGACTGGTTAAGACCAACCTGTGTTGGAGTGATCCTTCCTTTGCCAGCCTGCTCCCCTCCAACATGGGTCAAATGGATCTTTGATGGACGGCAGAACCTCATCTTTCTGGACCAAAGTTCACAAGTAATTGTTCCAAGGACAGGTGCGAGGCAGGAGTCGTCAGCGCATGGCTAGCTAGTGCTTCCCTTTCCTGAAGAAGGCTTTGGAAGACCTCCTGTCTCCACAGGAAGCCTGTGCTTCCAGAGCGGGCTGACCACCATCTTCCCATTGGCATTGATTTCCCAATTTGCTGGCCGCAGTTTTATTTGAGAATGTTGCGTAATCTCATCAGAGGCTAAAAGTCACAAAGGTAACTTTGTGGTGACTTTGGGGACTATTTTAGTCTGCTTTCCCCAGAGGAACCGAGCCCTCTATCACACCTGAAAGGCTGAGAGATGGGTAATTGCTCGGCCCATGGGCCCATGAGGCTGGATGCCTCAGCAGGCCCAGTGGGTCTGGCATCAAAGTCCAGAAGGGTTCCTGCAGAGCGGGTCCTCGGTAGGGGTTGGACTTCCAAGAACACTGGTTCTGATGTCACTGAAGGAATCAGCATCAGCGACTGTGGACATTAACTCAGCAGCCAGAGGGACAGTCAAGGGAGAAAAGGAGGATTACCTTCCTTCTTCCATGTCCTTTCTTTTCTGTGCTGATACCAGAAGGTGCCATTCAGGGTGGGTCTTCCTACATCTGTCAGGGCAATCATGAGAACCCACCTCCTCCCTCCAGATCTACCCATAGTCCAAACTGATGTAGCCAGTCCCTCAGCTGAGGCTCCCTGCTCAGGCGCTTCTCAGTAGTGGCAAGTGGACATTGAAAACCAACCATCTCAAGGGCAGATGCCGCCTGTTTTTCATTGCACTCACAACAAGAAGATGAACCCCTAGAGCCAGAAGCTACCACATTCCTGCCACCAGAGTGAGAAGGTGGGAGAATTAATCCTGGCTTGACTTGTGCGACCAAATCCAACTGTGGCCAAAGTCATCCATTAGTCCAATTTGTGTTGCTATAAAAAAGACCCAAGGAGGAAAGAGCTCCTCTACCTCAGAAATGGCTGCTTCCACAGCCATGGGTCCGAGTGAGGCTGAGCACCATGGCCAGGGGCATTTGGAAAAGCAAAGCAGCTCCTACTTCATGCTGATCAGAAAGCAGGTGGAGAGAGAGAGAGAGAGAGAGAGAGAGAGAGAGAGAGAGAGAGAGAGAGAGAGAGAGAGAGAGAGAGAGAGGAATGGGGCAAGGCAAGGTGAAGCTCCCAAGAATATGCCCAAATGACCCGATTCCTAGCACCAGGCCCATCTCCTAGAATTTCTGGCACCTCTCAAAATAGTCCTACCAGCTTAGCTGTAAGTTCCTGGGCCTGCGGAAGATGCTTGATGTTCAAATCATCCCTCCTCTGGAATTGTCACTTACACAACTAGGAACAATGTTCTCTTTGTGATGCCAGCTTCTCCGTGAAGTTGCTGGTGCAATACGGCAGGAAGCAGTCACGCATTTAGCACACTTGTTGCTTCTGTGCAGTCATCTTACCAAATCATCTGTAAATAGATTAAAACCTTAGCCAAAATCAAAGATATGAAGCGGCAAAATGTAGGTGATGGAACAGGTAAATGAAACCCAACTAAATGAAACATTAGTATCTGCCATTAACGGGATAATCAAAGTGCATATGAGTTTATAGCAGATCCACCTGGGATGGTGACGTCATCGTGTAAAGGCTGGGATATAGCTGTCCTCACATGTGCCTGCTAACAGAGGGCAACATGATACAGCAAGAATCCTTGTGCTCCCTGACAACTGCTTTCTGTTTGGTCAGTGGGAATGGGTATCTTCCAATGCAAACAGCGATCCGTGGTTGATAGTCTAAGGAGGACATCCAACACTGGCGAGCCTCTGTTAGACTTGTTTTGAGTAGGCAACTGTATAAGATGTTTATATCCAGCATCTCGTTTGACCCTCACAGCAAGAGCTATGTCCCTTTTCCATTAGCCCACTCTCAGTTGACTGGGTAGTTAACGTGAAATCCGAGTGAGAGTTGGGTAGTGACTTGAGAAGCCTATGTCTCTTCTCCCGTTATTAGTACATTGTGATTCAAGGAACTGGACAACGACCATCCGGTGCCAACACTAGCCTTCAAACCCATTTGAGAAGACAATAAGAAGGGTGTAATCCACATATGAGACAGTTCTATAATGTCCCAAAGTGTCTTGACCCCCAACAGAGGCAATTTCCCCTTGAAGCCTATGCAACTTGAATCTTCAGGCTCCTTTTCCCAGAGTCCTTCAGATCCTTCAGATGGGGCTGAGGAATGTGAGCATGTGGTCTCGAGTTTTTAAAGACTGGTGAGGTTCTCTCTACTACTGGTGTGGGGCCTGTCTTTTTTCCTGCTAAGCCCTTCTCCTCTCCGAGTGGAATTGACTATAGTGTTTGAGGAAGTTAAGTGTGCAGATGCATCTGCGTGGGGTTTGGAGGGTCTTGCTATGCATCTACACTACTTCTGTGGATGGCTGTGGGTTTGCCTCACTGCTGGCTGGCTGGGATGACATAGACATGCTACGTCTGTTCTTATTGCATCTTAACCCAAACATGTTCTTGAAAATGTGGGTCCATCTCCAGATTGGACAATCATCTAACCTTCATATCAGTCTCTAGGGCTTTATCTGATGCTTCAGAAAGACAATGACTCATGAATGTCATAAAAGTTTAATTAATCAAAAAGATAAGATCTGCAGAAACCAAGAAGTCATAGAAAAATAGACTTGGTGCCAAGTTAGAAGTCTGACTAAAGAACTTTCCAGAAAAGAATTCTCTAGCTAGACATCAGGTTTCTCAATGTCACCTGCACACTGGAAGACTAGTGTCCACAGTGGATGGTCCAGGGACAGTCAATCTTTCCTCAGTTCCTTTTCTAGATGCCCCTTGTGCTGGTTGAGTTTCAGACTAACTTAACACACACTGTAGTCATCTGAGAAGAGGGAACCACAATTGACAAATTGTCTCCATATGATTTTGTATCTGTAGGCAAGCCTATGTAGCGTTTTCTTAATTTGTGAATATTATGGAAGGGTTTGGCCTATTGTGGGTGGTGTCACCTCTGGGTGAGCAGCCTAAAACAAATAAGAAAGTCGGCTGAGCAAGCCATAAGTAGCAAGACAGTAAGCGGCATTCTGCCATGGTTTCTGCTTCAGTTCCTGCCGCCAAGTTCCTGTCTGGAGTTCCTGCCATGACTTATCTCATGAAGGACTGTGACCTGAGAGTTGTAAGATGAAATCCTTTCCCTCATGGGTTGATTTTGGTCATAGTTTTGGTCACACTAATAGAAAAGTTACTGAGACTCTCTTCTTCCCTTCACTCCCTGTGATTACACTAAGAACCCAGATCGCTAACCCTTCTCAACTTCCTCCCCTAGTGACAGTGGAGGGAAACATGGACCATGATCAAATCAGGACCAGACCAGTAAGAGTCTTCCCAAGCTGTTCGCGATTAGGGCTGCCATCCCAGTCTCTTTCTTCCTGGTCTCCTGTAGAAGTCACCAGAAGCTTGGGAGCCTTGGGAGGCAACTTCTCATGTTGGACAGTAGAAGCCAGGAAGAAAGCAGAGCCACTCAACAAAGGAAGGGCATGCATAGAAGAGAGAGGAGCTGCTTGAGACCCTGCGGTCCTTGGTTCACAATGTTTATTCTTTCCATCCTTTCTTTGGATATAATTCTCATACAATGAAATACACCTTTTGAAATGCGCTTGGTCTTAGTGTAGTCACAGGGTTCTGTAACAGTTCCCACTAAATGTTCCCACCCTTAGAAGAAAACTCAGCTTTGCGAGTCGAGTGATCATTCTTCATTCTCCGCTGTCCTTGAGCACTGACATCCACTCTCTGGCTCCACGGATTTGACTACCATAGATATGTTATGTAAATGAAATAATACAGCATGGGTTTTTTTTTTTTTGTACTGGCTTCTCTCATTTTGCACACCCTTTTACTGTCCACCTACACTGTACCATGCAATAGCGCTTCATTTATTTTAATTCCCATGTATTCCATCCATTTTGTTTGAAACATAGAAGCATCCTTTCCCCCTTTCTACCTGGAGATTCCATACATGCTTCTCAGCCTCAGTTTTCTTTGGACCTAGATTCATGGCTCTCGACTCAATTTCTTCAGTTAATCCTAATTCATGAGATATTGTTTGGTGAGGGTTCCTGAAGTAGATGAGGCCAGTAGAGGGCCAGGGAAGGGGGAAAGCCTTTGCAGTTGAAAGAGAATAGACTAACAGGTGGAGAGCAAAGCCAGGGAAGACAGCAGAAACAGAATCAGCAAAGATTTGGGTTGTGTCTTGAAACACTGGAGTTAAGTGGATAGGCTGAAGTTTAGAGGACTTGAAAACAGAAACAAAATACATGGGGAAATGAGGTTCTGCCTGTGGAGTGGGCCAAAGCCCCACTTCCTTCTAGGCCTCTTCTGGACGAAATACATTGAAACTGGAAACTGTCACTCTCAACTTCCTCCTCTGCCTTGGCTGGAACAACCGTGACTTAATTTAACTACTTGCTTCCCGCTGTCCCAAAGAGTAGGAACACCACAAACAGCATAGATGTCAGTCTATCTCCACTGCTATGGAACCTGCCCAGGCCACTCCCCTTTGACCTGGGTCAGAAGGGCAGACTCATGATACTTGAGTTGCAGCAGTCTCAGTAATGGGGATCCCCCCAACACACATACAGTTAATGGATAACCGAGGGTTCTTTAAAGTTGAGCAATCTCTCTGTTTCTTTGTTGGTTTGTTTGGGCCAGAATACATCTCACAGAGTGATGGTGGAGGTCAAATAAAATATGGCTGGCCTGGAAAAAGATGGTACAGGATATTCTATTATTCCCAGGAACGATTTCTTTCGTATATTAACTGTAGAAACTCACTGAATACTTATGAAGAAAACACGGGGCTGTGACTCACTGATGTTGACCAAGTGGAAGATTGTGCAGATCTTTCCATATGCTGACTTCATTCTAAACAATAGCATTTCACAATAAATTCAGAGCAGGAGGCCCTTCTCAACCGAGGGAACGTCACCACCAAAAGTACCTCTATGACATCCTTGAAGATGCACACACAAATATCGATTTGACCATACTTAGTTGGTCAGGCTTGATGGGTGTGTCCTCTTTTGGACTCTAGAAAAGTGTCAGAGAGGAGGCAGGCCTGACATTCTGCCTTATCCTGGCCCTGAGATCTTGCCCTTGCTTTATGTCTAAATGAGCAAAAATAAACAAACAAAAAAGCAGGTCAGAAATAACCCAGGGAAACCCGACAGATGTGTACCTTGACGTGCGGTGCTGCCCACGGCTAGACCTCGCAATCACCCAATTCATATTTTAGGATCTGACACCGGTGTTTGCAGTATTTTACAATTCTCTATTCTATGTCAGCAGCTCACGGTACAGCTGAATATCAGCCCTATTTAAATCTGCAAGAAAATAGCTGCAGGTGACATAACCTTTCGTGTCGTACCACTGTGTACATACACAAATAATTGGGGCTCTTGACCCTGTCTGGGCCCATACAACTGTAAGTACAAACTTGACATTTTGATACTGCTGCTAGCCTTTCCCGTTGTTATTTTCTGTTTCAATAATCCATTGCAGGTAGAAAAATGAAAGGAGGGAGCATGAATGATTAATGCTGTCAAGCTAAAATAATGTATTTAGAAAAATCTATAAATCTGTTATTTGTGGCATTTTAAAACGGAACACGACAGTCCTCAGTGCCACGTCGCCTGTTTCCCAGCAGATGAATGTGAGTGTCGTGCCGCCCAGGAAGCCTGCGAGGCCAATGGGACTCTAGAGTCTGGGCTGGATTGCTGGCTGCGGTTGGCCTGGGATGAACAGGATGGGAAACTTGGGTTCCTCCTAATACCAAGGTCAAGAGCAAGGACCTGCAGGAGTGTGCGTCAGAATGCATTAGGCAGTCTTCTGGTCGGCATCCCTGCAGAGCTGAGTTATGCTTCTCAATGTTTCTGGTCCTCCATTCCCTAGGTTCTGCACCCCAGGGGCTCCCAGACTGCCTGTTGTTTCTTGCCCAAAGCCACCCTTTACTGGATTGAGTTCAAAGTCAGAAATTCAGCCTTCAAGCTGACCAAGTTAGACTTCCTGGAGTCTCAGCCCAGCTCCCAGCAGTCTATGCAATGTTAAACTAATCCTTGCTCGCACTCATGGCTCTACTGTCCCCAAAGCCTCCCCCAAAAAAACTTTCTCAGACTCCAGTGAAGATACTCTCAATCCCTCTCGAAGACATCCACAGTATATAGAGGTTAACAGCACATCTTCCCAAACTCTAACGTCTCTACCGTGACCCAAAGGGTCCCAATTACAATACTACAGGGCCTATTGAAGACCTCCCTCGTTAGCTTCCCATGCAGCACATTAAAATGGATGGACTGACAGAATCAATGTATCTCTCATTGGTATCATTGGCATGGGAAGCAAATCAAAGTCATATTATACACCAGCTCCGAACTGTTTAGTACATGGTCAGAGTGGTCACATGTTCCACTTTAAGTAGCATTGTGGGCAGGGTGGGAAGACATCTGGATGGTATGGCTGCCCTGGAAGTCTTTGCTGGGGATGGAAGGGCAGACAGCCGTCAAGGAGAAATTGTTCCTGTGGAAATCTTGGGTTGCTGTCAAAAAGAGGGATTTCCCTAGGGAATATAGATGTTGCTGTAGACAGAGGGTCCTTGATGCATGGGCCACACTGAGGAGGCATCTCTGTGATCTGCTAGCTGGCCACTGAGGTAAACTCAGTGCCTTGGAGCAGTTCTGGCAGCTAAAAGGCAGCTGCCCCAGTTCCCTTGACTCTGTTCTGTTGGCTGAATGATGTCACATCTTAAAGCAATCTAACAAGAGAGACATGGGACATTCTACCCCAAGGTGGTAGAGACTAGAAAGTTCCTGTAGTGGGCAACTTTTAAGGGCATTCGTCATGCGGTGTTGAGGAAACCTGGTCAGGTCAGATTCTGAAGCCAGTGTCTGAAATCGCTTCTGAAATGGTTGGTGCCTGTTAAGAAGAAAAGGAATGGAGAAAGGCCACACCCACAAAGCACACCATAGGGGCTGGAGTAGTATGTTTAACCACAGAGCACACCTTCTTTGTTTCAGGTACCTCTGCCACTAAGAACACACTCTAGTAGGCAGAGAACAGAGTAAATATAGCCTGCATAGCCCAAGCCAGTCTGCAGCTGGGTCGTCAGACAGGCAGCATCTCTAAGTCAGCCTTGTCGTTACTGAGGCACACAGCCTGGTATTCTACCCCAGATCCACTCGGGCAAAATGAGCAGCCACCCCAGGCCTCTCTCCTGGGTCTGTCATATATATGTATCTGGCCAGTGGAGTAGAAATGGATTTTAATCCAGTTTGTGTTTCTGCATTAGTGAAGCTCACAGATGCCCCGGCTGTTTGAAGATGTTCGTTTCGCTCAGGTGCTGGGCCTCAATAATTTAAAATTAACTCAACTCTCTCAGCATAAAAAGTAATGGATCTGTCAGAACCCAAGTGCGGGATACCTAATTTAAGATTTTACATGCTAATTCTGAATAAATGGAGGTGTCATGAGAAGGAAGGGTTCTTTCTTTAAGTGCGTAAAGGAAGACCATGAGTTAGTGGGGACCATTAAAGACACACTTCCAGTGTCTCAGTCTTCATGAATGCCAGACTCAGACCCAGGGCCTGAAAGTCTCTTCTCAGAAGCCCCCAGCACAGAAAGTAGGAAGTCTTTATTGAAGAGACCAGTGACGTATCGTTCTGAGAGCCCGGACAGGTGAATGCAGAACACCTTCTTTGACATGACCCAGAAGAGCTGGGATCCAGCACAGGAAATGAGAGCTGAAGATCAAGCTGCGGTTTGGTTCCAAAACCCTCAGGCTGGGGACACGCCTAAGGACGGAGGAGCCTGGACCTTTCTTGCCCTCAGGGATTTCTCCCCCTGCCTTTGGAAGAGGGATACAGTGGGAAGTATGGGATTCATGTAGAGTCACCATCCCGGATCTGGGATTTCTATGAAGCCCTTCAAGGTAGCTACATAAATATTTGTGTGCCCCTGACTCACAATGTCCTCTGGTAATGTCCCACATCTCCAACCTACCTGTGGGATTATGCCTGGCAACTTGTGACACATAAGAGAAAATGGAGGTATTGTCTGCTCTTACCTTCTTGTTGGATGCTGGCCTCTTCAGAATGTAGCGCTTTGCTGTGTAGCTTGCCACATCTGTGCTCTGACTCTTGGCACTTTGTCCTTCTGGATTCATACCACAAGGTCATAATGTGATTTTTTTATTGGTTAATTTGTAAGTGTCCTAAACCTTCTGAAAGAAGCAACCTAAGGGAAGAGGATTTATTTGGGCTCGACGTCTGAAGGGATGCAGCAGTCCATCATGCTGGGGAAGGCAAGGAGGCAAGAGAGGCTCATGGTTGTTACAGCAGAAGCTTATGGCAGCTTATTTCCATCTTTGTGGATCAAGATACAGAGAGACTTGGGCCAGAAGAAGAAAGAGCTCTGACCCTTCACACCCACTCCGAGTGACCCACTTCCACCAGCCATGTCCCACCTTTCAATAATTCCACAACCTTCTGAAATGGTTACACTAGCTGGGGACTGAGTTTTCAAGTGCATGAGCCCATGAATGGCATTTTGCATTCAATTACAAGTAATGACAGTGGACAACTTGGGCCTGGCATCCAGCTTGGCTCCAATTCCTCAGTCAGCTCGCACTCTCTCTCTTTCTCTTCCTCACTCCCTCCCCTTCCCTCCCCTTCCCTCCCCTTCCCTCCCCTTTCCCTCCCTCTTCCCTCCCCTTCCTTCCCCCTTCTCTCCCTCTTCCCTCCCCTTCCTCCCCCTCCCTACCTCCCTCTCTCTCTCCTTCCCCTCCCTCTGCCCAGGCTTCGGCTTCCTGTCTAAGTTGTGTGTTGTAATGGGGGAAGGAGAGAGCCTAGGGTTAAGGCCTCTACAAAAATGGAATGCATAGATCCATCCCTTGCCTTTGTTTCTCTTACAAGTCACCTATAGGCTTTCTATGACCCATTCACTCTTGGGGTCACTCATTTCCTACAGCCAAGCATATAGAGCTGTGACATTCCCAGAGACAGATATGATGCCTAGGCCCTTGCCTTCCCACTGGCCTGGACCCATAATGTCACAGTGCACAGGAAATGTCCATAGAAAGAGAAGAAGGTGCTGGTAAAGAAACTACCAGATTGCTTGACTCTCTCTGCATGTGCTGGCCCAGATCTGGTCACTTCTGAGTCCATGTTAGGCAAATACAATCCATAGCTAAGGAGTTCTTGAAGGAGGCCAGTAAGCCTCAAGTGGTGGGGCTGCACAGAGACGCCCGTGACTCCTGGCTTTTCTGCGTCACCGGAAGGGGAGGTCATACTCAGAAAGAAAAAGCTCTTGGATCCCTCCAGAGATATAGCCCTGCACGTTTGACTTCCAGTGGCAGAGATAGAGAGCAAAGGAGTCATAATCCCAGGATCTCACCATAGCCACTGTTTTTGTTAAAATGAAAAGAGAGAGAGAGAGAATCCGTATTCAGCACCCTTCCCTTTCTTTGTAGACCAAAGGAAACTTTTAGAGTCTAACTTTTCAGGTGTAAGTAGGCCTCTCTTTCTTCCAGAAAATAGAATTCAACGAGTAATAACTTCCTCCCTATCTGGGGTTTATCTCGTCCTCCCATTTTCTTTTTGTCTGTCCTGGGGTCTTCAGTCCCAACATTTGTCATTTATCATGGCTTCTTGTTACAGGACTCTGTGAGGACATCTTCATGTCTTTAATTCTCTGGGTTCTTGGTCGGATGAAACTGCACCCTGCTGGTCTCTGTAACTCCAAGGCCAAGCAGTGCTAGGCATGCCGTGTCTGCTAATATCGTTATAAAACTGAATTCCTGATGACATCCCTGCATTTGCTATATGCTTCGAGGGATGGGATGCAGATGGTAGGTTCTAAGTGTGGAAAACAAACACTGTAATAGCTACGTACAGTGTCTCCAGAAGTTTCTCTCCCACAAAGAGGAGGAAATTTGAAAATGCCTCTGTAGAAAGCTGACTGCTTCCAGGTCCACACACCTGTAGCACATGAACTTTAACAAGCTTATTCCAGTCATGGTCTTGGGAACTGCAGAACTCACTGTTGGAAAGGAAAACAAATCAGGATGCAGGATGGGTTCAGGAGAGGATCTTGAAGGGCTTTATAGCTCTTGTAGGCTAGTCTTCATAGATGGAAGAATTTCTTCAAAGAGCTGAGTGTTTAGGACAAATGGTAGTTAGGGGATCACAGCTCAGGAAGAAGATGGGCAAAGCTGGCATCTGGGAGGATGCTGATAAGGATGGTGCACTGCACATCTCTTGCGGCATCCTGCAGGGCTGAAACTGGGAATGTTGGCCATATACAGCCATCTCTTCTCGCCAGTCTGCACCTACATTCCTGGTGCTGTGCCCAAGCCTTCAGTAATGACATGAAAAATCATAGCCTGCTCCTCTGTGAGTTCTCAGAAGACAAGTAGAGGAGCGCCTGCCCCAACTCACACCTGGCAGCACAGCATTTGCTGTGGGAAGAAAGTATGTGTTGAGCAGATTCATTCACACGCATCAAAAGGACAGCGAAAGGCACCCAAACCATGAGAAAGCCTTGGAAATGGGCTCAGATGATTAGTTAAGGTTGAAAGTTGGGACAAGAATCCCAGTGTGAGCTGCCAGAGCAATGGAACATGGAGGATTTAAGAATCTGAATATAGATACGGCCTCTAGGGGTCTTCTTGGTTAACCTCAGATGAATTATGCCTCCAGTACCCACTCCCTGAATACTAGACCCCTTCCTAGTTCAACAGTGTTGTATACTTTTCAGATTCCGAGTATTAAGATCACCCTAGACAAGGACTCCCTAAGCTTACACCTTCTCATAGACCTGCTGGGAAAGATGATGGTACCATGTAGCTCCCTATTGCCTATGATACCCACCTATGTGCCACTCATGTGAGCACCCACACAGCTCATCCTGCTGGGCACACAGGCCTTACCAGCTCAAGTCCTAGAACCTCCACTAACTGCTCCCACACGCATTACAATCCTTAGGGGAGCCACACCCTCCTGTGGGCCCACCATCCCCAGCCACGGATTGGCTATGCTTCTTTATCTATGCCAGAAGGGCAGCGCGTGTTGCTTTTGGGGATCAATGCAGCAAGCTTCAAATGGTGTATGTAGCTTAAAAAAAATCTCTCTGCTCCGCATACGGAGAATTCAAACCGTTTTGTGCTGAGAGAGCTGCTCTCCGCCATCTAGTTGTTGTTTGTTGACTGCTGTCGGATATAATAAAAAGAAATAAATCTCCATGAACAGAAAAATTACGGCACGTAAATGTGCTATTGTTTTTTATTTTGTCCTGGACTCATAACACAGTAGTTCCCTTCCTTTCCCAAGTGGTCAGATAAAGAAATTAACTATGAAGTCGGAAAGCAAAACACATCCATGGAAAAGTGTTCCACAGGGGCGCAGGACGCAGTCTACACACAGTGTTCTGCTTTCCCTTCCTGGCTGCCTCTTCCATTCTCCACAGAGCTCAGGGCTACAGGAAAGCGATCTGGTGATGTCCCCTCTGGCGCCAGACCCTCTCTCTGACCCTGAGTCCTCTTCTCCCCAATTTCACCTTCTTGCCTACAAAATCACCAACTCGCTACTCAACCCCTCTTGCCTTAGTGACTCTGTTCAGTCATTTCGTGGTTGCTACCAATGTGAATGCTCCCCTTCGCCAATACCTCTTCTGGGGAGCACTGTTCTCCAAAGGCTGATGCATCCCTACTCTGTTACTTTGGGGTACAACATGCCCAGGAATGTTCCCATCTCCCTCACAGGCCTGGGGCACTGGGGTGCAGGTGTACAATATCCTACTTAACCTTGGACCAACGGATGTGATACCATCCAGAGCATTTGACCTGGTTTGAAAGATGCTGGGCTGCAGTTGGCATATTAGGAGTATGCTATAGGATACAGTCTCAGCTATCTGTGTTAGACTCCCTGGAATCTCATCCTGCTTGCCTTAATCCTCTTCTGGGACCCTTTACTTCCTGATTTCCCACCCCCACCTCACCCTGGGCACATCAGGAAGAAATTTTTGAAGCAATCCCTGCACAGGAAGCTTGGACCCCAGACAGACTTCTGGAGAACCTTCTTGGATTAATTATGTTTTTAGTTGTTATGACAGACTACCTGACAAAATGAAGTAAGGAAGGGAGGGTCTATTTTGAACCATGCAGTTTGAAGGTGTAGTCTCATGGTGGGGAAGACTGGAGCCTGAAGCAGCTGGTCATACTATATGCAGAGTCAGGACACACAGAGAGAGGAATACTGGGCCCAGTTCATTTTCTCCTTTATTTTCATCTCAGTATCCCAGCCCATGGAATGTCACTGCTAGCATTCAGAGTAGAGCTTCCTAACCTCAGTTAAATCTCATCTGAAATACTTCAGCTGTGTCTCTCAGGTGACTCCAAATCCCAAGTTGCCCATGAAGATTTCCCATCATGCATCATCTAAGAACTTTACATAGGCAGTTGGAGGAGATGCCCCAGAATCCAATGTGTCACCTCCTCTTCCCACAGCCAAGCAGGTCTGTGACAAGGAGAAAGGGGCACAAATAGGGATTGCTTTCTTCTCTCCCTTCCTCAGGAGCAAGCCTTGGCCAGCTTGAAACATGCCGCCATCAAAAGCAGGACAGAAACGGATAACAGTGACAGTGCCAGCAACCCAGGAGACCTTACCAGCCACTCCTGACCTCATCTCTGCGCATATAT
The DNA here is from genome assembly GCF_037038515.1 of Microtus pennsylvanicus. NCBI lineage: Eukaryota > Metazoa > Chordata > Mammalia > Rodentia > Cricetidae > Microtus > Microtus pennsylvanicus. Next base: position 129,959,966 of record NC_134579.1, on the reverse strand, counting down.
GGGATGGTGGATGCCTGGAGGGGCTCCCTGAGTTCCTGGCTTAGAGATACTTGGAGTAAATCTCTAGAAAGATGGAGAAGCTGTGGCAGAAGTGCTCACTCCGTGCTGGTAGAGATGCTCTAAGGATGATAATTCTCTATCATCTAGCATAAGGGTGATAATGAGGAGGCCTTTTCAGACTTGTTCCCTTACAGCCATCACTTAGTACCCGTGGCAGACGGAGAGGACCCTGGCGAAGTCCCAAATATGAGGGAACGTAAGTCCTTTGTATGAAGTAGCACAGTGTATGCTTGTAATGCATATTTAATCCTTACAGAAACATAAGGGTTATTGTTATCCCAGTTTATGAAAGAGAAATTGCACATTCAGAAAGGTTCAAAACCTTGTCCCAGTCCATACAGTCTAGGGATAGCAGGGCCAAGCATCAACTCCCAGCATTCCGGGCCAGCATCTGTGTTCTCATTCCCCTCATTGCTCCCTTTTGGCCTGTGACAAAATCATGTATTCTACATGGTTGGTTCATAGTTCAGACTCTTACAGACACATGAAAGAAACAGACCTCCCAATACACCACACAGGGGCAAGCCCTAGGGAAAGGAAGCCTGGCTCCAGGTTGCTGAGACAAGGCTCAGTAAGTGACAGCAGCAGGGGTCCAGAGAGCTGAGGTTCAGCAGGAGGAGCTAGCTCTGTCTTGCAAGGAGACTGAAGAGCAGAAGAGATCTATGAACAGGGGAGGGGGTGGGAGTAGGAGAAGGAGGCAGGGTGGGGCTTAAGGACCTAGGATGAGGGCGGAATGGGAGAGGGCTGTCTTTGTGTCTGGGAGTGGTGGGCTGCAAGTTTGAGAAGCCAGATGGACCTTTGTGTGAAGTGAAGAGGTTGCATGGGACATGTTGATTTGTTCTTCTGTGGACTGAATACCAGCAAAGAGCTGTGTCGGCTCACACTTGTCCATCTCCCTCCGTTTAACCTCTCCGTGTTGCCGACAGCCTAACACTCTGTCTCCTGTGTAGGACACATGAGCTTTGCAGGTCACTGGTCCGCACTGCTGTGACTCCTCAGGCAAAGCTTGCACATCTCTCCTGCTCATCTTTCTACTGCTCGTCCATGGCGTGAGCTCAAATCAGGGTAGAAAAAGGGGGATGTCTGTCCTCTCTGATATTTGGGTTTATTGGTCTGGTTGTCTGGTAGATGAAATCATACACACACACAAGCACATGCATGTATTTACACACCTATACACACATGCACGCGCGCACACACACCAGACAACTAACCAACACCAAAATCTATTCTCAAGACAGTGCTGCCTGACTTACAAGGGAGAAAGCGAAATATTTGCCCAAGTGCTCCGTAATTTGGATGGAAGCTCTTACGGTTAATTAATGACTCATCTGTCCCCGAATTCGGTGACATTCCATTGATACATCTTCCTGACATCACCCTGCTCCCCCCAAGCCTTCCTGCCAGTTATCAAAAAAGGCCATGTACCTTCCCTGTGTTGATGTTCATGACCATACTAAAGGCTTGGTCCCCAAGCAACGCTGGTGGGGGCCTGTAGGGTTAAGACAGCCCCTTTAGAGGGCAGGGTTTGCCTCGGGCAAATGCCTGCCAATAAATGGGCACGGGGAGACGGCTTGCCCCTCTTTCCCTCCCTACCTGTACTAAGCTGGAACTTTGGTTCTGTAAGTTTATCATTAAAGTGGTAAATATTCTTTGATATCTGCATTGCATTTATTTTGCGCGGGTACAGGGGCCGGGGCCGCACTTTGAGAAGTGACTGGGGTATGAGGGCCCTTTCCTCGTCAATGAAGGACAAGTTGATGGTGGTGGCTATGGAAGGCAGACTCTAACCACAATGAGGTAGATTATCTTGGAAGAGAATATCTTGCTCCTCAGTGTCTGCTTCACCCTGTCTCCATGGCTTTCCTACTGCCACCGAGAATGGTGTTCTCCTCCGCCGTGGTATGAGGGCAACCGGAAATGCTAATCCAGATTAATCTAGCCAGCACTATTACCCTGCCAGCTGTTTGTGCCAGGCACTTGGCCACAGCCACAAAAGCCACTGTATCTCCTATGGGAGCCACTGTTGACTAGCCAACCAGGAGCCTTTCCCAAGGCCCAGCCCCTTTCTATCTCTCAATGGTAATTTCCGGTTCCCCTCCTCCCCGCACTTAAGTATCTGAAGGTCTAGTTCTAAACCGCACAATATTAAGGAGAGAAACTTGACGGTAAATGTTTTATAGGGGATACTTTCCTTCCTGATTTAAACAAACAAACAAAACCCCCCAAAAACCAGCACAGAGGAAAAATATGTCAGTAAAACAGCAGGGTGCCTTTTCCATTCTTCTTGCTTTGAAGACAAATTTAACGCCCGGAGCTTCGACGGCCATTTTGCCACCATGAGGCAAAAAATGTATATAGATGAGTAAGATACTAAGGTAAGCAGATGAAAAACCCAGAAAAACCCTGAAAGCTTGGTGGTTCCAGGGCTGAGCTGACAACAAGGCTGGAGACATCTTAACAATAAACACCCTTGATGTTTAAGACACAGTTAATCTGGTTTTCTGTTACTTAGAGTGAAAAGCTTTCTCATCTGACAGACACATCTTAATGGCCACTCTCTTAAGCTATGCAAAGGCCCAGCAAGAAGCTTTGAAATGACTCTTCATAAATACTCCTTTAAACTAGCCACGGGACATCTGCATTTCTGCCTGGAGTGAAGGAAAGACGCAGGCAGTCCCGTGAATGCATATCTGGTGTCCTTAACTAAGCTGTTTAAGGGGAAGAATGCGTTTTTTATGCGCTTCATCTCCTAAACAACACCTTAACTGTCTCTGTGTGCGGAGAGGATGCTGGGCAGATTCCTGAGGCATTGTGCTGAGGCAGGCATTTGTCAGCTCTTCTCTGAAACAATTGCCCTTGCTTGCTTCCCATTTAGCTCTCTTCTTCTCTGAACTTGTGGCACTCTCTGACACTCCAGAACTTTCTGGGGTCAGGGTCGATGTCTGTTCATCTCCTGTCCCCCTGCAGTGCTTGCTGGTGTATGGAGCATGGGGGACGTACTCTGAAAATGACGGCTGGACGAGAGGAGACAGACAGGACAAACTCAAGACACGCCACCTACTCTACCTAGACTTGTGTCTTTAGCCGAGTCCGGCCATTTTATCTCACCTTCCAGGGCCTGGTTCGGCAAGGAGAGGTGGATAAGAGTCTGCTGGGTTCTCCAAGATAGTACAGAAACCGGCATCTTCCACTTTCTTCCTCTCCATACAGCTTCCGAATGTGACTGAGGAGCAGCTGCAGCCATTTTGTGTGCTTTCAACTGAATGGCTCTTAGCTGACCCGTGTTCTACTGAATGAGCGGTTATAGCCTTGCCTCTCTCTTGAGTCTCTGAGAAGCCGTGAGGCTTCATTGAGGAAAAACAAAGGATTTTCCTCAGAAGCTTGTGGAGGAGACCCAGGTCACCAGCTGGCTGGTCTCCCCTATGGGTGCTCAGATTTCCTCTCTCCGCTAGTCATTTCACAAAAGCCTAGCGATGGCATCTTGGAAACTTGTAAGGAAATGCATCCATGGCTGACTAGCTGGGGCATACTACCCAGGCTCCTTCCGGTGGTTTGTGCTTCTTGGTGTTCCCAGCATAGATGTCCTCCAGGGTAGGGAAAGCAGAGCCCATGTGGAAGCATGTGCACCCCAGCAAGGGGCCCAGGGAATCCCCCGAGAGTGTCAAGGTCTAGTCTGTAACCCTGCCTTTCCTGGCACTGGGCAGCTGTGATGTCAACATGTTGCCTAAAACGGCGGCTTTGTAGGTCTCAGAAGACACACCTGCAGGTAACAGAGGACCCTCAGGTGGGCTGCACAGGGCACCAGACATCTGGGTTCTCTTCGTGTGCCTTGGTTTCCTCACTGGCGAAGGACATGCTTGCTCCCTGTGGTCTTCCATGCTCTCCTCAGAGCTCACGGTCTTGGTAACCTCCCATTCGCATTAGGCATTGATGCAGTTTGGATGATGGATTGTGTTGGCCTCTTCCTGCAGGAGAGAGCAAGTCAGCAGGCCCCTCAACCTCATCCTTCAACATTTCTCCACACAAGGCTGGCCCAGGAGATAGAGGGAGTGCACCATGGCCTGCCGTCATTTTCTAGCTAAATCTTTCAACAGAGCCACCTACCTGGTGAAAAGGACCTCCCGATCCCACAGGCCTGGTGGATAATAGGAAAGGGTCTGGCATTTTGGGTAGAAATTATAGAGATATCCGTAATCATAGAAGACTTTCAAAGTGACTCATATCTTGAAAGCAGTGTTATTTTATATCCAGTCTGAGAGGGTAATATCAAACTCATGAAACATTTACTAACTTGGCTGCATAAACAGCAAACCACCTCTCTCCCATTAAATATTTTTTCTTTTCTTTCTTTCTTTTTTTTTTTTGCAAAAGATATTTTAGTAAAATCCTGCAGCTTGCAATTTAATTACAATGAGTAATTAAAACTTAGAGCATAATCATTTTTGGCAAAAAGTCAGTTTTTGTTAAAATTTTAAGATAGAAAAAAGATGCGTATTACGACCATAATACTGTTCGTAATTAAGATAAATGCATCAATTATTAAAGATGCAAACATGTCAAGCAAGCATAACTAATTATTTGAGCATGTTAACAGTTGTTTAATGGTAACAAGCAGTGAATTATTAAAGACCCCATGTGTCACATTCTGGACTGCGCAAAATAGAATATTCTGGAACACTTTATGGTTTTCAGGTTTTTCCTTAGATCTCCTCTGTCAGATTAGTTATAAAGCTAAGATAACTTCTTTTAAAATGGATTTCTAAAATAATTAGCTGTAATCAGGCTGGGAGAGACCACGTCTCTGAGTTTGTGCGGCGGGGAGGGGGGAAGCAATGGATCCCGGAGAGAAACTGCAGACCAAGCACCATGTCTGCAGGAAAGATTTATGTAATTTGGGGGAAATGTTTGCCACTGAAGGTTCGGCAGAGGGGCAGAAAAGGGGGAAATGTAGCATTGGGTTGCTGCAATAATAATGATAATAATAATTTTAAAAAAATCCAGGGGTAAAGCAGAGATTCGGAGGCTCTGCACACACTCCCAGCTGGATGTTTCTTCTTTTTTTTATTTAGAGGCACACCTTGAAAACAGCCCTTCATGCAATCATATAATCAAGATGCCAATTAAAACACTTGTATAAATCACATGCAAAGCAATGCTTGGATTATTTCTGACTGTCAAACCGCAAATCAGCGCCGGCAACGTTCTCCCTGGGATTCAACCAGTCCGGGGCTTTTCCTTTCCCTAGACACAGAGCAGAGGCCCATGGGGCTGAGGTGGGAGGCAGGGCGTTCATCGGCATCCAGACCTAGAAATCCGAGAGGGAACATCAGATGGGAGTCCTGGAGTGCCATGCTCTCTGCTCCCTTGGGCCCTCAGCCTCCAACCCTGACCCTGGAGGTGGAACAAAGGAAACAGTGAGCTCATGGAGCCTGAATGGGGCTTTGGGGATCTGGGTCTGTGGAGGAGGGTAAGAAGGACATTAACGTAATAGAGATTAACTCCTGGCCACCCTTGTCTGGCACCCACAGAAATAACTGGGTTACACTGTGGTCTATGGAGAACGTACCCCTTCTGAGCCCATCCACAAGACTCCTCCACTAGAGGCAATGGCCTCTTTAGAGTGCAGAAATAGCTACAGTTTCACTGCCCATGGATATGACCCTCCTCAGAAGCTCTGGATGTCCAGCCCTCTGCCTTGCACGATGGTGTCAGTACTAATGAGTCCAGTATACAGCCTGCTTACCAGAGCTTACAATGGTCCAGGTGGAAGGGCCACAGTAAAGAACACCTACATTCAGGAGGAGAGTTGACCAGTTGGTCTTTCCCTGTGTAATAGAGACAGGGTTTTCATTTGATCATCTATCCAGTCTACCTCCCAACTTTCCCAGTGTGCTAGTGAATCCAGATTATGCCCCAAGGGCAGGAAGTGGGGCAAACTGGAAGAACCTCCAGAGAAAACCACATTGAGATTGCTACAGTCTGGTGGAAGCTAAGAACCCAACTGGCAGCCTACTATAACCTTCGCTGAAGCAAAGACTTGAGGTTCAGGGGAACGGGTGCCCAGGGACAGGGAACAGTCAGTTGGAAAAAGCTTGCAGAACTGGTCATGTCAACTGCCCTGCCCTCTCACCCGCAGCTGCCGGCATTCGGAGTCAGCATTCTGGGGCCAGCAGAGACTCATGTCCACACATAGTCAGCCTTCTAGCCCTGCCACAGAGCAGGAGGAATCTCTGTTCCGGGAGACCCTCCGTTCTCCTTCACGCCTCTTGTCTGTCATTTTCACTAGCAGGTGTACACTGCATCAACACTCAACCCGTTTATTTCCTGCAAAACTAAACAGAATTGGATCTAATGACACTAGAAAATCTCATCCCTGTGTACTCAGCATAAGCCTGGAAGAAAACACGACAGAGGAACTCTGCTCGCTGGCTCCTTTTTATTGGCTTGCTCAAACTGATTCTTTTCATATAGCTCTAGTCCACCCTCCACCCACCTGCCTAAGGTGTGACACCACCCACAGTGGGCTGCTTCCTGCCACATCAGTCACGAATCAAGAAAATGCCACAGACCAGCCCACAGCACAATCTGATGGAGGCAGTTCATTAGTTAAAGTTCCCTCTTCCCACCCTAGCAGCAGGTAGAGAGGCTTATGAGAGATGGATACTCTTGTCACTTCTGATCCAAATTTAGCTGGGATCTCTGAACTTAGTAGAGCTGCAAGGACCACAGTTCCCTGCAGAGCTGAATGATCTCAGGATACCAGGCATCCTGGGAGAGAAGAGAAAATGTTCAGCAGGCCCGTGTCACCAGGAAATGTGTAAATCTCTCATATCTATGTGCCACACTGCAGTGTGCCCCACTCCAAGCTATTATTTGCACATCTGGAACAGGTCCCCTCTGAGACACAACTTTGCAGACTGAGTTGGCCTTCTCTATGTCCTATCCCTTCCCACCAGAAGACACAAGAGGTACTGGATAAGGGAGCAAGAAGGTGGATGGAGCCTGGGCCTTCATGTAAGTATGTCAAAGTGAGTTTCTCAGACATGAACATTTCTCTACATATGACAAATTTCTATGCATTTGTCATTGTATTTCTGGGTCTGTTTGTAATAGAATCTGTTCCTGACCAGGCAGTGGCCACATTAGTAGTGAACTATTCCTAGAATCCATATGAGGGCCATCAGATGTGGATGGTGCAACTCTTCCTTCTCCCTTCATCTCTTATCTGCTTCCCCGTAGCTTCCTTTTCCAAATTGTAAGTCCTTTATCCCATGTTCTGAAACACCACACATCCCTCACACTTCCAACACACATAAACACAGGTCCTTTGCCTAAGGTGATTTCCCTTTCTGTGAAGTTCTTGAAATATCACTAATCCTTTTGCATGTCAATGATTTGTGTTTCCTGGAAACTTCCTTACCAAACTACACTCCAGTTCTCTGCCTGATGAATTCTTGTTCATCTTCTCAATCTGGTGCTTTCTGGGCCCTTCCTTGAACTCGGGTCTACAGACTCGGTCAAACTTAACAAGTCTATAGCGATTACTTAGTTATAGCTTGCGTTGATTTGGTGATATCGAATCATTCAGAAGACTGGACTAGAACTGAAGAATAAAATAAATCCATGCATGAAAGTTCAAAGGAAAGATGACATGCGCATCAATGCCTTTGGGGTTCCATGTGGAATCACACCAGGTTTGATTGGATATCGTTGGAAAGCACCAAGTCATCCAACCAACCAGGGTGACAGCCTGAGCTGGTGTCTGGGGTGCTGTCCCCTCCTGTCCAGTGCCATTTCACAGGGATGCCTCAGTGTGGGGACTGTTCCCTTTGTTCAGCCACACTGATGGCAGGTCTAGGTGAAAAGCCAGTCCTAAGGCACCTCCAGCTGAGCTGGCACTCCTCTGCCATTGTTGGGAGGAACTGTTTACAAAAGCCAGGAAGGAACCCCACAATCACTCCAGACACCCAGAAAATACTGTCCACTGTAGGACAGGAGCCTCACAGAAAGCTCCCAGTGAGTTCTAAATCCTGGAGCCTGGGCATTCCAGATCCTGAAATTGTGGGTCTCCCAGTCCCCAGCTTGAGCACTGGCGGCTGAGAGTGTTCCTCTGGCCCCGTGCCAAGCACATTCCTTCATGTGTCAGCCCTGAATCTCTTCATATGTTAGGGTGAGCGGCGTGTACACTCCTTTTTTTTTTCACTTCCAAGGCAGTTCTACCATCTGTTTCTATTATGGGACTTTATGGCACAGAATACCTCAGACACCAGAGCCCCCATCTTCTTCCTGGCGGGCAGTTAAAGTACTTTATGAACAAAATGATTAAAAGGTAGGGGCCTCCTTAATTTCTTCCCCATTTTTCTTGGCACATTATGAAATTCAGAAGGATTTTTTTTTACAGTTCATTTTATGAAGATGAAAGGTGATTTAAGAGAAAATTAAGAAATTATCGGGGAATGTAAATGTGACCGCAAACTGCCTTTTAAAAATCCTTTAATCTCATCATGATTAAGTGGGGTTTTTTCATATTGTTGCCTAACTGCACAGATTTAAGAAGGCAAAATTCAGGCATGGGCTGAAATTTGCAAATAATTCTGAAACTTGACATCACAGAGGCTCCTGTGGTTCTGTATTATAGAAGCAAATTAAGTTGGCTACTCGAAGAAGCTTTTAGTTAGAAAGTTCTGGATACTTTTGGTACCATATACACACCGTTGATTAGCTATATAGCTTTAATGAAAGACATGAATTGCTGAAATCCCTCAAAAAACAAACATCTTGGAGTTCTCTTTGAACACAAAATAGGTCTGCTTTGCACATACACACAGACGCACACATACACACACACTACATTCTAAATAACCCAATGTGTTCGACACGACACGAGAGAACATCCAGCCCACCACTGTCTGTTGTTCATTCCTTAGCCTGTTTATAAAAACGAAAGCAGTTGTGCGCCCTCTGAGGGCATTAAAGTGGTCCGTGATAACCTGAGACACCTTTGACAGTGAGCATCATCGGAAGAAGGAGAGGCCACAAGACTTCCTGCAATTTACATACAGCAAGCTAGAGGAATAATCACAGTGTCTTACAGAGATGCCCGAGAAATCTTCTTTGTCTGAGGAAAGGCCTGAGAGCAGATGACGACCAGAACTCATCCGTACTTAGGTGAGTCCTCAATTTCACAGTTCCCATAAATCCTGCTTTAACCGGAAGCGCAGTAGAGAACATAAAGGCTGGAAAGGCCAGACTCCCTGGGTCCTGATTTTCTCTCTCACTGGTCTTTTCCTAAATACGCTTCCATTATGTGAAACAAAGCCCTGTCTCTACAATATCGCAGCCAAGGATGCTTCAGGAGTGACCAGGGATTGTCGGGAAGGGAGAATTTGGAAGGTATGTGGAAGGGATCACTCTGTGCTACCTGGGGGGCTGTTTTGATTCTGCCTGCGACAGTCTCAGCACTGAGCAATGGTAGGCTATAGCCTGTATGGATGGACAAAGGACCCAGATCTGCACATCAATACCCCAAGGGAACAAACTGTCCGCACTTCTGCTTAGTTCCAAGAAGAGAGCTGGTCTCTGACTTTCCACTCCGTCCACTTCTCTAACATTACCCATGGCTCTCAGTTTTGCTTATGGATACCCAGTTCAACTTCTTGCATCTTAAAAAGGCAACCTTGTGCCCCCAGGGAGAATAGAGTCCTCTATTGCTCCAATAGCCATCATTACAGTTAGAAACAGGGTTGGTCTCCATCAGAACTTTTGTCATGGCTTGGTCCCAGGCTTTTGCATTGGGAAGTATTTGAGCTATGGGCATAGAACTCTTGTGAACAGATTAACGTATTACCTTTAGGAATCTAAGCCTTGTCTTTATCATTGCATGACAGCAACACGAAGCCCTCTTCAGCACCTACTCTCAGAGTTTTCAGCCTCCAGGACAATACGCCAAAAATATATCTTCAATGCATTTTTGCCGTCCAGGGGTTCTACTATGTTGAAAAAGAGGTTGCAATAAGTTGTCTCTATCCTAAACCATTTCTGGATGTGGATACATCCCAAAGATAGAGAAGGCAATTGAGCACCTTTTATAGTGGGAGTGTAGACCCTGGGCTGAAGCTATCAAGCGGCGGCAACAGGACCCACACTCAGCTACAGTGAGCAAGGATATGGTGGACCTCTGCAAAGGCCATCTATTGCAAGGGCTCTTTATTTCCCTATTCCCTGGGGAGAGTCCGCTAAACTCAGGTGAAGTTTAAAGACAAAGGGTGTCCTTGAGAACCAACTAGCAAACACACACACACACACACACACACACACACACACACAGCTCTTTATTGATCACTGATGGATGCTTTAACCACAGCCCACAGTCAGGGGAAATGGGAGACCAAAGCCACCATACACTTCACAAGCCACAGAATAATGTCCTTGGCTAAGCTGGTGACTGGGAACAAACATATCTTAGAGGAGGTAGTGTGGGATGTATTGCTGCTCAAAAAAATCACCACATCACCACCCCACACACATACTATGATCTCATCAGATTCTTCACAGTGTGGAGCCCGCTGGCTGTGAACACCAGCCACCTGGGAGCCCATTACGTGTGTATCTGGCTTCTTAGTTATAGGAGGCTGTGAACTTCTCCTGGCTTAAGTACAGCAGCATGAACCCACATCCAGATACTAAGGCAAAGAGCTACAACAGCATTATTGGACTAGAGTCCCTGTGGGACAAGAATGCTTTACGCAGTAGATACAGAGATCTGAACCACCCTCCCCTCTTGGGCAGTAGAGGCAACCTCAAGCTCCAGCATGCTAGGCAAGCACTCCACTTCTGACTTGCACCCCAGCCTCATCTCCTATTCCAAAGATAATTTTCTGAGCTGGAAAGAACAAGAACACCCATGCAAGCATTCTATGATGTCAACAAGCCCCTCTCTACTCACCTGCCCACTTACATGCAAAAGAAACTGAGTTGTATCCCCAGCACCGATGAATAAATAACCATAAAATTAAAATTCCATAGCACACACCTTCCACCAGGACTCTGAGATCATTACGGAAGAAGGAACAATAAGATTGAAAGATTGCTAAGAGTCAGGAGCAGTGAACCCCAAAAGAAAACAATATTCGCTGGACATAACAGGGTAGTTGCTTATACAGCAGCTGAGACTGAATGCAGGAAGACACACAGAAGAGCAGTCCAGCCAAAATCCCAGCATGGACTGAGGAGGGACCCATGAAGTCCCACCGCCAACTGATGGCTGCTAAGGGAAAGAGCCGTCTTTCTTCACAGATGTAGCTCCTGAAAATCTACCCTCACACATTCAAGCAGATGGTTCTACACCCTGCATAAGCAGCTCTGAGTGGCCTCTGTGGGTTTTGTTTTGTTCTTAAGAGAGCACAGTGGTTGGAAAGATGGCTCAGTGGATAAGAACACTTGCCGCTCCTGCAGAGGACCCAGGTGTGGTCGCCAGCATCCACATGCTAGCTCACAGTTCTAGGGAATCAGATGCTCTTTTGGCCTCATTGGTCACTGTGTGCACGTGGGACATGGACAGGATGCAGGCAAAACACTCAGACACATCAAATAAAAATAAAGAGAGCATGAAGTCTGGAGGAAAAGTGGGGGTATAGGAAGATGTGAAGGGAAGAATATTAAGATAAAACTCATTATTGCATTATAAAATTTTCAACAATTTTCTAAAAAATTTTCTTTAAAAAGGAGGAAGAAGGAGCAAGAAACAGAGACAGAGAGAGACTCTAAGCTATGGAGATAGCTCAGCCAGTAAGCCGCTTGTCACACAAGCAAGAGAATCATAATCAGAGTTCATTTGGATCCCCTGGACCCATGTAAATGCTAGGTAGACGAGGCAGCCCTTCTGTGACCCTGATATATCAGAAGACAGATAGGAGCAGATACACTGCAATGATGGGCTCTGGCTCTGGATTTGCCCAGGAGACCCTGACTCAAAGAATAAAGTAGAAGATTGATGGAGGAAGATCCCCAACATTAACCTTGGCTTACAGATATGCGCACACACCACACATGCTTACACATGAGAAAGAAGAAGAAAAAATCACCTCTAAAGTCCAATTCATTCTGTGACTGTGGGATACTCAGGAGGGGCCAAACGTTAAGAAAGAAGACACTCTTGGGTCAGGTCATTCTGCAAAGCAGTTGTCCAGCCAAGCTGAGTGGCAGGGCCTCCTCCACACTCCAATTCACCTCATTCTTTCTTTGCTCCTTGCCTAGCTTCTCTTGACCTAACTTGCATAGATCCCCAGAGGGCAGGATCAAGTCAGACAAACTATATGTAGTAAAGGGAAGTCTGAGAAGTAAGGCTCATATTGTTACATATTGTACTGACTGACTCAGTTTCCCAGAAATCAGAAACAAATTAGGACATGGAGAGAAGCAAAGGAAAATATTTACTTTGGCCAAACATGGGTGAATGGCTAATTTCCTTGCCACTGTGCCTGGAACAGACTTGCGGTTTATTAACAGCCTCAAGACAAAGGCCAGATGATAGGCAAACTTAGCTGTGGAGCGGGTTAACTACCACTGTCCTGAGGGAGGAGACAGAAGACCCTACTTGGGCTTGAGGTTTCCTCTGTTGTCTTTGTTCTCCAATGTAGGGATGGTTTTTATACCAGTCCAGGAAGAGGAAGCTGAGATGTGGCAGATACTTCATCTTTAAAAAAAAAAATCCCGCTGTTGGAAGGGAAGAGTCTTAGAGGTTTAATGGCTGATCCCTACTCACTGGGGCAAATCCTTTGTCTGTGTCTTGTCTTCAAGCTTCAGGCTTGGACTCCTGCATGATTGTTAAACACATCCTTTGGTTTGAAAAAGAAACCATCACAGATAGCTGAAGGGAAGGCATAAGCTTCACTCTTTAGGTCTCCAAGTGCTCTACCACTGAGCCACACCCCAGCCCCTCACTGGGGGATTCTAGGCAGGGGCTCTACCACTAAGCCACACCCTCAGCCCCTCACTGGGGGATTCTAGGCAGGTGCTCTCCCACTAAGCCACACCCCAGCCCCTCACTGGGGGATTCTAGGCAGGGGCTCTCCCACTAAGCCACACCCTCAGCCCCTCACTGGGGGATTCTAGGCAGGGGCTCTACCACTGAGCCACGCTCTCAGCCCCTATTGTAGGTAGATGTTCTACAGCTGAAGCATGCCCTCACCTTGAATTGGTTCTTACAGTATATTACCAACATGCCAGTCATCTCTGAGAACTTTCTAATATGACAAAATATTGTTCAGTCCCTGCCATGTATCTGGCAGCATGTTTCCAGTAAGCCCAGCTTCCTTGTGGTGGGAAATGGTTTTCTGAGTCTACAGTAGAGAACCTCAGCACTAGGGGCCTGGCCATTGTCTCCAGGCATCCTCTTTCAATGTACACATTTTTAAAAAATGAAAGTAAAATAAAATCTTTAAATCCCCAAGAGAAGCTATGTCACGAACTCAAATTGGCATTTTCAGTTCAAGCTTGGATTGAATTTTGATTTGCCTCTTTGTTTCTCATGCTGCAACTCTTCTAATGACATTAACAGTTGCGTCGTGGCTTCTTCCAACTTGATGGGAACGTAAGAGAACATTTCTGAATGGCAGCCTCACTGACAACATGGTACCACACAGCACATCCGCAGGGAGTTGATGCCTTTATGTTATAATTCCCTTGAAAATCTGCTTTAACTTCACCGAAAGTGAATTCTTCTTGTAAATGACACAACCAACTCACTCACATTTAGTTATGTCTTTTGATTTTAAGTCCAAGAAACAGTTCCTTTTTTAATTTTGAATTAATATTAAACAGTTATTTAAACTATTTACCTCATTCAAAACCAGTGCTTCAAAGTCACATTGAGGGTCCATACGTCTTTCTCTTCTCTGCCTTTCCCATTGCCTTCTTTTTCTCTCCTTCTAGCCACACTTATTCCCCCAAAATTTCACTATATATTATCATCCAGTGTTTCTTGTTTGCTTTGTTTTGCTCTGACAGGTTCTTACTATGTAGCTTGGGTTGGCCTAGAATTCACTGTGTAGACCAGGTTGGCCTCAAACTTATAGAGTTCTTCCTGCCTCTTCCTCCCCAGTGCTGGGATTAAGGGCGTGTATCACCACACCTGGCCTCACATTTTCTTCTATAATGATATGTTGTTGTGATGTAGATGAGAAGGGCCCCCATAGGCTCATAGATCTGAATGCTTGGCCCCTAGCTGGTGGAACTGTTGAGAAAGATTAGGTGGGGTCTTGTTGAAGATGTGGATGTGTTTGGAGGTTTCAAAAGCCCACACCAGGCCTAGTCCTGCCCCCCATGCAAAATCTGCCTGCCACCACACTTCACGCCATATGACCATGACTGGCCCTCTGAAACCGTAAGAATCCCCCAGTTAGATGCTTTCTTCTGTAAGTGTCTTGGCTGTGGTGCTGTCTCTCAGCAGCTGAACAGTGACCAAGACACACGCCACCTACGTTTCTTTATCTCCTGCTCTCTTCCACAGAACAACATACCAGGAAGGCCCTCGCACTATGTTATGGTGAGAAGACACTGTCCTCTTTCACAAAGCAACAGGCTGTTCTGTTGTGTGACCTTCCCACTTTAATCTCAATCTAGAGTGTTCCCTAAAGCCTCTGTGCTGGCGAGTTGGTCTCCCATGTGCACGTTTGGGGGGGTGGAGGGACATTTAAGAGGTGTGGTCTAGGGAGATGCTTGGTCATTGGGAACATGAACTCAAATGGGACTGTGAGGTCTAGTTTGCTCCTCCTCTCCTTATGAACCCCCCCATGATGAGGGAAGCAATTCTGCCTCAGACATGTCACCACCATGATGCGCTGTCTTATAAGGGTCCAACATCAGTGGGACCAATGTATTGCATCTGGAACCTCCGACATGGGGAGCTCAAATAGGCCTTCTTCTTTTGTCAGGGGATCTCTCTCGGGCACTTGTCATAGTAATAGGAAACTAGAGATACACCCTCTTAATCAAGAGAATCATCTAGAAGAAAATACTACAAACCACAAAGAGAGGCGTCGAAGCATGGACTTCTGATTGCATGAGGCAAACATACATGCAAATGTATATATACATATATATATATATATATATATATATATATATATATATATATATATACACACACATATATGTGTATACACACACACACACACACACACTCACATATATTCATACAGTTGAACCAAACTTTAGAATTGAGTCGAAGTAATGATAGCAGGAGAGGTAGGGGTTTACAGGTCTGGTTTTGATAAAAAAAAAATAAGGAAAGGATTATGACCATTCCATGTCAGTCACTTACTCTGAGCCAAAAACGAGGGTCAGAGCTTTCCTTTGCATGAATTATTTGATTCAGCTTCTGATAGCTTTATAGTGCATCAAACAGCTACATAGCTGTGTTCTTCCACAGGGGATTCTTATCCTAACCACGCTGGGATCAAGCAGCTACAGGAGAACTGTGTTCTTCCACATGGGATTCTTGTTGTCCCCACACTGGGAGAGTCCCAAGTTCAAGTGTTCTTTTTCTCAGCTATACCCAAGGAACTAAATTTTCCCAGGCATGTACATGTACTTATCTAGAGAATTTTAATCAGTAAATTTACCAAAATTTAGACACAACACACACACAAAGGGGAGGAGGATTTTCTCTGAAATCTAGGAAAAATCCAGGAACCATGAAAATTTTTGATGGAAAGCACTTAACCCGAAATGGCCCTTGATGAGTGATGAGGGATGAAGAGTGTCACTGGCAAACAGGTGCTGATAAAGCTTGGGCAAGGTCAAGTTTCCCCCAAAGCTCCCTTTCCTCCACACCCAGCCCAGCATGGGTGTGTCACAGTGTGAGCTGCAGGGAACAGGGTGTGACCTTGCACGCAAGCTCCATTTAGAGCTCCTGCCTATTACTGTGGCCCATTGTACACGGGAGACAGATGGAAGCTAAAGTGTGTGACTGATGGCTATTGCATTGCCTGCTTTCATCCACTGTGGAACAATTAGCGTCCAGTCAGCAAGCTGGGACGCCACAGCAGACAGGAGTATCTGAAGCTGATCTTCACTAAAGGCAGCCCTCTGTTGCTGAGGGACCATCCTCAGCAACAGAGTAGTCATTACCTTTCATTGTGATCTCCCCACAGCCACGTTCCTTGGGGAGAATGGAAGTGGATCCCCACATGGGCCTAACTTTACATGCCTAGGCAGGCAACTGCCACCGTCTTGAAAAAATGTTATCAGATCCCCGAAGTTTGGGCTAAAGACTCACAATGATTCCTCTTGGTTAGTGGACATGACACCAACTCACATGCTTGGACTCTGTCAAGATGGCAATTGTAGAGAATCCCAAGACACTAGTCATAAACACGGAACATTTTCCAATGGTTGGTCTTACTTGGAAAAGGTCATGGACGTTTGTTTCTGCCAGATGCCCTGGACACACACTTTAAACTGAAGGTTGGTCCTTCAGGAGTGGGCAGACCACTCATTTGTCAAGATAGACCCAAGGTGGCACCATAGTGCCTGCAGGGATTTAACTTTCTGTTCCTTGTCCCCCCTTCCTCTTTACTGAAGTACATGTTTGGGGAAAATATTATCAAAACCTAAAGGATTTCAAGACCAACCTGTAACCTGGTTCCCTATGACTTATGAGCGAGCTAAGTGTAGGCTTTCAACAATGTGAACTCATAGAACCTGGGCTGCCAGCTGACATAACAAAGTCATGCTGACCTGGGGCAATATCATCAGAGAGGCTCAGCTGCAGTAAGGATGTCGCCATAGAAGAACCAACAGCCCAGAACTCTACAACAACCTTGCAAATGGGGCCAGAAGGACAATCAAGGCAGCCCTAACTTTTAAAGAGAGTGGCACTAAAATCATGACTGCTGGTTAAGTATCTAAGGTCAAATGCATTTGCTTTCTTAATTCCCCAAATGCAGCCTCTACCCAGAGAGCTTTGAGATACGTTGCTCTTTGATGAATCAAGAAGCAGCAGCTGGAAGTTATTTTATGGGGTGCCTATAGAGATGAGCCATCTCATGTGATTCAACCTTATTCCTTATCACAGGACAGTTCATAGTCTTGCTACCACAAAGTATGGCTAGGGCCAGAAAATCAAACCCAAGCACGAATGGGACCTATGATCAAAAGAAAGACAAACCCTAAAGTTTTATTTATAACACAGATTTAGGGACAAACTTAAGGATTTTATTCACCCAGAGACTTGACTCCAGCCACTCAAATGCACGGAGTTTTCCAATCACTGGCTGGAAATCTTCCTCTTAGCCTCTCCCACAGCAAACCCCACAACTAATACACTTGAGCCACTCAAGACACGTGGCGGGGTTTCTGACGGGAGCAGAGGTGTGAGCTTAGCTATACGGGGCGAATGACAACCTTTCACGTCCTCTCTACTTGATTCTTATATTGGCAAGAATTGTCCACAAGGAATCCCTCTGATCTTGGATCTGGTTCATTCTGGTGGTGGCTCATATGGACCAAAGTCAAGATGCCCTCAGTAACCAGAATGCAAAGAGTTAAGTTGTTTCCTCCCCCTGATGCCCGGTCTTCATCTCCCCCTCCATCCCAGCCCTTCTCTCCTCTCCCAGGGCTGGCTTCCTGTGATTTATGGAGGGCGCCATCCCTGAAGGGAACTGACAGTCACTCTCATTTTCTTGTGTACCCCCCTCCTCACGGCCAAGGTCATGAGCGAGGGGCCCCCTCCGAGTTTCCTCCACTCGTCCTCCCTCACCCTTACTCTGGTATGGCCTCATGAATCATCCCGTCTTCACATTGAACTCCTGACGCTTCCCCAGCACCAAACTGCCCGACTTCCGCAATTTTTCTTCATTCTCACTAACAATTTGGTAATGAAATATTGATTTTTAGTTAGATTCAAATAGATGTTATTAAGTTTGCATTGATAAATCGTTCCTTTTCTCAGGCTAGAAGTACCTCAGTCAAATTCTAACTGCGCTTCCCCATACCTGGTGATGTATTAATCTGACATGTCTGTCAGCCCAGCCGCGGGACCGGAGCTGGGGGTGCGGGTCTAATTGCTGTTACCTCACAGTGAGGGGATGATTCCAGCTGGTGTGTGGTAAGATATTTAGCCTGGAGATCCAAGTGAGTAAACATTTCCCACTTTTTAAAGTGTTATTATCCCACTGCCCCTTGCTCATGGGAGACAAGATGGAGAGTGCCCTGTTAAATTTCAATTACCCGCCCCAACCCCACTACGCACATTGTAAATTGAGTACATAGTTTCCAGGTCATATAAATTTCTAAACATAGAGGGGCAAGTGTATATCAGTCCTTCCTCAAAGTATCAGTGATGTTCTAAATGTTTGTGAGCAAAAGACAGAATTAACAGTATACTCAGGTTTTGAACAAGGCACCCAAAGAGGGTATGCTGTGGAACTCAGGTGCCCAGCTTCAGCCATGGCCTGGGCTTTGGTAGAGCCTGGGTGTTATATAGGAGAGAGGCCAGGCTTCAACCTACCTCATCTTTTTGGTCATTATTGTGGCCTCTCCCACACCTCTCTGTCTCCCTTTATTCCTCCTCTAACAGCTGTCCTCGGGACCTGATTGTCCCCTCCAGGCCATGCGGAGAGCTATGAAGCACTCAATCAGAGGAGATTCAGATACAGAAAAACCTTCCTCCCAGTAGAGTATAGAATATGTTCTACTTCAGAAAGAGGGGTGCCTTTCTTCTAGTAACAAATTGCTTCTGTCTCCAGTTGCTGGTCCTTGCAGAGGTAGTTATGACAATGATCCCCCTGATACCTATAGATCTTCAGATAGACCCAAGACCCAAGTTAGACCGGACAGTGTCTTCTCCAGAATCATCTCGAATAGAAAGAAATAACCTTTCTTCTTGATTTATCTATGAATTTCATTGCTGTGAAGAGACACCATGACCACGGCAACTCTTAGAAAGGAAAAGTATTTAATTTGGGTGTCTTACATTTTCAGAGGTTTAGTCCATTATCATCATGGCGCGACATGGTGGCATGCAGGCAGACATGGTGCTGGAGAAGGAATTGAGAGTTCAGGCAACCTGAAGTGGTTTGAAACTCTTGATTTGAGCATACAAGACCTCAAAGCCCACTTCTACAGTGACACACTTCCTCCAACAAGGCCGTACCCACTCCAACAAAACCAGACCTCCTAATAATGTCAGTCCCTGTGAGCTTATGGGGGCCAATTATGTGCAAACTACCACACTTCTTTTATAGGCTACAGGACCAGAAACATCGGAAGCACATTCCTCATCCACTGTATGAGAACTGGCTGCCAATAGTTAAGAGCGTGACTGGCATTGTGGCAGCTCCCTTGTCCTGGAACTGCCAGAAAAAACACTTCTAACCTCTTAGTAACTCTTGCCCTGGCGAGGCAGAACTGACAGCATGATCGTGGTGACTGCCTTCAGTGGCTTTCCATCACCTGCATCACTAACCTTTGACCCAACATCATGTGCCTCCAGGCTGCAACCCACAACTTCCCTCTTCACTGAACTATCTCTGGGCTGACAGTATTTATCTATGTCCTTCATTTCTCCAATTCTGAAGATTGCCTACAGAAGCTTGTCCTTGATTTTTAGCAGGGCCCCTTCTCCGACACTCCTCTTGAATGTCTCTGTTTCCTTTAGCACCTGTGTTAGTCACTTTGATTTAATAAAACCCCAGAGTCAAAGCATTTGATAGAAGGAAGGGTTAATTTGAGCTTACAGTTCCAAAGAATTAGAGTCCACGTTGGCTGAGCGGAGGCATGGCAACTAGAGCAGGAAGCTGAGTGCTCACATCTTGAACTGTAAGCAGGGAACATAGTTAACTGGGAATAGCCCTATGCTTTGGAATCCTAAAGCCCACCCCCAAGTGATGCACTCCTTCTAAGCATGGCCACATCTCTTTAGCCTCCCAAACAGCCCCACCAGCAACTGCCCAAGTGTTCAATAACCAGAGCCTATGTGGGATGTTCTCATCAAACCACAGCACTCAAATGTAAGACAGTCGTCCCTAGGTGACACTCCTATTCTAAGTTATCAGCGGACACTATTTTCCCAACTAAATTGTTTATTTTTTTATTTAATTTATTTATTTATTAAAGATTTCTGCCTCCTCCCTGCCACCGCCTCCCATTTCCCTCCCCCTCCCCTGATTAAGTACTCCTCCCTCATCAGCTTGAAGATCAATCAGGGTTCCCTGCCCTGTGGGAAGTCCAAGGACCACCCGCCTCCATCCAGGTCTAGTAAGGTGAGCATCCAAACTGCCTAGGCTCCCACAAAGCCAGTACGTGCAGTAGGATAAAAAACCCATTGCCATTGTTCTTGAGTTCTCAGTAGTCCTCATTGTCCACTATGTTCAGCAAGTCTGATTTTATCCCAGGCTTTTTCAGACCCAGGCCAGCTGGCCTTGGTGAGTTCCCGATAGAACATCCCCATTGTCTCAGTGTGTGGGTGCACCCCTCGTGGTCCTGAGTTCCTTGCTCATGCTCTCCCTCCTTCTGCTCCTGATTTGGACCTTGAGATTTCAGTCCGGGGCTCCAATGTGGGTCTCTGTCTCTGTCTCCTTTCATCGCCTGATGAAGGTTAATATTCAGGAGGATGCCTATATGTTTGTCTTTGGATTCACCTTCTTATTTAGCTTCTCTAGGATCACTAATTATAGGCTCAATGTCCTTTATTTATGGCTAGAAACCAAATATGAGTGAGTACATACCATGTTCCTCTTTTTGGGTCTGGCTTACCTCACTCAGGATAGTGTTTTCTATTTCCATCCATTTGTATGCAAAATTCAAGAAGTCCTTGTTTTTTACTGCTGAGTAGTACTCTAATATGTATATATTCCATACTTTCTTCATCCATTCTTCCATTGAAGGGCATCTAGGTTGTTTCCAGGTTCTGGCTATTACAAACAATGCTGCTATGAACATAGTTGAGCATATACATTTGTTGTATGATAGGGCCTCTCTTGGGTATATTCCCAAGATTGGTATTGCTGGGTCCAGGGGTAGGTTGATCCCGAATTTCCTGAGAAACCGCCTCACTGCTTTCCAGAGTGGTTGCACAAGTTTGCATTCCCACCAGCAATGGATGAGTGTACCCCTTTCTCCACAACCTCTCCAGCAAAGGCTATCATTGGTGTTTTTGATTTTAGCCATTCTGACAGGTGTAAGATGGTATCTTAAAGTTGTCTTGATTTGCATTTCCCTGATCACTAAGGAAGTTGAGCATGACCTTAAGTGTCTTTTGGCCATTTGAACTTCTTCTGTTGAGAATTCTCTGTTCAGCTCAGTGCCCCATTTTATAATTGGGTTGATTAGCCTTTTACGGTCTAGTTTCTTGAGTTCTTTATACATTTTGGAGATCAGACCTTTATCAGTTGTGGGGTTGGTGAAGATCTTCTCCCAGTAAGTGGGTTGCCTTTTTGTCTTAGTGACAGTGTCCTTTGCTTTACAGAAGCTTCTCAGTCTCAGGAGGTCCCATTTATTCAATGAGGCCCTTAATGTCTGTGCTGCTGGGGTTATACGTAGGAAGTGGTCTCCTGTGCCCATATGTTGTAGAGTACTTCCCACTTTCTCTTCTATCAGGTTCAGTGTGTTCGGACTGATATTGAGGTCTTTAATCCATTTGGGCTTGAGTTTTGTGCATGGTGATAGACATGGATCTATTTTCATTCTTCTACAGATTGAAATCCAGTTTTGTCAGCACAATTTGCTGAAGATGCTCTCTTTTTTCCATTGTATAATTTTAGCTCCCTTATCAAAAATCAGGTGTTCATAGGGATACAAGGGTCATACCTAACTATAATAAAAGCTATTTACAGGAAGCCGACAGCTAGCATTAAATTAAATGGAGAAAAACTCAAAGCCATCCCACTAAAATCAGGAACACTACAAGGATGTCCACTCTCGCCATACCTCTTCAATATAGTGCTTGAAGTTCTAGCAATAGCAACAAGACAACATAAGGGAATCAAGGGGATTCGTATCGGAAAGGAAGCAGTTAAGCTTTCGTTATTTGCAGATGATATGATAGTATACAAAAGCGACCCCCAAAACTCTACCAAAGAACTCCTACAGCTGATAAACACCTTTAGTAATGTGGCAGGATACAAGATCAACTCCAAAAAATCAATTGCCTTCCTATACACTAAGGATAAGGAAGCAGAGAGGGAAATCAAAGAAGCATCACCTTTCACGATAGCCACAAATAGCATAAAATATCTTGGGATAACTCTGACCAAGGAAGTGAAAGATCTATTTGACAAGAACTTTAAGTCTTTGAAGAAAGAAATTGAAGAGGACACCAGAAAATAGAAGGACCTCCCTTGCTCTTGGATTGGGAGGATCAGCATAGTAAAAATGGCAATTCTACCAAAAGCAATCTATAGATTCAATGCAATCCCCATCAAAATTCTTCACAGATCTGGAGAAGACAATAATCAACTTTATATGGAAAAACAAAAAACCCAGGATAGCCAAAACAATCTTATACAATAAAGGATTGTCTGGAGGCATTACCGTCCCTGACTTCAAACTCTATTACAGAGCTACAGTATTGAAAACAGCTTGGTATTGACATAAAAACAGAGAAGTCGGCCAATGGAATCGAAAGAAGTTTTCAACTAAATTGTAATCGGAAGTCTGGCGACAACAAGGTCCCTCAGTCTTTTATTACCAGTGTTGTACAAGGAACTGAGCACATAATAGATAATATAAATATATGTGACACTGTGTTAATCCATTGATTTCTTCATTCATATGTCCTACCCCTTCCACAAAACCAACATTTCATAGGCCCTCCTCTTCTTAACCCAGCCCAGGTATCTTCAAGTAGAACTAATCTCTCCTCTCCTTGTTCCTACACCACATAGCCCCTACACATTCCAAAGCCCAACTAATGTGTATTAATTAATGTGTGCATTTTCATGCACTCCTTTGACCACATATCTGGAATTTGCTGGAAACATGTCTAAGGTATGTTTTCCACTCTTCTCTCTTAGCCCCTTAGACTCTAGATCCGATCTGTGTCCTTATCCCTTAAGACAAAGATTGGAAGGAACCAAAGAAGTCTTTGTTGGACTGAACAGAGGCAATGCATTGTCCTGAAGGTTCAGCTACAACATGACAGACTACTTCTGAGCTTTTAGTATCTGTCCCCAAATCAGTTACAGGCACAATGTTTAAAAGGTGGCATTTCATTGAGTTGTATAGATTTGAGGTCAGGTTAATTTTACTGTGTGATGCTTTTATTTATTTGCAAGTTATTTTTTAATAATAAAGTTTATCTTAAAAGGAAAGAAGAAAGGAAGGGAGGGAGGGAGGGAAGGAGGGAGAAAGGACACCATGGGTCCATGTTTAGATCTAGCCTGCTGGAACCCTGATTTTAAAGACTGTCATCCACCCTGTCCTCTTTCCACCCCTCTCTGTTTCACGGAGGCTCTGTTCTCAGGCGGGCCAGTCCCTCATGGTGCTAAGACAGTGGCCAGAAGCTCCAGTCTTTCATCTTCCCAGCAACTGGAAAAGCAGCTTCTCCCTAACCCCAACAGATTTATTTCAATTGACTGGACTTAGGTCATGTGACCACCACTTAAGCCGAAGATGTTGGCCTATGTCTCTCAAGATCACTAACTCAGGGACCTCACAGTTTAATTTACAGAACATTGCTGTTTTCATGTAGAAGTCTTTCTGTGTCACCTACCTATAAAGAAAGAAGAGCTATTTGTAAGGAAGCAGTGGCTTCTCATTGCCAGGCTATGGCTTCAAAGAGTCAACTATTCTAAGAAGCCGATCATCTTCAAGTTAGCAGGGATCTCAGATGCCAACCCATCAGTTGCTCACATCAGTTTCCTAGTTTGAGCCCTGGAGTTAGGAGTTGCAGGGAAAGAGATTCCATCCAGATATGTGAGCTCTAGGGTGGAGAATGCTGAGAGAAGAGGCAGGGATCCGCAGAGGCAATTTTCAACACAGGGCCTCCATTTATGCTATTCCTGGTATGCAGAATTGAGCCCTAGCATCCTGGAGCTAGATTAATGTCCCAATTCCTCCCTATTGAGGACAGCTCAAAGATAGAGAAATCCTCTTGGTGCTGAATACATTTTTGTCAACTTGTCACAGGTTAGAGTCATCTAGGGAGAAGGCCCAGCCTACCCACTATGGGTGGGGCCAACCCCTTGGCAAGGGGTCCTGAGTTGTACAAGAAGGAAGGTTGAGCGAGTGGTAGCAGTGTTCCTACAAGACTTCTGTTTAATTCCTGCCTCCAGGTTTCCCCCTTGACTTCCCCCGATGATGGACTGAGACCTGGGATGTGTAAACCAAATGAGACCTTTCCTCCCCAATTTCCTTTTGACCCTGGTGTTTATAAGAGTATTAGAAAGCAAACTGAGACACCTTACGACTTGAATGCCAAAGGCTTTAGTCTACTCATCAAAGCTGTTTCCAGAAAAGACCATTTGGCCACGTGGCTCCATGTCACCCAGGAAAGCAAGTAATCCTTTGAAAGGGAACCTACACTTTGTTAATTGGTGTTCTTGGGCTCTCACCCTGTCCTCTGATTTACCCAGCAGCATCCAGAAGAAAAAGGCAATGCATGTCGGCATGATTTAGGGTCTGCCTCTTCTGCCTTTGCTTGTAGAACTATCTTCCCAGTCTGACATCCCACTGCCAAGGTAGAGCCAGACGGGCAGGGAGCAAGGAAGTCTCCCACTTGACCCCTGCTGTTCAGGTTTGCTTCTCGTGGCCAATGTGAATGCGGTCTAAATCTGATTGATTTCATCTGTGAAATGAGCTGAAAATCCCTCCCAGGGAGAAGTACTCAACTCCCCTCCTCAGCTCAAACACACCAGATCAATCAGATTGCCCACTGCCCGGCACATGTGGTCATGGGCAGAGGGCACCAGGAGAGCAGAGCTCATGGGCCCGATGGCAGGAGAGTGGCTGACGGAGCCCTTCAGAGCTGAAGTTGTTTTGCCATTGCAAGGCTGAGAACCCAGGAAGATGGAGTCTCTAGCAATCCATCCACTTCCCCCTCGTGTTTGGATACCATGCACCTGACTTTTGTGGCTGCTTCATTGTAAGTCTCTCTAGAATAACCCCTCTGAGACACACACTGGGACGAGTAGTGGACTTGAAGCAGGGGCAACCCCAGGAAGACACTGGTTGAGGAGGTGAGGAACTGAGTTAGGGGAGGGTAACTGGAAATGGTCAGATAGGCAGGAGCAGATGAGCACAGTGGGCAGCTGGGGTCAACCTCACTGATGTGACATCCCTTCAGGGGTTGTGAAGAGCAGGTCCTGGGACTATGTCACTGAGAGGAACAAGCAGAAAATGTCTTTCCAACAGCATCAGGCTTTTACTGCTATGCTGTTAGCCTGCCCTGCAAAAGAGAACAATAAGCCATAGGCACGAGGAACTTCTGCAGCAAATGGAAGTCTGAATCCAGAGGCCTCTGGGTTTGAACGCGTGGTCCCCAGGCCATGATGCTATGTTGGAAGGTTGTGGCAGTCACATGACCTAGATCTGAAACAGGTCACAAGGTTTAAGCCAGGCCCCAATACTGGTCCTATACACAGTTTTCTGGTCCTTCGAAGTATGAGCAAGCCAGGCTGTGCACTCCCACTGTCAGAGAAGCCTTCCCAGCTACCACACTTCCCGTTATGATGGACTGTCCCCTTGAACCATGAGTCAAAAGGATTCCCCTCCTCCCTCTGGTTATTTTGTTCCATTGAAGAAGAAAGGAACAAATGCGTGGAGTGATCTCAAGGTACACTTAGGGACAGTCAGTCAATATGACCCTCAATGTCAGCTCTGGTACATCCTCAGCTCTCCTGCATTCCTCTCTCCCCACCTCAACCAGTAAGATCTTCCTAGGAGCCACGACTCTGTGCTGAGAGGCCCCGAAGGGTATGTGTCACTGCAGAGAGCATCCCTCAGTCCCCAGAATCAGTGTCACCCTCTTTTTAATAGGAACAAAGGAAGAACAAATAAAAAAGGCAGCGAAGGATACAGGAAGGTCAGCATGTATGCAGGCATCAGAGAGGCTGGTGTCCCTGGAACCAAGGGCCACACTACAGTCTCCCTCCTTTCCCTCATCCCGCCTAATCCAGGGTTGTCCATGCCTCACAGGACATTAATGCAAATTTCTGCAATTTCCTTCTTCATCTAAAAGAGACTCTGGCTCAGTTGTCTAAGAGGCACTGATGAAGCTGACGTGAAAAATTCCATAATTGGTTGCCAATATCCAATTACTCCCGGGTAATATGGAAGTGATGGGTGAGGCAAGCCAAAAGGGCCCGGTCTAAAAACGGTCCGTGCAAATAGAGGCTTGGCACAGGCCTGATTCGTGGTCACAAACATGGGACAGAATACGACTTTCGGGGGGGGGGGAGGCTAGTCTTATCTCAGTCTCCCTCGGCCAAGCATCTCCGAAGCTACTTCTCCTCCAGTAGCCTTTGCTCAGATCTGGAAGGCTCTTCAGTGTCCACCAGAGGCCCAGGGAAAGAGCCTGCGAGAGGCAGGGGGATGATAGGTGCAGGCCCTGCCACACTCAGCAGTCTCCACCAGTAGCCAGCTGTGACATCTTCCTCTGGGCTTCCTGGCTTCCCCTTTTGTGCAGTGAGCCGGTCGAGGATGTTAAGACACGGTGAGGAGATAACAGCATTGAAAGTAAACCTTCAGCCTGAAGTGTGGTGACTGTATGAGGACCTAGGGGCGCCACCTCTGACCAACCCTCAGTAGGAAGAGACAGCAGCCCGGGCCTGGGAGAAAGGCCTGCGAGAATGGCCCCTGTGATTGAACGGAAGGCTGTATGTGGACGCTACTTCATCAGTGCTTATGAAAACAGGTGGTTGTACAAGCCTGCAGTCCAGAACTCAGGGGAACCATGAGCTGGAGGCCAACCTGGTCTCAAAGAGCATCAGAAATAATAAGTACATATTGAGGAAGCTGGTGACAAACGGCCGGTCGTGCTGCCCTAAAGGCTTACCCGGTTTGAGAACCTGCCTGCGAAGGCAGAGGCCTCTCTGGCCTGGAGGAATAGGTGATTGGCACTGAGATGCCCACCTCCAGGCTCAGGGGTGAGGTCAAGGGCAGAGCTAAGAGGATGAGCCCTCTGCTGTTCTGCATTGTATCATGTCTACAAATAAATGGGGTAATTCAGTTTCCAGGACGCGTAACCTTTTCACTTGGCATAAATTGTGATCACCCAAATAAATACAGGGAAATCACATTAAAAACATATATATACGAAGCTCATTCATTTAAGACATTTCTCAACTCTGAAAAATACCTGTGTCTTACCAACAGTAAGGGGAAAAAAACAACAAAACCTCAATTCAAGACTTTGTGCATCTTTGTATATCTCTGTCAGCTGCAGACTAGAGTGCGGTGAATCCTAACAGCCTGAATGACCTCACAGCTGCCCCTTAGAAAGGTCAAAGGTCAAAGACCCCCCATTCTGAATTGGGAGAGAGCAAGTGAGATGTATGACCAGGTCACCATGCAGTGCCAGGAATGTCTGAGCAATAATCAATTGCAAATTATGTCTTATCAAGTTAAGAGTCAAATGGAAAGAAGGCTGTGTCTGAATATTTTATCCAAGTCATTTGATGAGAATGGAAATGACCTTAAGGCTTTAAAGAAAAGTTTGGAGGGGGATCCTCCTCAATGGCCACAGTCTGTAAGCAGCATTTAAAAAGAGCCAAGGGTTGGTGGGATGGTTCAGTGGTAGAGCATTCGTGTGCTGTGGGCAAGACTCAGGCAACATCACAAACCAAAAGAGGTAAGATCTAGACAAGTCAGAGGCCCAGGGTTGTGGTCTCCAGGGGGTCTTCCCTTGAGGCACTGGGCCTGCAGTCCCTCTGTTCATCTCTAAGCACCAGCCTGGGTTCCATTCTCCCGGGGCTTGATCGACAGGGATGAGTAATCCTCGTGCCCCTGAGAGCATGGGCTATCTCTGTCCTTTGTGTACCACTTTTGCCGAGAGAGCTTCCACCCATTCATCACAGCCTCGTACCAGGGTTACGGGGAGGTCAGGCCTCATCAGAGAGCCACAAGGGAAGACGGGTCGGCTGTTATCTAGCTTGGGGAAGAAGGACCATTGCTGTCAGCCCCTCAGAGGGGCATCTTCCTCCTGAGCGTGTCTCTACTCGGGCTGTTAGAGGCGGAGCGCAGACATTTCCGAGAACAGAGCAGAAATACTGCCACAAAATACCATTCAGTGATGCGGAGCAGCGCTCATGGGAGTCACATTTCACAGTGTGGGGAGGCTGAAATGCCAGGTGAGGCTCTGCTTCTGCCCCACAGCCTGGCTTGTGCCCGCCTGAGTACTTCACGTGACAGGGAGGGGGCTCTTGCCCCAGGCACTGTGATTGGGCTCCTCATGCGCACAGCACTTTATAATATACATGAAGCATGGTCCTTTTGCTAAATTTGCTAAATTTTGGTGCTTACAATTTCCCAAAGAAGGAGAACTTGATGTCTGTCTTCCTCTACCAAGTAATTTGGCAAATCTCAGGAGGAGCAGCCTCAGGTCACATAATAATAGAGCTCGGTCAAGGTCAGTACAAGAGGTACCTAAGAAACTCAGAGGCATCCAGAGGGTTTGGACAGTCTCCTGACAATGGCCTGAAAATGACCTCTGATGTAGACAGTTGTAGGCTGGCCATGACACTCAAGTCATTGTTAGAGGGTCCGTTGCTTTACACCAGGCTTCTCAACTTCCTAATGCTATAACCCTTTAATATGGCTCCTCGTGTTGTGGTGACCCCCAACCGTAAAGTTATTTCATTGCTACTTCAGAACTGTAATTTTGATACTATCTGACTCTTTAATGTAAATATCTGTGGTTTCCAATGGTCTTAGATGACTCTTGCGAGAGGGTTGTTTGACCCGCAAAGGCATTGCATCCCACAGGTTGACAAGTGCCTGCATTGTGCCTGCAGGAGTGAGCTGAGGTTATAGAGACATGGAATCTGTGGTCACCTTGTGACTGTGGAGGAGCAATGAGATGGATGACATGAACTCAGAGGCCACTTTGTGGACAGACTATGCCAGCCCATCCCAAGAATGGGTGCTATGGCACGCTCTGCAACATAGGGAGGGGGAATAAATTGAGAACCAAACCTCAGCTTTAACTCACCAAGGCTGAACGGTCCTGGCTGTACTTACCAACCCGGTACAGCACAAGGGCGCTTTGAACCTGGAGGAGGAAAACAGAGATACCCCCCAGCTCTCTCTCGTGGATAGAAATCTTTGCTAAACTCAGCAAGGCACACGGTAACTGCTAGTGCTTGGAGATCACTTCCAACTAACTTAACACTTCTCAGACGGTCCGACTGCAGAGACCATAGCTGGCTGCCACGGAGGCCAAGTGAGGTGGGAAGCCGCATGGGTACAGCTGCACCTGCTCCCTGCAGAACCAGAGACTGTTCCCCGGGAGAGGAGATGTGGAGACATTCAGGGAAACAAACCTGAGCATGTTCTTCCCAAGACAGTCCCAGGTGGGATGGGCGGGTCTGCCTGTCCTCCTACCCCAGTGATGGGCATTTGTAAGAACCAATAGTCCATAGTTGTAAGAGTGAGACGGCTGTTCCCAGAGCCTCTACTTTCTCCTCCATGATCCCTGCTGAATGCCCGGGCCTGCCTGGAGTCCATGGACCACAGAAACATCTATACCTTTGGGCTTTAATTACGCTTGATTTTAGCTTCTGCTGAGTGATCATTCGTCTTTCTCTAAGCCCCCATTTTTCCCAGAGCAGTTTCTTGATGTTATTAGAGCTGTCTATAAAATATGAATCCCAATTCCATGATAGTCATAAAAGCCATAAAATTCTATGCCTGCCATGAAAATATTACATGATTTACTTTTGTGTGAAGTACATATTAAATCTCGGTAGTGGGATAGGAGTTTGGCTCTTAAACATCACGAACTTTTAATAACACACACTCTGCCCTAAATTTCTATTATTTTAAGTTCCCTTTCTTCATTTTACAATAGCTCTTCATTTCAAAATCGAGTCAGAAAAGAGCCTAGGTCTTATTTATAGATAAAAGTTAGTAGTCTGTGTATTTGGATTTTTTCCCCTTTTATGGTGTTTGTTTTTGTCATATATATGACATGATTTGTGCATTGGTTTGCTTTGGTTTTATTTCAGGTGCCTTTGGAGCAATATCAGACGATTAACCAAATCCTCCAGCAATACTACCATAGGCAGGTACTACCATTGCCGGGGTCAGTGGGGGTGTGTCTGCATAAACACACACACATACACACACACACACACACACACACACACACACACACGTAAATGCAACCTGGGAAGCGGGGAAGAGAGGAATCTGTATGAAAAAAATACCGAGTCCCAGTCTTTTCCTAGACTCCACCCATGAATTAGTGAGTGATGTAAGAACTGCAATGGGAAAGATTGGGGTCGGCCTCTGGACAACGAGGGGGGGGGTGGTGCTGGGGGGAGGGGTTTGGAGAAACAGAAAAGATGACAAGCCATCAGGCACACTGGCTTCAGAGTGACAAGCTCAGAGGATGCCGAATGGACGTAAGAAATACCGCCCAGTCAGCACAGCTCCCAGCAGAACCAGCCCTTCTAGATCCTGGCTTCCCAGGTGCCAGCCTTCCTGCCCGCAGACCCATAACGCATTTCAAACAAACCAGGGGTGGAGGCGAGATTGGTTTTCAGCCCTGGAGGGTGCTGGTGACATTTGGAAAGAGTTGGAACTGATCTGAGAGATTTTCATTTCAAAAGCTATCTGATAGGATGTGTCGATGGGGTGTTCCACACACCTCATCACAGTTCAAAGACGGCAGCCATGAGCCTGGAGATCCCAAGGTGGGGAGCAGATGTGTAGAGTTTCAGCAGGAGGGAGATTCCTGGTACTAAGACCTGCCCACCAGCCATCGGACCGAGCCTGGAAACAAAGGGCGCATGTCTGATCCCGGCAGGCTTTTGGCTGGTGATCTCCAGGCACCAACCAGAGGGCACATACTGGTCACCCCAGCACACCTTCGAAGGGTGCAGCTGAGAAGCCACACAAAACTACTTTTCAAGGTGGACCATCAGAAGGAGGGGAAGGGTACGCCAAAGTGGAAGAAACAATTCCACACGAGGAATCTTTCTTCAGTGCGTGTCAGTTGACGGAACAAAAGGCGGGAGAAACCTGCGCAGATATTAAGAGTTTTGCGGGTGAAAATCAATCAAGAAGGCCTTACACTCCTGATTTGGGGGTGGGCTGCGGTAAAACATAGGGCAGCCTGTGAATGGGTGGCTGGTTCCAGTCACATTAGAGAAAATCCCCCAAGGTGAGGGGTCTCCTTCCTCTCTGCTCTCCTGCTTAGCACCACCCACCTGGAAGCTTCTTCCCTCCGGCATCCGGCATTTGCTGAGGAACAGTTTCTCCACTGCAAAATGATTTAGCTCCTCAGTGGGTCCTCCAGCCATGGCCTCTGAAGCTAACAACCTTCTGGGAGAATGGGGAGATTGCAGCCCTGGGGTGCACGATGCGGCAAAGGGAAGCTGCTCTGTACCCATTACCGGCTCCTGCAGTTTGAAAGCGTGCCGGTTCAGCTGACACCCACTGAACGGAGGCTCTGCTTAGACGAGTTGCAATAGACGTTCTGGTCCCTAACAACAAGTTTAACGTGTTTAATTGTCAAGTCATTTCTGCTATTTTTAATGGAAGAAGTAGCGTTACTCAATCTTGCACGGATCCTCTTCAAGTCCATTTGGTTCATATGCCCAAGATGGTTCTCACAGTGTTGGCAAGATTCCTGGGATCCTCTGAGATTTTTTTTAAAATATTTTGATTAATTCTTTAAGAATATGATAGAATGTATTTTGATTATATTCATCTGCAATGCCTCCTATTAACTCCTCCCATGCCCCCATCTCTCTCTCCCTTCAACATCATATTCACTTTTAAAAAAATGTAATAACTAATGAATTCTAATTTATGTTCTCTATATAATTCTATGAGTGGGAAAAGGTTCATGAGTCCTCATCCCTCACTGAGGAGTCACGGACTGTGGATGATCTCTTAGCTTCTCTTCTACAGAGTAACCGTTTTGGTCCAAGCAGAGCTAGGGAATGTATACATCAAGTGAGACGCTCATTGCATGTGCTCTGGTAGATTCACAGTCTCTCATATGACAATGGAGCTGAAAAGTCCCTATCACCCAGTGATGCTGTAACCATCCCAGTGTTCATATTCACCTGGGATGCCTGGGATGCCAGTGGTAAGAAGGTACATGTGATTACGAGCAGCAGATAATACCTGATAAGGAGACACCCCAACAACCAACCTGCTCCATCTGGGAGTTCAAAAGGACACTCAACAAAGTATTTGCACGGGTGTGAGCTTGCATGAGAACGAATCTCTCCAAAACCAGTTCCATCATTGACTGAAGCATGACCATATCTCATGGCTTCGGTTGGAAGTTGCCAGCCAGAAGAGTACTGCCAGTAAGCTGCCAGGCCAAGGAGCCAGCACAGGGTAGAGGCTTGGGGAGACTCTTAGGGCATGAAATGCAGGCTGTGAGGAGACATGGGCACCACTCTGGTACCACTCTCCAAAGTAAGCCAAGCTCTGGATAAACCAGCGTGTGCCGGGACAAGAAGCACCTACTTCTGGACTCCCCAGGCTCAGTTACATCAGCTTTGCAGGTGTGTGTGCTCTCCCGCTGACTCTGCTTTAACTCTGAGGTAGACATTGTCTCCCGGCCACTTCCCTTGATGTCACCATTTAAGGAATAATAACAAACAGATGTGAGGCATTAACAAAGGCTGTAGATAATGTCTGCTTTTGTTCAGTAAAGGAGGGGAGGAGGAAAAGAAAACCAGGACATCCCACCCTCCTTCATTCCCGTCTTAAGTTCTTTACTAAATGGATAAGTCATAGGCCGCTTGCTTTCGACGACCTTTAGAATCTTTCTGCAACTCTCAACATGGATGTCCCCAGCCCCAGGGACCTGAGGACTAATTACCATGTTGACAAAGTTATTGTCCTCTCCATCACCAGCTTGCACAAATGTGTGCGCCATGGTGTCAAAATTGACATAAGTGTCAATCATTTTGCCTTCCCGAACAGTCAATTAAATACACACAAAAAGGTTTTCTCGAATTTGTCATAACAAGATTTTGCATTTGCTTCTGTTTTAACTAAGGATAAAGATCCGATATACATCTTCTAATTTATTATTGAGTATTTATTATGGGAAGAGAGCCTTTTTATTTCTAATCACAACTCATTAAAGTCGAATATTATTCCCGACAATCTACCGCTGAAGACTCATCACCGTTAGCAGGAAGGAATAAAAAGCGGGTTTCCAAAGGAACTTCATCTGAGGCGTTTCTCTTTGGAGATGGTCCAACGTGTGAGGGGGAGAAAAGAGTAGAACACATGTAATAGAATGCCTTGGTGAAAAAAAATTACCACAAAGAGAGAGGGAGAGAGAGAGGGGTGGGGAAGAGAGAGGGGGGGGGGAGGGGGAGGAAGGGAATCTAAAATCCTTTGCAAAGACTGAAGTGGGGACCTGAGACCAAATACCAAAGGCTGTTTCAAGAGTACCCTAATGAAGAAAGGGAGCTAGGTTAAGCATTTGCCTCCCCCGCTTCTGATTTTTAATCATGAGCCCCTTTCGTCCTCAGTGCTGGGTTGTAACTCCTGGGTGTCTTGTCAGCTATGAGAAGCACCCCTCGTGTTCCCGCCAGGGCCGACATTCGGCTCATCATTAGATTCACAGAGAGGCCACATTTGTAATTCTCATGAATGTCACCCCCTCCTCGGCAGGCCGTCGGAATGGGGTTATGAATACTCCGTTTGCTGACTGGGATGATTCTGGCATTAGCGATGTGGCGTTTCCCACATGTTTAGCCTGGAAGAAGACATTTGTTTGGACTGTATGCTTCTGTGTACTTTTTTAATGCAATAAAATTGACAGATGACTCCTTTTTTTTTCTTTGCAACAGGTTTGGAGGGAGAAAATATCGCCAATTCTTTCCCCCTTCCCCTTTCTTTCTTCCTTGATGGCTGTTTAGACAGCGGTCTTAAAAAATCACTAGTCACTAAAATCCCTCATGCCCGTTTCATATTGTGTTGATTCATATTAAATTCATGACAACAAAAAAGCAACTTGAGGCACTTTTAGAAATGACCGCTCTTTAGTGTGCCTCTCCTTCCTCCGGGCTCGGTGGGCCCAGCGCCCATAAAGCTGCCTGCTGTCTTGTGTCATGAAAAGAAACAGCTTTGCCTGGGAACGCCATTACTGTGTAATGAGGCGTGCGGCAAAATATACCTTCAGCAGCCGCTTGATGAAGGCTTGCTGACACACCAGCCCAGACAGAAATGTTTTTTTGTATGTTCTTCCTTATTTTGTCCATCAATCACATCATTAGTCAAAGCAGACAAGCCTGTCAGCCAGGGCCCAGATGCGGAGTGGCAGGCGATCAAGGGACAGGTGTTCTAGCCCCCCCCCCCCCCCGCGATGCCCCTGAAAAACGCACACACCCAAAATGAAATCCTGAAATGAGAAAAGAGCCAAGACCTTGTTTCAAGGGCTAGAATGTCAATGAGAAAGAAATGACACCGAGGGCAGAAGTTCAGAGGCCCACTTCGAGCCACCTGCACAGCCGGACTTCCTGGGATTGCCCAACTGAGCTAGAATCAGAGCTCCGTTCTGGAGAGGTTCAAGGCATCAGGGAGGGGACTAGGGGAAACATGCACCCACATAGGAGAGAACAATACTAATAAACAAACAAATAAATAAAATCCTGTTCATTTCTCGTGGTCAGTGAGGTATTCAAATGCAACATTTGAAAACAATAAATAAAAGCAACTTCCTGGGTGGCCCTCTTTGATAGCACAAATGCATAAAATTAAATTGGATAGTTCAGATGCCTGAGGCCACCCAAGCCTGTCTGAGCTATCTACCTGACACTGGCTGGGAAATTGAGGGCTCCAAATGGCTCGCTTCTGTCGCAACATCACTCATTCCTGGAAAACTAAAACATCCTCCGGATATGAGCCACCCCCTCCTTTCCTGGGCATCTCAAGTTTCTCCCTCCCAGCCTTCCTTTCTGCCAGGCGTTCTTCTAGAATGGAACAGGTTAAAGGAGCCAAGCATATGGGGTCCTCATCACTGGTTAATTCTCAAGCAAGCCCTGAAATAAGTGTGTGTGATGAGCTCATTGTTGGTTACCCCTGGTTACCAAGGAGGATCATCTCACTGAGCTCCTCCTGACCTCACCCTGGCCATGCCAGCCCTGACATCCAACCTGAAAGGTTCCTGGGAGTCCAGTTTAGTTGAGACGTTATCAGATAGCACATCTTACTTCCGTCTTTAAAGCCGACTTTCTGCATTAGAATAACTTGATTCATACTACAACACGGAAAAGAAAGTATAGCGTCCCACGGACCCTTTTGCTGCTTCTTTTATGATATTAGATCAGCTCGGCACAATTTTATAGTTACGGAGCCAATGAGTCACACCGCTGTTGACAGAAGTCCACCTTATGTTCAGCCTTCCTTCCCCACACCTTCGCTTCCAGAACTTTGCAAGTCATTGTCACATCCTTTGAGACTCATGGCTGTCTCAATTTCTCAGACTTCCTTCGTTGTTTTAACCTGGTGGTTTTGAGGAATATCAATATGTGCCATTTTTATAAATATTCTTTTTTAACTTAGAGCATATATGTGAGTATATGGGCTCAGGATCAATTACACTTCAACAAAAATAGTACTCAAAAAAAAAAAACTTCAGGAGTGGAACCTTGAGGTGGGAAGGAATTAGGACCATGAAAGGTCAGAAGTCTCTCCACAGCACCCAGAAGATCCAATGCTCCAATCTTCCCCAGAGTTGACCTTTCCAAAGATGCTGAGCAGGAAGGGAGCGATACCTGATACAACATTCAAACCCACGCTTCCACCTTTAACTGGGAATTAAATTTGCAGATATTCCCTCTGGGGCTTCCAAAAGGAAAGCAAGAACACCATTAATCTAGAAGCCCTTAGATGCCACCATGGCCAGCTCGAATTAAGCAGGGACTGTGTAAACACTGGCTAAAGTAACACCAAGTGCCATGGCTCAGGTCCCAAGAGGACCAAATCTGTGTCTCAGCTGGGAGCCTAAATCCTAGCCTCCCAAGATGGAGGCAGTTGTAGGCTGTAAATCTGTCCTTCTGAGGATGCTTCCAGGGGCTCAAGAGAGAGCGCGACTCCTCCTGTTTGCCTTTTCCACAGAGCCCAAAGGGGGTCAGGGAACAGGAAGGCAAGTCAGTTTCAGAATAAGTGGTCCCTTCTGATGATTAAGAAAAACCATTTGTTTTGCTTCTTCTCCTATCTTGAAATCCTATCTGAGGAAGAAATAGTGACTCACAAAAGAATTCTAATTACCGCAGCCCCCAACACGTGGCAGCTTGGTATCTGGGCTCTGAATATGATATGTGATGTTGTTAAATTCCACTTTCCCTTCCATCCTTGCGAGAACCCCAGGTTTTCCAGCCCATACACATGTTTTATGAGCCTGCCTTTCAGCCAGAAGGTCTGTGGAAAGTAAAATAAATGAATTCAACACTATTCATTTTACATCATCTGACATTTATTCTTCGAGAAGACAAGTGACAATTTGAAAGCTACAACCACACCATAAGAATCTTGAAGTTGGATGCACAGTATGTTTCAGTCAATCAATCAGTCAATCAATCAGTCAGTCAATCAACTGTACACACAGCCCTTCCTGAATGTGAAGCCAAGCGGAGAGACAGCTCCTTGGCTGCTAAAAGTTTTAATTGTTGAGGAATCACAACCCTGTTCTCCCTGCACCCTCGACCCCGTGAGCATAGACTAAGTGGATAGACTTGAGGCTGCCTGACTCACGGATCAATCAGGAGACAGAATGAACTTTTTAAGATGGTTTTTCATGGGAATTTGGGACTGGAATACAAGCAAACACATTAATCAAGTCCCTATGGTTTCTAGTTTATAAATGAAAATTCTCATTTTCAACAGGATAGCACACTTGAATGAGAAATGTCCCGCACAGGCTGACGTATTTGAACGCGGGGTCTGTAGCTGATGGTGCTGTTTGGACAGGCTCGAGGAAGTGCTCCACGCTGGCGGGCATACATCACTGTGGATGGGCTTTGAGAGCTTACGGCCTCACCCCACTTCCAGTCCACTTTCTGATTCACGTTTATGGTTGAGGATATGGTATCTGAGCTGCCTGCTCCTGCTGGATGCCATGCCTCCTGCCATCATGGACATTCCCTCTGCAACCACAAGTCCAAAGAA
The DNA here is from genome assembly GCF_037038515.1 of Microtus pennsylvanicus. Taxonomy (NCBI): domain Eukaryota; kingdom Metazoa; phylum Chordata; class Mammalia; order Rodentia; family Cricetidae; genus Microtus; species Microtus pennsylvanicus. Next base: position 129,922,595 of record NC_134579.1, on the reverse strand, counting down.
ACTTTTTCTTTTGGTCACGTTCTGTCATAGGAACAGAAAAGCAGCTAAAATAAGCACTAATACGAGAAAACGGGTCTGAGGAAAGATTCTCTGTTGTGTTGTTGGAAGACGATCAGTTGATGGGTTTGTCTCTGGCTTTAAGTATGGCCCTCGGGGGAGTTCAGGAGATTGTTCAACAGGTAACTGTGGGTGGTAGAGAGAAGAGGAGTTTGCTGGCTGGCATCCTAGCTTCAGGCTCAGCGGGAGACTCTGTCTCAAGGGAATAAGACAGAGAAGTGTGGTGTGAGGGGCTGCATGTCCTTCTGTGGCATGCACACACAACTACATACACATGCAAACACATACAACCACATGCATACAACCACACAAATATACACAAACACATACACATGCAAACACACAACCACATGCATACAACCACACGAATACACACACACATACACAATACACAACCAGACACACACGCACACACATTTGCACACATATAAGTACACACACACAAAGTCACATATGCAACCACACCCACATACATATGCACAACCACACAAAACCATACACATACATACATACACAAAAGCACATGTACAACTACACACAAAACTACACACTCACAAACACATGCCTACACACACACAATCACATTTGCACACATGCACACAAGTATTGGTAGTTTAGTCTCCGATATGAAGAAGTTAAAAGATGGTGGTACTTTTAAGAGATAGTGTCTGGTTGGAGGTTATAGATCATTGAGGGTCCGTCCTCGGAAGGTGTTAAGGTAATCATGGAGGCTGGCAAGATGGTTTGGCAGGTGAAGGTGCTTGCTGCCAAGGCTTCTGGCCTCAATTTGATCCCCAGGACTCGTACGATGGGAGGAAAAAAACAAACTCCCAAAAGTTGCCCTCTGACCTCCACATGTGTCATGGAAAGCACATACACCTGCACGCACACACCCCACTACCACACGCAAAATAAATGTGTAAAATACGTTTTAATAAGACAGTCATGGTACTCCTCTTTCTGGTCCCCAGTGCCTCCTCCCCGAGTGATTTCTCCCTGTCTCGTGCAGATACTCCCGCCATGATGTGATGAAGCCCTGAGGGCTTCCCCACAGCCAGAACCACACGGTTCAGATTTTGAGTCTTCAGAGCTGTCAGTCTAGTAAACCCTGCCTGTTCCGGAGGAACGCAGTCTCGGGTAGTCCACCACAGCAACAGAAAGGCAGTACTGTGTCCAAGGGTCTAGATCTCCAGCCAGAGCAGCTCAACTGCTTAAACCATTTCTGCTTTCAGAGGTGTCTTTCAATGTCTCTTGGCAGAAAAGGTGCGCACTTCCAAGAGCCTTGACTCCTTCTGTGGAAGGAGGCAGAGTGGGGCAAGTAGCGGGCCTCAGAATAGCAATGGAAGGAGCTGTTGTTTATCAAGTCTTAGGTTGGCATGGGGGAGGCACCTTCAGAACCTTGTCTGTCTTCTCAATACCAGTGATGTCACTCTTAAGGAGTTCATGACCATCCAGTGGCTTTTGTGGGTCAGAGTTAGAGTAGCAGTACTAGAACACAGCTCTAGTCCTGGGGTCACCACATGTCACTATGGGTGTATGACCAGCTATGGGCACAATTCATGTGGTCTCAAGGGCAACTTTCTTTTCTAAATACCTTACTAAGGAATGCTTGCAGGAGGCATCTCTGTATCAAGGTATATTTGTGTTTATAATAAGAAGGAAAATAAAAGACTGTGGCTCAATAAGAGGAAAATAAAACAGAAGGGAATAGTCAGATAGGAGCGTTTATCATTTGGGTCAGGAATGGTACCCAAAGACCCCTAGGTCAAAGGCTTAGTCACCAGCTTGTGACACTACTGGGAGGTGGAGAAACCTTAGGAGGTGGAGCCTCGTAGGAGAAAGTTAGATCATTGGAAGCACGTCCTTGACAAGGCTACTGAGGCCCAACCCCTTCTCTTCCTCTCTGCTTCCTGACTGCCAGGAAATGATTACCTTCCTCGGTCATGCCTACCTGCCATGACGTACTATGTCCCCACAGCCCCCAAAGTGACAGACCACCCGACCATGAACTGAAGCCTCTAACACAGTGAGTCCACATGAGTCTTTCCTCCTAAGAAGTTGCTTGTCTCAGGCGTTTCGGCACAGTGATGGAAAGCTGATTGACACTGGTGCTGAGCTCAGAAATAAGATCTCATTCATTCCCTTGACTAAGCTCACTGTGAAATATGGCCACCCGGGTTGCTGAGGTCCCAAGACAGGACACTGTTATACTCAAAGTTTCTGAGACCACCGAACACTTAGCCATCAGAACAGGGACATAGAGATTGGTGCTTGAGCGAGCAAACAAACAACAACAACAACAAAGATCTTGCTTGAAGCTTTAGAAAACTTGATGTGCTGCATTCTAGTACTTTCTGTGATGTGGAATGCAAGGACTAACCTGTGCCCTTCTGTTGCACCAGGCTGCTTGGTCAGAGGTCTTAGGGATGGAACAGGGAACATGTGGTGCAAGGGCCTTATAGGGGTGAGGCTCCAGGCTGCCTTTTGTTTCCCATGCCTAGCAAGCTGCTCCCAGCTAGCCTCAGTGGCAAGCAGAGATACTTGATTCCCATGCAACCCCTGGAAACATCCTTTTGACTCATATGAACCACAGTGTTTTTCACAACAGTGCTGGCCTTTGTTTCCTATTTGGGATGTCTGTGTGCATCCTAAGTATGCAGAAGGCTACATGACTCTGCAAGGCAAAAGCAGCCCAGATGTCCCTAAGTGTGTAGAAGGTTATGGGACTCTACAAGGCTGCAGCAGCCCAGATGTCTCCTAGAACCTGTGCTTTCTTCTTGCAGCTCTTCCACTCCAAGCTGGAGGTGCTGTGAGGTGAGCCAAGTGAGTGACAAAATGCAGTGCCCTTTGCAACCAACGACAAGGGGTCCTTTCAAACTCATATCGAAGTACACATTCAGGGTTTATTTGAAGTAATAAAATTGCACACATTTGTTCTTGAGACTTGACTCCAAAGGTAAGTCAGCATAAGCAGTGAACAACTTCAGTATCTCTGAAATGAACAGAAGAGTGGTAGAAATCCCCAAGCCTGGAACTGGACCTGTTTTCCTCCGCTTTAGATACTGAGTACCACAAAACCATCAGAAGTCCACCTTCCCAGGCAGTTTGATCTGCCCATTTCCGCGTGTCCTTAAACAACATGAGATTTGCACACAAGTGAGATTATAGTACATGTCATCCTGAACTCTCATTTCCCACCCCCACCAAGTTCATTGCAAATCCCTTTGAAAAACCACTGCAGGACTCTTAACAGCTGCCTAGTGTCCCACAGTGAGAGCATGCCGTGGTTTATTGGTGCTTACCTAAGATACGTCTCATGCTGTCATCATTACAGACAACCAGTGGACACGACACTGCAGAGATGAGTGAGTAGTTTAGAATAGTTCTCACGATTCCGGAGGACTGGACTTTGGATCACAGCACCTCCCATGGTAAAACACAGCCCGTAACTCCAACTCCAAGGGATCAGATAATTTCTTCTGGACCCCCAGGGGCACCCCCAACACACACATACACAAACAAAAAAATGGAATAGCAATTCATTTGTATTTTAATAAATAAAGCTTGCCTGAAGATCAGAAAGTAAAACAGCCACACTAGCCATAATGCCAGAACTAGAGAGAATTATAAAATGGGAGGAGACAGCTCTTAAAGAAAGTCTCATTCTGAAATTCCTGGAGACAGGATCACCATTTTGGACTGAGGTGGAGGTAAGAACCAATGATTGGCTACTTTGTCTTTTTTTTTTTTTTTTTGTGGTCTTCATTTTGAACCCCAATATCTGTTTCTGAGTTTTTATTAATTGTGCTACAAAAAAAAATCTTCTGAGAAGACCCATGTAGAATTTTGTATATAAATCTTTGAAGTTTGTGGAGGTATGTCATCGTTTCTAGAATTGCAGTGACTTGTTTAGCATTCTGCATGTACATGTTCTATGCTGTAACTATAGTGGTTGCATCATGGCCTTCCGCCAAGCTGCCTTTCCAAAGGGCTAATTGATGCTTCACCAATGTGAAGTGATAAGTGACCTATTTTCCTGTTGTTACCAATTTAAAGAGATGGAGAGCACATACTGCTTTTCCATGGGACCTGAGTTCTGTTCCCAACTCCTATATAGGGTAGGTAATTCCCAACTGCCTGAAACTCCTGCTCCATAGACTCTGATGCCCCCTTCAGGTCTCTTGAGACACTGCACTCATGTGCACATTATACACACATACACATAAATTTTAAAAAAAAGTCTTAGCAATGTTACCAGTGGAAGTAGAAAAAGAAACAATCAGGCTTTAATTTAATTTTTTTCTGATTATAGGAGAACATGGCTTTTTAAATATATAATGGCTATTTGTATTTCCTGGTCCCTTAATTGTCAAATCATTTTCTTTGTTTTTCAATACAATTGTTTTTAGTTTTCTTACTGATATTCACGAATATCTTATACATTTTAGGTAATAGTTTTTGTTGATTATATAATGAAAATTTTTATTTACCATTGTTCATCTGGCTATTGCTTGTTTCATTTTTTAAAATTATATTTGTTTACTAGCTGTGAATTTGTGGGGATGGGCAAGGAAATATGCATGCACCAAACTATATGAGTGGAGACTGGAGGACAACTTTCAAGAGTAAGTTCTTGCCTTTCATCATTTTGGATCCAAGGAACTAAACTCAAGTCACCAGGCTTGGGGCCAAGAAACTCTACCTGCTGAGGCTTCTCACCAGCCCTGATGTTGGTTTCAGCATAGTTAAAGATGCCAAAATATTCTCCAGAGTTTCTGGCCCTCCTGTCTTGTTGAAGAATGTTCTCTACATCCTAAGGCCATTTTCTCTTAGGAATCTTTTTCTTTAATCACTATCATGATTTTATAGTATGGATTTTCAAACCAGTGACCAAATGTGGTCACCACTGGCCTCTAATTCCTTCAAACCTTTATCTTAAACTCAATTATATGGTTGTATTTCTTCTCTCTTTTGTCTGTTCTATGGCTTTCTTTCTTTCTTGGGACCCACAGTTTTAAATTATGATATACCTTTAACTTAAATGTGAGACTTTCATGGGGAAATTATTCCTCCCCTCTCAACTTTCTCTGCAATTTTCTCCTATATGATTTTAGAATTAACTTTCCAGATTTTTAATATTTGTTTTTCTTTTATGTGTCTAAGTATTTGCCTGCACACATGTACATATGCCAACTACATGCATGTCTGGTGACCACGAAGGCCAAAAGAGAATGTCAGCCACAGCTTCTGTAGAATTGGAGTTATAGTCAGTTGTGTCAAATCCCCTAGCTGAAGTTAGCAATTGGCTGTGAGCCACCCAACATAGGTGTTGGGAACCAAACTTGGGTACTCTGTAAAGAGAAGCAAGCGCTCATAACCACTTGGCCATTTCTTTAGTCCCACATAAACATGTTTTGAAAGAGAGAAAGACAAATTACTCATATAATTTTTTTTAAATTTTGTTGGTATCAATCGTTCATTATGCCTAACTCATATGGGATCCCCTTCTTTATGCTGTGAATACCATTGATTAATAAAGAACTTCTTTGAACCTATAGCAGGGCAGAACAGAGGTAGGGAAGGAAAACTAAACTGAATGCTGAGAGAAGGAAGGCAGAATAAGGAGAAGCCATGTAGCTCTGAAAGAGACAGACACTCTGGACAGAACCACACTCCGTAAGCCACAGCCTTGTGGCAATACACAGATTAATGGGGATGGGCTAATTTAAAATATAAGACTTAGCCAAAAATAGCTTAAGCTATTGGCCAAACAGTATTGCAAATAATATGGTTTCTGTGTGATTATTTTGGGGCTGAGTAGCTGGGAACAAACAAGAGGCCCTATTACAATACCTAATTGTAAAATAGATCTGTGTATACAGGACAAGTCAAATTTATAGCAGGCATCTGAGTTTAAGGCATACATCTGTGGCCTTGGGACACAGCCAAGTGGCTAAGGGGAGGATGCTATATTTCTGATTTTACATCACAGGCCTAAATTTCTTTGTCTACATCACAGGCCTAAATTTCTTTGTCTTTTTATTGAATTACAAAGTTTCCTTCCTTTATTAACTTACATGGATTTTAAAACTCATTATTCAGAGATTAATTTTATCTAATTCCTAATTAATGTTTAATAGCATTTCTATTTTAATCTGTGAATGTATTGAACAGTAATATGTTTCTTCGGTTTTGATGATCCTTTCTTCCTTAAGATAAACTCAACAGGATTAGGCCTTATTTAGAGATTTTTTTTAATGTTTATACATGGAACTTTTGATGCTTTGTTCCTGTTGTTTCCTTCTTTTTCTTATTTCTTCTTTTTGATACTGGTAGGGAAATAAAGAATGAATTTGAAAAGTCTCTGTTCATTCCTGGAACCTTGAAAATACTTGCTGCACCTTAGCTGGAAGTGGTCTAGAACTGATGGCAAGTTAAGAAAGAGTTTCTGAAAGAAAGACTGATTTTTCTTAATCATTAAGTGTGTGTGTGTGTGTGTGTGTGTGTGTGTGTGTGAGAGAGAGAGAGAGAGAGAGAGAGAGAGAGAGAGAGGCCATGAAGCCACTGAACCCCCTGGAGCTGGAGTTACCACAGTTGAGAGACTCCTGACATAGATGCAGGAAACAGGATTTTGGTCCTCTGGTAGAAATGCCCACTTCTCATCATGGAGCCATTTCGTCAGCCCCAAGAAAGATACTTTTCAATGTTTTAAACCACATGTCTGCTCACATTCCAGTCTTTTCAAGTTTTCACTTAAATAAACCTTGGAGATTTATGTTTACTAGAAAATTTCTATTTGGCTTACAATTTAGGATAAACAATTTTCACTTAATCTTATCAGATCATTTTTTGAAGTTAAATTTTAAGCTTTGTATTTCTAATAATATTTATTTCTTTATATACTATTGTAACTGAGCATTTAAATTGGACTTTTTCAAAGAACCCGCATAAAAGCAATTCTTTTGTTTTACTAATTTTTTATTTTATTCTTTTAATGTTCTCTTTTGGGGTTATATGTCCCTTGTAGCTTCCCAAGTCACATGTGTACTTTTCTATATTCTAATCATTTTCATCTTCTAGTATGCATTTAAGCTTCTTATGATTATCATTAGCTTCTCATTTTGGCGGCAACTCTCATTTCCATCCTAAATGTATTATTTTTATCTTTGTATATTCTTTATTTTTAAGCTGCATGTTTTAGAAGTGTGAACTTTTATTTATTTAACATTTTGTGATTATGATTATTTTTCTTTTTGTAATATATTCTCATTATGCATCCCTGTCTTTCTTGGAACTTACTATGTAGACCAAACTCAAACTCAGAGAGATCTACCTACTTCTGCCTCCCAAGTGCTTATATTAAAGCATGCACTACCATGCCTATCCTAGAAGTCCAAACTTTTAATATTAATACCAGTTATAATTGTATGGTTTGAAAAGTTTGTAGAATAATTAATTAATTAATTAACTAACTAATTAATTAATTAATTAATTTTGGTTTTAGGGGACAGGGTTTCTCTGTAGCTTTGGAGCCTGTCATGGAACTAGCTCTCGTAGACCAGGCTAGCCTCAAACTCACAAAGATCTGTCTGCCTCTGCTTCCCGAGTGCTGGGATTAAAGGCATGCGCCACCACTGCCTGGCTAGAATGATTAATTTTTAAATGCTTCATAAATCTTTGGAAGCAGTATTGGTTTTACTTACACACATAAAATCAAGCTTATTATTGTTATTCAAGCTTCTACCACTTTTCCCATTTTCTTGGAGTATTCTTATTTTATGAAGTTGTGAGAAATCTTGGGAAAGTACCTCCCATTATAACTGAGGACTTATTGCATTCTTTATACCTTCTTCTAGAATATATTTCTTCTGAAATTTTTATTTATTTTTATTTTTAATTATATAAATGTGTATGTATGTCTATATTGGGTGGTTGTGTGAACATGAGTGCAGTGCCCATGAAGGTCAGAATAGGGCATCAGATGCCCTGGGGCTGAAGTTACAGACAGTGTGTGACCCTCATGATGTGGGTGCTGGCAACCAAATCCAGGTCCTCTGCGAGGGCAAGCAGTGCTTTTACCCATAACCCCAACAAAGTGTTTTTAATTTAAAAATTTTAAGTTGCATTTTCAAGTTTTTATTTGAATAAGCCTTGAAGAACATCCTCTAGACATTTAGAATGCATTTCCATGACTGCTTGCTTTACAGATTTTGAAGCTGTGTTGTTGATTGCATAGCACTTGTTACAAAATGAAGTAAATAAAGCCTTCTGTCCAGAATTCTGCGTTTACCTGGGAGCCAGTAAACGGTTTTTGGCAGTGTGCTGGAAACTATGCCATCAGAAAGGGTTACTGAGTGAAGCAGGAAAGAGGGTACAAGGGCCCTTTGGTGACATGCATGCGCCGGGCTTTTATTCTGTATGAAAGTGGGGAGATCAACTGTTCTAATCAAACTTTCTTTATGATAAGGTAAGATTTTGTCTCAGAGTGATTACCCCAAATGCATCATGAGGATGACAGAGTGAGAAGGACAGATGGGAGCAGAGAGACACATAGGTCCTGGAGAAGCCATAATGGAAAGTCAACAGAAGTGACAAAGGACATGTTTGAAGAAGCCATACTCTACATCACACAGCATCTGCCCAGGCCTTTCATGGTGGACCCTGCAGATCACTGGCCACGGAGTCTGCAGGAATGATATTGGAGGGACCAAAGTATTCTGTCTCTAGAGACTTCTTCAGCAATGGAGAGAACTATGAATCTATCAAACTGGATGAGTCAACAAAGGCTGAAACTCTGGGTAACTGCAAATGACATGAGATGCTTCCTGACGAACTCACACTTGGTGATGAGGAAACACAAAGTGTGGCAGAGATGGCATTAACCACCTTCTCCTGACTGTGGCCAAGTGCACCAATGCTCACAATGCAAGGAGGAAGACTTGCTGGATTTTGGCTCATGGTTTCAGAGGACTCACATAGTTGCTTCTTCTCAAAGATATCATGGGAATATCACATTGACAGAAACAAATCAGAGGCTGGTCCTTATTTCTTGGTGGACAAGAAACAGAAAAAGAAATACAGGAAGGTCCAGCATAAGACATGATCCCAGTGAGATACCCCACAGGGATTTCCTCTAACAAGGCCCCACACCCTAACTTTCATCGCTGCTTGATAAAGCCAACACAGTATAAATCAAGGAGCTAGTCCATGTTTAGGTAGGAAGCCTCATTACCTAATCCTCCCTGGAAACACACTTGCAAACATATCCAAAATTGTGCACTAGTTCCTTAGACATGATCTGGACAGTCTGATCAAACCAGAATTTACAGAGACTGCCTGGAAGTAGGCATTGAGAAAGGCGAGCAAGTTGGATCACCTCTTATGGGATGGGTGGGACAAATGGGTAGATAGCTTGGTCTCTCAGCTTCCATAGTAGAAACAACCCAGTGGTGACCCATGCAATCTGCCCATACTTTTATTGGTGCCTCTCCTAGCTCCCTAAGCAAGGGACAGGAAGGTGGACCTGGGCCAAGCACAATCAAACCAAGCATTAAGAACAACTCTCTTACCAGAGGCTCCCTGATCCCCGGACCCAGTCACTGGGTTCCATGAGGAAAACACTCTGGTGTTTCCCCTCTGCCCATATAGACACAGCACGTACTTAGAAACAGCACATCTTTCTTGCAAAGAGGCAGGTTAGAATAAGGGTGCCTCTCTCCCTCAAAAGTTAGCACAGTGTGGACTCTCTTGAGAACAAAAGAAAGAGAAGAAGAAAGAAATAGAAGGAATGAAACCTGGGCAATCCATCTCTGACCTTGGGTATTCTATTTGTAGATCCCGAGGGTCCAGCGATGTCTGCTTCTGATTAATTTTGTTCTTTATCATTTCCTTTAAAGGAAAACTTGCCCATAGGATCAAAGCCATCACCATACTTAGAGAAATGGGTAGTCTCGGAAAAATGCCTCCACTTGCATTTTTGCAATCCTTGCATGTAGAATTTGTACAAATGACACAACCCGGAACAATGTATAAGTTGTTACAAAGATGAATAGAGAGACAAGCAAGCGTCTACCTATAATTTTAGAGAGTAGTTTTCTTTCTCACAAACGTTATGAAAATTAGTAATTTCAAAAGGCTTTTGGAGAATTGCACTATTAGCAACCTGGTATGGCAAAGAGTATAAATATATTGTGTTTGGAGGAAAGGCACTTTCCAACTCTTTAAATTATCTTCTTTCCATTTTCAAATTCTTTTTTGCTGTCAACATTCTGATATCGCATAAATATAAAAGCCACACAAATACCCGAATCCCTGTTTTGTTTTGAAAGACATGGAGGCCTGATAATATTCGCCTTACTCCACAGAAATGAGTGCAGAGGCTGTAAGGATGGCCACACCTCACTCATCAAGGGCTCCTCCTTGCCACTAGGCATGGCCTTTGCACCAGAATTCTAACCATGAATTAAGAAGAAAGTGACACCATGCAGCCCCAGAACCAAAAAAGAGACATTGTGTCATGACGTCCAGGTATTTCAAAACAAGTCGGGTGTTCTGTCCTTGGCGTATACGCTTTTCTGCATTCCTTGTCTCCCCTCGTTCATAGCCTTTGCTCCTGACCATGTGTGAAGCGGGGACAGCTTGGTGGTAAACAGGCCACAGCAGCTAAAAGAAAGATGGCTTCCTGGTTAGTTTTGTGTGTGTGATTCCTCAGGAACATGAAATCCTCCTGAAAACTATTGAGGGTTTCAATTTCCAAGCCCTAGAGAATCAACACAACTTGAAGTCCTTGAAATCAATATAAAATATGTCCTGGGAAGATGAGGGTGGAGCTTGGTTGGAAAGACCATGTCTAACATGCATAGAATCCTGGGTTCATCCCCAACACCACAAAGCATGATGGTTCATTCTTGGAACCCTAGTGTTCAGATGGGAGATACAAAAAGATCAAAAGTTCAAGATTACTGTCAGCTGCATAATGACTTTATGCAGCTAGTCTGGGCTATGTGTTGTAAGATCCTTTAAAAAAAATACACCAAAATGTATAGAGCTACTAAAACATACAGAAAATAAGAAAATAAATTAAGTTTTCTTTGGGATGATATTAATCTTGGGTATCGAGAAGCAAACAATATCCATGACTGTCTTAGTTATTTTTCTCTTTCTGTGAAGAGACACCATGACCAAGGCAACTCTTCTCAGAGAAATCTTCTTTATAATTTTAGAGGGTTAGTCTATGATCATCATGGCATGGAGCATAGACATGCAGCAGTAGCTGAGAGCTCACATCCTGATCTGCAGGCAGCAGGTGGAGAGGCAGACACTGAGCCTGGAATGGACTTTTGAAACCTCAACGGCCGTGTCCAGTGGCACACCTCCTCCAACTAGGTCACACCTCCTAATCCTTCTCAAATGGTTCACCAGTCTGCTACCAAACACTCAAACATATGAGCCCATGGGGACCATTCTCATCCAAACCACAATGACCCTGTAACTGGGTCAATAGTGAAACATACCTACAGAGAAGACGGCCCCATGATCAAAACTCACCAAGCAGGTTAGAAAGTAGCAGATCCACAACATGACTCAGTGAAAACAATAAATGCCCCAAACTGAGGCTCTGAAATACAAACTTGAAAGACATTCTACACAGTAAGGTTTTAGGGGATAAGAGGAAGTTTTAAACAGACCTCAGGCATTTTTTAAAGAAAAAGAATTAAATTTCGGATGTATGCAAGAAACAAGACTATGAAGATGCATGCTTCAATCAGAAACACATTGACGGAGCTCTAGAAATGGAAGTCTCAGTCATTAAGTTGAATATAGGTTAAGAAACCGAAGCTAAGGGCTAGACGTCAACAGCAGGTACGTACCAGGAGCTAGAAATAAGCTTGGAGTTATGTTTCCTTCCTCAGCACTTCTATCTTTAAAAGGAAGATAAGGAAAACAATAATCATTATTGAAATGTCGACTAATTGCAGCATTGCTCCATAAAAAATTGTGTCGTGTAGCATAGATCCATTATCACACCCAAGTCACCTAATATTGGTGCCCCAATGTTATAGAATATATGGTCCAGGTTTACATTTACCCTTTCATCCTAAAACTTTTCCCAGGGGGCTTTTTCCCCCCTATGTCATATTGATACAGTCAGAACATCTGAGGCAGGGCAGCTGTCCTATGAAACACAGTCACATCTTGATTTTTCTAATACTTCCTCATGATTGGCTTTATCCTAAGCATACTGAAAAAACTCCTACAAAGAGGACAAGATGACATCAAGGGCTTCTTAGAATTTCTTAGCAACCCTGTGTTGGCTGTGGTTTCAGTAATTCCTGGCACTGAAACTGCCGTCTGCCTACACAATATACCCATCCCTTGGTATCCATGATGATTTGGTTCCAGAATCTGCAGATGCTCCTATATTCATACAGCATGGCATGGTCATTCTAAATAACCTCCCACATCTTTTCTTATCCACAAAATCATCTCCAGGTGACTTACACTCCCTACCACAGTAGAAACGTTATGGAAGGGGCTAAAGAGATGGTTTACCATGACTCATAAAATACATGCCCAAAAGTGAGCTGTGGAAAAAAGTTCATCTTGGCTTACAGTGCAAGAGGTGAAGTTTATCATTGTGGGGGATGCACGGCAGCAGGTGGTTGGAGGAGCAGGAAGCTGAGAGATCACATCTCAACCACACACAGGATACTGAGAGAGTGAACTAGAAGTGGGGTGACGTTATAAACTCTTAAACACAGCCTCCAATGACATACTTCCCCCAGCTATTCCAAATCCTAAATGTCCCCTAAACTTCCCCAAAGAGGGGGAGTTTACTACCAACTGGGGACCAAGCATTCAAATAAGTGAGTCTAGGGGATACATTTCTCATTCAAATGAACTTATTCCTCTTGTAGAGAACCCAGGTTCAATTCTCAACAACCATATCGGGTAGCTCACAATTATCTGTAACTTCTTCTGCCCCAGGAGATCCCCTGGCTTCTGTAGGCACCTGCACATACATGGTACACATAAAATCATGCAGACACACAAACACACACACACACACATTTTTAAAAAGAATTGTTAGATAAGTGATGTTTATGTTACACTGTCTAGAGAGTAATGGCAAGCAAGGAAAAAGTCCATGCATGCCGAGAATACATGACGCTGTTTTTCTAAGGATCTTCTATTGAGGCTATTTGAACCTGTTAACATGGATCCTGGATACAGAAGGCCAGTCGTAGGTTAGTGCCTCGATGAACTAAAATTCTCCTTGAGAGAGAAAGGGGTCACAAATATAGAATGGGGAAAGATAAGGAGTGTTCCTTATGGACCAGGAGTTGATCTGGAGGGACTATGATCTCAGGGCTTTGTTAAAGACACAAAAGAAATCTCAAAGGATATCTCATCTGCTGGCTCTGTCCACTGAGTGACCCTGGACACCGTGTCCCTCCAGTAGAAATCAAGACATCCTGAAGCTAGATTCCATTTATGAGGAGCCATTCATCTCCAAAAGGAAAGGGTGGATCTTGAGTAAGTGGCTGGTTCCATGCCTGGGAAGAAGAGACAAGCTGACCTGGGGACCAACTCATGATAAGGTCAAATGCTGATGAGCAGGCTCAGCAGATGCTACAGAGACAACCAGACACACTACGTGTGGATGAAACACTGCTGATAGTGGAGGACCCTGAGTGACGAGCAATCTGCCGTCTACAGGACAGGCTACCAGGAATATATCAACACCAGCTAATCTCTGGGCAAAGTCATTAATGACCAAAGAAGGAAAGTCAACATTTCCCAAACATAAATGAATCACCGAGCAACTCACAGATTGTCCTAAGTCCATAGCTGGGAAACTCCTTAGACAGTAAGATATTCACACACTCATTATAAACGCTCAGGGGGTCGAAATGGAAGAGGGGGCAGCACAGCTTTTCAGCAGGTGGATAGCCTTAGCCTAGCCAGCCAGGGGGACAAATTGACATCCAGCTGCTCCGGATGCAGCACCATGGGAAATGCCCATCATCACCTGAGTAATTAATTACTCTTCCCCTCTGCCTGCACCCAGAAGCTGAGAAGGAGCAGGCTGGCAGAAAACAGAAGGGACCCATCACACAGGAAGGCCACGGTTGGCAGCAAGGACTCTTACACCTCACCCAGGTGAAAATTAAACCCTGGTCACCTTTCCCGGCCTCCCTCTCCCCAAACACACTCTTGTATTGTTGTTTTTGCTTTAGTGGGTCTTGACCTTTAGCCCAGGACAACCTGGAACTTGTGATCTTCCTGCCTCAGCCTTCTGCTCATCACAGGTGGGTGCAGCCAGGCCTGGTTGAGGGTCTTCCTTTCTGAATAGTGTTCAGGATGAAGATAATGCTGCCTCTCCAAGCGTTTTCTGGTTATGGCAATAGGGATGGATTTAAATTTATGATAATGGACGCTGGTGGCCTAAATGGTTCATTCTGATCACAAAGCGGGTTCTGAGTGGCTTTGAGTTTCATGGAAGCCATCACATAGTTAGGGGTGCTTACTTTATGCTTACCTGAGGTGTCAGCCAGCTCCTGTGGGAGGTCAGGAGCAATGTCCAGAGCCCCCTGTGCCGAGAGACAATCTTGTCATCTCTCCTTAGATTCTACATGAAGCCTGAATGATTTGGGGGCACCAAGGACACACGAGGCTGCCGGAACCTTCTCCGAGGTCAGGGTGTCTACAAGGAGGTCACTGGGGTACAGAGGGATGAGCCTTCTTTAGCCACAGTGCAGAGGGGTCTAACACCTCACCGTTTGTCTTTATTTTACCTTTCCCAGGATCTTTTTTGTCAGGCTGTAAAATACATCCTTGCTCCCCAGGAGATTCTCCCGTGGTTCTGCAGTCCATCTAAACAAATATGTATTTACAACGGGTTCTTTTTTAAAACATGCATTATGCAGCTAATAGACTGGAATGACTCTTTGGGGGAAGTGCCGCACAGTCTTGGCTGTTTTTTTGTTGTCTGCAACATTCACCTCTTTTATATGGCTATTTATTTTCCGCTGCTTTGGATGGTAGGGAGGGCTACGAGGAGGAGAAATCATCCACCCAAATATGAACTGCGCACGTATAAAACCTTGACGGTGGGCATCTCTCGCTAATGTTCTTTGAGGCTGGTATGAATCTGAGCTCTGCACTAAAAGGAGCCCGAACGGGGAAGGAAGAGTGAGCTCGCATCCTCTCCGTGTCTTGCTCTGTAAGCTGGAAACTCGGAGGTAAATTCCTGGGTTGGGATACTATCAGTTGTTAGTGAAGGGATGCTCCACTCAACCTCACCATCTTCAGGAACAAAATCTCCAGGGAAAGGCAGCCCCAGGGGTCTTAGTCCTACAGTTCAATGACGTCCACAGGACCTGAAATTAAGTTGGTCACTGCAGTCTTTGCTTCTGCTTATGGTTATAGTTCCCAATGTCACCAGCTGATCTAGCAACGGTCACCAGAGGAAAAGCTTCTCTGCCTTCTTTTGTGCTACTTTAAAATAATCTTCCAGCTTAATCCATCCTCCTCCATGGCCCTCCTGCCACTGCGACAATCACCAGTCAGGGAGATGGGATGGTCAGATGACCTCTGTCTCTTTTTTCACACATTATGTAACATCGATGTTTACACTCTACCCTAGTAACTTGTCTTCATGGCTGTGATAAATTACCCTGACCAAAGCAACTTGAGAAGGGAAGGGTTTATTTGAGCTCAGAGTTGAAGGGTATCGTCCACTATGGTAGGAAAGATGGGGTGGTGGAAATTTGAAGCAACTGCTCCCTATCCCCCATAGTCGGGAAGAAGTAAATGATGCATACCTGTGTTCTACCAGATTCGCTCTTCTTGAGAAATCTGGAATGAAGCCTAGGGAATGGCGCCACCCTCTCTTACGGTAGCTCAGTTGACTTAATTGAGGTTCTCGCTCACAGGCATGCCCAGGAGCTAACCTACTCTAAGTAACCCTCATGGATGTGCCTGCAAGCTTGTCTCCTAGGTAATTTCAGATCCTGTCAAACTGACAACTCTAACCATCAAATTCTAGTAGAAATTAAAACCAAGAAATTCAAAATCATGTATTCATCAATCTAAAATGAGCCAAGCTATTAGAAATTGCATAGTTATGAAACATAATTGTAATTTCAAAGATGAAAACTAACCTGATATCTGTCTTTATGATACTTCTATCATTCTTTAATGTCTGATCCAGTGCACGTATCTGGTATGTGTTTGGTTTTTTGTTTGTCTGTTTGCTTGCTTACTTTCATTTTGAGACAAAGCCTCATATAACCCAGGCTGGCCTGGAACTCACTGTGTGGCCACAGATGGCCCCAACCCCCTGCCTCCAACCTCTACCTACTGAAGGCTAGGATGACAGACTTGCAGGACTGTGACCAATTCAAGAGAGGTGATTTTTCTTATCTTCTTTTTTCTTGTCTATTGTGTGAGTCTCTTGGCTGAAATACAACAAGAAATCTGATCTCATGCTAAAGATAGGCTGTTGCAGGAAGAAACATATTTTAATAACTCCTTTAGATAATTAAAGATATTCCCCCTTTGAAACAACACTGAAACACACCAAGTCAGAACTGTTTAAATATTAGGTATGGTGTGGAATCTGAAGACACATCAAAGAAACGGTTGTGCTGTCTCAAATCATCATCCATTGATCCTTCTTACTCCTTCAGCAGCTCTTTCCCCGAACATGCTTAGGGCTTGTTCCTTTAGAAAGTACTGGTTCTGTGAACCATATGAATCTTCCGGGATTAAACACATCTTGTTATGTGATGCTAACACTGTGCTAATCTAACATCAGCACCAATCTCAACAGGCTTGAGATATTGGGGGAATAGAATTCTTCTTAGAAATATAATTTTACTTGAAGCTTCAATTTCATCATTGGCAACGAACATTAGTTGTTTTCTTTTATTTCTGTCTTTCGATTTCGTTTAAATGTCTACCATGTACTCCTGTGTAAATAACCAACCTACACAAGGAAGAACTAGATGAAGGCAAGGACATGGGACATGAAAGAGGGTATGAAGCTAATTGTTTTGTGGTTCTAACTCTGACATGGGCGTTTTGGTTTTGTGGATAAGCACATAAAAATATTCCCTACAGAAAGTATAAATTTTCATGTGAAGCTTCACAGTTTCCATTTTGAGCATCAATTCTAACTGTTTAGAAATTAACTTGTTTAGACTTTGGGTCTGGTTAATTTTGGCGTGTGTTGGTTTTGTTTATTTGAAAGTTTTTCATAATAATATTTACTTTTTAGAATTAAATGAAAAACAATAGGGACAGGAGAGTGAAACTCTAGTTTCACACACCACACGCACATGCATGCATGCACGCACACTACATCCATACTCACACACACCATACACACTCACACCTTAACACACAATACACACTCACACACACCACACACATATTCACTACTCACACTCACAACACACACACACAACACATATTCACACACATACACATACCACACATACATGCACATACACCACATACATGCATTCACGCACATACCACACACATTACACATACACCACACACACATTCACACATACCAGACACACACACACACACACACACATGTGCATTTTGACATTGAGAATTTCTTGCAAGGGACTCCGGGAACCCCAGGATGTAGATCACAGTCACAGAACCGTTAGTTTAGACTTCCTGGAGTTTCACTCTACAATCTGGGGAAAGTTAGAAATCATGTTGGGAAAATTCATATCCAAATTCACCAGGAGGAAGGAGTGGGGAATTGCTGTTGACTTGGCAACACAACGTGATTTTCATGCTACTACTATAGGGTTCTGCACCGCAAACATGTAACAGGAGAAAACGTGAACCTTGGAAGAGCTCCTCAAGATATGTACATGTCTTCCCCTCTTTCCTTTCCTCTTCCTCACCTCTTCTTCCTTGCTTCCCTTTTCTCTCCCTCCCTCCTTCCCTCTCCCACTCTGCACCTGTAGGACTTGAAGCTTACAGATGATGGTGCTTACGAGACCAAAGTCATAGATTTGGCCAGTCAGTGAGTCCGACATCCCTAGAGAGGATGTCATGCATTGAAGTGAAAGTACCAGGACACAACCCAAGCACAAATGATCCTGAAACTTCAGAGGAAAGATCACAAACTCATTCAGTCATCAAGGAACGCTTGCCTGGCTCCGCTATGAGAGGACAACACTGATGGGAATTAACCATGACCCATGTCTAACCAGAGCCCAAACTCATGTTCACGTTGAGGATATATGTATTTTGTGTGAATAGCTGGCGACTGTCTGAATCTGACGTTCAGCAACAACTCTAGAGAGAACATACAGGGTCAGTATCCATGTCTGTCTGTGACACCCAATCTCAGGAACACAGACAAGGTTGTTTGGGTAAGAACAGTGGCATAGAGTTCAGAGGAGAGAGAGTACAAGGTGAGGAACTGGAGGAAAGCGGGGAGAAACTGAAAGTGGACAAGAGGGGATGAGAGAGAAGACCTTGAAATGAAATCAGATGCCTAGGTAAGACCATCAGGAACCTAATTTTGTGCTTACGGAAAACGGGAACCACTAATGAATTTAAGCGGGACAATGACATGGAGAGATTTGTGTATTGGCAGAGGCAGAGAAGAGTAACTATGAGGGGATCATTAGAGGAGCTGCCAAACGTGGAAACAGATCTGCACAGCTCCTTGGCACGCTTCTTTACTAGCCTGGTAAAGCTGTAGGTGGATTGTGCCGCAGCCATTGCTGTGGGACTCCAAAGGCAGGAAGGGACGGCAGAGCCTTGAGCACCAAGCAGGGATGAGCCCAAGGAAGCCCTAATCACTGTCACACAATTGGTTAGAAATGGAACCTTTAAAGTTACTTTCTTTAAAATGAACAAAATAAATAGATATTAAATGGAAGAATGGAGTGGCCAAAGCAGCACCCGTGCAGACGGTGCTCCTGGAATCAACGGCCAAAGCATCCATGTCGGATGCAGCACGGGACCTGCAGGGCTGAGTCAGCTCAACATATTTTGACTGTTATCCGCCACTGTTGTTAGTCAGACTTTTCATCGCTGTGACAAATACCTGGTATAAGCGGCTGAAGGAAGGGGGATTTCTTTTGACCTGTGACTTTAGAGGTTCCAGTTCACAGTCTTGGTTCTGTCGATTGTGGTCCCATGGTGAGGCAGTGTGGCAGACCCATGTGGCAAAGGCTGCTCAGATGATAAGCAAAGAAAGAAGGGCCCGGGTACCAGGCATAACATTTGAAGCACTCCCCCAGTGGCCTTCTTCCTCCCACTAAGCCCCATTTCCCACAGGTTCCATCCTCCACGTCCCCAAAAAAGTGCCACTTGCTGGGGCCAAGTATTCAAAATGTGACCCTGCCCAGGACATTTCATATTCAGGTCTTAACAATCAGAGACAAATAGGCAAAACCCTCAATGAATGGATAGTCTTCTACCAAATGTGGCAGAGAACCAACTGCCAACCTTGCCTCCTTAAGTTACAGTTGAGTCCCCACCCCTGGGAACAGGAAGAATAAACTTGTCCCATTTGTGAGTCCTTTCGAGGCTAGACTCACTTCTGAGAGAATTCTGGGCCATTGTCAACAGAGGTAACCAAATGACTGGACCAGTCAGAGCTCTGGCGGGATCTAGTTTGCCTGTCTGCTCAGGGGATATTGTGAGGAGGGTCTCTTTTCCAGGGATATGAAAACGAAACACAGTAAAAGTTCAGTGACCCAGGGACAACATTCTGGGGGAAGTCAGGGGAAGATGGTCGTGGCAAATGCTTCAGATAAATCATCATGGGCACCGTGGTAGGGCAGTCTACAGGCACGTCACTTTGTTGGGGACCAGCAGAAGGGTTCCGCCATGTCTAGTTGACAGAACACCTGAAATTAACCTTCCCTGAGGCTGACTGTAGTTCAGCAGTAGAGCCCTTGCCTAGCATGTGGGATACGCTGGATTTGATCTCTAGCAATGAAGAAATAATTTAAGAAGTTGTGATTCTGCCGGTAGGTGAAATTAACCACACTGAAGAGAAAGAGAAGTCAAGCTTGCTAATCTGAGATTTAGATCCACTGATAACCAGGATCACGGAAATTACCCTTGCATCTGGGGCCACAGTAAGATGAAGAAAAAAAGAGAATTTCAGTGCCTCTTGCAGGGATCCTACAGAGATCAGGTCTATTCATTACAAGCAAGCCAAGCAGTTTGCTTGCCTTCAGCCATCCCCAGTGAGTCTTAGCTCCCAAAGAAAACTCCTAATGGAATCAACACAAGGCCTATAAATCGTAGCACATCTTATGATATTAGCAAAACTTTTTAAAATTCATAAGTGATCAAGTCATAAACTCTCTTGATAAATAAGACCCCACATACCAAGTTCTGAAATACTATGAGACCTGGTAAAAAGAATAAACCTGTTGAATAAATCTGCTATGCAAAAAAAAAAAATTCTCAATGCGATATATAATAGAAGTCTTCTTAAACAAAAACCTGAGAAAACAATAAACCTGCTAAGAGGCTCAATTTACTGCACTCTAGGGCCATATTTCTCACTTGTTTTTGAAGCCGCCAGACAACTCAACCTGTTTAACCTTTGTAGTCCTTTCCCCAGCAACTTCTCCTGCTCTGTTCTCACCCTTGCCATGCCTGGGAATGGAAGGAAGTCCCACAAGACAGTGCAGAATGACATTAAATCACGACCAACCACAGTGTTCATGGGGCAGAGTTTATCTTCTTTCCCAGCCACCCCACCACGTACCTGCGCTCCTGTAAAAATTCCCCGCATATCCTGAGAAGTTTGCCTCCTCCAGCCCGGAATGGATACTGATTTCTCTCAACCTCTGCTGCTCTTCTGGGGAAAAAAAAAAGACAACATAGTAGGAGGCAATGGATATTGGGGAGCAGCTGTAAAGTGGGGTTGTCTGGAAAGAAGGAGCCCTACTAAAAAAAAGAGAGAAGTGGTGCTGAGGCATCCTGTTCACTCTGCCTGAAGCAATCAGGGGCTGGAAAAAGAAGAAACGTGCTTCAGAAAGCAGCCAGTCATTGGGGTCTTTTCCCGGCAGCTGTCATGTGATATTCTTCCTGGGGAGGTGTGAACAAATAAATCGCCACAGGGAAGGAACCAACTACAGACCAAAGTTCAACCTCGTGGGCCAATGACATTTCATGAGGTTATTTACAGAGGTATGGGTGTACTGGCTAGGTTTTATGCCAATTTGACCCAAGCTGAAGTAATTTTATAAGAGGAAATCTCAGTTGAGCAGATGCCCCATTGGTCTATGGGCAAGCCCCTGATACCTTTTTTTTGATTGAAAGTTGATGTGGTTGGTGGTGCCACTTCCGGACAGGTAGTTCTGGGTTCTATAATAAAGCCGGGTTAACAAGTCATGGGTAGGAATCCAGTAAGAAGCACCCCACCACGGACTCTACACCAGCTCCTGCCTTGAGTTTCCGCCCTGACTTCCCTCAGTGATTGACTATAACATGGAAATGCAAGCAAAATAAACCCTTTGCTCCCCATGTTGGTTTTGGTCACAGTGTTTGATGATAGAAATAGAAACCCCAACTAAGACAACGGATGAGTGGAGCAGAAATGACCTGAAAACAGTTGCATTACCAAATCCCAACCCAACATGGAAGACAATTCATGAAACCTGAAATGACATTAAATCACGACCAACAACAGTGTTAATGGGGCAGAGTTTATCTTCTTTCCCAGCCACCCCACCACGTACCTGTGCTCCTGTAAAAATTCCCCAAATATCCTGAGAAGTTTGCCTCCTCCAGCCCGGAATGGATACTGATTTCTCTCAACCTCTGCTGCTCTTCTGGGGAAAAAAAAAAGACAACATAGTAGGAGGCAATGGATATTGGGGAGCAGCTGTAAAGTGGGGTTGTCAGTGCACAGCGTAAAGGCAGCTCAACAGATCTGTGAGTTATCTCTTCTTGGCAGCTCCAGCGTTTTCCAGGCTGCTCAACTGTCTCAAGCTATCTTTCTGCAACCCCCATTGCTCATAAAAGGGAGAGAGGGTTCTACTGTATCTGGTCAGTTTCAGGGACTTCCTGAAACTTTTGAGTTGTTACTTTGTGTCTGTTATTTAGTTGCCCTTTAGCACATCCTGGGCCTTAACCTAAAATGTTCTCAGTAGAATGGATGTTTTACCTCGTTTAGAACAACATGAGTCTCAAGCAATCTCTACGGGATGGAATGTATCACCTGGGAGGGAATTGCTACCCAACAGCCTGTAAGAGAGGACTCAGGTGAGTGATGCAGAAAGACCAACCATGGTCCTCAGCTGAGCTCTCTCCTCCAAAATACATAGGCAAATATTAAGGGAAGGAAGAGAGACACATAAATCTCTGAAAGAGGTACCATTTGAGAATGGCTTTAAAATTGCTTTGTGTACTCACCTTCTTTGCCAACTCCTACATATCAGCTGGGTAAGTATTAACAAACACTTAAAAACCTACACAGGCAACCATGTAGCAGCTGAACTTCACAAGTAGACCCCTTGGGAAGCTACACACTCATTCCAGCAATTTATCCATTGCAGAAGTGATTTCTTGAATTTATCTTTAGAGAGTTTCCTCAAACTAATTTTGCCACCTTTCCTGAACTAATATCCACCATCATTATCATCACCATTACCACCACCACCTCAAAACTAGATTTTGAACATTGTATTCACTTGCTGCGTAGCCAATGTGTTCACCTGTTTTTATCAAGGTCTTCATACTTTCCAAGCCTTGTGGCAGGCTCAGAAGACAGAGAATTTGCTGAGCTAGAGACCCCTATCTTTTATGAGCAAAGAGAAGCTGGGAACAGCACAACATGCTGGATTTATTTCCTTTTTAATCCACCAGCATGTATTAATGGCACAAGCTAAAGCAATTAGCTGTGATATTTTCATACATGCAAATACCATGCCTGGATTATGTCCATGCTCCCTTATACTCTCCCACTCACTCTCCCCTCTCCCTCTTTCTCCCCTGCCACCTCCCCATTCCCCAGCAGTCTCTCTTCAACTTTCAGACCATCTTTTCCTTTAGTTTCCAGTTATGAAAGGAAATATTTGCTATTTGTCTTTCTGCGTCTGGCTTATTTTGCTCTGACTTGCTTGCTCCTTTGTTCTCCTTCTTTTTCTATAAATGACATAATTTTATTCTTCTTTATGACTGAATAATACTGATGTAATGGTGTGTGTGTGTGTGTGTGTGTGTGTGTGTGTGTGTGTGTGTGTTGCTTTTCCTTTTGCTGTAATGAAATCCCTTGATATAAATAGCTGAAGAAAGGAAGGGTGTAGTTTGACCCACAGGTCAAAAGTACAGATGATGATCCTGGGAAAGTCAAGGCAGCAGGTACTTGAAGTAATGGTCACATTGCTCTCCCACAGTCTGGAAGCAGAGTGATGAATTTTCTTACCAGCAGCTTCCTTTTTTTATGTAGTCCAGGACACAAATCCAGGGACTTGTGCTACCATCCATTAGACACTTCCCATATCAATTTAATCAAGATAATCCCTGTGGTCAAGCCCAGGTTTCATTACCTGAATAATCTCTCACAGATGGGTCTGAAGTCTTGTTTTCAAGGTGATTCCAGATCCTGCCAACTTAGCAGCATTGTATATATCCACTGACTTGTTAAAGAACCTTCTAGACCGGTAAAGAACATCTAGCTTGGTAAAATGTCCTGTGGTAAGCATGGGGCACTAATACTGTTTACCAGAATAATGCTTCAAGTATTATGGTAGCATGAAAAATAAATGATTTCTATAGGCTCATGTATTTGACCTTGATCTCTAGTTGGCAGTGCTATTTGGGGAGGCTATGGGGTCACTGGGAGGTGGAATTTTGCTGGAGGAAGTTCATCACTGGGTGTGAACTCTGAGAATTGATAGCCCCACCCACCTCTAGCTCACTCTCTGTGCTTTCTCCCCATAGTTAAGGATGTGATCTCTCTCCTCCTGCTCTGGCCATCTTCTGCCCCGTCTCCCCCACTGTCATGGACTCTCCCTCTGGAGCATAGCCTTAGTGAGTTGTACCGTGATCACCGTTGGTCATGATGCTTTCATCCCAGCCACAAAAATCAGCCAGTGTGGCACACACACCGAGTGGTGTGGATTATGCTTCTAGTTTTAATTTTTTTTTGAGCGATACTCATACTGATTTCCATAGCAGCTGTGCTAACTTACATTCCCACTAACAATGTAGAAGTGTTTACTTTTCTCCAATCCTTGAAAATTTTGGGATTTCTTTACTTTCTTGGATATGCCAAAGATACTATGTCTGGAGGGTTTTCAACTTTCTCCGAAGCAGATGATGATATAAAAAGCAAATCATTTGGGGATAATCTTTCCTTCTTCGGAGCCATGCCTAATTTACAAATGCTTTATTGATGTACAGCTCACACACTTTGAAATTTCACCTTAGGTGTGTCGTTTAGTGAACTTTGGACCCGCCGATTTATGTGGTCTTCATTATCTTAGGTCAGAGCAACTTTGTCCACCAATGGCATATCTACCCGTTATCATTCTTACTCCTCTCTCCCTAATGCATCCTCCCAAACCACAGTCCACTTCCTGGCCTCACGACTGTCAATTCTGGACATTCCATATAAACCAAGTTAGCAGAATCTAGTTTTTTTTGATTGCCTTCCTTTTAACAGCTTTGGATTTTGTAGCTTTATTTTATTTCTTTTGTCATTGTTGTTTTATTAAATTTCATGATATAGACATACTGTATTTGATTTATATTTTTATTAATTTATATTTTGCTATTTCTACATCTGAGCTACAATAAGAATCTGTTGTACACAAGTTTTTGTATAACCTTTGTTTTCAGTGTGTGTGTGTGTGTGTGTGTGTGTGTGTGTGTGTGTGTGTGTGTGTGTGTAGATACCCATGGAGGCCAACAGAAGGCATCCGATACTCAGGAACTGAAGTTTCAGGTGTTTGAGAGCTACCTGATGTGGGTGCTAAGATCACAACCTGGGTCTCTTGAGCAGCAAGCGCACTGAATTACTTGTGCAGCCCACGTTTTTAGTTCATGGTGTCTTTTAATGTTTCTAGTTTGGACGAAGTCTGATACACCCATAGTTTTCCTCCTTTGCCTGTTAACTGTTAGGTGAATAACCATTCCAGCATATTTCCTTAACCATTGTAACTCTGACGTGTATGACTCTCTTCCTTTTAGAATTCCATCTAGTATATGGTGAGAGGTAGGGATCGAGGTTTTATCTGCCTATAAATAGTCAGTCCCATTTGTAGAAATGGCCTCTCGTTCTTGACTACTCTTGGTACTATTGCCGATCACGAGTGGGCTGAGAATAATAAGCATGAGTTTACTTAACTTTTCACCCCACCACATTTGCCTGTGTGTTTAGCTCCACCCTCTTCCTCTCCAAGGCTGTACTGTCTACTAGAACAGTCAGTAAATTGTAGCAGTGTGAAATATGAAGACTCCAACTTGAGTCTTCCCTTTCAAGGATCTGCTCTTTGTGCTAGTTGCTTGCATTTACATATGAGTTATAAAATCAGTTCACTGATCTCAGCAAAAGGCAGTTTGGGTTTGAATTGACCGTGCAGTGAACCATAGATCTAGAAAAGTATGGCCTGATCTGGTGGCAATCTACCTGTGACCATGGGTCACTTTCCATGTATTTAAATTTTCCTTGCTTACTTTTCAATCATGTTTTATAGTTTTCATTAAGCCAACCAGTTGTTTAATAAATTATCCTTTTATTTCTATTGTACTTGAAAGCTATTGATTTTATTTTTCCTAGATCAGAGTGAGTGTGTGGAAATGCAACTTATTTTGTACATGAACTTTAAATCCCGAAGCCTGAACTTAATTTATTCATTCTAACAAGTTTTTATTACATGAAAATTTGTAGAAAATTTTAGCACAAAGGACTTGGCTTTCTCTTTCCAACTGGATAGCTCCAATTTATTTTTCTCTTATTTCAGTTTTATTTAATTTGTATGTGTCTCTGCCTGAGTGTGATTTATATGGTACACGGCATGCCTGCAGGTGCCCTCAGAGTTCAGAAGAGGGCATTCGATCTCTTGGAACTAGAGTTGCAGGTGGTTGTAAGCCACTGTGTGGGTTCTGAGAACCACCCCAGGTCCTCTGGAAGAGAAAAAGGAGTTCTTAACTGCTATGTCATCTTCTGGTATCTACTCTATTTTTCTTATTTACTTTCTCTTTTTTCTAATCTTCCTTACAATGTGGAGAAATAAGGATTTTGAACAACTGTAGCAGATCAATTAATGCCCATTAAGGAGTGTTGGCTTGTGTTTTTTTGTTTGTTCGTTTGTTTGTTCGTTTGTTTGTTCGTTTGTTTGTTTGTTGAAACAAAATCCCACTGTGTAGCCCCAACTGACCAGGAATTGCTTTGCAGATTAGGCTGGCCTTGAACTCACAGACATTTACAGGCCTCTGCCTCTGAAATGTTGGGATTGAAGACTTGCTTGAGCCACTATGCCCAACCTGCACCCACACCACCTTGAACACACCCTAGACTCTGATCTGAGAACACTGGCTTCTGCCAGCCTAATGTATCTCTTACACAGATGCTTCTTTTAGTTTTGATATTGTTTGTTCGTTTGTTTGAGACATGGTCTCTTGTCGTCTTGACTAGTCTTCAACTCACAACGAAACCAAGAAGAAGCCTGAACTCCTGATCCTCCTGCCTTCATCTTCCAAGCACACAACTTTTAAGTTTCTAAGCAGCTCTTTTGTTCCCCACTAGTCCTGCTGCCTTTGACCACTGCATTACTCAGCAATCTCCGAGCGGTGGGTCCAGCCATGACCAAGGACAAGCCTCTTCCCATTGAGGGAGCTACCATTCCAAAACACAATTCTTATGAACAAGGTTTTTAAAAAGCAATATCAGCCCAACAAGCAGAATAGTGACTCTCCTCAGGAATGTGGGCTTAGTGGAACCTTGGCTCTGCACTGTTCCCCCACAGGAGCTGTGTGTTCCCGCACCTGCTGTCTGTGGATTGATGCTTGAAGACCAGCAAATAAGAAGACAGGACTAAGGCACACTCGAGTCTCTCTGCTTCCCTGCCTTCTCCCCAGGACCCATCGTTTTTCTCTCACTGCTGTGGGCGCTTGGTTGGTACCCAGAGTCCTGCTCAGGTTGACATGAACCGTTTTGCCTGCAGTCGCCCTGCATTTCTGGCAGCAGACTTTGAGCAGCTCTGACTACACAGCTGTCTGTCACTCCTCTGACCACCCCTTCCTTCCTCCTCTTCCAAACCAGCCAACCACTCCTCTAATCCGTTTGTTCTCTGTGTATGGGTAAGGCAGGCCCTGCACAGCCTCCTGGATGAAGGAAACTGGAAACGTCCATGCAGCAGCTCCCAACAACACTGAATCAAAACCCTCGACTCCAACTGAAAACCAAAGTAAGCACGTGTGATCAGTTGCCATTCAACTAAAATACAGTCTTGATGAAGTTACATAGGTGAGAAATGCCTTTTTTTTTCTTTTTTGAAGCAAAGGTATGATGTCATCAAGTGATGTAGATCCCCACAGGACATTTTGGTCTCTGACTCCAAGGCTGAAATCCATAGAAAGCAAGCATTCAAATGTAATGCTGAAATTATCAGGGGCAGTTAACTGCAATCACATTTTGATAAGACTTCAAAGCAATCAGGAGTGACTCAGACCCCACCTAGGACACCTGGGCCTCCTGCGTGCCCCTCATGGTCAGCACGAGCAGCGCCCATTTTCCGTTCGTTCTTCTTTTCCCTCCCAACAGTCGCTGGCCTCCACTTAGATGGCACGGATCCCTTCCTTCCCAGCCATTTTTTCTGAACATAAGCAGGCTGCGTTGAAAACTCCCCAGATCATCCGTCTTCATTTGAGGACTGGGTTAAAAAACAAAATTAATGATTGCTATCAGCGAGACGACGAGCGGCATCTTTGGTGAAAAGTAGATCTGCCACAATTGTCCAAGGCTGACATCTTTCACCAGCTGGAAATGGCTGGATGTACTTGTAAACATTATTAAAAATAATAACTTAATGTTTCCTTCCTGTGACTCGCTAGCATTAGCAAGGTAGTTCCAATTAGTATTTCCTCTGAGCGAGGGAGGCTTTTTTTTTTACTTCGTTTCATTTAAAGGGGGATTTGTTCTCTAATTTTTCTCTTCTGCCGTTGTCAATAATAGAACAGAGCCGAACGGGGGCTACCTTCCTCCCATCACTTACGCCTTGCGAAGCCAGAGCAAAGGAATACGCATCTTTGATTTTATTTGTTTTAGCTGCGCTGGTTCCGAGGGGGGAGAAGACACATTTACATCCCCGCGGTCGCAATGGGATTGTGCGGAGTTTTAAGATACAAGTAAATCACAAGGAGGGACTAAATCATTTTGTAGGATTTTGAGAGTGAAGGCAAATCATTCAATGATAAATTAATACGGCTGGCTTAGAATGGCGTGCTTTTCCACGGGAGACCCAGCTCCGAGTCCCTGCAAAGGGAAGAAAGGAAGGGAAGAAAGGGAGCATGGAAGAGTAGGTGCCACCGCCGCCCAGGTGCTCCGCAGATTGGCCTCCCCTCCAGTTCTAACGAGAACCCCTTTAGCAGCTTCATCGCACTTTATTACAGTCAAAAAATATGCTTCTAAATGCTAAGCGGCTGAGGCGCGCATTAGTCCAAATGCGAAGCTGCAAAATGTGCTTGGCAGCCTCAGTGTATGAGCTGCTTCCGATTCCAACATGAACTTGGTGAATATTCCGATTGATTATGAAGGGCGAACCAGGTGTCATTTGCTCACGTGAACACGTGACTTGCACATGCCGCCTGAGCTCACTCCCTTGTTTATCGTCGACTCCAGAAAGCCTCCCAGAGCCATAGGTGCTGGCACAGGCTGCTCACCAACGCGCAGTTCCTGTCTCAGCCGGTGCGAATGACTGTCTAGGGAGAACCGACATCCGGGGGGCTCTTTAGTCTCAGCCGAGAGCAAATCATATGTAGAAAATAAATAGAAGGCGTCGTTTACATCAGTTAAGTCCAAAGGTCCAGTGGAAAGGACCAAGCAAAATCTGATTGCTTTCTTTTAAAGCGCTTTTGCTGGGGAACATGCTTCATGGGCTCCAGTGCAGGTTAAAGTTCAGGCAGAGCAGAGGAGGCCGGGACCTGACAGTGTTCGTAGGTCCTGTGAGACGCTACAGTCTGTTTGTGCTCTGAAACACGATAGTGTTTGAGGTGCCAGGAATTGATAAGGATCAGAGGAAGCAAGCAGGGGCGGAGCAATGATGCTACCAAATAAGAAAGGAACTTTTTGGTGGGGCGAAAGGAGGAGTCCAGTACATGTCTCTTAGGGGCTAAGAAAGCAAAGACGTCTACAGTAGGGGCCTGTTTGCAGGAAGGCATGTGACCACCACCCCGGAAGACTCTCTCCAGTGCATAACCGTTCCGGTGCATGGTAAACATCCAGGCTTCTGGCACACTCTCTGCTCGACTCAACAACAACCTGGCCAATGACCACCTTAAGGAGTGGCCAGTGCTGGCATCTGCCAGGTCACGTGAATAGGCTAGTCCAGGATGAGGGAAGTGAGGAGAGGCTCTGCTTCTTCATTTGTGACATCATTCAGACATCCCACCAGGGTCTGACTCTGAATTGCAAGTTCATAGTTTGAACCATTCATTGACATGAAACCCACAGGGCACAGATAGTAGCAAAATGAATGCTAAAGAAAGCTATGGGGGACAGAAAGGAACTGGAGAGGGGCGGATGGCCTCTTCTAGAAAAAAATGGAGAGAATTCAAGAGAAACAACAGCAGAAGAAGGGTAGGGAAGGGTGAGGACACAGAAGCAGCCATATTAGAGGAAGAATAAGAACACAGGCAGGCTTGTCTGGTTTTGGACCATGTAGTAGGTTCGTGAGAAGGGATACTTAGAAACTTTGCCTGCTTGTCCTCTTTGTCTCAGAGCAAGGGAGTCTCCCAGTAAAGACTGCAATAGAGTTGGACTTGGAGTTTCATTGTCGACTCTCAGGACCCATCGCTGGTTTCCCAAAACTCAAACCAACCTCAACCCTAAACATTTGGAAAGTGATAGGAATTTAGAAACATGCAAAAAAGCAACCATGCTCCTTAGAGGGTTCAAAAGACCTGGGTGGGGGGGCATGTTGGGAGGCAGCTCTCTCCTCTGTTACCGAAATGCCTGGCATAAATGTCTGAAGGATGGGTGGGTTTATTTTGGTTCATAGCATCAGAGGTTTTGGTCTATCCAGGTGTGGTAGGGCATCTCACATTGTGGCATCCAGGAAGCAAAGAAAGGCCATGCCTGAGTTCTTGGTTCCCCTTACTTTCCAAGTCCTCACTTTAAGGGATGTATGGCACCACCCACATTCATTGAGAGTCCTTCTCCTTTATTTCTCTCTGGAAACACACTGAAGGAGGATACACCAGGCTTTATGATGTGAGCAAGATACATGACGAGAACAGCTCACAGGAGGAAGAGTTTCATCGTGGCTCACGATGTCAGAAAGCCACGATCGTGATCTGCCGTGGTGGGAAAGGTCTCCTAAAGACGACACTGCTCCAGCTGAGGAGCAGCTACTCCAAAGATGAGCCTGTTGTGGGTGGTGCAGATTCCATGCACTACAGAGACACACCTAGACGTGTGTCTTACTGTCCTACATACTCGTCAATCTAGTCAAGTCAACAATCTAGATTTGCCCTCGTGCCGTCTTTTTGAGCATCCCAAGCATGCCTGACTTGCTTATGACATACCATCCATGAACCAGCCAAGTTCTATCAAGTCAGCCACTGAGTAAAGCCCAAGGCAGGATATCACCAACAGTTTCGTAGACTAAATTGGGATTTTTTTTTTCCGTTTCCCCAAAATTAATACAATCCATTGTTTTCAGAAGGAAAAAAAAAC
Source organism: Microtus pennsylvanicus (assembly GCF_037038515.1). Classification (NCBI taxonomy): domain Eukaryota; kingdom Metazoa; phylum Chordata; class Mammalia; order Rodentia; family Cricetidae; genus Microtus; species Microtus pennsylvanicus. The sequence goes on along the minus strand of NC_134579.1, from coordinate 129,891,622 downwards.
TACTGTTTTCCAAATCAGATTTGATCCCCAATCAGAATTGGTTCAACACAGGCTGTCTGTCAGGCAGACCCAGAGCTAAAGAACACTGCCCTGTTCTGTGCACAGAGGAAAGGAAGTGGCAAGCAAGGTCTAGAAACTCAAAGTTCCAGGCGACAGAGGGAAGAGGCTGCACCCGCCCAAGAGCGGCCTGCTGTGCCTGCTGATTTGTTAGGTCTTTCCGTGTTTGTTGTGTGACAAGTTGGACTTTGGTACAAGGTCAGCTCTTGAATCTTGATTATGGTTTTTTTCCCCTTGAGCCAAGAGACATTGATCTGTACATCTGGTTTACCTTGTTTTCTTAGCCATTTGTGACACAGTACAACAGTTCCCATCGAAAAAGGTGTCATGTAAATAAATTACAACTTAGGACGTATACGTTAAATAATTTTATAAATGAACTTTAAAAATGAAGGAATAAAAAAAAATGCCAGGCCCGGCTTGTGGAGCCACAGTGATTATTCTGATCATGTTGTCATGTGTAATGAAGCACAGGCCCGTCATTAATCAAAAGAACCAATCAGATAACTAATTTAGGCAATATTCTTTACAACAGGACATGTCGGTCAGTAAAAATGCATTAAAATCGCGAGAGATCAATAGCCGCCACTGGAGGCTGTGTTTACAAACCAGCCTTAAAGTTTAAGGCATTAAATTCCCAGTCATTTGGGGTATCTGTTTGGTAAAGATAAAGGAAAACTTTAGAGAAATGAAAGGGTTTTTTTTTTGTAGTTAATAGTAGGGTGATAATGTGGACTGGAATAAATGGACAGAATGTGGCATTATTTTGTGATGAATGGTGAAAAGGTCCCCAGCCTCCTTTAAAAGAACTATCAAGGCTCACAATGTTTTTTAAAAAGAAAGATCATAGAATGAACGTGATGTATAAATTTGTCCAAAGATGGTGACAAGAGCCATGCAAGGTCCTGGTGGTTTAAAGACAATTTGTGTTTAAGCAGCTATAGCCCGAGAGCCATGGTCAGTCAGAGCTGGCACGAGGCAAGTAATTCTGTTTCTGCCACACCTACAACTGAAGTAGCCATTTCTCCCAGAGACGGTCCAGCCTCCCCGCAGCATGCCCCTAGGCCAGAGTGCCAGCAACGTTGCCATAAATGGGAAGCTCTGAGTGATCCTTCCTTCCCTAGAAAAGAATCCTGTCCACAGGAAACACCCACTGTGGATGCTGCGAAGTTCAGGGTTCACTGGGGAAACACTTCTCTAGCTAGACATCTTGACACAGGTCTATTACAATCCCATCTACCCCGCAGGCTGAGGCAGGTGGATCACAAGCTTGAGTTCAAGGCCCGTTTGAACAGCTGAGGGGTTCAAAGCCAGTCTGGACAACTTAGAGAGACCCTATCTCAACAGGAAAGGTGAAGTGGGGCCTGGGGTGTGCGTGCATCTAGTGAGGGAGAGAGAGAGACAGAGACAGAGAGAGAGAGAGAGAGAGAGAGAGACAGAGAGAGAGAGAGAGAGAGAGAGAGACAGAGAGAGAGAGAGAGAGAGAGAGAGACAGACAGAGAGAGAGAGAGAGAGAGAGAGAGACAGACAGAGAGAGAGAGAGAGAGAGCCTTACTAGAGTCTCCAGGTCCTTGTTGTCTTTAGTTTATGTGTCAAAGTACAGCAGAGCTGAGAGCAGGCATATGGCAGAGCCGTTGTCCCCCAATGGGAGTCTTTGGCAACAACTGACGTGTACTGTGTCCCACACTCTCCTAACGGCAGGTAACCCCAGGATAGAGGCATGCGGCACTGCTTTGAACACACCAACACTTATTCAGTACCTACTATGTGCCAACGGGTCTCACCATCCCAATCTAAAACCCAGAAAGAGGGGCAAAGAAGCCATGGCTTAACCAATCAGTGGCAGACAGAATGTGGCAGCTCCCAAATAGAAGGCAGAATAAGAAGTAAGAATGTGAAGAAGGAGACAGTGAATGGGGTCAGGGAGAGAGGAGGGACATTCTCCCACCCTCCATCCCCTCCTGCTGCTGCTTCAATTTTCTGCCCATTTGTGTGCAGACTTATATAATCGGAAAGCAAGCTGTCTGTACTTATATTGTGTTTCTTCTCCTCTCGTTTGTGACTTTTGTACTCTGAAGTGCAATGAACGACACTGGAGGTCATCCTGTCAACAAAGCCAGACACAGAAGAACGGACCGCACATATTTCCTCTCAAATGCAGACTCTAGATGGTGTATATGTATGTGGTGTGTGTAAGGGGCACAGCATGTATGTAAGCCATGTACATTGTGAACATAAACAGAGAACTAAGTGAGGAGAGGAAGGGATCTGCCTTGGTTACATATCTGCTGCCGTGCTAAGACACCATGGCTAAGACAAGTAAGAGAAGAAACATTTAACATGGGCTCTCGGTTCCAGAGGGTTAGAGTCCATGACCGTCATGGCAGGGAGCACAGCAGGCAGGCAGGCATAATGCTGGAGCAGTGGCTGAGAGCCTACATCTGATCCAATGCAGGTGGCAGAGAGAGAGAGAGAGAGAGAGAGAGAGAGAGAGGGAGAGAGCGCTATAACTGGAAACGGTGTGCTCTTTTGAAACCTCAAAGCCTGCCCCCAGTGACACAACTCCTCCAATGAAACCCAAACAGTTCTACCAATGGGGGACCCAGTGATCAAATATATGAGTGTATGGGGCCATCCTTATTCACGTCACAACAAGGCCTAAAACAGGAGCGAGGAAAAGAAAAGAGAGAAATGAGGAAAGGCAGACACTGTATGTATTCTTTTATAAGTAGGACTTAAATTTTGCATCTCTCACTCTCTCTCAGTGGGCAAGACACAATAATGTAACTAAGTTTGAAGATATTTAGTAAACCAATTATTTTGTCCAATGAATAGTTTTCAGTTTTCTTTTTCCAAAAGTGGGGTTGGGGTCCCAGAACACTGGCCAGGCAGCTCGGGTCAGGTCTCTGTGATTGCCCACCCTCCAGGCGAGGCTGATAGCTTAAATAAACATCTCCTGTCTCAGCACAGGTCAGGGGTCATACGATGGGCTCACCTGTTGAGTGAACTCCCTAGACAGGAAGACAGCAGAACCTCGATCTCTAGGATGTAAGCCCTATTCCCAGGAGCCCTTATTCTGAAATGAGATTTAAAGCTATACAGGACGGAATAAAGGTTGAGTTAGATTTTTTTTATTCCTCCCAGAATGCACAATCTAGATAATTGACTTAGTTTTAAGAATCATGATTATGTTTTCTCGGGGAAATGTGATAAGACAATTCCTTTCGAATGATGGGAGTGAAGTTTGAGAAAAACAATCTGACAATCACACCAAGCTGACTAGAAATACGAAACATCATGCGCCACCAGGAGACTTCTGCAAATGCTTTTGTGAGGAGAATCGTTAATAATTGGCAAGCTATTCGAAACGTGTGAAAGCGTGGGCTGGAAGCCCACCCAAGGCACACAGAGTCCCATCTCTAGACAGGCAGAAGTCATTTATTAATAAAGCTATTGACATGTTTTAATATTTATAGTTATTTACCTTGCAAAGGAACTGCACCTGGAAGTAGAGAGAACGGAGCAGTGGAGACAGGGAGTGTTTACCAAGGCTAACAACCTCCCAGGGAGGATGGGCAAAGAAGGCCAAGGCTGATGAGGACTTCCCCGGAATGCCGGTGAAGGAGACGTCTGCACAGAGCTTCCTGCTAGAACCCCATCCATTCCTCCAAGCCACTACCTGCTGTCAACTCACTGATGAAGGGAGCCAGTGAAGACCCCTGTGAGCAGCTGCCCCAGGGGCTCACCTTCAGGATTGGGTAAAACCATTATGATGTGAAGAGTCTTTGATTTCTTCTCTTGTCTGATCCATGCCTACCTTCTTCAAAGATCATTGTCTTCAGGGATACAGAGGGATGCAGAGCCTGAAATGACCAACAGCTTAGGCTTGAGACAAGCCCTGTAAAGGGGGAGCACCCCACAGAAGGAGTGGGTAGCAGAGAGCACTAATAACTTTCAGAAGCAGGAAGGACATGGTTGGCAGGAGATGGCCTGCGACACTCACCAGGAGTTCACTCCGTCACCTTAGGCTAAGTTTTACTATAGCACTCCATCAGTGCTGTGATAAAACACCACGCCTAAGGCAGCTTATAGAAGAAACAGATTATTTGGCCTTATGGTCCCAAAGAGTTGAAATCTCTGTTGGGCTATAGAAGTGAGAAGCATCAGGAACTGGATGCTGGGAGCAGACGCTGGGGACACGCCACAAGCACCAAATAGGAAGAAAGGAAGCTCGAGCCCTCCAGTGACATACCTCTTCCAACAAGGCCACACCTCTTGTTCCTCTCCAAACAATACCACCCCACTGAAGACCACCTACCGAAGTGGGAGACGATGTCACCCAAACCACCACAAGAAGCAAAATGAATAAACAACTGAAATAATGAAAAACAACAGAAATAACTGTCTTGCTCTTAACCCCCCAGTCTGTAGCAATGTTGGAGTGGCTGCTGGTATTCACTGAGAACCCTGGCTGATAGACACTTTATCTCTGTGTCTTTCTCCATGAGGATCCTGGCGCTAGGCAAGCAGATCTGAGAGGATTTGTAATGTTTGAATGTGTAAAGCCACTCAGCCGCATATAAATTCAGACAGGGACAAGACTTCACTTCCCCATCAGCCCAGCCAGGGAGAATAAGGGATAATCTCCCTGTTGGAGAAATGTCAGGGATGATTCCCATCAATAAAGAAGCTGTGTCTCTCTTTCATCCCATCTCTTAACCTGAACTATTTTGCTTGGGTATAAAGGAGAACAGCATTATCCTTTGCCAGGACTTTGTGGAGCTGTGCTAGGGAGCAGGGAAGCTTTGCTATAGACTGGCAAAATCTCTTTCTGGGAAAGGTAATGAAGAGCTTGGCCAACATCCCAAGGCTGTTGACTCAAAAGACTACTAATCTCTCAGCAAGGATGACTTTTGTGATATGGTGACAACTAACCTTGAGTATTCTAATATAGTAGGGTAGTGTGCAGAGATGCAGGCCCAGTTACATGGCACTTGTCACACAGCCTTTAATAGTCCATTACGCTATCTCATTAAAAAAAATCTATAGCAGCATTCAGCTGTGCTTACTCCACCCCACATTGTGTTCCTGTGGAATCAAAATTTTACAAATAGATAACATAAAGAGCCAAAAGTTTGAAGGCAATCCAATATGAACCCAAGAACTGAGACAGAAGGAAAGTGTACAAGACAGCCAGAGGACTGTGACATAAACAGAGAAAAGGGATGGGGTAAGAGACACATCTAAGACCCATCACAAGGCAGGCAAGTAGGTCCTGTTGATTAGGAGAAGAATATGCCGAGCTTGGAGCTGTAGACACAGGAAGTATGTTTGGAAGCATTGATGCACCATAAAAAGTGCAGAAGAAGTGGCCACTCTACCATAAAGTGTGGACGAAAAGAAAGACTCATATATCAGGCTGAGTAGTCATATAGAATGTCAGGTTCAACTACGGTCCAGGGAAAAATCAGAGTGACGAGGATGACTGGGAGCCACTAGTTGAAGCCTGTAGAGACAAGACAAGCAGGACGTGGGGGGAAAGAAAGTAATACATGGGTAATGAGCAATGCACCATTTGTGACACGGCTATCACTGAGACACGATTTATTTGCATTTTACAATCCATGGGATGGAATTTCCTGGAAGTCATGGTGGTGATCCCAATACCCATCTCCCCAAACTGGCATGTGCAGAGTATGAAAGAACTCAGAGATGGCACTGAAAGGTTTAGAGTGCAATAGTATGTTCTAGAAGGGTTCTGGCTTTGCTCCTTGGGAATAAACCTAAAAGACAAACTGGTCTGTGGTAAGGAAAACTTGAAAGTCACTTGCTGATGACTTTTTACATCTGTTGACTGCCTGGTTGATTGGGGCGATGAAGAGCCTAGAGAAGCCAAGTACACAGAGTTCCTGGGAAAGTTCTGAAGGCAATGCATAAGCATTTGTGTTGAGATTATTTATGTGGAAGTGAGTTTTTGTGCTCTTGGCCTGACTTCGAACCTTTTAGGGGGCTGAAAGCAGAAGAAAATTAAAGGCAGGTGACCTTCCTGCCATCTATGCAAACAGGAGACCTTTGTGAAACATGGGCACGCAAGACTTATGTCATGTGCCTGGAATGTGGTAAGAAAGAACAGACTTTATTAAACAAGGTTTGAATGGCAAAGCAGACTGATTGGCAGCATGGAACTGTCTGAAGTCTAAGGAGAGTTCACCCCTAGCACTCCTCTTGCAAGAACATCTGGAAAGACCACGAAGCCTCTTTTGGGGTAAGAAGCAGAGGCGTTATCACGTTGTATTCTTCATTCATGCTCAGCCATCCACCACATGGACTGAAACTAGAAAGGACCAGGAGGCCTGACTTCCTCAAATTCTCCTCCTCTCAGTGCTAGGAGGGAGGACCAGGGCTGTTCTCCAGCCCTGTAATCTTCAGAGCACAAAGCATGGAGACCTGATATGACCTTGGCTGAAGTGTCCCCTTCTGTACAAAATAAGCAGCCAGAAATGTCCAAGCCAAGTCCTTCACATTGGCGAGAATCCTCAAGGCATGGGATCTCATCTTCATGTATCTAAATTCATTTATTTTAATAGGAACAAGAAATCTAACCATGTCACAGGACATAATCATCTTAGGTGAATACTGATTATTACAGAAAGGTTAAGAAATACATCCCAGGGGTAACCTTCCATGAGTTCCTTTTTGGGAGCCTGTGGATAGAAAGTCACTGGCCTTAGAACTGGGGTGTGTCTCCTCACCTTGCTACATTCCATCTGCCCCTTAAATCCAATTTCTAAAGCCATGCCCACCCACCCCAGTCTCTTCTGAACTCATGTATATGGTTTTCTCTCTCCCTGGCAGTCCTATTTAAGAGGCTTTGAAATCCCTTTGTTTTTTGTCATGTTACAGAGTTTCCATGAAGGTACCTGTGATCCAGCAACCAGCACCTCCATGTCCAGCTCCCAAGCCCTGCTCTTCACCCTGGGCCCTGACCCAACTAAGGCATTCAATAAGTATTCCTTTTTATTGGCCTCTTGGCCAAAATAACAAGCCAACGTTAGAGAAAATGGCAAAGGAGTTAGTGTACTCTTGCTGGCAGTAGTGCTGAACCCAGGTCAGCCGTCATGCCAGCAGAAAGCAATAGATGTCTGACATGCCCTGAGTACTGTGTTCCTGGTTAACTCAAAGAGGGAAAGTTAAGAACAATGGCATCACAGGCTGAAGAAATGGCTCAGTGGTTAAGAGCACTGGCTGCTCTCCCAGAGGACTAGGGTTCAATTTCCAGAACCCATATGGCAGCATAGAACTGTCTAACTCCAATTACAGAGAATCTTATTCCCTCTTCAAACCTCTGGGCACCACACACACACACACACACACACACACACACAGTGCACAGACATACATGCAGGTCAAACATCTATACACATAAAACAAATTTTAAAAAAATGTTGACAAGATAGGTTAAAGCCTTTGTTTTCTAAGAAATATGTTTCATCTGCCTGCATGATCTCAAAAAAGAAAAAGAGCTTTTAAAACCTACCACCTGAGTCAGATCTGGAGTCATGCGTTTTGCTATAGATGGCACAAACCAAAGCAATGTGCATCTTCCTTGTTTTTAACCAGACATCGCTCATTTGCATTTTTCTCAAAGAATAGAGGAGCTTGTTTTTATTAGATGCGGTTCAATTATTTTTTTTCTGCTCCATTTAAAGAAATAGTTCATTCAAACCCAACCAGGACTTCTTTGGCCTGTTTACAACATCTTTTATACCCAGCTAAGCAGTCTCTATAGCCTCTGGCAATATTCCTGCTCCAAAAGCAGGGCTGAGGACAGATGCTAACTTCTAGGAGTCAGGATGCTGCTGGGTTCTTTGTTGATTAGTACGCTGCATAATTTAATATGACAGCCTGGAGGTTCCTGGCCTCAAACCATCTCTAATGGGGGAAGTTGCCTTGCTTTTCTTGAAAGACATTCCTCTGCAGAAATTCCACATACTGGAAGTACCTTCATTAACCCCATAATTCCTTCAACATGCCTCATCTCAGGAGCAGAGAGTTAATGAAGTCCTAGGTTGGTAGCCGGGAACTGAGACATACATGGACTCATTACCCACTCTTGTATCTTCTCAAAACTCAAAGTTGAGCTCCGTGAAATGGATGACACTGGGCAAGTAAGAAGTAACCTCTGTTCTTATGGGTGAGACCATGCTCAGAATATAAACCACAAGCTGCAGGACCAGAACAGAACTACATCTAGTCAAGGTACTCTATTTCAATGATAAAAATGTGCTTTATCAAATCCACGGCACTCTCTATGAGTACCCTGTCTCCAAAGGCCAAGAGTAGAGAAGACACCATCATCTTAGAAAAAAGCCTGTGTCCATAGCTTTGTAGTACAACAATCAAAACACCCTCCAAATGCTACAGCCCCACCACAGAACACTGGCTTCAGGCTAGGCATCCTGGTTGGGGACTCAAGTCAAGGACCTGGAACAGAGCTATGGCTTTGCACCTCTGCAGCAACCTGGAGGAGTCTGCCTCACCTGAACAAAATGAAACCCAGAGGATGATTGGCTTCCTAAGAGCAGCCATCCCATCTCACCAGACATCCCTGTTTAAAGCACAAAAGATAGACTCCTTTTGAAGCACGCGGCAGGTGCCACACAGTTAGCCATGCGTTTATTTATCTGGAAATGCTAAAGAGGAAGAAAAGAAAAAGCTGGTATTACTGGGATTGATGCTCAGCGGAGGGGTGAGACACTCAAGATGGAAGGCTGTGTTTGCTGCTTGATACTGGATTTCAAAGCGGCCATCTTCCCGGTTCTTGGCTGGTGTCTCGGCATTTTTTTTTTCTTGCTGGGAGTGTTTTTCTTCTGTATTTCAGTCTTTTCTACCACCGAGCACCCAGTCTCCCTCAGTCAGGACCAAGTGGGTCCTGCAACACCTGGGTTTTCCTGGGGAGCCTGGTGGAAGCCTCCAGTCCCTCTCCTCCTCACCCAGTGACTTGTGAGAAGCCAGCTCACTTCTTCTTTGAATCCAAGAGTAATAAAATACCTAATTAGTAAAGTGAAGCTGCATTATTTTTATCCATCTATACATTTCTAATTAAAATTATGCCATTCTTAAAAATTACAGCAGAATACACCCAAGCTTTTCATTCTGTATGCAAAGCATTTGAAAGGCTGCAGCCCCCGTGAGCTGGTGATTTTAAAAAGAATGGTAAGCCAACAAAAGGGTGGTGGGGGAAGCGAAGCTATAAGTAATTCCTTTTAAGAAAATGTATAAGATGCACTAATTTGAAAGAAAAGCAATTTTGAAATATAAAAGGAAATCTAGAAAACTGAAGCTCTCGGCCCTTTTATTGCATGGTGTTGCCAATAATATTGCACAAGTGATTACAGATTCTTTCTGCAGTCACACAAACCAATAGAAAGTGAACTTAACTGTGCCCAGTCCCCTGCACCTACCCCATCTCCAGGAGGGGGGGAGGGAGTCTCATTGTGAGTGAGATTCCAATCCCATCATTGTTAAAGAGGAATTATAGAAGAGTGCTGGCCTCTGTAAAATGGGTCACATCATAAAGAATTTGGAGGTGCCTTAGCCATGTGTCTCAGCAGCAAAGGGACCAAAGACCCAGATGAACCCCGTGATCTCCTGGACGTCACTACCTCCAAACCACTCATGGTTTATTCAGTATTCAAATTCGCTCTGGCTCTTAGCCCCAAAGTCCACCTCTGCCACACACACACATACACACCACACCACACCACACACACATACCACACCACACACACACATACACACACACACCACACCACAAACACCACACCACACACACCACACCACACACACCACACCACACACACCACACACACACACACCACACCACACACACCAAACACACACACACACACACCACACCACACACACACCACACACACACCACACACACACCACACACGCACCACACACCACACACACACACACCACACACACACCACACACACACCACACACGCACCACACACGCACCACACACCACACACACACACACCACACACACACCACACACACACCACACACACACCACACACGCACCACACACCACACACACACACACCACACACACACCACACCACACACACATACACACATATCACACCACACACACCACACCACACACACCACACCACACACACCACACACACACACCACACCACACACACATACACACACACCACACCACACACACCACACCACACACACCACACCACACACACCAAACACACACCACACCACACACACATACACACACACCACACCACACACACCACACACACCACACCACACACACCACACCACACACACCACACCACACACACCACACACACACCACACCACACACACATACACACACACCACACCACACACACCACACACACCACACCACACACACCACACCACACACACCACACCACACCACACACACATACACACACACCACACCACACACACCACACCACACCACACACACATACACACACACCACACTGAACACACACACACCACACCACACACACATACACAAATATCACACCACACACACACACCACGCACCACACACCACACATACCACACCACACACACCACACCACACACACCACACACACACCACACCGAACACACACACACCACACCACACACACATACACAAATATCACACCACACACACACACCACGCACCACACACCACACACACCACACCACACACACATCACACACACCACACACATACACAAATATCACACCACACACACATACACAAATATCACACCACACACACACCACACATACACCACACTCACACCACACACGCACCACACACCACACCACACACACATAAACACACACCCCACCGAACACACACACACCACACCACACACACATACACAAATATCACACCACACACACACACACCACACACACACCACACTCACACCACACACGCACCACACCCCACACACACCACACCACACACACATACACACACACCGCACCGAACACACACACACCACACCACACACCACACCACACACACCACACACACACACAAACCACACCACACACACACACCACACCACACACACATACACACACACCACACCACACACACCACACCACACACACCACACCACACACACCACACACACAAACCACACCACACACACATACACACACACCACACCACACACACACACACATATACACACACCATACCACACACATACACACACACCACACCACCTTCTCTTTAACAGTTTAAGGAGATTGTCGTTCTGTCACTGCAAAGGAGTTCAGGCTATGGCCAGTTTTCAGTGTCTTCATTGAGATATGAGGGTGACACACCCAGACCTTGATGCTGGCTCCCCACAAACACTTACTGGCTCGGATGTCCTGGGGAAATGTACTCCCTTGCCTAGGCCCGTGCGCATCAGAAGCAGGGGCATGCAAGGAATGGCCTTGGTTTTGGACAGTAGCAGTGGGAGGCCCTCTTCCTAGCCATGGCTCTGAGGAGCTTCTCCAAGCTGAGTCTCTCGTGGAACTCTCTGGATGACGTCAGCTATCATATGGTTTTGATAATGCACAGCAATATGCTAATTTTCAAACCAGTAATTGCTACGCGCCAGACACCAAGTTGGATGGAGCAGATGACCTTGGCATAGCCTGTGCAGCATCTGTCCAGCTTTGATATGGCATCCACCCTGCCCCTGGACTCGGGCCAAGCAACCCAGGACACCAGGCAGCCTCCTGTGCACCAAGGGCTAAGAAGCTGCACCTAAGAACTTGGACCGCTCTTTATATACGACGTGCGAAAAGATACCTTTACAAGTCAGAGAATGGAGGGAGGGCGAGGACTCTTGGCTCAAGCCAGAAGCAGTGCACCCTTTATGTTTTTATACAAAGTACATATGTATGTGCCCATCCTCATGTATGACCACATGTGTCCCCCACATGTATGACCACATGTGTAACTGCACACTGTGCAAACACACAGTTTAATAACCCCTGCTTTAGCTACAAATTAATTCAAATCTTGTACTCATATTAAAAATGAACTCTATTTTATGTTGATCATTAACTAAGAATATTTCACACTGGAGATTTGTCATATTAAGGAGAATTGAAACCACTTATATCAATTAAATGTACAGCATTATACTTAATCTCAGCAGAGATTACCAAAATACCCTAAGCATGATTTTACAGGAATGTAAAATATAAATTAGACAGGGGAATATTGGCTTGCACACACACGCACGCCCCCTGTCCCCGTGACTCGCCCCCAAATATGGCTGCCTTAGAGCTGTTGGAACCTGGGGGTGGGTAGCTATAATTCCACAAGAATTCCTGCCCTCGATAGCACCATAAAAGCAGGACTGGGGGCACTGCTGGTGCAGCTGGCTTCTAGAAGACCAGTCCAGTTTGGCTTTGGGATTGCAGAGACGGCTGGGACAGGACAACACCACTGGGAAGAGAAGAGTTTTCTAAGAGGCCTTGCAAAGGGTCCACAGAGCTGACCTGGTGAGGATGTTGCTGGGGAAACATTGAACTAAAAGACTCTAGCTCAGATGCTCTTGAATGCATCGCTGCGTGCGCCAGGAGGAGGAGGTGTGCACTTGAGCTAACACCCCACATGGCAAGTCCTTTCCCCTAGCAGTTTCTTCATAGTTTATCGGCCACCAGACACTACATTCAAAAAGACCTGCTTGTTATATGAGACCTTTCTCACCTCATTTTCATTTCACATCTATCTTAGTCTGATTTCTGTTGCTGTGATTACAGAAAAAACAAACAAACAAACAACAAACACTGACCAAAAAGCAACTTGGGGGGGGGGAGGGTTTCTTTGGCTTGCACATCCTGATCATAGTTTGTCGCTGATGGAAGTCAGGGCAGCCACTCAAAACAGGGGCCTGGAAGCAGGACCAGAGACAGGAAGCATGGAAGGGTGCTGCTTATTGGCTTGCTCCCCATGGCTCACCCAGCATTCTTTCTTATGTAATACAGGCTCATTTGCCCAGGGTGGTATCACACCCAGTGGGCTGGGCCCACCCCACACCAATCATTAATCAAGACTTGCCAATGGGTCAATACAACAGAGGCATTTTCTCAATTGAGATTCTCTCTTCCCAGATATATGTAGGTTTATGTCAAGTTGACAGAAACCAACCAGCACAGGATCTAAGTTCAGGTCAGGTGTCATTTCCAACAGAACATTCTCCCATGATGCTCGAGGCTGAGGCACACTATCCCTCCTTGCTGTTACCCCTGAGCGGCAGTATACTTTTTCTCTTATGGTTATGATCCCATCTCTCTTGCTGAATAGTGTAACACAAGACAGAAGTATCAACCTTATTCACGTAGGCAACCACACAGGTTATGATGCACAGTTGGCAATGGCCATTTGTGATGACGGGCACCTGACCTTCCCAGGAAGCCCCTCACCTAGATGTACTGAATAGAGATGCAGCAGGGAATACTGAGGAGTTCCACTTTCTTAGAGGATTTAGCACTGGTGCCGACTCAGCAGACAGGAAAGGCTGCAAGAGAGGTCATGGGAGTCCCCAAAGACGAGACAAACTTGGCCCCAGTCTCACAAAAGGTGAGGTGCTATCAGCTCCCACCTGGAGCCAGAAGCTCCATGCAAGTTGTGTGATTAGCAGGAAGGGTTAGTATCTTCTTCTCTGGTATCTGCAGCATTTTCCACACTCCAGGCACCCCTTAACATAGATAACAACAGTGAGCCACAGGGGTCCCTGCAGATGTACACTTGCCTGTCTCTGTGAAGGAAAGTGGACAACAATCAAGCAGAAGACAAGAAAAAAAATGGTCATTGTCGTCAAGAAAATCCAGACAGGCAGTGGTTGAAGAGGCGAGTGAGCACAGGTGACAAGGCCAGTGGAGGTCCAGATGTAAGCAGGGCTGGTGGGAACCTGGCTTGAGAGAGGCAGGGAAGCCTCAGAGACTGTAGAAGCATTCAGGAGCAGGAGTGAGGGGAAGCAGCCACAGCAGTAAGTTCAAAGACCTTGGTTGGCCAGATCTGGACAGTGTGAGACCACAGGGTAGCTGATATGGCTGAAGACACAGAACCAGAGCTGAGGAGAAGGAGTGAGGTCACAGGAGGCTGAGGTGCATACATACATGCACCATCAGGTTGTGGATCAGAGTGAAGGACGTGTGCTTCTGTTTGCAGAGCTCATCCTCAGGCCCATCACCTCCCCTCAGCAGAGCAGTAAGATTTCCAGTGGGCCCATGAGATCTCATGATACATACATACAAGCACACACATACACATGCACACGCCCATGCCCATGCATACATATTCACATGACTTGGTGCATACATGCATGCATACATGAAAAAAGGAGAGGAGTAGAAAAAGAGAAGGAAGGCAAAGGAGGCACACAGTTTAGTGTCTTGGTGTCACTGTACAAGAGACCTTTCATGGTGACAACTGTGCTTTGATTTGAGGGAGAAGAGTAGATGCTGGCCCATGGCTGTGCAAAGAAGAAAGGACAAGACCACTCCTACCACAGTCCCCTGAATAGAAGGTCAAGTTCTTCCCTCACAGACTGGCCAGACAGGGTCAGGTTCTGTGAAGACTCCAATGTGGACAGATGGGTTGACTACCATCTCTCATCCAAGGGTGGTTGCTCATGGACATGTACCCTCCGGAAGGGACCCCAAAGTGTGGGCATGGGAAAGTTGCCCTTGCGTTATTGCTTAGACCTCATGTTGCTGTCAATGGCTTAGTTATTGGTGTTACTACAAGATGCAAGGTAGGCATTTTCCTGTCTATATTTCTGTTGGTTTTGTGCTTTGAGTCAGGCTTTCTCTATGTACCCCAGGCTAGCCTCAAACATGCGTTACTCCTGCCTTGGCCTCCTGAATGCAGAGAATGATTGGCATGAACTGTCACACTCAGCTAGATAGATTTAAAATATAATTTTAATAGAAAAATCTTTCACCAAGGTTTTCACTATTCGATATGACCAAAAGATACATGTGTGCTTTTATGTGTAAAATGACTGGATAACACTGTGTGAAATAGAAAATTTGCATGTTTGCTGCTTAATATCGGTCCATTTTGGGCTCAGCCTCAAGAGACATTTAGGAAGAAACAGGTGACCAGAGTAAGCGGCTTTGGCAGGCTGTGTGCAGCAGTGGATTCTGTGGTAACCCTTCCTTTGTCCTCTCCATCTGCAGGGTATTGACAGCCCTGACAAGACTTTGATTATCTAGTCAGCATGAGCCTGAGACTTGTCACTTGTCAGGTCTGAGCTGACAGTCCCAGCACTGAGGAAACAATTGGAGAGAGAGTGGCTGAGTCTGAGAGGAGCTGAGGTCAGACACCCAAGGTTTCTCTGCATGGCCGAGAGGAAAGCCCCAGCCTCTGCTTCATGGCACTAAGAAGTCAGCTGAGGGTGTGGGTAGGGGGCAACAACGAGGCCATCTCTCTGAGGTATGGCAGCCCCCAACCCCCAGCTGAGGACCTCCGTTCAACACCAGCAGCGATGGCAGGCAAGGTGAGGACAGCAGGAACCGGTCTCTTCCTACACAGCCTCTCCCCCTCCTCGCGTCAGAGGACCACTTCACATCCAGCCTAGCGCTGGCATTAGATTTCCTCTCATTAGGAGGAGAAAATGAGGCAGAGAGCTAGCAGCTGGCTTCAGCGGTTGGAAGGCAGAGGAACGGTGCCACTGAAGAACGTGGTGTTTATTCATCCTGGGCAAAGCATGGATGCACATTTCCTTCTCTAGACCTCAGGACAATGAATCGAGCTGTGGTGGTTTGAATGAGAATGCCCCCTAGGCTCCTATGTTTGAATACTTAGTCCCTAGCTGGTGGAGCTTTGAGATTGGCCTCGTTGGAAGTATGCCACTGCTGGATTTATGGTTTCAAAAGACTTGAGTCATCCCCATTGTGTCTCTCTGCTTCCTGCTTGTGGATCAGGACAGGAGCTCAGCTGTTCCGGCCGCCATGCCTTTGTTCCACTATCACGGACTCCAACCCTCAGAAACTGTAAGCCCAGTAAAACTCTGATTTGAATAAGTTGCCTTGGTCATGGCATTTTGTCGCAGCAACTGAAAAGTAATGAACACGAGGGCCTTGTTTTAAAAGTGGAAGTGCTCAAGAAAGAGCAGTAAGGGCGTCCCCAGATGTCCCTTAAGGCAAGGCTGGGCCTGGAGACCTGGGCTGTAGGATGCATCCTTCCCCTTCCACCACAGTGCCTGCTTGGGATTCGCTGCTGGCTGTGTCCTAGGCTGCTGCACTGAACTGTTTGCCCTAGAGGATGAAGGACCTTCGTTCAACACCAGCAGCGACTCTTTCATTTCCACAGCAAAGCCTTTCATTCGGAGCTGAGGCTGCACAAATGGTGTCCTATAGCCATAATTCTCAATAAATTGTATGGGAAGAGAATCTAGAGAAGGGTTGGAGCCTTTTTATTCCTTTCAGAATGCTAGAAGCCCAAGATTTTCTACTTTTTGCAAAACCTGACAAGGTCCTCTGTTCCTTCTTTCTTCCCACTCTACAGTGGGTCCAACTGGCTGGCCTTGCTGCTCGTCCTCCAGGACATCCTAAAATCATCCCCAAAGATGCAAACAGATCCATAAGTGTAGAAACTGCAGTCCATTCTTTGCCTTGAGTTTATTTTAAATAAACCATCAAGCAAATGCAGCTGTGCACGGCCCACAGCCTCACCCAGCACACACCTGATGCCTTGGCCTTGGACTGCATGCACACTTCTTCTTTCCACGGTGCCTGCTCTTCTCTAGGGAAGCTGCATCCGGGGTCATTTGCCTACGGCTGCATTAGTTCCTACATTCATAGGGATAGGAACTCTCTTCGGCTTTTCACCATTTCAAATCCATTAGAATAAAAATTCTTATCTACTTTGATATGCCTAAGGAAGCATAGAGATGGCTGGAGAAACTCAGTCTGGTGAGGAAGCATAGAGATGGCTGGCGAAACTCAGTCTGGTGAGGAAGCACAGAGATGGCTGGAGAAACTCAGTCTGGTGAGGAAGCATAGAGATGGCTGGAGAAACTCAGTCTGGTGAGGGGGGAGGGGAGAGAAGGGGGGAAGAAAGAAAGGAAGGAAGAAGAAGGAGGAGGAGAAAGGAAGGAGGAAGGGAGAGACAGAAGAGAGAGCAGAGGAGAAAGGAGAAGATGGGAGAAAGGGGAAAGGAGAGGAGAGTTGTAGAAGGAGAGAAGAGGGGAGGAAAGGAGAGCTGTATGTCAAAGTCAGAAATCTTTCTGTCTATGGTGTCTTCCCTAAGTACGACCAACTTGTTTTTGTTTTTGTTTTATTTTGACAGGATTTTTCTGGCTTGAAGACCACTGATTGAGCAGGGTTGGCTGGCCAGTGAGCCTTAGAGATCCAGATATTGTCACCTCTGCAGAGCTGAGGTTACAAGCATACACCACCATCCCCAGATTTTTTGATGCTGTTAACTTCAGGGTTCTAGTAATGATCTGACTCCCATCCTCCTGCAGAGCAAACACTTGACTGGCTGTGCCATTGCCCCAGTCCTTCTTTTGGTCTCTATTTTCACATCTTTCTCCTACAGACCTGGACCAGGCTCCACTTGACTTGCAGCTATGGGAGCATCTTTTTCCCTAATCTGTCTGGTCTGATTTTAGAGTCGAAGTTAAGAACCACCAGACCCCACTCAAACCCAGGCAGTTTTTCCGATGTTGATACTGATGCTGATGCCGATGGTTCATGAGAGCAAAGGTGGGGTCATTTTGGATGGGAGGTGGTATCTTTGGGAGAACAGGATTGAAACATGGTCTCCTTCAATTTCATTAAGACATCAGACGGTGGAAGAGCTGAGCTCACCCTCTCTACCCCACACAGAATGCCAACTGAGAGAAGGAAAGATGCAACTTTCACAAGTCTTTCTCAGGCCACCCAGGGGCTGGCACACTGAGGGGCGGCCCAAGAGATACAGGAAGTCTATGCCTTAGAGCTGTCCTTACAAAGTAAAAGAAATTTTTTAACACGTTTAAGACACACTTTCTTGAAGCTCACGTTCCAGTGAGGAGGACAAGCAATTGAGTCTCTGGCAAGTGGTGATTCCTTTAACTCCATTGCCTTCTGGACTAGCCCAGAGCTGGAACTCCCAGCAGAGGAATGACTGTCACATGCAGAAAGGTCAGTAACTGCTTCATGCACATGGCACCTCCTTAAAAACCACAACCACATGGCAGGGATCCCAGTAAAGTTGAGTTCAAATTCCACCATAGCATAAAGACCAGTATATGGGGATCCATCTTCTCAAGGACTGCTCCATACTGCTGTTCTGAGCACAGCCAGGGATCAAAGTCTCCTTGGGACACCGCCAACATTGTCGTGGGTGGAGTCCATCGGCAGCTCTGCTGATTTCGAGCCCACCCTTCTGGATTCCTGAGCCGTTTGGCACTTTGGGAAGATGGGCAATCAGAATTCCCTTAATCCAGGCTTATCCCAGGCATCTGACCAGCAAGTGTCCCAAAGATTAACTATGTCTGACTGTGAATATCAATGAGAGGAAAATTAATGCCTTGTTAAGATCCGAAGCAAGAAAAATCCACAGCACCGAGATAGAGAAAATCGGGCCTGTCCTCGACACAGCTGTCCATGTGACTTTGAGAAATGTTGGCATACTTTCCTGCTAAGACACAAGGTATTATTTGCTCTGCAGAAGTGGTTTTATCAACAGAAAAAAGCAGCAGTAAATGTGTGTACATACGGTTCTCTCTCTCCTCTCAAACACACAGTCATGAAACATATAAGGCTGCCTCTGCACTGCATATATAAGGACGGTCCCATGGATTGTTTTACCTTATGATGTCATATCCATGTTAGCTTCCAGGGGAACATTCTGTGATGTTCCCTCAATCACCAAACGGCCTAGCGACTCCATTCCTCCTAAAAGATCTCCATCATGAAGTGACATTTGGCTACACATAGCACAAGCATATATAGCCACATACGATACTTATTTAATAGTTGTGTGGGGGAGGGAAGAGGGAAGTGACACATTAATGGAAACTAAACAGGAAGATGAAAGCCTGTTCCCAGAGCTGCAGAAGCAAAGGCCATCCCGACAGCGGCTAAAGTTCCAGGAGGAAGACTGGGGCTGCAGTGGCAGGGCAGAAACCTCTGGCCTTGTTAGCAGAATCCATGTTCTGGGCTGCTGAAGTGACCCTACTAGCCCAGGCTGTCCTCTAGACCCTATGGCCTGGGAGAGTCCAAATATACTGTGGCAGAGATGAGTCTCATAAATCCATCCCAGTTTCCGAAGCAATGCTCCCGGTTGTCAGTTCCCATCTCCTCTGGGCTATGTAGGGTTTACTTACTCCACGGCTTTCTATCAGGTCAAGACAGAGGGGCACTCACAGTTCTAATACAGGAAGATGTAGAAAAACCCAGTTGAGACTTGAGAGTGGCAATATACAACTGTAATTCCAGAACCTGAAAGGATGAGGCAGAAGAATCAGGAGTCCAAGACTATCTCAATACTAGAGAAATGTATCAAGAAGCAAAATAGGGTCTGGAGATATGGCTACAAAGTTAGGAGCACTGGCTGCTCTTCCAGGGGACCCAGGACCCTTATGGAAGCTCATAACTAGCAACTATCTGTTACTCCAGTTCCAAGGGATTTGATCTCTTCAGAATCCTTCACAGTCATGATGCACACACACACACACACACGCCCATGTACGCGCAAAAGCCAAAATAGGAGCTGGAGAGATGGCTCAGGAGTTAAGAACCCTGGCTGTTCTAGAGGGCCTGGGCTCAGTCTCAACACACACATGATGGTTCACAATTGTCTGTAACTCCAGTTCCTGGGGATCCCATATCCTTTTCTGGCCTCTTTGGGCACCAGGCATGTATGTGGTATACAGATATACATGCAGTCCAAACACCCACACACATTAAAAAACAAACAAATAAAGCAAAAACAGAACAGAAAAGGCAAAAGGAGAGGAGGCGAATGCATGAGGGGACTCAAAGTCCCAGTCTAAGATAGGAGTGTGAATCTATTAAGAAAATTGTAGGTTAGTCCAAAGAGATGGCCTTCACGGAGCATGAGCCATCAACCATAAGAAGAGGGCTGATGCCGAGAGCTGCAGCAAGGGGCGAGGCACCCTAAGACAACTTTGTGAGGCACCCATGAGACAGCTGGAAGGGAAATGGGAGTCAGGCAGGTGAAAGAGATGGAGAGGAAAGAAGCCTGTCCTGGCAGCCTCATAGTCTCAGGCAATCCAGCATCACACCCATGGAAGTATGGGAGCAAATCCGAACCCTGACCTCCTGGGGTGCTCCACCAACCACCAAAGATACCTCCCATCAAGAGAAGTTGTGGCAAAGGGCTCTCGTTGTCTCTAACTCTAACCTAAAAATATTGTCCCAAACTCAGCCTGTACCACCAGGCTCCCTTACTACTTTCAAAGACTTCAACAGCTCTGGGAAGAACCAGAAGAGATGCTGGCTGGCCAGTGAGAGGTTGGGTGGTCCCTTCACCCCACACCACTGGTAGAGACCCAGAAATGAAACTAGAAAGAGGCTTCTGCCTCCTGTCCTCTAGAGTTAAGACTCCCCACTCGCACCCCATATTGAACAATGGCTGTGGAAAGAGCTGAGAAATTAAAGATGTTTGGTATTGATTCCAAAAATACTTTTGCTTTGGGCAAAATACATCTTTAATTACTTTCCTAGTAGCTGTCATTTTTCATAAAGCAGTCTAGCCGACTCCTGCCAAATCACGCAGCAAAGATTGTTTTCAGTGAGATGCCGTTTTGTAATATCAAAGATCAGAGAAGGTTGTAAAAGTTCCTTTATGTGTGAAGTTCAGCAAATGCTTAGCAAACTCATCCTGCTTGCGGAACAGACAAATGCCTCCACTCTGACCGTGACAAGTAAGCAGAGGACATGGTACCTGCAATTCCCTTTTGTCTCTCCATCTATTGCAAGCTCTTCCGTGGAATGATTAAAACAAAACATATACACACTTGTGCAAATAACATCCACCATAATTTTCCTTTTTGGTTAAATTTATTATTCACACATTCAAATTCCTTTTCCCCAAGCAGAGAGATACAGAAACCGTGATAACACTGCATACCTACAGTTGTCTGAAAATACCAAATATTGAGCCAGATTTTTAATCCTTACTCATCTGAAGATGGCTGAAAGAGAGAAAGTGAACAGAAATAATTCGAACCTATTCCGTGTATAATTTTGATTATAAATGACTTAGACAAGCTGAAATTTGGGGGGAGAAACTAGCACACACACACACACACACACACACACACACACACGTGCGTGCGCGAAAATTTACCTTTTGGCATTGGAATCAATGTCCAAATCTAAAATTGATATAATTGACTGTTAATTAATTCCCTTGATATTGTCATTAACAGTTGGGAGCAACAAGTATCTTAAGTAGTGTCTCTAAATTATTCAGAAGAGCTCAAAGGAATGCCATGCTGGAGAGTGGAGTTAAGCCCTATGTTCATTCTGTGGTGGTTCCTGAGTGAACGGAGCCTTTTCCAGAGGAGGGAGCCATTCAGCACACAGGGCAGAGGGACCAGGTTTCCTCCTAGCGTCCTGGGTGGTGGGTCTAGACTCCTGCCATTAAATCTTCACACATTTCAGCCTCCTTTAACCAAAACGATTGGCAAAACACGTTCACCAGATTACAGGTGTAAAATGTATCAAAATAAGCATGCCTTAAGGATGAGGGAAACTCAGACACTCACCTGGAATTGGGGCCAGATAAGAGGAAGCAACAACTTACAGATGACAGAAAAAACACAATCCTCGTGGGCACGGGGAGATAGATGTCTTGGTTGGTAAACACACTTGCTATATAATCTTGACAGCGTGAATCCAGAGCCTCAGATTAGAAAACTAGATACACTGGCCGTATCCACACTCCCAGAATTCCCATAGAAAGGTAGACACAGGACAAATATGCGGAAGCTTGTGGGTCACCACCTAGCCTGGAGTACACAACACAGTGGCAGGAATGAGAAACCATGCATCCAAAAAAGGTAAAAGGCGAGAACCCACTCCAGTAAAGCTACCGCCTGACTGCCATATGAATGATGTGCCAAGCATGAGCCTACACACACACACACATACAACACACACACACACACACACACACACACAAAGATAAAGATAAAATAAAGAAAAGGTGGTGAAGATATGAGAGCCACAGACAGAGCCATGACCTGCATTCTGTTACTCCCTTCAGAGGACATCATGCACGGGACACAGGATGAGTCCCTAGTGTGAATTCCCCAGTTCTTGGTGACCTAAACCCATAAGCAAAATAGGAGTTGCCTCATTTGTGCTGGCAGATGGTGTGACCTCCAGTGTCAACCCCTGCCTGGAACCATCTTCCAGTTTCCAGAAGGGTAGCAAAACTCTGTTGGAGACCTTACCTCTCATCCCCTGCGACATTTGCCAAGCCCTTCATGAGTGTCAGAAAGAGACAGCAAAAGGACGGGAGTAGTTTTGCTAGAAAGAGAAACCACATCCTCTGGTTCCAGTTGTTTATTTGGGACTTAAAAAAAAAAGTTGTTTTTTTTTTTGAAAAGGGACTCAACAAAATAAATCGAATAAAGTAAAATAAAATTCAGTGAAGAAGTGCTCGAAAGTTAATGCCATAAACCCTCCTTTGACAAGTGGCTCTCCATCACTGAGCAGCTTCATTGATGGCCTTGGGATGGTGGCCCGACCGTCAGCTGGCAGATGAGGGACGAATCCTCTTGTCAGGAAGCCAGCAGACTGCCCTGGAGTTGTTTGTAATGACAGGCGACAAAGAATGACTGTCCGGAGTGATCTTGTGCCTTATACCAGCTTGGTGGTGAGCATCTGGGGGACACCCCACTTCCTAGAGCACCCTGGGGGCAGAATGCCCCCACCGGCACAGTTCCTTAAGGCCATACTCTATGTCTCACAATTTACACCCCAGGCCAGTGCATGACTGCCATCCAACTCACAATAAATATCGCAGTAAAGATTATGAATCCTCCGTCCTTGTGGCTCACCATGCTCCCCCGGCTGAGATGTCTGTCTTTTTATTGTCGCTCTGAAACCTTTCCAATCATTTTTTTCTTTTTCCATTTGATCTTGATTGTCTTAAAAAATTAATCAGACACATGTTCGCTATGTTTGCTACCCAACTGTCTCCAGAATGTTTTTTGACAATTTAGAAAAATGTTTTGAAAAATAGTAAAAGGAAATATTTAAGTAATTAGGAGCCTCACGTCGCTGGGCCAAGTGAAGTAAATGAACGCAACGGAAACATGTTTTACATATTTGTTTAATTATTTTTTAAGTACAATGAAATTATATTGCTCTGGGGAAAAGATTTATCATCTGGAGTCTGTCTGATGCTTACCTCTTTAGGGATGCTATGTGTAGCTGAAGGGATAGCGGCTGGACCGAGGAGTGGCTTCCATTGAACATGAGCACACCCCACCCCATAATGTCCACCAGACCTCCCTCAGCCTCTTCAATAAACATACGGAGTCAAAAAACATATGCCTGTATGCGGAAGCATCTTGAAGACGTCTCAGAACCAGACTGTGGTCTCGGGGACCTCCCAAACAGAACTCTGGGTCCTGCCACTGTGGAAATGAAGCTGTTATGATGTTTTGCATGTGCTCTTTCGCGAAGCCAGGCGATCTCAGAGCAAGAGTGCTGCCACAAGCCCATGCCACCCTGACTTTGGGAAGAGAACCTGGCAAGCATGTGAAATAACTTGACTGCAGCAAAGACTACATTCCAATAGATCCTGGGCCAAAGAGAAATTTATTTTCTTTTCAGGGTTGCAATGTGAGTGTTTGCCAAGGGGGTCTAAGGGGAGAGAAGGACTCATAGAGTAGAAAAGTCCACTTCTAGGAGCTAGAGAAATGGGTCAGAGGTTAAAAACAGGTTGCTGCTTTTGTAAGGATTTGTGTTTGCTTCTCAGCACCCATATCAGGCAGCTTGCAATCACCTGTAACTCCAGCTCCATGGAATCTGACATCCTCTTCCAGCCCCAGCAAATACCTGCACTCGTGTGCATAGACTCTTACCTGTGCGTGCAAATAGCAGTGTAATTTAAAATAATATAAATCTTTTTTTTTTTAAAGAAAGGGACCCCTTGCTACTACTTAATTGTTGTGCGACCATCCAGTTCTGATTCTGTCCACTGGAGTAAGTATAAACTGCACAATTCCAAGTAAGACTGACCTCATCTGAGATACCAGTTACCAGCTCAGGGGTCATCCATATTTATCACTAACCTGGAAAAGTCCCATGATCTCTCTGGTTCAATCATTCATTTGATGACAGTGACAGCTGGGAGATCATGATACGTTCAACCACAATTTTATTAGAAAACATACTAACTAGGACCAGACAAAGAAACTTGCACACAGGCTGAGGGTTGAGACAGGACCTGGTGTTTAAGGATGCTCACCAACCAGGGTCCGTCATTGATGTTGTCTGGTAACTTAGTTTGGTTTGTGAAAAAAGGATTTTGCTATGGATTTCAGGCTGGTGTGCAACTTGCGGACTAGACTCACAATCTTCCCACATCAATCTCTTCTCCTTGAGTTCTGAGACTGCAGACAGGGGCTACCGTAACCAGCCTTGGACTTTTCATTGGGTGCCGTTTTGGAGGCATGACTGATTACAGCATTGGCTAAGTAGTTGAATTCAGTCCCCAGTGCCCTCCCTTTCTCCCCTGGAAGGCATGGTGAATCAAAGACCATAGTCAGTCTTCTGATGACCAGACATCTTGAGCTCTCTCAACTCTAAACTCAAGTGATACCCAAGAAACTCATGAAGAACTAAGACAGTCAAACCTACCACGTAGAAAACTCCAATGATTTAGCCTCTCTCCAGGAACCAGGGATAGGACCAAATTCTAACAAATCCTGACAGTCCCTTGGATGACACTACCCCTTTGAGATCTGACCACCTTTGACCAAAATCTACATCTTTACCATTGGTTAAACAGCTTATGAGAAGGTAAATTTCTGGCTCCATGACTCATGTGGCTGCCCAGGGACTTTCACTCACAAGACCTGGTGCCTTTGACTTGGAGTCTCAGCCAGCAGCCTCTGGTCTCCTCTGAGTCAAATCTCAGTGGAAACATGAATTTATATGTGGTTTCCAACTGTATTCAACTCCTACCAGGATTTTGAGTTTAATTTCCCACTTACTGAGCACTGGAAGTCCCAGTGAGGGATCACAGCCGACAGGATCTGGCTACTGCCATCCATGCATTTGCATTGTCTGTTTTTGGGAGCAAGACACACCCCTCCCTGGCTTTCTTTGGAGCAGCTGAGCAGCCATATTCCCATCTGGGCATCCCTTGCTGTCTTGTCCCCAAGTCACAAGGTCAATCATCATGTTTCTTCTTTATCATATAGAGTTCTCTCCTCTTGGAAGAATTCTTGTTGGTCCCCTCACCCCATGTCTGGCATGCTTCTCATGTCATTACTGCCAGAAACATGGGTGGTTCTGTGGGAAAGTCACCAGATATGGATTCTGTTCATGACAGACCAGGTGTGTAACTGGGTCACAAGCGTTGCCATTGCATCCTTGCAGGCATGGTGTGAGAGCTGGCACAGACTTCAGTCAGCCCCTAGTGAACTCTGAACCAAGAACACTCCTCAGGATGGTTGA
This sequence comes from Microtus pennsylvanicus, assembly GCF_037038515.1. NCBI lineage: Eukaryota > Metazoa > Chordata > Mammalia > Rodentia > Cricetidae > Microtus > Microtus pennsylvanicus. Next base: position 129,865,823 of record NC_134579.1, on the reverse strand, counting down.
ATTCTGGTCTGCATATGTGTGGTCTCATCAGGTAGGTTTCTCTGCAGACGCAGGAGAAACCACCAAGATGTTGGGAGCGTGCTCCCGTCCATGTTGGCCTGAAGAGATTTCCCACAGGCTTGCTCAGCACCTTCAAAACCACAGCTCTCTGCAGCGCCTGGGAAACTCAGACTTTGACATGTCTTCTTTTCCCTACTACTTTTCTCCTCCAAGGGGGCCTCATCTAGACACATGGTTCCCTAGGCTCTGTAGGGGCCAGGACAAGACAAGGCCTTTGCTGTCTCAGGTCCAGGCTGCTGTCCCCTAGGGCTCCCTGCTCCCAGAGGAGCTATGTGACCTCCAGAGACTATGAGAACTTGCCCAGGGAAAAATACAACCTGATACTTCCACAAATACGTTCCAAGCCCTTTGGACTTTTTCAATGTTTTTTCCTGTTTTTGTCCCTACAACACATTTTTTGATGGCAAATCTCGAATGAAAGGTTGAGGCAGAATTTATTCACTGACAGCAATAATAAGTAATAAAAAGGAAAAATGATAATAATAGAAAAAGTGTAGAGCTTCAGTATTTCCTGGCAGCAGTGTCGAAATTCCCGACCATTCTAGGTTTATCCTGTGGCTGTGTTAGGGTCCTCAAGCCAAAACACACTTAGGAATGGAAAGGGTTTATTTCAGCTGAGAGCTGGCATCACCAAGGGAAGTCAAGGCTAGAAGTCAAGCAGGAACTTGGAGCAGAAGCCACAGAGGAATGAATGCCACTTGCCTTGCTGGGTCTCTTGCTGACTCACGCTCAGCTGCTCTTACATCGTCCAGCACCACCTGCGTAGGGAATGGTACCACCCACAGTGATACAGGCCACCTACATTGATTCCTAAACAGGACAAGCCCCACAACCCCATCTCATCTGGGCAGTCCCTCAACCGAGACTCTCTTCTCAGTGACACCAATCTGTGTTAAGTTGACAGTTCACGCTAACTCTGGTACTGACTACTGGCTGAGCCATTAAAGGCAGGAAAAATTGTCTGTGGCTTACAGTTTCAGGGGAGCAAGTCCACTGTTGCAGTTGGCTTGCTGACATCTTGAAAGATTAGGAAGGAAAGAGCTTGAGCAGACATAACTTTCAAGACTTGCCCCTATTAGCCTATGTCTGTGAGTTACAACCTACATCTTAAAGAATCTAACACATGGTAAAACAGCACCGCCACAGGGGCACCAAGTATTCAAACGCAGGAGCTTTATGTTAGAACAGTGGTTCTCAATCTTCCTAGCCCTGTGACCCTTTAATACATTCCTCATGTTGTGGTGACCCTCAACCATAAAATTATTTTCTTTTTTTTCCTAAATAAATAAATGTTTATTTATTTATTATGTATACAATATTCTGTCTGTGTGTATGTCTGCAGGCCAGAAGAGGCCACCAAACCTCATTACAGATGGTTGTGAGCCACCATGTAGTTGCTGGGAATTGAACTCAGGACCTTTGGAAGAGCAGGCAGTGCTCTTAACCACTGAGCCATCTCTCCAGCCCCCATAAAATTATTTTCATTGCTACTTCCTAGCTGTAATTTTGCTGCTGTTATGAATCGTACAGTGAATATCTCATATGCAGGATATCTGTTGTGAGACGCCTGTGAAAGGGTCATTCGACCCCTCACACCCCACAGGTTGAGGACTGAGCTGCATTAGACCTATCACCTTCTCTAGCGTTAAGCTCCTCTCTCGGTTGCAGAGGATGGAGCACTGTGCTAAGTACTTTGCCTGTTCTATCGCGTGCTATCTTTGTAACAGGCCTCTAAGGTCAAGGAAAGGAAGAAATGGCTAGTCCCACTTATGCTACAGAATCTGAGGCTCAGAGAATATACTAGCATTTTATTTCCAGAAAACTACAGCCAGCCCATTAAAAGCCTGGACTTTCATTTGCACATAGGAGATTCCACAGCCTGGGAGAGCCTGCAGAGGGCTCTTGAGAGACGGGTCCTCAGCAGAGCAGGACAGCCTTTTATCTCATAGGTAGTCACACAGAGCTTTGCCCAGAAGCAACTTGCAGAGGCTCCTGGTGGCAGAAGGACACTGACTTAGCCACAAAACCATGAAAGTAGCCATCTGTGACTAATAGCTGCTGGATGTGCTGAATTGGGTCCCTGCTGGCTCTGTGACAGAGGGTATCCTCCCATGTTTGTTTCTCTTTGAGGTCCCTGCAGGGAAGAATCTGGTTCCAAAAGACCTCTCAACATGATCCCACAGAGCACCAAGGATGCACGGGAAAGATCGATGCTTATCTCCCACAGCAAAGTAATTGTCTAGACCATCATCACAGGAGAGAGGGGTCTAGAGGACACCAGTAGATGGGCAAAGTGGTCAGCAAGGGATGAAGACTCCCAGCTTCCTTCCCAGTTCCTCTCTGTCGGCCATGGTTACACTGCATGAAGGTGTTTCAGGAGTTTTGGATATCCACACCATGGGACATCAATGGACTAGAGAAGAGGATTCGCCTCTACGTTAGCCCAACAGCAAAGACAATGCAAGGGATTTCCTTGTATGGTTGCAAGGTTCATACAGTAGAAATGACCTCAGCACCGTGGAGTGCACAGTCTAATAGAGAGGACACCCACTTGTTCACACCCACACAACTTAAAGTTCAAATTGTTGTGTGTGCTATAAAGGGAGTAGCTGGTGTTTCCAGACAAAGGGAAAGAAGCCATGAAACAACTTCATAGAAACATGCAGAAGCCAGGTTATGGAGAATCCAGTAGAACGCAGTGGAAAGAGATGGTATTTTCTGTGTGCCAGATGCTGCGGAAGCATTTTAAACAAGAGAGAGTGTGATTTGATGTACGCTTTTAGAACAGTGTTCTGGTTGCTAGTGCAAAATGAGCTGACCAGTACAGACAGACAAGGGGGTGCGTGACTGTTGGAGTCAAGAGACACAAAGCAACAGGGCAAGAAAGATAAAAGACAGAATGAAATCATACAGTAAAGGGGGAAGGCATGGGAGAAATGGCTCAGAGGTTAGGGAAACAGACTGCTCTTACCAAGGGCGTGAGTTTGAGTCCTGGCGCTTACACTGGGAAGCCCTCAACCACCTGAGGCTCCGGTTCCAAAGGGTCTGTGATGCCCTCTTCTGGTCCCATCAGCACCTGCACTCATATGCACAGAACTACCAGATGCATACTCAAACACATAAATAAAAACAAAATAAAGTTTAAAAAGAAGGAGGAGGCTTGCTAAGGGTTTAGATGCTGAAGTAAAAAGAATCAAAAAGGAAAAAATTAGATTAGCCAAAAACAAACAAACAAACAAACAAACTGGTTGATGGTGATGTCTGCTGATGTCACCAGCCTATCCAGCAGGAATGGATGTGATCTAAAGAGACATTTGTACCTCTTTTTGGAAGAATGGACCCCCAAGAAATTAGTATTTACCCAGGAGTCTCCTGCTGGGAGAAAGGCTGATTGTGTTGCCAAGGGCTGAATGATGCCATGAAGGAATGAATGGATGCAGTCAGGGGAAGAACAGTCTCCTGGGGAAAGATAACAACCAATCAGATGAGCTTTCATGAAGAGTTGTAACTGAGACTGGGGTGAGCAGGGGCCCTACCTTCTGGAGTGCTTATCAGCACCTAGTTCTTGATTGCTATTTGAACCTACCGCTAAGTCCCCCATGATGGCTAATCTTGGTTTTCAACTTGACTACATCTAGAATTAACTAACCCCAAGCAGGTGAGCACAGCGGCGAGGGGCTTTTCGTGACTGGATCATTTGAGACAGGTAGACTCACCTTACATCTGGGCCACACTTTCTGGTGGCAGCCTACATACTAGACATGGACGGAGGAAGCTCTTGCTCTTTGCTCGTCTGCCCTCATCCTCACTGGCAAGCTTGTTTCTTCACTGATATTAGAGCCTACTTCTTGGGGATTCCAGCCTATACTGAAGATCCCTGAGACATCCAGCCTCATGGATCAAACAGCTACTGAATTCTCAAACTTCCTGTCAGGAGACTGGCCTTTGTTGGAATAATTGGACCACAGCCTGTAAGCCACTCTCATAGATTATACATATATGTGTATCTATATCTATATTGGTATATATTCTATAAGTTCTCTAGACAGCTCTGACATCTGAAGATAGATGTCCTTGTCCTGTTAATCCCATCAGGCTAAGAATGAGACTATTATCAGGAGTTTTGAGCCAAATTTAAAGAAATGTTTATTAAACATGGGCCAGGACAATGGACACTGGCCAGGTACATACCCAGGATTCCCAGAGTATGAAGTACATTAGACAAGAACTAAAAAAGACAAAACACACAAGGCTCCATACTTCCTGCCTTCATTCAATCAGATGCATGTCTTGCCTATGTGTGATCAAGCTTATCCTGTGCAGTTGGGACAACAAAGCTTGTTTACAGAAGCAAAAACATGTGGCTTGTGGTCTTATCAGAAGAACGCCCAGCCCCCCTGAATTCCTAGAGCAAATAGGACTTACAGGTTTTGCAGATCTCTTAAGCACAGAAATTTAAGCTTGAAACATAATTTTAAAAATCACACTACCTCTTCCCAATGTGGCTACATTGTTCAATTGTTTTTCTTTTATTGCTCAGGTGCTAGGGTCCACTCATAGGCAAGCTTCTCTGCAGAGGCATCCATAGCAACAAAGAACCTCCTTCAGTTTGAATCCCTCTGAGTTCCTCTTCTCCTACAGACTGGGGACATCACTCTGCTCTTTAAAGGCCTTGTGGGAATCACTAATTTCTACATGGCAAATCTCCTCCTCTTAAGGTCATATAACCCAAACAAGGAAATCAAAATCCATCACAAACATGATCCTAGGGACTGTGTAACTTTTGTCTACCAGATGAGTGTTAAGTCTTTGGGGGTAACTTGTAATTCTTCCTACGACATAAGGTTGGCTGGAGCTGATTCAAGGATCTGAATTAAGCTTTGGGTATACTGATTTCCATGCTTGTGCCAATGTGACCTGTGAAAAGTCAAACCCGGGTGCTTAGAGAAGCATGAACTGAAGATTTGCAGCTGGGAATAACCACTGGGTAACATTTCTAAGGATTGGCAGAGTTACCTGAGACACTGAGGAGGCAGAAAGGCAAAGCTATGTGAGTATGAGACCTGTGGATGAGGATTCCTGGAAAGACCTTGTCTGCATAGGCTGATAGACATGTAATGACCATGGAGAGGTTGGAGAGCTATAGGCTAATTACAATTTGATTGGGCTATCTTTAGTCCCCAAACAGAAATTTTTGTCCAATTTTTGCATCAGAATTGATATGTTGATAAGCAGATAAAATTCTTTGGATTGTATAAACATAACAACACCATATTCTCCACTAACAGAAGGGTTAAGAACACTGTCAGATAACACTGAGGCCTATGGATGAGATCCCCCCATCTTGCTGTAACCTATGCCTCTTATGTTTCCACCAATGAATTTTTTTAAATTGTCTTATTTATAGCTTTTTTTGTTCTTCTTTTTCTTCATATAAAAGTTCTTTGAAACTGTTTCCATGATATATTATGTTTGGGGAGACCTAAATATTCCCAGGCTATGATCATACATACTTACTTCCAGAGCAAACTATTTTATTCCCTTTGATGTGAGTGACGTGAGAGTTGTGGAGGGAAGGGGTTGATTGTCGTCTTTATTTAGACAGTTCAGAGGAACTCAGCATTTAGTGGCTGGGTTGAGGATACGTACTGAGCCAATATGGTGAAGTTTATAGGTAAGCCAGGAGGAAGGGGAGAGAGAGGGAGAAAGGAGGTGTGTGTGTGTGTGTGTGTGTGTGTGTGTGTGTGTGTGTGTTACTCTCAGGTGTAGTCAATCCCACCAAAATAACAAGTGAAAAAATATCCTTTTGACTTGACTAAAACCCAAAGAACTTTTGACTTTGATATGATAAATTGTTCATGGTATAGAAGACTCAAACTAGATTTGAAGGATTGGGAAGGGAAGGCATTTACAGGTGAATTACAGGGGAACAAAAACTAAGCAAGGGGGCTTAACTGAAGGATATCGAGACAGTGCAAGGGGCAGGATTCAGGCACCTGAGGTGGGATGGGCCTCGGAAGACACTTCCTCCATGCCAACAGTCATACCGAGGGGATGCTGGGACGGGGCTCTGTTTGCTGAGAGTGGGGCAGGAGAAAACGTTTTAGTCTCTTCCCTTTCGATGGAGAGTGGGTCTGAGGCTGCCTGGGCAGGGCTGGTAAGGCAGGCTGGAGCTTAGCAGAGACTGAGTAAAACAAGACCTGGTGGGAGGCCCTTAGCCACAGGACTTGTAGCTATGAGAAGATCAGTTGAGCAACCTTTCTGAACAGCCTCCTGCCCGTAGACAGGACTGGTGGCTCTCCGCTGAAGTTCTCTGCTGTTGTGATAGAACACTGACCACAAGCAACTGCAGAGAAAAAGGTTTACTTTGCTTACACACCCTGATCACAGCTCATCATGAGGGAATTGAGGCAGGAACTGGAACGGAAGCCATGGAGGAACTCTGCTTACCGACTTGCTCTCCACGGCTTGCTCAAACTACTTTCTTTTCTTTTTTCTTTCTTTCTTTCTTTCTTTCTTTCTTTCTTTCTTTCTTTCTTTCTTATTTTCTTTCTTTCTTTTTGTTTTGTTTTTCAAGACTTTCTTAAAGCACCAAGGCCCACCAGCCCAGGGGTAATACCACCCACAGAGGACTGTGCCCCCAAACATTTGCTGCTCCACACCAAACATTAATCAAAAACCAATGCCCCCACAAATATACCTACAAGGAAAGTGATGAGGCATTTTCTTCATTGTGGCTTTGTCTCCCTAGATGACTCTTGGCTGTGTCAAGCTGCCAAAACCCCAGTGAGCACATAGCTCACAGATGTTTCCTCCAGCAGCAAGTGCAAGAGCTGTTCTGATGTCAGGATTAGACATCAGTTTCTTTCTCATCTTCCCACACGGCGAGGACTTCCTGTGACAAGAATTGTGTCTCTTGCATCTGCTGAGGAGTACCATCCCCAGCCACAGGCATTGTGTCCCGAATTGACAGCAAGAGGACCCATGGGGAGAACAGAAGCCAAGACAGTGAAATATCTCACTGGTGACAAACTGCACTGCAGGATGGTCACCTCTGGCCACACAGGGTGCCCATGCCTTCAAAGGGAGTCTGGCCCTGGGCTGTAATACTAATTTTCAAATTTGCATACTTTTGTGGGTAGATATATCGCTTTTGTATTTGAGCCCAAATGAACATAAACACCTAGGGAGAGGTTTCTAAAATATAATCGTCTTATTGAGAATTAGTAAAGCAGGACCTCAAGAGATGGATCGGTGGTTAAGAGCACTGGCTGATCTGCTGGAGGTTAATTCCGTTTCCAGCCCTCACACAATGGTTCACAACTGCCTGTAACTTGAGTTACAAGGGATCTGACACACTCTTCTGGCTTCTGTGGGTACTGTGCACATCCAATGTATATAGATACGTGTAGGCAAAACACTCAGACACATAAAATGAAAGCAAATAAGTCTTAAAAAAAATAACAATGTGCCTGCTCCTATTGTGTCTTTTTCTTTGTTCAGTTGATGTCCCTGGGAGGCCTACCTTTTTCTGGAGGAGACAAGTCAGGGAGTGGATGAGGGTGCTGGGAGGGATAGAGGGAGGAGAAGTTGCTGTCAGGATATATTGTACGAGAGAAGAATAAATTTAAAAAGAAGGAGGAAGATGAGGAGAGAAGAAGAAGAAAAAGAAGAAGAAGAAGAAGAAGAAGAAGAAGAAGAGGAGGAGGAGGAGGAGGAGGAGGAGGAGGAGGAGGAGGAGGAGGAGGATGAGGAGGAAGAAACAAAATCACAAAACTCTCCATCATCCAGCTGTCTCTCTACAGGCCAGTGGGATGGGATGAGGATGGCGTGAGAAGGGACACAGCTGTACCTGACCCATGAAGCTGGGCCACAGAGTCAGCTCCCATGTTGGAATGCTGTCTGTGGGTCAACTCACCTGTGACTGCTCTTCAGCACCCTGGTGACATATCTGAGTGACCCCTTTTCCTTAGCACATCCCCTGAGGACAGCTTACGTCCCCAGTAAAGCTGCTGCGTGTGGTAGTCAATGGAAGGTTCCATGTACCTTGGGCAGAGGAGAAAGACAGGGCTGAAGGAAGTGACAGAGGGGAACTGAGCATAGCCACCAAGAATGGATCAACAGGAAGGATGGTAGAGCTGCTGCCATGGGGCTGGGGCTCCTTCTGGATCAGTGCCAAAGCAAGTCACTAAGCCCCTCCTCCCTCTGTACATTACTTCCTCCAATTGGATGAGGAAGATCTCCCTAGTTACAGCTGCCTAGTTACACAGAGAAGGAAGGAGAAGGACACATGAAATGTGTTTCATTTTTAATCGGAGATGTTTCCCACGGTCTCATGCTTTCAACACATTTCCCCAGTTACCGGTTTTGTTTTGGGAGAGGTCGTGCAGCCTTCAGGAGCCTTCAGTGCCTGCTTGGTAGAAGAGGGGGAAGAGAGTCAAGTCCCTAAAAGTAAACCTCTCCGGGTATATTTGGGCTCTAGTTTTGGGTCACACTTTCTAATCCCTGATCTTAAAAGTAGTGACGGAATTTTCCTGCCACAGTGGACTGAGAGCCCTCTGAGGCTGTAAGCCAAAAAGAACCTCTACTCCCTTACCTTAGGCTACAGACACAATGCATGTGACTAGATGCAGAGTTCCCCAGTGCAGGAAGAGACACACATCATTGTTCCATTTGGTTCACACAAAATGCTAGAGGTTTGTGTAGAGTGACCCTTACTGTACTCGCCTGTGATCTATCACACCTGATAACAACATTTAAAGCCAATTCTGACTTGTGTCAATAACAAAAGCCTCAATGTCACATGAAATGGGAAAGCTAGCAAGGACAAGTGTCTAGCTCTTCCCTGCTTCCTGCCATTTCTGATTTCAGGGGACAGGCACAGTCCTCAACTTGAGGTCCCTGCTGTTTTAATTCTCCAGGTGCAATGTTGGTCCCAATGTACTCTTGTTAGCTTTATAATGCTTTCACAGAACAACTGAGGATGTAAGTAAGGGATGAAATAGCTGTTTCAACCCATGGATTCAGAGGATGAAATAGTTGTTTCAGTTCATGGAGTCAAAGGATTCAGTCCATGGTCCCATTGCTCTTAGACCCCTGCTAAGGCAGAACCATAGAGGAAGAACTTGGTAAGGGAAACTTGAGTGCTTCAGGGCAGCCAGAAAGTAGAAAGAACAGAATGCTACATGTCTCCTCCCACTACCCCACCCCTGCTTTAATCCACCAAAATTTTCCCCCTAGAGAGTAGTGATGCCTGCTACGGGGTGTGTCTCCCCTCTTCCCTCACGACCACACCCAGAAGTGCTCTTTACTAATTTTCTTGGTGTGTCTTGGTCCAATCAAGTTGCTAATCAACACTAAGCCCCAAAGTACCAAATAAATAAGATCGAGAGCATGAGAGAATATGGGGGGTTGCCACTTTCTTCCATCTCCTTTTAAGGGAATCTGTTTTTAGAAGGGGCTGGCTTATGCCTCACGGGCCAAAAATGAATCCTGTTTCTATGGTGAACCCATCGGTAAATACTGAACCGATGTCATTTAACATGATTGACGTACACAAGTCAAACCAGGGACTGAACGGTGGAGTTGCACTATTCAGACAGCTGCAGAGGACAGCACACAGCAAAACATTCTTGGCATAAGAATGGCTTGATGAGAGACTATGCAGGACCTGAGTGGGCAGGGGGCCCCAAGGGACAGCAGTACTTGCCAGTCAGTACAACCTTGAGACATTTGTTTTTAGTGCTGAGGACCGAAGCCAAGACCTCACATGTGCTAAGCAAGCACCGCCCCCCCACACACACACACTGAGCTTATTCCTTAGACCCCTGGCATTTTCCTTTCCCTCTTGAGACAGACAGAGTCTTGTTGAATCTTATAGGTCTTGACCTCACTGTATAGCTCTGGCTGGCCTTGAACTTGCAGTCCTCCCAAGTATCAGGGGTTGCAGGTTTGAACTTCCAAGCCTAACTGAGTCTTCCTCTGATGTAGGTTGTCTGAGAAACTCTGAAGAAATGTCTTTCTTCCTGGCCTCAGTTTCCCTTCTGAACAAGAAGAGTGTCGGCAAGAATATTGTTGAGTCCATTAACATTGGGCAATTAGTGAACACATGTCTGCAGCACACATCTGGTGTGGGATTCCCCTCTGTATGCTGGGATTACCATTAATAACTAAAGAAAACTGACTTGGCCTGATAGAGTAGAACAGAGGTAGGCGGGGGGAAATCTAAACTGAATGCTGGGAGGAAGAAGGAGGAAGAGTCAGAGAAAGATGTCATGTAGTTCTGCCAGAGACAGACGGAACTTTACTGGGTAAGGCACTGCCATGTGGCAATACACAGATTAATGGAGATGGGTTAAATTAAGATGTAAGAGTTAGCCAATAAGAATTTAGAGCTAATGGGCCAAGCAGTGATTTAAATAATGTGGTTTCTGTGTGATTATTTCGGGGCTAAACAGCCAGGAACAAACAAGTGGCCTCCCTTCAACACACATTCTTCTCAGGCTGGGTCAGAGGTAAGCGTCCTTGACTCTAAGGGTTTATAAAAGTTGGCCTAAGGAAGGTGACGTAGGAAGGGAAGTTACCTGCGTCTCTCCCTATTCCTTTCTACTAGAAAGCCTTCCTCCCAGGAACAGGGATGAAAATGTAGATGTGGGGCAATTTGCACCCTTGCCTACAGGAAACAGCAGAGGCGAGTGAAAGCCTGAAAGAAAGAGGGGGTGACTCGCAGCATGGGTTCCCCAAAGTCAATCGAGGATTCTTGAACACGCAAGAATACTTGCGGTTCCCGGGAGAGAGGGATAGGCACTGCATTTCATGCGCATGCGCCTCCACTAGCCCCCCCTCCCCCACTGCGGCAGGTTTAGGGCCAGTTTTGCAGCCATCACCCTTTCACGTAGAGAAATTCCTTGATGTTGGCCTCTATCACAAGAGACAAGCTATTGGAGGCCACCTGGATAGCATGTGAGCTAGGTCAAGGACCGAAACCAACAGCCTTCATGTTTCCTGAAATTGTCCCGAGGAAATCACCCTGATGCTTAGGCTTGAAGAACACAAGCAAAAAAAAAAAGCCCACAGTGGCGTGTTTTGTCTTTGTCACCTTGAACTGTGCCCAGAACATAAAGAGAGTTTATCTCCACCCCACCGGGGCAAGCTCCGCACCTCAAAGGGCCAGACCCTCAGGAACATGGAGAACCAGTGTCTTTTCCCTGGCTCCCAACTAGGCTTTGCTCTGTTTGCAGCTGGACTCCTGGGCCAGGATGCAGTCTGGCAAAGTGGCAGTGCGCGTGGGGCTGAGTGTGGGACTCTTTGTAAGCACATCTGGGCCGCTCTGCGAGGAGAAGCTGCTGACAGACTGTTTGCCAATAAAGAAAGTCGCAGAGCCTAATAGCAATCAGATGGAACTCGGGCTTGGCTGTGCTTCTCAGGATGTACCTAGGCGGGTCCAGGCGGTTTTCTCCCCAGGGAATCCAAGACAGTGCAGACTCATGACTCCCTCCAATACCTAAGAGCCAAGAAGGCTCTTTCCCTTCTGCAAGGGCCAGGAGCTTGGCTGAAAGCATTCAGATGCATTACCTCCAAAGCTCTGGCCCATACAGCTGGCTCTTACTGGACCACCCCCTTGATTAGCATACCGGTCTATGGAGCCAAAGTTCTCTGATGCCCAGAACTCATTGCCAGCTCATTATCTCACATGGTCCTCTTCCCAAGGTGACTCTTAGAAGTGACTCTCAATCTTACTTGTCTGCTCATTGCGCGGTACCAGATCTGAGCAGGGAAGTTACCCAATAAACAGTCTTGTTCATTCTCAGCCCCAGCATCTTGGTAGCAGTCATGCAAAGCCACAATGCAAAGAGAAAACAAGAAAACCCACAGCAGCTCATAAATTCACCTGGCTATCTGCAAAATGGAATTGATAAGGTACAGGGTACACATGGGAATCCACCCCCCAAATTCTTCCCATTCCCAATTTTCAAATGTTACCCACAAACCCTGCTAATTCAAAATCTTACCATTGCAACCAGTAAATAACACAGAGAGATTTGGGCTGTTCTGGGTGGGAACAAAGGACCAGGGCTTCAACTAGTTCACCTTTCCCTTTTTATTCCACCTCTTCACCCAAGGAAGTATGGAAGTTTCCAGAACTTTTCTATGCCCCACCTGAACATTTTAGCACTAGGTCCCGCCCCAGTGCCCCCATTGGATCCACAGCTCCAGGTAGGGCATAGGTGTCTCTCAAGTCTTGTCTGAAATGAGATTGGACACATTTCCATGTGAAGAAAATGTCCCTGGCCTTTTATTCAAAAGCTCCAGGTACTCATTCTGGTCCTGGCGCTGGTCCCTACTGGTTAAGCAGCCTTGAACGGCACACCCCAAATGTCAAGCTTTCCAATCTCCAGAGAAACAGCACCTGCCGAGATGAGATGCTTAATGTGGGCCTGGCACCTGGCAGTCAGGTGGTGCCCCCCTGTGACATTTCATCTTTGCAGAAGCAGGCAGAGGGAAGAAAGTGCGGGTACAAAACCCCAACAGGGTATTTGGGTGCCACCATAATTTATAAGACATGAAACAGAGACAAGAGAAAGAACAGAATGTTGGGGTGCTTTCCCCCCCAGATACACACTCTGTAAGGCCTCTGTAATATATATATATATATATATATATATATATATATATATATATATATATATATATATATCCTGTCCATGCTGTTGTTGGGGGTGGGGAGCCCAGTGTGGGAGGCAATCACCACAGACCTCAAACTGCTGTTTACCAATGTGGGGCATTTGCTGAGACCTAAAATGTCTTTCCGCAGATACATGCTCCCCCACCCTCTGGGTTCTTAAACCCATGTGGACTCTGAGGGAAATTGAATCCATATGTTTCTGGTTCATTTGCACTGAACTCATCAAAATGTAATTTTGCAACATCTAGCTGAAGTCCAGGATGTCTTTAGAAGCCTCATTTTTATGCCTTTTTATAAGGCCCTCTCCCTTGGAGACAGGAAGTTAGCCTGGCCAAAAGTGGACAGAATTCCAGCCAAGCGGGAGTTCTGCCTGGGGATCCCACAGGAGGTTGGTAGAGCAGCGTATCTCAGACCCACCTCCACGTTCAGTCTCTGAGTAGGAGGCTCCATTAGCTATCCAGCAGGGAGGCATCACACCTGAGCGGAGCCTGAATTGTTTGCACTGTGGCTTGGGGTTCTGTCTGATAGTCCACAAGCAAACAGAAGAGGTCAGCTAGTTCCATTTTGTTATGGGGACCCTGATCACAACACAGGAAAGAGAGAGAGAGCCTTGTTGATGCCAGTGACAGGTGAACCAGACAGGTATAGAAAGCCCTTCTAGACTGAGCAGTACGAGGGATGGAATGTTCTTTAGACATCTGAGGGATAATGGAGAGAAATAGATGTGGTCCTGACCGGGTTCATTTATCAGCACCCTGTGGGCTCCTGGTAAGTTAATGGTCATTTAAAAGTAAAATTTCCGTCAGCTAATAAGGCTCCGGTCACAGGCTGCAGCTTACATACAAGTACAAATGCGAGGAAGGAAAGGGGAGCTGCAGGGTCATGGTTGGTGGAGGCAGATAAGTGGGAAATTTGGATTCTGGTCCTGAGTCCGGTACACTGCGACAGCTTCAAATACATGCTCTAATTAATTAGAATACCTTCTCCGGTTATGTCCTCCACAATTACTTGGGCAAAGAAAAATAGCGTGTCTTCCAAGGGTTTTCAAAGGTGAGGGTGCACTTCGCCTTGGTCAGCTAAGGGTAGTGACTGCCAGCTAGCTTACAAAGCTGACTGAGCACAAGGCTCAAACTGGACCAGCAGCCTTGATACATTCAACCCCGCCTCCGGGCCCCTTCAGAAGACTTTGGAGGAAGACAGGGAGGGCTCCTAGACTAGGAAAATTTAAAGTGGTAAAGCCAGAGTCAGTTGGGATGCACCCTATCTCTACAACCCCAGTGAAGAACTTTGAGTTTAGTCATGTACCGTGTGTGCAGGGTGGCTCACACTCATAAGTTGGGTTAGGGTTAGGGACTATTATGAAGCTGAGTCCTGAAAATTAACTTGTCGTCCATTAATAGCTAGCCCTTCCCTCCCCAATTCTAATATAGGGTCTGGCACCCAGAGGCTTGCTGCACCGAATGCCCAAACAGGTTAGGACTAGACCAATCCTATGAAAACCAGCCTCCATGTGGGTGGCCCTGACAGCAATGCTCAGTGAAGACACAACTGCCAAAGAAGGCGTTCTTTTCCCTGCAAATGGACAGGTTACAACATTAGGCTCCCCTAGCTTTTCTCCTGCCAGATACATAGACCGGATTTCTGAAACGGAGCAACTACCTTGCCACGGTGAAGCAACAAGCCTGAGAATAAGAGCCAACTTCCCCAGGGATATAGAGAAGAAAAACAGATATGGCCCACACAGTATTCTTGACACACAGAAGGACCTGTAATTAGTGTGATCCCTACATATGCAAGGCAAAGCCCCCATGTCTCAAAGGCCTTTGTTTAGCTTTCTAGCCCGTGTAAAGGAAGGTGTTCTTAGCTAATCATGCTTAATCTGACCACTATGGGGCTGAGGTAGAAGTTCCTGGTATGTTCCCTGTGTTTTGATTTTGCCTGTTTGGTTGTTTGATTGGGATCTGTTGTTTGGGACAGGTTCTTAGTTGGTAGCTCAGGCTGGCCTTCAACTTTAGACAAAAGCTACTTCAGTACAGAAGGACTCACATCCAAGGGTGCAATGAAAACTTATCAATCCTTCATGTGCCATTTCAGAAAAATGTTTTTCAGAGAGAGATAGAGGCCCAGGGCATGTCTGTTGGAAGAAATAGGTGGGTTAGTCCATGTGACCCCAACATAGGTAGAAGGGACCAAGAGCTAATCTGGTCTCAGGATAACCCAGGGACTTGATTTATGGATAGAGGCCTTTGCCATACCCACAACCACCACAACATGGTGCTGCCAGCCTGCAATTTCAGGGCCTCGCATCATTCTGCTTCTGGCCAGGGTGGGTACCTTCCTGAAGGCTAGTTCCTTAGCACACTAGGTCTAACAAGGAGCCTCACAGAGTAGTACCCCAGAATAGAAGCTGTGCCCTATTAAGGGACACACCCCATGGGGTAAAGGCAGCTCTTCCTAGGTTCTGACCATGCCCATGCCACTTGTGATGACTGTCAGAATCTTGTGGCACTCAATATGGGCAAGGGTGGAGGGAGGCAGGGCCACAGATGATGGATTCTGAGATACAGATATGGTAGCTCATTGGGGTCCCACAACCACAGGGCAAGTGCCATCTGCATGCTAGGAAAATCTAAAGAGGACATGAGCACAGTAGAGATAGCATTCTTAATAAGAAATTGGTGCCTCAGACATGATGACACTTGGAGACATCTGGTTTACCTCAATATTGTGAGATCTGAGATCCTCAGATGTGAGGATTTGCATGAGAAAGAACCCTCTTATGCTCAGATATTTGAACACTTGGTCCCATATTGGTGGCACTGTTTGGGAAGGTTTTGGAATGTTTAGTCTTGCTGAAGGAACTAGATCACTGAGGGCAGGCTTTGAAAGTTTATAGTCTTGTTCTACTCCTCCCCCCCCCCTCCTTCCAATGTATGGACGAAAACATGGTCAAGCAGATTCTTGCTTCTTCCACTTCTTAACTGCTACTGTGTCTTTCCTGCTGTAGGAGACTCTCTCCATCTGAAACTGTCAGTCACAATCAGTATCAAAAGGCTTGTTCCAAAGTTTTAGAACTAACTGTTTAGGAAGGATTAAGAGGTGTGGCCTTGTTGGAGGAGGTCTTTCACTGGGACCAGGGACTAGGATTTGAGGTTTCCAAAGACCACACCATTCCCTTTTAGTTTCTCTTTCTCAGTCTCATGATTGTTGTCTCAACATATAATCTCTGGGCTACTGCTCCAGTGCCAGGCCTTCCTGCCTGCTGCCATGCTCCCGGCCATGATGGTCATGAGCTCACCTCTGAAACAATAGTGCAGCCTTCAATTAAATGCCTGCTTTTATAAGTTGCCTCGGTCATGATATGTCTTCATAGCAATAGACAGTGGCTTTGGCAGTTGCCCAGGTAACTTGAGTGTGGTCCCTAGAAAAAAGTAAAATTATATCCAGCACCCTTTTCTTACACTAATTCTATACTTATTTCTACTATGAAGCTATCTGGTCCACACAAGTATGAGTTAGCTCCATCATCAATGCCCATGGAACAGAGAGCCCAGCAACAGGACTGCCTGCCTCTCCTGCCCATGACAGAGGTGACATCCAGGAAGAGGGCAGAGCCCAACATTATTTTGAATTAAATAGTAATGGATAGGATTCTGATAGCTATTTTTTAATACCTGCACAATTGGATGAAACTCAGACACAAGAGGAACTCAATTTTGTTTTTCATTAATATTCACTTTGTTAACATGAACAGATGATTTCTGGAAGGCTCTCCTTGCCCTTTTAATTCGTTCTCATAGAACGTGGCAGAGATAGCCTCCATTATTAAACCGATTAGCAAGCACCATGAATCTTTTCTTGTAGATTTCATTATTGCTGAGGGCGGACAATGTGTTTGGGCGTTGTAAATGGGAAGGCTAGAGTTTGGAGTGTTGAGGGTCAGGGGATGAACTTCCTCTTAAAAAATAATTTAAACAAACTGAACAACACATTACATTCATGACAGGTATACCATGAAATGACACATGAATTTTTCAGTATTGCATGGGTCACGAGTGGAAATATATAATATTGGGTATTCAGAGACTGGGGGATATGTGACCCTATGGAATATGTCCCAAATAGTACAGGACCCAAGATATCTACAGAGCATATAGAATTCTCCATAGAGCCCCTGACAGGTGTCTGTTTAGATTCTGAATCCTCCCCATGATAGGGAGCTCACCACCTCTCAAAGAAGCCATGACTAATTTAGGATGCCCTATTGTCTATCCTAGATTTAATGGAATTGGAGTCATTTTCTCTCCAAGATGAGTTAGAGCAGACGCGTAGCTATTTAAAATTAAGAAGCCTTTGTTTTCTCATGGTGTGCTTGAAAACCAAAGCCAGACAAAAGGGGTGGAAAAGAATAAGATACAGCTTAAGCATCTTTCAGGACCAAAGCTGTTTGAAAAAGATCACTTTATTTTATATACAAAGGAGCCTATGAGCTAAATAAAACCAAAATTGCCATTAAAAGATAAGCTATGGACCCTAGGAAAAGTCAAAGTCCAATGACCAGCTCCAAGGGTAGTAGAACTGGTAAGGAGGAGGCATGGATGCCACTGGGTCCTGGAAGTCACCAAGATCTGGAGGAAGTCAGATGTGGTGTCATACGTTTTTAATTCCAGCACTCAAGAGGCAGAAGGAGGTGGATCTCTGTAGTTTGAGGCCTACCTAATCTATATAGCCAGTGGTCTCCAGAACAAGGTACATGGTGAGTCTCTGTCTCAAATATATTCAAAGTGTCTAAGACACCATTGTCCCAACACCTGGTAAAATATTTGGGGACCATCACAAAATTGCTACAATGATGAACGGCATCTCACCCTCAATTTTAAGGGTGCCTCATTTCATTCTCTACAAAACAGTTTCTGTCAGGGTCAGTCATGATCTTTGAACACCTGAAGCTGTATTAGTTTAGCACACTAGCTTCTCACTCTCTTTCTTCTTCAAGGAAAGAATTCAAATGCCCTGGCCTAGTGGAGTAGAGAGACTAGGACCTAGCAAACACATGGTTTTGAGCTTTGTTTCTTCTCTCTCCTCATCTCTGTTGTTGGTCCTCCCTGGCAGTTTCCCAGAGTTCCTAGCTCCTGTTTGACTTCTACCCGGGTTCACCATGTATCTTCTGAGTCTGCTCCAGTTCCAGTTCAAAGTGGTGAAAGAAATTCAATTCAGGATGATCTAACTACAAAGAGAATTTGTTAATGTATGTAAATGGAATCTTAAAAATATAAAAAGAGTAGCTGGCTTCTGGCATGGCCAAATCCAGAGGCTCAAACAACATCTTTAGGATTCTGGATGTCCCAGTCTCCTTGGCTCCTGGTCCTCAGTGTTGGCTTTGTTCTCCAGAATCTCTTCTCTCAAGATGATAAAGATGGCCATCAAGAGCATTAGGCTGTCATTTGCCATCTTAGTGAAGACAATAGAGCAATAAAGCTCCCCTTTCCTGATTGTTTCAAAATAAAAAAGTCTCTGTTGATATCGGACTGGGTGCTGTGACCATGATTTTTGAATGGTTTTCACATCTATTCTCAAACTAGCCCTTAGTACAACTTGAAAACACAGAATGGAGCTTACAAGAGGGGTGGTAAGGCTGTTGTAGATAGAAGAGAACAATTTGCTGGGTGCCTTAAAATGGGAGCTGTGTCCAGAGACTAGTACCACGTGGAAAAAGAAATGGACAAGAAATTCAAAGGAAGACCATTGGAGAGGAGCAGGGAAAGAAGGCCAGGGAGGAGTAGCTGAAAGGGCCAGTTTGCACGTCCAGGGAGACCTCCGGGGGGAGGTGCCGGTGGGAGCGATAGACCTAAGAGACTCCGATTTGGGCCGGGTCTCCGCAAAGCCCCACGGGGAGGGCGCCAAATGTATCTGCGTAAATAAATGCAATGCAGATATTAAAGAATATTTACCACTTTAATGATAAACTTACAGAAACAATGATTCCAAGTAGTGTCAAGTTGACAATTAAGACTATCACAGAAGCAAAATATGATTATCTTTTGGAAACAGCAGTATTCTGTTTTTTTTTTTTTTTTTTTTTTACGAAAGAGGGATGAGACTAGTGAGTGGCTTGACTTCCAGTTCAAGTTCCCATGAAGAAAACACACCCTACCCCATCCATCTCACCAACTACTGTTAAAACCAAGGGCAGACTAGATGGAGCAGGGATCTGAGAACTTTCAAAAGAAAATGTGGAAAGCAAATTTGGAAAGAGAAATAGATATCAAAATGGTACCAAAACAGCGGTGCATCTTTCTTTGGTTTCTCCTCCTAGCGGTCCAGCCTTTTCAGCCTGGACCTTAGAAGCAATGAAATATCTAGAACTATACACCAAGTGTAGTGAGAAGCCTGTCTAACGTAAGACCTGCCTCTGATCAGAAGAAAGACACACAGGACTCCTGCCCATCAGAGATAGTGGGGGAACCCTTTCTTCCTTTATTGTTCTCTCCTGCTCCACCCACTTAGCCTGCAAAGCCAGAGAATATGTGGCTGTCAAGGTTCCTAAAGTAAAGAAGCAGAAGCCCTTTCTATAACCAGAGTTGCCGTGGTTCCATAATTTTGTAAAGAAACATGCCTTGTTTCTCTGCTATCATGCCATTGGTTCTCAGTGGGGACACAATTGCAGGAAGTAAGCAGTGGGGTCAGGGGAACAAGAGTAGAGGATGGTGGAAGGGAAAGGGTACTGGAAAGTGACCCTCGTGTTATGTGTGGACCCCTGGGTTAGTGCCCAGCAGTGTGAGATGCAGCTGATGCTAAGCAGCATCCAAGGTGTTGAGACCTACATTACAGAATAGATTACCTTCCAGGTCCCAGACAAGGCATGAGGTGACATGGACAGAGACCAGATCTGACTAACCCTGTAAATGCCTTGAAAATTGAATTTAAATTAGAACCAGAGCTTACAGGCTATGCACTGGCTTCCAGCCTGAGTACAATGGGCCTTAATCCAAGATGAAGCTAAGGATGTAGATAGACAAGACAATCGACACTCTCCAAAAATTGTAAACAAGACCCGGAGTCCTTTAGTATGATGTTCAAATGCCCAAGGCACTCCAAAACTGCATATGAAAAATCAGGAAAGGCTCTGCGTCACTTGAGGATAAGGTGGGTGAAATCATCCCAGAGCTGTGATGATACAGCGTTGAAAACATCAAATAAAGACAAGAGCAACATCCATAACTGTATCCAAAGAAATACTGGAAAACATTCTAGAAATGAACGCTATGAGCTCTTAGCACGGTAATGTATGATCTATAAAAGAATGAAAGGAAAACTCCACAACTACAAAATTGCCATTTTTAAAACTCACCAGATCAATTCAATATCAGAATGGACATGTCAGATGAAAGAGTCACTTTACTATACTTGAAAGCAGGTCAATAAAAATGGTCCAGTCTTAGGGTTGGCGAAATGGCTAAGTGATTAAGCGCCCCTACTTCTCTTGGGGAGGATATGAGATTAGTTGCCAGCACCAGTATCAGATGGTTCACAGTGGTCTACAACTCTAGATACAGGGAATCTGCTTCCTTCTTCAGGCCTCTGTAGGCACCTGCACTCAAATGTGCATGTGCACACTCATGGGGGCACAGTCATGGTCATACATGTAATCATGAAAATTAAAATTGTCCATTCCAAACAACAGAGAGACAAAAATGGCAAAAGAGCTTGAGAGATCAGAGAGGACAGACCAATTGATCAAATATGCACATTATTAAAGCCCAGCGAAGAAAAAGCAAAGTGCTGTGTAGTTGTTAGATAACACCGTTAATAAAAAGAGGGAGAAATCATGGGTGAAAAGTTTCTTACTTTGATAGAGGCTTAAACTTATAAATTTAAGCAACTCTGAAAAAAAATCTCAAATGGCAAACTCAAAGAAAACTGTACCCACATGCATTATATCAAAACCCTGAACATAGAAAACAGTCACATTGGCCAGAGAAAGTTTGGATTTGATTGTATGGCTCTGTAATCTCAGCATTTGGAAGCTGGAGGCAGTAAGATAAGGAATTCAAGCCCGTCTTCAGCTATATGGGCTAGTCTGAGAATACATGAGAACCTGTTTTTTTAAAAAAAACCAACAACAACAAAAGCATTCAAACTGATACATTAGCTACAGAGTAAACAATTACATGGGTAGTTAAAGATTCCTCATCAAAGGTCACGGTGATCACAGGGAAGTCAGAGAAAACAGTTGAAAGCTTGAAAAGTAGTTTAATTCTACATCCAGTAAAAGAAAAATTCATCAAAATGAAAACATTAAGGAAGTATAAAAGAATTGTTATCACTATTACCTACTTTTAAAAGATGCTAAAGGATTCTTTTGGGAAGAGGGGTTGGTACCTAATGACATCCATCATAGATGCTGGGTTTGGATGCAGGTCCTCTGACATTGCAGTCAGTGCTTTTAACCACTGAGCCACGCCCCCCCCCAAACCTTCAGAGTGGCAAATATTTTGTTATTTTATTTCAATCATGGTTATGGGAGTTACCCTGATTTGATCATTCCATAATGTATTCCTAATGAAATATCACACTGTGTACAGTGATTATATACAATGCAATTTTCAACTAAAACTTCCTCAAAAATATAGCTTTATTTTTTAAAATCCTTCTTAGACATAGTCACACTCATTTTATGTGTGTGAGCATTTGTTTGCCTACATGTATGTGTGGGCACCATGTGCATGTGGTACCACAAATGCCAGGAAAAGGAGATGACTCCCAAGGAACTGAGATACAGATGGTTGTGAGCCAACATTAGGGCACTGGAAATCAAATCTGGGTCCTCTACAAGAGCAGCCAGTGCTCTTACCCATCTCTTCATCTCTGGAATAGAATTTATCAAAGGGAACACAGTGTTAAAATTTTGCAGCAAACATGGAACGAGAATACCAGAAGGCAAACAGAGAGCGGGGGCTAAATGAAGTCTTTGGACTTGAATGCTTCTGTAATTCTCGAGATTAATGACAGATGACACACTACAGATCTTTGAGAAACAAAGCAGGATAAAGGCCCAAACTACACCAAAACTTGTCCTGTCAAAGCTGCAGAAACACCACAGTAATGGGAAAACCTAGAGAGAAATCGAAGAGGAAGGACAAGCTGCTGAGGTGAAGGGGGACACGGGTTAGGAATGACACCAGACGCTCCTGATAACAGGCAAGCAAGGGAAGAGGTTTGAAAAATACTCTAAATGTTAAAAGAAAGTAGCTGCCTGTTTGGATTCTATGTCCTATAGATTTACCTTTCATAAATGAAGGAGGCAAAAGACCCTGACAGATAAAAATCGAGGGAATATATTGCCACTGGATCTATCTTACACACAATATTAAAAGTTTCTCAAAAAGAAATTAGTATAGGTTAAAATCTCATGTCTACAAAAAGAGCAAGAGGGGTCTTCAAGAAGGAGCAAATGAAGGCAAAATAAAACAGTTTCATTTTCTTATTCTCCCCTCGATTTAGCAAATAAGACGTGGTTGAAAATAATGAGTGTAGCAACACAGTGATTACAGCCCGTGGCTTAGGAAGAGAAATGATAACAAGGGACAGGAGGAAAGATGGGAATGCCCTGCTATCGGATACACTAGCTATGAAACAGCAGTGTTATTTCATATCAAACTTGAGGCGATAGGGAGGTGGCTCGGCAGGTCAGAGCACTTGCTGCTCTTGCAGAGGATGTGGTCTGATCCCCAGCACCCACACAGCAGCTCACAACTCTCTCAATCAGGTACCAAAGCAGGTGGTGCCCTTTCCTGGCCTCTGGAGATACTGCACACACACAGCACACAGGCATATCTGCAGGCAAACACTCACACACAAAATATAAAGAAATCTAAAAAACTCAAGAGTAAAAGGCTGTAGCAAGATACATCATGCTAACACTAACTAAAAGAAAGTTGGAGTAACTGTAAAGTTCCGGCAACGCTGACTTGAGAGCAAAGAAAATCGCCAAACGTGAACGAGGAGCATTACCTGGAGACAGAGCAGTCAATTTTCTAAGAACGAGTAACCATCCTTAATGTGTGTATGTCCCTAACCAAAGCTTTAAAATACCTAAGGCCAAAAATAATAAAATTGCAAGAGAAATAGACAAATACAGTATCATCTTTGGAAAGTTCAATACCCTCTACCAGTGACTGACAGATTCAGCAGGCAGAAAATCATGAGGACATGGTTGAATCGACAGTACCATCCGTCAGCGAGATCTAATTGACTTTTCCAGATTCAGTCAACAATGACAGAACGCACCTTCTTTTCAGACTTGCAGGGAACATTCATCACAACGGAACACATTCGGGCAATAAGCACACCTTCAAATACCCAAACATGCAAATCACAGAAGGCATGCTCCAGAATCACAAAGGAACGAGAATAGACACCAGTGATGTAAATACAGCTGAAAATACCAAAGTGTTTGGAGATTCAGAGAGTCTCAGGAGAAATCTTAAAACATTTTAATGGAAAGATAAATGGCCTACTGAATGTAAGTAACACACTGAAAGCAGCGGTGGCGGCTGGAGGGCACAGGGTGGCATGCACTGGACATGTGTGTCGGTGTTTGCTGGCATGTGTGTGTCTGTGTGCAACGTGTGCAGTACCTGTAGAGGCTGGAAGAGGATACCTGCCCCTGAAACTGGAGTCACATATAGTTGTGAGTTACGATGTTGGTGCTGGGAATTTAAAATGACTATCGTCACTAGCATCAAGGACATTAATATGATAGTAATAGATTATTACAAACAGTTCATTGTCCATGGTTTGATAACACAGATAAAATTGATTCATTTCACTGAATATGGTAGCATAAACCTATAATCCCAGCAATTAGGAGGCTAACATGAAAGCATCATGAGTTTGAGGCCAGCGTGAGCCACACAATCAAACCTTGTCTAGTAATACCCAGAATAGACAAAGAACTCAAAACTACAAACAGCAACATAAAAAAAGCAAACAAACACCCCAATTTTTAAATAAAGGCTACCAGATATTAGTCTTTATTTAAAGAAATTAAAATGACTAAGAAATACCTTTAAAAAGTATTTAACATCCTTGCCAACCAGGGAAATGCAAATTAAAACCACTTTGAGATTTCACCTCACCTCCTTCGAAGTAGCTAATATCAAGAAAACAATGAACGGTAAACACTGGCAAGGGTGTGGACCATGAAAGAGACCCTCATTTACTGCTGATGGGATTACAAACCAGAGCAGCCCTGGAAGCCAGAATAAAGAAATCCCAAAAAGCTAAAAGTAGATCTACCGTGCAATCCAGAAATACCACTATTTGTGTATGTCCAAAGGACTGGACATTCTACTCCACAGACACTTGATCACCATGTCCATTGCTGCTCTATTAGCAATAGCTTGGGAATAGCAACAACCTAAATGTTTTTCCACTGAAAAAAATGAGAGTAAAAATGTGGTATATATACATTCTGAAATACTATTCCGCTACTAAGAAAAATAAAAATCATCAACTTTGCAGGGAAATGGATGGACCAAGAAAAGATCATGTCGACTGAGGATCAGTAGACCCAGAAACACAAATGCCACATGTTCTCCTTCCCTGTGGATCTGGGCCCTGAGTCTTTAGTTATGAATATATAACCTGGAGTAACTGCAGAGACCAGGAAAACAGTAAGGGACCATGCTGCGGGGAGGGAGTTTAGGAAAGGGGTTGTAGGACACAGATGCTATGAAGAGGAAGGTCGGATAATGGGTATCTTAGGGTTTCTATTGCTGTGAAGAGACACTGTGACCATGACCACTCTCATGAAGGAAAACATTTAATTGGGGTGGCTTAGAATTCAGAGGTTCATCATGGTGGGACATAGCCTCATGTAGGCCAGCACGGTGTTGGAAAGGTATCTGAGAGTTCTTACATCTTGACTCACAGACAACCAAGAAGTGTTCCGAGACTCTGGATGGTCTCTTAAGCACATATGAGACCTCAAAGCCTGTCTCCACAGTGACACATTTTCTCCAACAAGGTCATACCTACACTAACAAAGCCACACCTCCTAATAGTGTCACTCCCTTTGTGGGGCATTTCCTCTTTCTGACCACCACGAGGGGGGTAATTGAGGAAGGGGGATGTATGGTGGTAAAAGAGAGGGTGAAGGAGGAGGGACAAACAACACCAAGGCTGTTTAAAGAAGCCATAAAGAAGCATATTCCTTATGCTTACTTAAAAATGCGCATGTATGTGTGTACACATACATACATAGTTTCAATGAAGTTCTGCCAAAGAAATTTTTTTACTAATTCCTTAAAGGACTCATCTATTAAATCTTACACAAAAGGAAAAGGAATGTATCAATGACCTATATTTATTTATGGAGAATGAATCAGTCAAACTTCCAAAAATAGCTACCAAGTTAAGTGGTCTTTCTGGTAAATTCTACAAAATACTGAAAGAAAAAAAATGATGCCCAATTCCAGAAGGTAGAAGTTATTCCACATTCTAAAGGCTAGAGTTATCTTCCAGCCAGAGTCTAATGAAGAAGTAACAACCAAAAATAAAACACAAGGCCAAGCACACATTTTCTACACCCAGGAAGATGAGGCAGGTAGATGCCAAGCTCAAAGCCAGCCCTGGATTACATAGTGAAACCCTCTTTAAGAAAAGAGAAAGAGAAATAAGCTCTAGATCTCCATCTCTCATGGATGCAGAGATGAAAATCCCCACAAAAAATATTAGTGGCCATAGACCTAAACACGCAGTGTTCAGACAGAGCACAGGGGAGCACAAACATTACGTCCTCAGTGGGAGGGGCCCGTCTGAAAAGACTTCACACATAACATTTCAGAACAAAGGAGAAGACTAGAATTCTTCTGAAGACCTGGGTTGCCAGGGATTAGGCACAGCATAGTGAAAGGGTTAATGGGCAGTGACTCTATTCTGTATTACACAATGATGTAATGGTATAAGTTAACAAATGGCATCACACATGTGCAAATCCCATCAACACTGGCAATGCTGAAGAATGAAGCCCAATAGAAATTGGTTGAACTGAATAGTAACTGGTGTTGTAACTGAATTGTAACTGGTTCCTGTGTTGGACAATCACACAGTGAAGACACACCACCATGTTCGTAGCAGAAGAAGCACTGGGGGAAGCGCATGGAAACTGCACTCGGCTCAACTCTTGTATAATTCTCAGACACATTCAACGTTCTACAAAGAGCCAGGCAGTGGTGGTGCACGCCTTTAATCCCAGCACTCAGGAGGCAGAGGCAGGCAGATCTCTGTGAGTTTGAAGCCAGCCTGGTCTACAAGAGCTAGTTCCAGGACAGGCTCCAAAGATACACAGAGAAACCCTGTCTCGAAAAACAAAACAAACAAAGATCTACGAAGAATTACGTGAGTTGGAACTGGAGAGGCAGCTAAGTGGTTAAAAGCAATGGCTGTTATTGCAGAGAACCTGAGGTTAGTTCTCAGCACCCCTGACGTGGCTCACAGCCACCTGTAACGCCAGTCTCAGGGATCAGAGGCCCACTTCTTACCTCCATAGGCTCCTTCACACATGTGGTACACATACCCAGGCACACATACACACATGAAAATAAATAAATAAATAAAATAAATCTTTATTAATAAAGGAAAATAAGAAAAAAACAGCCAAACTTAGTGGCACAGGTCTTTTAATACTAGTACTCAGGAGACAGAGACAGGCAGATTTCTGAGCTGAGGCCAGTTTGGTCTAGAAAGTTCCAGGACAGCCAGAGCTAAAGCTGCCCTCAGAAGGCATGTTGAGTCCCACTGGTTGGCCCCTGTACTGTCTTCAGCAACTACCTGGCTTCTTTGATTACTGACTTTGGACTTTCAAAAAATGAAGACCAAAAGACAAAACAAAACCCCAAACTACCCAGTGGTACCGTTCCGACTACTAAAGGTGGCAGCTGCTTCTTATGAGTAATTGGCAAAGAATAGGTTTAATTAATTTTGTTGAAGTGAAGTAGGTGTTAATGCTCTTATAGAAGACTTTTAATAGTGGAGGGATATTCTTGGTATGTGGTCACCTGAGTGTGGTGTGTGTGTGTGTGTGTGTGTGTGTGTGTGTGTGTGTGTGTGTGTACCTTCTAAGTGAAACTGAAATGCTTTTCTAAATTGCAGGAAAAAAAAAGATCCAGGAATGGCAACTTCCCTTTCAGTCGCATGTGAGATGGATTGAAAGCTTTAAATAACAGAACACTCATGGTTGTTGCTATAAAACGATGGACAAAATCAAAAGTAGTGTTAATACTGAGGGAGACAAAAGAGGACATTAGAGCTGTAACCACAACTGGATGCCAAGCCCAGGGCCACCTGTGTGTGCTACAGCTGGGTTAGGAAGGAGTCCTTCTGGATCCCAGATCAGTGCCCAGAGTGCAAAGGTCACCTGGGTACCCAAAGGAAGTTTAGCAGGGGTCCACTCTTAACCTCAGGACTCTTCTCCTCTCATTTCTCTCCTCTTTCTCATTTGCAAGACAAATAATTTTAAGATGTAATTAAAATTATTTTACAATCTTTTAATCACTAGAAATTGCATATAATTATTTTACCTCCACGCTGGTGCCAAGAACTGCTGTGAATTACTTGGCTTCTCAAAGCACAGAAAGAAAATGCTTCACTTCTGCATTAATTAAGGATTCTTCCCCCACTATTCCTGTCCATTAGCCTCCACCACGCGATGACTGTGAATGGTCATTACAACAGGCAGAAATAGGAACATAAATTTTCTGCTAATGAAAACGTCAGTTGGAGATGCCGTCTATCTCGGAAGGTTCTGATATGCATGGGTCTTTTTTTTCTTCTTCTTCTTCCTCTTCTTCTGTTCTGTCTCGTACCTTTTTTCTATTCTCTCAGAGACCCGCCTATAAGGGCACTCCTCTTTTATTTATAGATAGTTAGTGCACACCCTTTACAGTAGATTGAGGACTGTACTCAGGTCTCTATTAAATATTCCATTGATTTTTAAAATTGCTCCCTCTCTTATCAGACCTCGCAGGGTCTTGGCCTGGGAAACCTTCCGACCTTCTCCCCACTGTCTAGGGCAATATGCTAGTGATTGGGGATGCATGCATCTGTTTATGGAATGGTGGCCATCCATCCATCAGCGGATACTGTGTCCAGTATGCTCTACCAGCTCAGTGCACTTGCTGAACCCAGAGTTCACTTGCTCTGGGTTTTAAGAGCTTTTTCGAGACCCACATTGGAGCACCGGACAGAAATCTCAAGGTCCAAATCAGGAGCAGAAAGAGAGAGAGCACGAGCAAGGAACTCAGGACCGCGAGGGGTGCACCCACACACTGAGACAATGAGGAGGTTCTATCGGGAACTCACCAGGGCCAGCTGGCCTGGGTCTGAAAAAGCATGGGATAAAACCGGACTCACTGAACATAGCAGACAATGAGGACTACTGAGAACCCAAGAACAATGGCAATGGGTTTTTGATCCTACTGCACGTACTGGCTTTGGGGGAGCCTAGGCAGTTTGGATGCTCACCTTACTAGACCAGGATGGAGGTGGGTGGGCCTTGGACTTCCCACAGGGCAGGGAACCCTGATTGCTCTTTGGGCTGATGAGGGAGGCGGACTTGTTTGGGGGAGGGGGAGGGAAATGGGAGGCAGTGGCGGGGAAGAGACAGAAATCTTTAATAAATAAATTTTTAAAAAGAGCTTTTTCAGAAGCATGTTTGCTCTGCCTTGTGCTGGAGTGAGTTTGTGCTGGCAACCTTCAACATAGCCATGGTCTACCTGTGGTCAGAGTGGACTGGGGACCTGGGTGGCCCTTGCACCTATGCAGCAAAGTGAGACAAACATTTCCTGTTCGTGCTTGCAATGCTAGCAGAAACTGCAGTATAGCTTTCCCCATAATTGAACCAAAGACCGTAAGGCTACCCACTTTGGAAAACACCAGTTGACTTTTAAAGAGAAAATGGAGTACTACAAGGACTGTTTGGGTTTTGTTGTTTATTGATTGATTGATTTTTTTTTTTTTAGCATTGGGAATTGAACCCAGGACTTTGTATGTGCTAAGTAACTGGTCGACCCCAGAGCTACATTCTTTGACCCTGTTTTTATTTTTATTTTGAAATAAGATCTCCATAAACTGCCTAGGATAATTTGAACTAACTCTGTTTCCTCTCTCTCCCAGGTAGGCCTTCTACTTACAACACTCCTGCCTCAGTTTCCCACACACCTGGGACATCTGGCTTTCACCATCACGATGTGCAGCTTAGGAAGGTCTCTTAATTGCTAAGTACTTTGGAAAGTGAACGTATTGCTACCCAGGAACAGGCCTGCCACAGCTCTCTCTGTCCTGTGTGGAGGACTCAGGCCGTCTGCATGAGGCATCAGTGAGGCGGCAGTGGAGCTGGCCCACTCAAAGCATGGCTTAGCATTCTGCTTGCCCTCAGTAAAGCTTGGTAGCAGGAAGCGGGGCTCAGAGACATGCTGAGTACTCATTAGTCATTCTCTACCACAATTGAGTTGGCTGGTCCGGCTGTCAAATGGATTCCAAAAATATCTATTCTCCAGAAAACTTCCAGACAGGTTGTGTAAAATGACTATTTTAGAAATAATATTTTAGCACATTAAAATGGCTATTACAAAGCCACCATTTGGATTCAGTTCAACTAAGTATGAATGGCCGAAATCAATTTCTAAGATCAGAAGTTCTTCGGTTCCAGTAGCGACTGATTTGACTTATCTGTGTGTATGGGTGTGCGTGCACTTGAGTGTGCATGCATGCATCCATGTGTGTGTATGTGTGTGTGCATGTGTGTATGCAGGTGAAGAAGACCTGAGACTGATGTCAGGATGTCTCCATCACTAGCTTTTTCACCTCATTCTTTGAGACAGAACCTTGCACTAAAACTAGGGCTTGCCGTTTTGGCTAGACTGGTTGGACAGTGAATGGCTAACATGTGTCTGTCTCCATCCTCCTAAGCTGGAGGTACAGGCTCACACCACAGTGACAAGGTGCTGATGCTCGCCCAGCGGTGCTTTCCCCACTGTGTGCACTGCTCCTCATGCTTAAGCTCAGAATGACATTAAAATGACACGCCAAGCTATGTGATACAAGCAGCAGAGAATCCCTCTTACCACTAAAATCAGTAACCCAAGCAAGAGCAATTTAAAAAATTCAAGAGCCTCCCCAAACGTGTTTTTTTTCAGAGCCTGTGGTCCACTCTATGTACCAACCCAGTCACTGAAGATGAAAAAGACAACAAACCCATCCTCCTAGGATACATGGAGCAGTCAGAAGATCAAATAATCCAATGATGGAACAATTGAGGAATATAAGGCCTTGGGTACTTTACCGTGTTGCAGAACAGACAGTTCTCCTACCCCTGAGTTACTGGGATAAGATACAGGACCAAGAACTCTCTTGAGAGGGTCCTTGCCTTCAAGAAAACTTTGGGCATGCATGGAGCTTGGGGCAAGGCAGGTAGGTAAGAGTGCTTGGTACACAAGCATGAAGACCTGAGTTCAAATCCCCTGCATCGGTGTAAAATAATTTGGCATGGACATGCATGGCTCTAATCCTATAGTTAAAGAGACAGAGACAGGCAGAGCCTAGGATACTGCTGGCTGCCAGCCCAAGCCTAGGGCATCACTGGTCAGCGTGACCAAAATAATGAGCTCCAAGTTCAGTGAGAGACCATGTCTCAAGGGAATGAAGCAGAGAGCCATCGAAGAAGACACCTGACACCCTCCTCTGCCCTCTGCACGTGCACACATGGGTCATCCTGTCACACACAAGCAAGAAAAAGAAATAAAAAAGAAAGGAAGGGGGAAGAGAGCGAGGGAGAGAGGGAGGAAGAAAGGAAGGAAAAGAAAGAGAAGAAGAAAGGAAGGGAGGGAAGTAGAGAAGGGGAGGAAGAAACAAGAAAGAGAAGAGAGGGAGGGAGGAAGGAAGGAAGGAAGGAAGGAAGGAAGGAAGGAAGGAAGGAAGAAAGAAAGAAAGAAAGAAAGAAAGAAAGAAAGAAAGAAAAAGAAAGAGCGAGCTCCTCATGGGGTTTCCTAGGGCTGTCACCAGAAGCCTCTGTTGAGGATTACACCCTGATGCCCAGACTCATGTCCTTGCCATCAAGAGCACACAGGGCCCAGTGGT
Organism: Microtus pennsylvanicus; assembly: GCF_037038515.1. Lineage (NCBI taxonomy): Eukaryota > Metazoa > Chordata > Mammalia > Rodentia > Cricetidae > Microtus > Microtus pennsylvanicus. The sequence goes on along the minus strand of NC_134579.1, from coordinate 129,834,937 downwards.
GAAACCCTGGCAGGGGTGGCTGTCCAGCTTCTTCTCCAGAGGCGAGCACTCGGCACCACAGATTCAGGAAGAAGAATCCTAACTAAAAGTAGCAGCTGGTCATGTGTGCCAAGCACGCAGGGTTTAAATGTAATGTATCGTGTAACAATCAACCCCGAGACTCGTTCTTCATCTTCTCGAAGCCAAGGTGGTGAAAAGAAGAGCCATGAGTGGAGATCACGGCTGGTGTGTGGAGGATCAGGGTGAATGCCTGCACCTGCCTCGGGGTTCCTGTCTCTCCAAATCCAGGTTTCGGCTTGCAGAAACAGCATTACCCCTTCAGAAAGACCCCTGCCCTTCATGCCAAATTTTGTCGATACTATTATTTAAAGGGACGCAACCCAATTTATCCCAGTATCAATTCTCTATATCATTTACCTCAGCACTGATTATATCATTCACAAATTAGCATTAGGCAGCAATTTCGAATCCCCATATAAAACTATTTAGCAATCTAGCCAAGAAAAGGGAAGATGCAAAGCGAAAGCCAGGGTGTCGAACCTAATTCTTTTCCTTATCTCCTTGTTACATATTGACATATTTGAGGCCATTCAAAAGCGTCCAACTTGTCTTGCCAGAGTGCAAATCAAGAGTATCGACAAGGAAGGCTATTTAACAGGTTTATTTAAATGTCGGAGCCCTATCTCAGTGGGATCTGCTGCTCTAACCGGCTGCTTCTGCAGAATGGTCAACTTTTGTTTGGAGGGTATAAAGATGCTTCGGGTTTATTTTGTTGGCCACGCATGAGTATTATGGGATGCTGGCCTAGGGCATGTGGACATATTCTTTAAGATTAACTCATTCCAACAGTTTAGCCTCGAGCACAGTTCTATGCCAGATGCCAGGGATATAACGCTGAGTCTGCCATGACTTCACTGCTGAGAGGAGAAAAGTGGGTGTGGCATGATGGCAAATGCCTTTATTCAAAGCACTCTGGTGGCAGAGTCAGGTGATCTCTGACTGTAAAGCGAGTTCTGGACCAACCAGGGCTACAAATTGAGGTCCTGTCTTAAATAAGTGTCTTAAATAACTTAATAAGTTAGGGGAAGAGCCAAGCCATAGACCTGAGCCCCTTGATTTTCTGGCACATGTGTTCATCAACCACTCCACATCTGTGTGGCTCCAGCTGATACTCAGAACAGTTTCTGTAAGCTTCTGTGGAAGCATCTCGTTCACTTATGCTACTCATGTACTATGGAGCATTTTAGGGGGTGGTAAAGGGATGATAATGCCAACAACAGGAAACATGGCATGTACTGTGCTGGATATGCGGTAATATGACCCAGATTTATCTTCACTGAGGCCCAGCTGCCAGGAGGGCATACAACTGCCAGCCCTTTCTTATCAACCCCCTCCAGAAACTGCCTTACTGTAGAAAATCACTTCCCCCAAGGCCAGGATCTTTCCTGGTCATCCTTGCACAGCTAATGTCATGACTTGACTTTGGGTTGGTAGACCCTTTCCTAGTCTGAACAAGAGGGGGGAAAGGATTTATTGGTTGATGGATATTGATTGATTGATTGATTGATTGATTGATTGATTTGGCAGAGTTTTGTCTCACCCACTGTATAGACCAGGTTAAACTCTGTCTGTGTTAACCTCAAATTTACTATTCTCCTGCCTCAACCCCCCTCCAAGTTTTGGGATGTTATATAACATTATTTCTGGGAGATAAGAACAAATGAACTCACCTCAGGTCATGGCAGATCAAAGTAAGGATACAATAAAAACCCAGTGTGGAGTACCAATACGAGTATCAAGGAGGGGTTGCTTACAGATGCACGAATGACCCAAAGACAGTTTCATCACCAAAGCCTTCCATGTCATAGGTAACAGCTCACAAACTGGGAACCTGGACCTCACTGCAGGTCTTCTAGGCAGCTCAGCAGTGCAGACAATATAGTTTCCAGCCACATCAGCTTGTCTGAGAGTGTCTCACAGTAGTCCTTACTACATATAATCTTGGTGATGGAAGGAGGACTCTAATGAATCTAGTCAGTTTCAGGGACTTCCTGAAGTTTTTATTATTTATTTCCTAAGTTTTATGGAAACTCTACTTACAACTTCCCGAGTTTCCTTTAGGATGGAATGTTTCTCTTTGCTTTAGAATAGCAGTTCTCAACCTGTTGTTTGTGACCCCTTTCGGGGTCAAATGATGCTTTCACAGGAGTTGGTTAACATTATCAGAAAACACAGGTATTTGCATTAGAATACATAACAGTAACAAAATTACAGTTACTAAGAAGCAATGAAAATAATTTTATGGTCGGGGGTCACCACAACACGAGGAACTTTAATAAAAGGGCCTCCGCATTAGGAAGGTTGAGAACATCCTGAGTCTTAACCAACTTCCCTCCAAGAATTAAGTTGGAGGAAATCACAAACTAAGTTGGTAAAGAGTGAGATGATAAACGTAGACCATGATGCCTGGCTTTGTGCACTTATTAAGAGCTCTTCTCTCTTCCAACCTCCCCACCAGCTGTCAATCATCCTCAGTCATTACCATGCTTCCTTTCTCAGCATCCCACAGGTACTGAGGCCATTTTCACACCTTTATAGGACAGTTACACAAACTACAATGGACTAAAGGCATAGGCAAATCCCCCTCAATTCACATATTGAAAGCTTACCCTTGTAGGACAGTGTCTTTGTTTTCAGAAGAGGCACTGAGAGCTTGATGATCCTTCCTACCATATTAGAAAACAAGAAGGCAGCCATTGGGCTATTAAGAAGCTAGCCCTCATAAGACACAGGGTCTGCTGACACCATGATCTTGGGCTTTTCAGTCTCCAGAACTGTTGTTTCTAAGTGGTTTAATTTATGGCATCATGTTAGAGTGGCAGAATGAACTAAGAGAGAAATTGGTACTGAGGATTTGGGTGATGTTTGAGCAAGTACAGTCATGTATCATTAAATGAAAGGAATGGATTCTGAGCAATGGGTCACTCCGTGATTTCATAGTTGTATGAATATCACAAAGTATGCTTACACAAACTAAGATGGCTGTGACATCATTGGCCAGCATAATCCAATGGGACCTGACCATTAAATGGAGCCCATCATGCTGCTAATAGACTGTCACTCAGGGCATATCTGTCATTGAAATTGCAAAAGGAGCTTCAGGACTAGGGCATGAGTAGAGGCTGTGTGGATGAGTGTGAGTCTCTAGGATAGACGAAGTCTGAACTGAACCAGTGGACTGCTATGGGTGATTTGGGTAAAGGATGGGGTGTAGGAGGTCCTTCTGTTTGTGCGTTGTTTTTGTTGATTAATGATAAAGAAACCACCTTGGCCTGTTGATAGGGTAGAATTTGAGTAGTAGGGGAAGATGGAACTGAATTCTGGGAGGAAGAAGGCAGGGTCAGAGCTGCCATGGAGCTGCTGCCAGAGTAAGACATGCTGAATCTTTGCCGGTAAGCCACTGCCATGTGACAATATACAGATTAATAGAAATGGGTTAAACTAAGATATAAGAGTTAGCTAACTAGAAGTTAGAGCTAATGGGCCAAGCAGTGACTTAATGAATACAGTTTCTGTGTGATTATTTTGGGGCTAAGTAATTTTGGGAACAAATGAGCAGCCTTCCTGTTACAAGGATAAGAAAGGAAATATGAGAGATCTAGATGAAGCTTCAGTATGCTTGGAGAATCTCTAGTTACAACTGAAGAGTGTTGGTGAGAGCTATCTATGGTAATGTCTGTGCCTGGGAGTTCTGCCATAGTATCTCTTCTCTTGCTGTGACCAATTATCTAACAAGAAGCAGTGCAAGGGAGAAAGAGCTGTGCACAGTACATGAGCAATGAGGGTCTAGCTACATCCACCTAGACTGCAAAGGTCTCCCAGAATAGACAAAGGAGCATGCTAGACAAGGAGTCTGGCCTCTTTGAGAATAGAGGAGGCCCAAGAGAGAACAGCTATAGGGGAAGGACCATCACCAAGACTCATCGGTGTAGCAATGCTAAGCAGAGCCATGGCAGTGGGAGTTAGCAACATAATCTTACTTAGACCGGCAGAACCATTAACTTCGATGTCAGCCTAGGAGACAAGCAGGTGCACAAGATGTTCAGCTACAGAATGGCAGAGGTGGGTTCATAACTCCCTAGAGGGTCTAAATGACATAGCATCAAGTCAAAACAGATTATTCTCAACTCAAGGATTCGTGTTGCTCTTCATGATGGGTTTCAGAGCTTACTTGGCATAAGGTTATATTAGTTCCTTTTCTATTACTGTGATAAAACATCATGACCAGAGCAACTTATAGAAGGAAGGGTTTATTTGAGCTCACATGTCCAGAGGGATGAGATCATCATAATCATCGTCATTGTCATCGTCATCATCATCATCATCATCATCATCATCATCATCATCATCAAGAAGAGACAGGTGTGGTGGCCAAAGCAGAAAGCCCAGAGATCACATCTTAAATTGCAGCATGAAGCAAAGATATTGAATAGAAATGTGTGTGACCTAGGGGAGTCTCCCCCAGTGACACCCCCCCCCAATAAGGCCACATGACCCAAATGTCCCCAAGCAGCACCACCCACTGGGGACTAAGCATTCAAATGCTAAAGACTATAGGGGACATTCCTCATTCAAGCCATCACAGGGGAACTCATTTTCTCTTTCTCGCGTTTCAGTTTTGCAGTAGAGCTGTCTGCCCTGTGCCTGTCCCATCACTGTATTCTGAAAACATACCATGTTGGTTTCACAAGTTCCGAAAAGCAGTTTGCCTCTGGATGAATCACTCTCTCTCAGCCTGAGACGCATCTCATATAGAGAGATGATATTTAGATAAGACTTTGAACTCAGATGTTAAAGTCATTGCTAGAATAAACAAAGTCTTTAGGGGCTGTGGAGACATAATGATTGTTTTTTGAAAGCAAGAAGGAATTAGATTCCAGAAAGCCAGGAGTGAAATGATATGGACAAAAAGTGTGTGTTCCCAGTTATGGTGAAATTTAACCCTCTGTGTAATAGTTTAACAAGGTAAAGCAGTTGATGCATTGAAATTTCATTCTCAACCTGATGCTATAGTGAGGTAGAATTTTTGAAATGCTATCAATAAACATATGAAGGTGAACGCTGTCTTAGTTAGGATTTCTATTGCTGTGAAGAGACACCATGACCACAATCACTTTTATAACGGAAAACATTTAATTGGAGCTCACTTATAGTTCAACAGTTTAGTCCATTCTTATTACAGCAGGAAGCATGATGGCATGTAGGCAGACATGGTGCCAGAGAAGGAGTTGAGAGTCCTACATCTTGATCCACAGGCAACAGGGGGAGACTGTGTACCACCCTGGGCATAACTTGAGCATATATGACCTCAGAGCTTAAATCCACAGTAACACGCTTTCTCCAACAAGCTCACACCTCTTAATAGTGCAATTCCCTATGGGTTGAACATTCCAACATGTGAGCCTATGAGACCATTTCTATTTAAACTACCACAAGCACCAAAAAGCATCTTCATCTCCCCCAATTTGTGAGGCTTAGTAAGAAGCCATTCTACTAGAAGGCATGGAGTGGATCCTTACCAGACACCAAACCAGTCAGTAATAAGTGGCAAGGATAGAAAATGACAGTGCTTCCTGCTCCAAAGACTTAACAATACGAGCAGCAGGCCACACTGTCTCTGGCAGCAAAGGAAACGGGCATCCAGGAAGGCGTTATCCAGAATAAACTATCAAAAGAAATCAAAGCTGGGTGGCCATGAGGCCTCAGGGTGCTTCACTGATTAAAAAAAAAAATACAGCACACTTTTCAACAAGAAGCATATAAAATAAAGATGAAGACATGACCTGAGGCAAGTGTACTGTACCCCTAGTTGGTTCCCTGAGCTCTTTCCCAGAGCGAATTGCTGACCTCCACAGAAGAGGAAACACCCAAATGTGTTGAAGATTACTGGGCTCAGGGTCTGAATCTATAATGACGTTCAGAGAGAATCCAAGTGGTTTCCGAGCTGTCTGCTATTGTAGGACTTAAAGAAATTGTGTTGGTCAGTTTCTCAACATAACTAACACCGGACATAAGCAACTCAAGAGACAAAGGACTTGTTTGGCTCACAGCATCAGAGGTTTTAGCACATTATGTAGGGACCTCAGAAGCAGAGATGGAGAATCACCATTATTTGGTGTGGTTCCCCAGCTTGAGGAATGGTGCCATCCACATTCAGAGTGCATCACCCCATCCTGATCATTTCAGGAAAGCGCCTTGCAAAAATATTCAAAAATGTACTATATTAATCTCTTAAGTGTCTCTCATCGAATCAAGTTGACCATCAGGATGAATCATTACTGGATCCATCTAATCAGTGGAATTCCAGCCAATGTCTGCCTCATGGTAACTCCATTGGATTCATAGACATCATGGTGGTGACTTCATTCTTTTTGTGGGTGTCAGTGTAGATGTATTGGGAAATAGAGACCCCTGATTGAATATCCCCAAAAACAATCAATACAGATAAAAGCCAAAAACCTGTTTCCTAGCGACATGACTGAAGCTGGTCTTCCTTTTGAAGACCTAGAAAGTTCCACTGTGGCAGTTTGCATCCTATCTTAATTTAATTCACTAGTCACTGAAGAGAGCAGACCAAACTTGGGGCAGAGCAGTGGGCCCCTCACACTCGGCCAGGCAGTCACCCCAATTGCAGTTCTCCTATTAAATGATCTCTTCCCCAGAGCAGAGAAATATGTCTTCAAGAATATAGTAGGCCACCTCTGATTTAGTGGCTACATTTTTATCATAACCAGAAAGCTTTTCTGCTTCTGATGAGAAACCATTCCGGGATGAAGAGCTGTAGACGCTGACAGGTTTCCCCAAGAGCAGTGTCAACATTCTTTCCCTCTGCTGTAACACAATCAAAGTGATCCGGATCACCCGAGCATCTCACAGAACACCCCACTGATCCCCCGTATCAGTAACAGCAGCTTAGCAAGGCTCAAGGAACAAGAAGAGGCAAGCCAGAGGCCACTGTGGGGTACATGGCTGTGTCTCTCCAAATTGCACCTGGTGGAAAGCTAAACCCTATGAGACGGTGTAGGAGCTGGTGTACAGAGGGCACGAGGTTTAGATGAAATCATAGGGTAGGGTTCCCATGACAGCATCGGTACCTTATCAAGCAAGAGGCTACAACACCTCTGCACATCTTGCATCCTCTCTCACTCTCTTCTGCTCACTCTCTTTACCACATGAAGAGACACAAAGAACACATCCATCTGTAAACCTTGCCAAGAACCAAACCAGTCATGACCTTGATCTTAGATCAGCAGTCTCTATAATTATGAGAGATGCTTCTAGGCTGTCTGAGCACTCAGTCTATGGTACATTCATTATAACACCCCAAACTGCCCAGGACAGAGGATTTGCTAAAGCACAGGCATTCCCGAGGTTAAACAGCCCTCAAGGATTCAAGGATTTGTTGAATCCATAGCATATTTAAGAATTCCATATTAAATAGACAGGACATTCATCACAGTAAAAGATAAAGGGTCGCCTCCCATTGTGAAGAGAATGGAACACAACCTGGCTCTAGACTGTGTAGACTCTACATCTGGAAACATTCCTCTTTACCAATATACCAGGAAGTATGGCAATCTGCTCGCTTCAAACAGGGCCCAGAAGAGAAAAGTCTGATGCTGCCCCAGTCTGGAGTGCAAGTGGCTCCGTTGCCTGGGACTACACTGTGGAAGTCATCGAGTCAGCAGAGGAAGGAATGGGCTGTGTGGAGGAAGAATTATAGTGCGGATCTTTGGGACTAGAGATCAAGATCATTCTATCAGCAACAGAGAAGGTGCCTTTAGGGAAACCCTGCCCTTCCACCCTTCTCCAGGGTCTAGCCTAGTAAGTGCAGTCCTCACTCTTCATCAAGGAAACTTCTCTTTGCAACAAAGACCTTTACAGAAGAGCACAGCCATTCAAAGTGCAGAGCTGTGTTTCCCTTTCCCAATAGAAACATCTACAAAACAACTCCTGTATCTGGGGCTAAGGCTCAGAGAACGCTGAGGAAGAAACGGTGGAAAGAGAGTAAGAGCCAGGGACACAGGTAATTTATTTTGAGATTTTGTATCCTAGTAATACCCATGAAGTCTTACCAGTATGATTGCCTAAACATGAGCTGAACAAAGACAGTAAGAGTAGACATGCCAAAGTGCTCAGGGAAAAGACCAAAGGCCTCAACTCTGCACAAAGAACTACAGGCAACTAGGGAACATTGAGAGTGGGAGAAATAGTCTTCCCTAGGGAAGGGCACACCAACTGATTATCTGGTACCAAGATGGTCACCCTGAAAACATACATGCAAGCAACATTATACAGACCAATCAGGTTATATTTAGGAGTGTGTGTGTGTGTGTGTGTGTGTGTGTGTGTGTGTGTGTGTATACATAAACGCCTGTAACAGTAATTAAAGAAGGCCGTGAATTTAAAAGAGAATAAAGAGGGAGATATGGAAGGGTTTGGAGGAAGGAAAGGAATATGGGAAATGATGCAATTGCATTATAATCTCAAAAAAATTAAAGTAGAAAAAGAAACAAAAACACCTTGGTTTGAACACAAAGCCCTGATAAAAAATGGAACAAGTCCCTCTTTGAGCTATATCCCACCACAGCAACGGGTGGTCAACAGTCTCCGGAGGAGGAGAGCAAGCAGTTAGTCTGCAATCAAATGCAGCAGGGACGGCAGGAACAAGAACTGCATGAGCAGGTCAAGCTGACCTTCATGTCAATCTCTACTCACGGGCCAGCCATCTTCCCTTCACCCACTCCACAGTGTGCGGACCCCTGGTGGCCAGGGCCATTGATTCTTAGATAGGTAAACTCATATGAGAACTAAAGATGACCATGGCCAGTAGCTGCCTTACTGCCCCACACTCCGAAATGGATATAAAAGAGGAGACAGAAAGAACCTTGAGAGGGTTAGTCTGAGCACCTAACTATACCATTTGTATGGGCGCTGAAGTAGACGGAGGCTAGGGAGCATCTTCTGGCTAGCTTTATGCCAACTTACCGTAACTAGAGTCCTTTTAATAGAAGACAGAATTTTAGTTGAGAAATGCCTCCACCGGATTGGCTTTGGGCAAGTCCGTGGTGAATTTTCTTGGTTGATGTTTGATGTGGGAGTGCCCATTGTACTGTGAGCAGTACCCTCCCCATGGGCTGGTGGGCCAGGGGTTATAAGAAAACAGGGGTGCAAGTCATGGGAAGCAAGCACTCTTTCATGTAAGCAACATTCCATCATGGCCTCTGCATCAGCTCCTGTCTCTGGGTTTCTGCCCTGTTTGAGTTCCTGCCCTGACTTTTCCAATGATAGACCGCAATATGAAAATATAAGCTGAAATAAACCCACATGGCTTTTGCGGTGTTTTATCACAGCAACATGCCCTTAATACCAACACTTGGGAGGCAGAGGCAGAGGCAGGCAGATCTCCGTGAGTTCGAGACCAGCCTGGTCTACAGGGTGAGTTTCAGGACAGCCAAGGCTACATAAAGAAATTCTGTCTTGAAAAACCAAAGAAGCCTGGCAGTGGTGGCGCACGCCTTTAATCCCAGCACTCGTGAGGCAGAGGCAGGCAGATCTCTGTGAGTTCGAGGCCAGCCTGGTCTAGAAGAGCTAGTTCCAGGACAGGAACCAAAAGCTACAGAGAAACCCTGTCTTGAAAAGAAAAAAGAAAAACCAAAGAAAAGACAAAGAAATACTCACTAGAAAATGCATATACAATGGAAAAAAAACCTCTTAGACAGTGGGAAATGAGCTAGATGAACAAGGATATTTAACAAGAGAAATGCATTAATCAAGTAGAGAGGAATATTTAATTAAAATTTTATTTCTGTATATAAGTGTTTGTCTACATATATGTGTGTGCACCATATGTGTGCCCCAGAAGCCAGTTACAAAATGGTTACTGCACCACTAAACCTGGGTCCTCTACAAGAACAGCGTGAGATCTTAACTCTCATCCACCTCTCCCGCCATGACCCGATTTTTTTAAATTTTCCGCCAATTATGTTTTGATAGCTTGAGATCTTGCTGACCCAGTACAGACCTCTCCCACGGTTAGCCAAACTTTAGAGTCTGCAACTGCTCCCCTGGATACATCTCTTTCAGAGTAAAATCAATCAACCTATGCAAAGTCCAAACTCCTCCTTTATTGAACTTTGACCATTCTCTTGCCCTTTGGGGACACTATTCCCCTGCCCTAATCAACTTAGAGCTAGGAACCAGATGACCAGGGTCAGTCCTGATACCTTGGAGTCTGCCAAAACTACTCAGTCTAGCCAACCCGAGCCTAATTAGCCTGCTTGTGCTGAGTCATCCGTTTCTTCCCATGGGAATCACAAAGTCTCTCATCCATGCCTTCCCTCATCCCTTCCACGTCCTGGAGACCCCACCCCTTCCCTTTGTGCCCCTTTTCAGGGAACTGTAAAGAACTGCTTACTCAGTGGAGGCCTTCCTCTGACCTGTTGGCCTCATCATAATTAAGTTATCATAAAAGCTTTACTTAACTATTACAAGCCCATAGATAAAGAGGTCGAGAGTAGAGGTGCATGGATTCGCATGCGCAGTGAGTGAGTGTAAGGCTCTTTGTATCATCTAATGCTTTCTTGGCCGTGGAAACAGTCAAGTGGACACCCCAGCACCGCAGACACGTAAGCAGCAGAACCGGTAGGAGGGTTGGGGAGCCATGCCTTGGCTGCTATTTACCAGCTGACAAGCACTCCATGCGACTACCAGCAACAGCCAGCAGCACGGCCACCAGATACGGCATCAGCCCTTGAGGAAACCAACCAGCCCCATGGAGAGAAATTGATGACACAGATCACCTCTCGCAATGGAAGGTCTAGGGATTCCTGCGTCAGGAATGAACTGAGGTAAATCTCAACTTACTTTTATTTTCAAAAACTTCTTTTCTAGCAATACCCTGCCTGCAGAGGACGGGCTCCAAGTAAGAAAGAGCTCATCAGAGCCGGGAGAAGACCTCATAGAGAAAATTGAGTAGTGGGTTAAGAGTCATGGAGTGCTCCAGCTATGTCATGCTCCATCATCTAGAAACTTCCAGCTGAATGGAAGGAAGAAAAGCCGACAGGGATACTAAAGCGCCACCCTAAAGACAATATGCTATGAAACAAAGAACCATCTGTAGTATCAAAGATGGCAACACAAGCTTGTGCCTCCTACATGACTCTAGACCTATGAATGAGAGGGTCCTGTCCACCAAAGGAACATCTAGAAGGACTGGTGCTTCCCACACAGTACAACTCCAGGTTCTTGACTTGCCAAAGACTTGATTTCCAAAGAAGATTCTTGCTTGGCTAGAATCTCCAGTGGCAGTGTTTCTCAGTTTTTAGAGCCTAGCTAGTGTTTACGATGCCCTGGTTTAACCCCCAGGACTGCACAAGAAGAGAGAAGGGGACTCTGTTGCTAAATGGATCATCTTCTCTCGGCCAGAAGAAGGCTCCATGACCATTTCTCACTGTGAAGGGTGATTCCTTTGCTATGTTCTAGGACCTGCCCGAGACCAGCCCCCAAGCATAACGCTTATATGGAATAGCGTCACACTGTGCAATCGAGACCAGCTGCTGCTGTTGATGCCCCCCCTTCCCACAGTAACCACTACTGGCATGGGGGGCAAGGTGACTACCCAGAACCTCCTGTGCAAAATCCATCCCATGATCTCTTCCTGACACCCACAGTTGTCCCCCACAACAACACTTATGACTGAATCTTTTGCTTCCCACCAGCTCTTGGCAGGTTCTCCACAAAGGGCTTACCATATCATCGTGTTTAAAACTCTCAAGTGCATTCGGGTTTCATTAATATAACACTGTATAATGATTCTTGGAGCAGATCCATCTTGGTCAATTATCCAGCCCTTCATTCACTTTGGGCATCCTTCTTGCATTCAGTCAGTATTCAGCAAGGGTTAGGTCCCGACCCTCTGGAGCAACTGATCCTATATTGAAGGCAGATTTGTGAAGAGTGGAGGTTATTTAAAAAATCTAGAATAAAAATTACACATTGTGGTCGACAAAGCAATAAATAAATAATAGTTAAAGGTCACCACCCTTCTTTAGGAAGAAAAGCGTCTCTGGCCTGGTCATCAGCTTCCAATTGCTGTTCTCTTTCCATTTCTGTTGCTGTTCTGTAGGATGGTCCCATTTTGAAGTCACTGTGGCACACCTTACTACTTGCTCTTTCCTGCATACCTATGGCCTTATTAAATGAATTCTCCTCCTTACCCTTCCCTCCAGCCCAACCCCCACCTGCCCTGACCAGGTGACAGCCTCCTCCAGATCTCAGTACCTCCACAGACACCTGACATCTTCCCCATAGCGAGGGGCCTGTGTATGGCAGAACATCACACTCTCTTTGCCCCTGCTTAGGCTGTTCCTCCTGCGTGCAGCACCTGCTACTCCTTCCAGCTCATCTCGTTCCATAAGTACTGCCCTCTAAGTCCTGGCTTCCACACCACTGTGATGGCAAGGAAGAAAATGAAGTTAGGATTAGCCTGCTTCATCCTCTCATTCTCTTCAATGGGTCTGCTCTTTCTGGCTCTGCATCTTAGGAGGCTTTTTATTCCTTCTGGACACATAGCGTCTCTGGACATAGAAGGAGAGGAGAGAAGGAGACGGAAAGGAACCAGAGGGGAGAGAATGCAGAGAGTCAGGAGGAGATAAAAAGAATATATATTTTAAAATTTTAAAATAAAAGCAGGTGAGATGGAACTGCTTTGCCAGACTCTATTGCACAAACTCCCAGTTGCCTTTCCTTTTCCTCTCAGCCCTGGTCCTACTTCAGCCCGCATCGTCCTCTCCCAGGACGCTCCTTTGGGGTTCTTCCCAGCCTCCCTCTCTGCTCTGCTGGCCACGTACCCTGGCGCCTTTGAGTTGTACACCCAGCCTCCTTGTTTCAGGATCACACAGTACCCGCCCTCCGTGTGACCCACAGATCACTTTCCCCGGGAGACTGAAGCCTCCACAGAGCTTCCGACGCCTCCCGCCTCCGCCTCCTGGTTCTGACACGAAGCAGTCGCCTCTCCATCACCCTGGCCTCTGCTGAATTCCTGGCAGCGACCATCTGTCTCGTCAATCTCATTATTGCAGGATCCATCAAACTCTCCTCCTCGCCAAAAATGATAGCTAAGGACGTTGGACTAAATTGTCAGCCCCACCCAGCTTTTCCCAAAAGGCCTCCGCTGCCCATTAATTTATTCCTTTCTTCTCTCATTTAAAAAAGAGGCAGGCAGTGCTGGTTACATGTCAGACACTGTACCTGACGCGGGAGTGGCCTTGACCAAGGTTCCAACTGCCTGGGCACGGGAGTTCATTACTAGAATTACCAAGTAAGTCATCAGGAGTGACCTAGCATGTAATATAGAGAAAGAAGAAAGTGCTGGAAATTAAATGGCTGCCACTAGGAACAAAAGTGATGCTTGTAACCCAGGCTGACTTCAGACTCTCTCTGTAGCCCAGGTTGGCCTTGAGCTCTCAATTATCCTGCCTCAGCCTCCTATAAATGCTGAAATCACAGACGTGTCACTAAACCCAACAGTCTCTTTATCAATAAACATCTCTCCAGAGACTGGGCATATGGCTCAGCCCAAAAAGTGTTTGCTGTTTAAGCAAGAGGACCTGAGTTCATATCCCCAGAATCCATGTAAAAGCCAGAAGGAGGCAGACAAGGAATCCTCAGCGGACAAAAGCTAACCAGACTAGGCAAACTGCAAGAGATGCTATCTCAGTACATAAGCTGTACAGTACTTAAGAAAAATGCTCCCAATGTCAACCTCATTCCTCCACATAGACACACGAGTGCCTACACATATGCAACAACAAACATTCATACACACAACAGACACATAACTTTTTTCTAAGCAAGCCCCTGGATCTACGGATGTAAATCAGTGGTGGCATTGCCCAGCCTGCACAAGGCCTGGGCCTGGGGCTGTAGCTCAGGGGTGGGCACTTGCCCAACCTGCGCAGGGCCTGGGTAAGATGCCTGGTCCAGTGAGTGCCACAGAGAAAAAAAAAAACCAGCGAGCCGGCACTTCTCAGTTCTACATGGGCATACTCACCGCAGGCAAGAACCCCAACCCCTGGGACAGTGAGGATCTGGACATGTAGGGAGAGAGCCAGAAAAGGCAGCCGATGGCTACAAGGAAAGTCAAGCCATAGGCTGCCAGGTATTCTCCAGCTGAGCAGGAGGCGGACTGCCAACTCTGGAGACAGCTTGTCACTGGTGCTCAGCATCTCGGGATGATTTAGTTGGTTGATGTAAGCAATGCTATTTCGTTTGAAGGAGAGGAGTGGGGTGTACTCAAGAGGGGAACTCTATTCCGTACACCCCAACTCACATTCCTTTGGAGACACATTCTGATCATGTGACATTTCTGGACAAAATCCAGAGAAAACTTTCAGTCTCCTAGCAAGCCCCACAAGTACCTGAGAAAATGAGGCTGCCAGGCAGGGTTTTCTCCCATCTACGCCCAGGCTCCCACACCTTCACCTCCAGGGCCCAGAATACACCCTCTCCTGACATGCAATAAAGAGCAAGAGCACAGACAATTTCCTTTCAAATTAAGAAATACAAATATTTCTGTCATGAAGAAAAGCCAAAATAGCGAGTCAAAAAGTCTTTGGTGAAGTCCCTCTTATCAAATTATAATATAAAAATATCTCATGCATATAAACGTGAATGTGGGCTCACAAGAGTTTCTGAGTTTCTGGGTGCTTCTCCACACCCAGGCTAACCTAGTGAGTATTTACATGTGGAATGCACACAGGATTAAGCCAGGGCCAAAGACTGAAAGAAAACATGCAGGGAATGGTTGCTTTAATAAGTCCTGTTTTGTGGAAAGGAAATAAAACCTGAGTATTAATGAGATATAATTATATATTTAAAATCTTTTCCCTTGTGCAGTATATAGGATTAATGCCAGTAAACTCACAAACTGCAACATTCTACTCCATTACATCTGCAATGATTAGAGATAGTTTGAACATCTGGCCTGCTCTCCGTGAGAGAGAACAGCATTCTGCACTTTAATGGACGTCTGGAGGCTACACATATCTGATTTTATTTCTTTCTGTTAACTCTTTCGAGAGAGACAAAGACTTTGTCACTGGGCTGCCTCTCTTTCTTCCCTCCGAGCAGCAGCCTATGCCACACCCAGGTTCCCTAGCAGTCCGCCACAAGCTCTGAGTCTGAGTCCTACACAGAAGCCTCAGTATGTGTTCAAAGTTATTTTTACATACCGCAATGGAGCAACATTAATATTCAGATTTTTTCAAAACCTTCTCCTGATGAAAAGAAGGGCAATTTCCTCACAAAAACAAAAACAAAAAAAAAAATGAAGCCACATTGCTGGGTTCTCCCTTCAGTGTTTCAAACATGTTCTGCCCACAGAGTCCAGTGCCTTTCACAGCTGTGTGCACAGGAAATTGCCTGTCGAAACCGGGGGTGCCAGCATTTTCACTTTTTTCAAAATGCCTCTTAAGTAAGTATAGGTCAAAATGTCTTTGACTGGCATGGGTTTTCATTGCAAAAAATTAGATGGTTTCTCGGCTAGCTGTGTTTGGCCTCAAGCTAAACAACGAAGGTTTTAGCCCTACTGGCTAAGGGAGAGTAAAGATCCTTTGTTGAAGCAGGCCACGAGAGACAACACCAGTTTGTGTTTTCTTTAGCTGCCGTGTTCGCCGATGCCAGCATCTAAGGAACCCCTGAACTTGGACTCTGTACCGGGATAAAGGATGATTGACATGCAGGTTCTGCAAGTCAGGCGCTGTCACACAGAGGCGCTGGCTTTGGAGACAGAGCGCTCTAGGGGTCCACTTTGGTCTGAGAACATGCATGGAAAGGTGCCAGTGGTAAGTGGATTTGGGGTGAAAAAAATCATTTTCATGCCTCAAATTTAATGGCTGGTGCTGAATGTTGCAATAAAGGCCATAGTTACTGCTCATAACTACAGGTGTAATAACGGGAGATGCTGGGCCTTCAGACCCTTCCAGCAATAACTCATGTGGGAATTAAGAGGCCTTAATGAGTCCGATGTGTCACTTGGGACCTCAGAAATATAGTTCTTAGAAAAGACGAAAGCAGAAAGGACTTGCTGGGTTTGAAATTATAGGACCATTATGAGGCAGAATGAATATTGGCTTTTCTCTCCCCAGGTTTCGGCCCCACTTGCCATGGATGTTGTCATTATAGCAAAAGTTAAACTCTTTGAGGGCAGTGCATTAAGTACGTTTGTGTAGCTGTGACCAAAACCCTGGACACGATCAACGGAAAGCAGGAATGTATAAATTCGGCTGATGGTTTCAGGGGGTTCAGCCCACAGTCCTTGACACCCATTGATTCTGGGCCTGTGATGGGGCAGAGCACCATGGTGGAGGAGACGTACGTACGCCAGGGGAGTTCTCCACTCCACTGCAGAGAAACAGCAGAGAGGGAGGCTGGGGTGGAGGACCCTTCATAACTTCTGGAAATGTGGCCTTCTCGCCCACATCCTCCACTTCCTCCTGCAAGGCGTATCTCCCAACTCTCCCACAGCCTTTTAAGACAGTGCCACCAGCTGGGGACCCAAGCATTCAAAACACGAGACTGGGAAGATGGCTCCGAGGGTAAAAATGCTTTCTGTATGCAAATGAGGAACTGGATTCAATGATTAGCATACACGGAAAGTAAGGTGTGGTGGTCAGGGTCTGAAACCTAGCACCGAGGCGAGGGTCAGGGGATGGGAGACAGGAGGCCTCTATGGTCTCACTGAACAGATGGCTAGAATCTTTTAAGTAGCTTTCTGCCTGAATTGGTAAATTCTGGGTTCAATAAGAGACCCTATCTAAATAATAATAATAATAATAATAATAATAATAATAATAATAATAATAATATTGAGCGCAGTTGAGGAAGACACCCATGATGGCTGCTTTTGTCAACTTACTACAAATTAGACACTTGGAAAGAGGAACCCTAGTTGTAGGATTACCTCCATCAGACTGACCTATGTCCATGCCCATGGGGCCTTTCTTAATTGCTAATGGATGTAGCAGGGTCCGGTCCACCGCAGGCGGTGCCGTTCTTAGGCAGCTGGACCTGCATTGTATAAGAAACATAGATGAACAAGCCAGAGGGCACAATTGAGCAAACAACATTCCTCCATGATTTCTACTGCAAGATCTTAACTTGATTTCCTGTCCTGCTTCCCTCGATGATGGACGGAAACCTGGACGTGTCAGTCAAATAAACCCTTTCCTTCCCAAGATGACTTTAATCATCATTTTATCACAGCAATAGAAAAGAGAACTAAGACAATACCCAAAATAAACTTCTTGCAAGCATTTACATGAGACCAGAGATTATACTCACCAACACAGGTAAACTCACGCACATACATATGCACACTCCAGTCTTAGAGACTTTCCTTACACAACCACAGGCAAATTCTAGCTGAGTTAATGCCACTAGATCAGCGATTTTCACTGAAGGCCAAATATAGTCCCTGACTAGATGCTCAGTTAGCATCCAAAGGCATTGCTGGTTCGCTGCTACTACAACCCATGGGCACAGGATGAGGATGCTGGTAACTATCTTGTCACACATGGGACAGTCTCCACGGCAGAGTCATCAGGCACAAAGTTTCCATTGACATGATTAAGAAACCCTGTGTTACCCATCACACCAAAGAATTTTTCTACGCTTCCAGGTCATGTACTTTCCGAGACAGAATCCATCTGAGACTCTCTGGAGGCAATAGCTGTTTCATCTCTTGTACTCTTTGACTGGGGTGGACCAACCACACCCTTCTTGGCCTTAGAATCTAAGGGATCAAATTCCCAATACAGCATCCTTTCCTAATTTGCTTTCCTTATGTAATACATAGAAGTTCAGTCACGAGTCAGACACTCTCTGGTTGGTTCTGTCGATATATGAAGATGTGCTGAGCAAGGATACAGTGAGCTGACACCATGGGGCATCATTTCAGAACCTTTTAAGACAATTACTTTTCAAGTGTAACAGGCCCCCCCTCAGGGTGCTGATAGTTTCCACACTAGTCATCAATGGCCCCAGGTTCTTCAGGAGCTGCAGGACCAGCAGGACACCCACTTGTCCGTACTTCCCGGCCATTAGCATTGGTACTGAGAATACTCAGAGTTAATGAAAGGTTTTGTTTAAAACAATTCTAGGATTTTGATTCCCTCCATTCAAGTCAAACTTGTGTAAGTACCCTGTAGCCAGAAGATCCAGGCCTTCCCCCCACCACTTTGACTTAAAGTGACCCAAAGCCTAAGTTAGAATCCACCTTAAGCCGTCTCCGAGCTCTAGGTGAATGCTTTTGCTGGATCTCAGGACTTCGGACTCCAACTTCTTGGCCAGCGGAACTTTAAGGCCTTCTAGAGTCTTTATTTCTGCCTGGCTTCCACCGTGAGTCAGCTTGCTTTCTGGCTGTGTAGGGAAGCTGTAGCCGCTGGAGCACACTCACTCTCCGGCTTTGCTGGGGCAGCCAGGATGGCAGGGTTGATGGGGCAGGCAAGTGGTGAGGACAGTATCTCACGGCACAGCGTCTAAAACTGAAAGGAGAGCTCATCGAGTCCCCAAATGTTCAGGACAAAGGCAACCATGGCCTCTCTGAGGTGAATTTCTCTCCTTTCCAGAAACTTCCTTCCTGAGGATCTTACCTCCTTTTATGACCTCTCTCAATACAGCTGCCTTTCAGAGTCTTCCTAATCCCCAGGGGCTGGTCTCCAAAGCAGAAGAGCACTCTGCAAGCCCAGACGTCCCAGGTGCAAAGATGCTAATACCCACAGGTAAAGTCTGTTTGGATGGTATCCTGGCTAGTTTTCTATCAACTTGACACAAGCCGGAGTCATCAGAGAAGACGGAGCCTCAATTGAGAAAATGTCTCCATAAGATCTTGCTGTAGGCAAGACTTCCTTCTAGGCATTTTCTTAGTTAGTGATAGATATGGCAGGGCCCAATCCATTGTGGGTGGTTCGGGCTTTTGTCAGAAAGCAGGCTGGGCAAGCCAGTAAGCAGCACCCCTCCATGGCCTCAGCATCAGCTCCTGCCTTGAGGTTCCTGCCCTGTGTGAGTTCCTGCCCTCACGGCTTTTGACGCTGAACCTGTTATAGGAAACTGAGTGGAATGAGCCCTTTCCTCCCGAGTTGTTTTTGGTCATGATGTTTTAGCATCGTAACTCTAAGTAAGACAGATGGTGTCTGCCTGAGGCTGCGGCTTAGGGACTCCCCTTAGCTTCATCAGTGCCATTGCCACCACTATTTTGTCCATGGGACACCAGCCCCAAGGCCATAGGCTGGCCCTGCCCCGTGCAGAAGCACCTTTACCCTACCTCTGTCTGACACAACGTTTCAGGGTCATTCTGGATCGTGAACCAGAAATGGTGATTCCGGACATGTAGCTGGGGGCAGTCCCTGGCATCCATAGATCCAAGAGGCTCTCTCGCCAGCTCACAAAAAAAATTCAGCGGCAATTAATTTCTTCTCTCCTTTCTTTCTAAAGCCAAACAGTGGGACTGGGGGTGTAGCCAACAGAAGTGATTATTTAGTTTGTAAGACTCTAGGTTCAATCCCAAGTACTGCCCAAATAAGTCAACACATCGCAGGGAAACAAAATATCCAGAGAACACCTGGTCTCTGTGCTCAGACTTAAACTGCAGGCCAAACCCCGATGCATGCAGTTCAGGAGATGTGATGCTGATTAGGGAACCAACTGTCCCCAGAGAGGAAGGAGCAAAAGTACAGACTGTAAGTGGCCGCGGCATTGCCCCGGTACCAAGTGTCGCAGGGGAGTGGTGGGATCAGTAGGAGGAGGGGAAACACAGTCTGTTGAAGATCCAGAAAGACATGCCCCTGCTGTTGGTCCCACAGAGCCCAGGAAAGCAGAATATGAAGGAGGAAGCCAGGGGAAGTGAATCGGCTTAATCGGTTAATCAGGCCTGTCACACCTTGACTTGGAGATTTACCAGGGTGATAACGCTCTTTCTTCGGTCCCAGCTTTGTTTCCAATTAAACGATGGGATTTTCTCTTCTCTTCAGTTGTTAGACATTGATCTGGAGCTGTGAAGAACTGAGGCTTCCAAGGGGCCGAAGGAGGTGCAAATGGTAAATTGCCCCAAAAAGAGAGAGCAAGGGGAGAATGCCTGGGTGGGGGTGGAGAGTGGTGTCTAGGATGGTGGTGTAGACAAAGCTGGGACAGAGAGGAAGGCCTGCTTTGGCCTCAGCTGTGGGGACATGCCCTGGGGCCTCCTATCTGCACCTTAATGTTTGTGGATGCACAATGATTTCCAAGTGGCTCCCTGTGCAGCGGGCGCACAAGCCTTCCTCTGTGCTGATCTTGTGGCCAGATTTCTACCGAAAACATTGCTTTATTGGTTTCTATTTTATGCCCATACCATTTCCAAGGGGATTTGAGGCAGCTTCTCATAAAAATTGGCCCATGTATTTATACAATCTGGTTAGAATACAGGTACGTTTCAAAGCTCAGAAGGCAAATAAGGAGTGAAAAAGTAGCGGATCAGGAGCCAACCCTCCTCCTCCACCTCTTGGGATCTGGTGTGAGTCCCTTTTGCAGACCTTGTTTGCAGGGTGTCCCTTTGATCAGTGAGCTGAATGGGGTGTGCTGACTTTGTGTTATAGATGAGCAACCTAAGAAGGTACTGACAGTCTGAAGATGTAGTTAGAAACAAAACAGGGGTGAGCACCGGGCCTCAGATTCTCTGTGTGGACAGAGAAGCAATGGGCTTTGTCCTTCAGACTTTATTTGAGTCGTCCAGCATGGATGATGTCTCGACAAGCCTGTCTAAGGAAAGCACCCACTGGCTTCTTCCAAACAAGGACCTTTGGGGGATCTTAATCTAATTTCTAATAGCACCCCTTTCTGCATCTTAGAACTGGAGCAGGAGAAGGTGAGGGCCCACCTGGCTCTTCTGCATTGAGCAGCGCTAGCCCTTTAAGAACAGATTTCTTCCTTTTGATGGGTATTGCATGTCCATGGCTTGGATGTAGCTTGCTCCTCTATATTACCCATTCGTCCTCTCTGGATGTCCCTGGAATGGTCACTAGCAGCTCCACATATGGCCTGTCACAATCTGTTAGAGAATAGCAGGGGCTCCCACGTGAGAATTGGGGAGAAATACGTGGCCGGCCGGCTGCCTTTGGCCTAGCCCTGCCCTGACCAAGCATGCACTGTGAGAGTCACGGCGAAACTGCCTTCCGGGCCCAATTCAGCTCTCAGTTCACACAAGAAGCTGAGAGGACACTGTCGGCTGACTGGCCTCAGACACATGTCTGGACCACTGGGAATTATCCCAAGAGACTTTGGCCGATGAGGATGATGTCCAGGAGAGCAGGGATTCAAGCGGAGACAAGAAACAGGGCATGTTTGGGAGGGAGGGGTGTGTGGATCTGGTGCCCACTTATCCTCAGAAGGATCCCAGAAGAAACAGAAATGAACATTTGTGCTTTTTTTTTACTTGTGCTTGAAATTATCATTTTTTTTTCTTTCTAGAGGAACAGCTCCCACACCTTAAGGGAGGGAGCCAGACACGGCGAGAGCATTATCTAATGCAAATCCATTCTAAGAAGGTTGTGGGGGCCATCTGGTGTCCAATGTAGACAGGACCTGCTGCCGAGAGGTGAACAGAGAGGACAAGGGACAGGCCGAGGGTGAGTGATGAGGGGCCAGGGGCTGGTTCCTTTTCACTCACGTCAGAAAACAGCCCATCATCCGAGGATAAAAAGGAGAGGGGGAGGGATCACCTTATGTTGTGGGAAGCAGATCAAAGCAGAAAAGATAATGTCTCCAAAAGAAAAGCGGGGCGCAAAGCTGTGCCGAGGATGAACAAAGCCCTGGGAGAGGAAGGAACTCAGGCCCCTGGATCCAAGGCAGTCTTATCAACCGGCTGGGTGGGCGCCTTCAAAGCTGTGGCAAGCCCCTCCACCGCTGTTCAGACTTTAGCCACACATAGACGTTAGACAGGAACGCTTCCTGCATGTTCCCCCCTCTGGGCTTTCTGCTTCCTGAAAAGATAAAGTTCCCATCCGAGGCTCTCTATGTCGAGCTGAAATAATTCATCAAATATTTGGAATGTGTAATTAAATATCTAATGCCAATTAGCAAATTACTAATGAAATAATCAGGGGCTTTTATGGTTTATAATTCAGCTCAGATTTCAATTCTAAGTGGTTATTGATTCTAAATAGAGTCTAGTCTGCTTTACAAACCATTGGGTAGGTGGGGGGGGTGTGAACCGTGAGTGGGGGTGAGAAGGTAGTGAGACAGTTTCAGAGTCCTGGCAATGAACAGGGGTATGGGCTGCATGTCAGAATGTCAGACGTCTTAGGCAGCGGCTATGTGGCCAAGGCCATCGAGTGTCCACTGTGCACCATTGTCAATAGTGACATCAGAGGGCAGCTAGGCAAGGCCAGTGACTGAGGCATGCACTTGACATTACAGGCCAGTGAAATAATACCTCGGCATGCTTCTCGGAGACCCTCTTCTTCCAGGCCTCAAAGCTAAGTTTGAGTGGGCCACAGAGTGGGACAGTCTGAGACTGCCTTTTTCCTTTGGGCCGGAAGGTAACATTAACATTCTTAAAACGTCCATATATAACACCACAAAGAAAATCGCACTTAATTGTGAGTTTGGATCTGATTTTAGGGGGTGGGGTAGGGCTATCTGGTAACCTATAGGATATAGGATTCATGGTTGCATAAGGGGTGTGGGGTGCCTGGTTTTGTATGGAATCTGGGAGCCTGTCATTACATTTGGGGTGCCGGGACACATGGTAATGTAAGAGCTATGTGGAGCATGGCTACCTATGTTTATATAATCGGCATACAGTGTTTCTCATAGAATCCAGGAAGTGCTGGGTTACTTCTGGGAGACAAGAAACAAAAAAAAAAAAAATGGCTTCATCAAGGTTGCTGAAGATGGACAAGTTACTACATCCACTATTCTTCCTCCCTTTAAATTGCCCCCTCTTTGTCATTCTTGCTTTCCTTTTTCCTTTTTGATTTTTTTGAGACATGGTTTCTCCATGTATTCCTGGCTATCCTGGAACTCTCTCTGTAGAACAGGATGACCTTACTCAGAGATCTGCCTGCTTCTGCCTCCCTGGTGCTGGAAAGGCCTGAGCCGCCACCAGCACCAGGGAGGAAGATATACTGAGTATCACAGATTTGATTTAAATGTTGGAGCAGTGCCCTCCATGATATCCTATTGCTGGTAGTGTCAGAAAAAGTGAACCTCTTTGCATCCATCTTTTCATTGTATAGTTAACAGATTTATCTCTGCAGTGGATTATAAGCAGGGTGATTCTGGGTTCTCAGGATAACGTCACACGCTAGTTCCTGCAGCTGTCACAAACTCACTTTAGATTGCATAGTAACATCTCCGTTTCACAGAGAGTTGAAGCCCAGAGAATTTTAGGAAGCTTCCTAAGCTCTGGGTCCTGGGAGCCCCAGCCTGAGCAATGCCAGCCCTTGTGGCCCATTGATCGCGCTAAACAAACCAAACAGCAGCTTAAGCCCTAAATCCTTGCACATCTCCGTTTATTTGAAAGAAAGAATTTGATGGACAGTCATACCCTACGCCACCTCTGAAACAGAAATCACGGGGCGTGTGGTTAAAGTCAGACCTGGACCCACAGGCTATCCAAGCAAGTCCTCCAAGGCCAACCATGAAGAAAGGAGTGGCGGAGGAGTCTACCTGCCACAGTGTGGGGCAACGATGAGACAGAAATGACCCTTGCAGGGTGTTCGGAGGGGGCCTCGTGAAGCCTGGGCCAGGCCAGCAGCAGGAGGATCAGACTGCTGACCCCAGCCTTGTGCAGCATCTGGCAGTAAGAGGGGAGCCGCACTGGGCACAGCTCGAGAGTGATTTAAACACTTCTCCAGCTCAAAGGGGAATCTTGGATTTCATTAATTAATACATCAATAGAAGCCAATGGAGAAAAACATGTCTTGTTATCTGGCTTCTCAGATGCTAGACATGGGCTCATTAGCCGTAAGCATATCAGCCCGATAATGCTATTTATTCCATAGGGAATAATGATCTACTTCGGAGGAAGACTGCAGTGAGCCGAAAGGCCTAGTCCATCCGTTATCGCTGCTCCTGGCACACACATATGGAATCGCCATCCTTCACAAGCAAGAACGTGGCGAGTGTGCACGGGGTTGCCAAGCCAGGTCCGTGACCCCTCGATGTGCCACACCCATGCATTGCTCCCCATGGCACAGCCCCACAGAGCCGCTGTCACTCTATTTCAGAGATGAGAGAAATTAACCCCTGGTCAAGGTCGTGCCTATTCAGATGGGGGTCAGAGAGACAAAAGAAATCATTCCCGAGGCTTAGAGACACACTTGGTGGGAGAGAAGGAAAAGCTGCCTGTGGAAGCAAAAGAAGGGCTGGTCATTCAGTGACCATTGTGTGAAAAAGAAACAGCCACTTAACGTCCAGGCACTGTGATTTCTGTTTTCAATTATGCGATCTGTTTAGTGCCGCCATCTTTGGAAGAGGCCCTTAGAATTACGATGCGGTCCTAAACCAGTCAGCCTTGAAAGGAGTACACGAAAATAGCCAGCATTTTGCTGACAGTTGTTGCTGGTGTCCGGTGCAAGTGCATGTCTGCAATCCCCACACTCAGTAAGATGAGGCAGGGGGATTGCAAGTTCAAGGTCAGCCTGAGCTACATAGGGAGGTGCTATCTCAGAAGAAAAGTTCATAAGCATAACATATTCTGTTAGTCTCACACAAGGCTGGTTTGAGACCCCAAGGGTCTATTAAAGGGAGCCTTGGGGTAAATGATGTTTCCATCAGTGGGAAAGGGGTTTTAGACACTGGTGGCCAGTGGGCAGTCAGCACCCCATGGTCCATAGTTTTTACGCAGGGCAAATCATGTCTAGGAATGGGTTTATTTGATCCTCCTGCCCTTCTGAACTCCAAACTCAACCAAATACACAGAAACACAGGAGCCAGTGGCCTACTTTGGGGTCCTCAGTCAGCTTCATAGTAAGAATTCTGATTCCACTCCTGTGGCATTGTGAGAATGCACAGGAGAGAATCAAGAGCCTTGTCCCAGACCCCTCCAGGCCAAGGGGACCGGTGTGCCCTAAGGCTGTCATCATTTGCTCAGTCAGTTCTGGGACTGTCCAGAGAGGAGACCACTGGCACGTACTGGTGCCAATGGGAACTTCCGGGAAAAAGATTAAAGGCTTCCAGAAACAGCAGAGTGTGAAAGCAAGGACATGACCTTGAGATGTTGACTGGACAGCAGGCCATATTAAAATCAGCCAGGGGCAGGACTGGGAGCAGAGATTGAAGGCACACCTGCTGAAGGGTTCTCTTGTCCTGCCTTGGGCATTGAGACCCATTCCTTAGGCAGGCAGAGGGACACCCTCCAGGATCACAAACTCATCTACTGCAGACGGGAGCCTTGTTTACGAAAGGGAGGGAGAAGACGGTGGGGTGAGGGCATGTGTTTCCATCGTGACTGTGGGCCTTTGCAGAAACTCTAGCAAGGAGATTGGCCAGTCTTCTGCCTGAAGCAGGTGTTTCCTCGGTGTCATTGAAAGTGCTATATCCTGTCCAGAGGTGACTCCCCAGAGGCACGAATGCCACATTCTAGCTCAGGATGACAAGCAGAGGAAAGGGCCACGGTGTTTAATGGCAGAAGCTCAGCAGTCACACACTGCCCACAGCAGGCTCTTCACGCTCCTGACAATAAAAGGAACACAAACAAAAGGCTTTGGGATGCAGCAGCGGCCACAATGGGTAAAGAACTAACTCTAAGGGTCATTAAAAATATTATTTTTCCAAATTAATAAAATGCAAGCATCCACACTCAAGACCAACAGCTTGTAAAATTGGATTTCTGAAAGATGGAGGGGAAGGGAGAACAGCCCGGGGAAGAAGTTTCTCAGAAGAGGTGTTAGCAAGAAGGGGTCTCCCCAGGAGGCACAAATATCTGTCCCATACTCTGACACGAATGCATCCACTCTACGTGAGGTGACAATTCCTAAATCCCATCAGTTAGAGGACCGTATGTGATAGCAGAGACAAGGGTTTTCCCGTCTTCTCCCCTTAGGCCCCTGCACTGGAGTAGGGAGGACTGATCCTAACTAGGGAGCCAGGTAAAAATACAGTCACGTCACTAGGGTCATTCTAGATCTCTGAGGTCGGGTTCAAGACCCTGAAATGTTTCTCTATCCCTTTCCTGAGACTAAGCCTCTCCAGTGAATGAGCACACACCTAGCATCAAGAAGGCTCTTCATAGACCTTTGAAAACTGAGCTAAAGATGGAAGAGATGATGTCAACATCCTTGCCTCTGTACCCAACCTGATATCCCTAGGAAGTATAAGGGCAGAAGGTTAGTCTTTCATTGCCATAGCAATATACTGGAAAAAAATAAACTATTAGAGAAGAAAGATAAAGTTGGATCACAGTTTCAGAGGTGTTGGTCAATCCATCAGGGTGGAGAAGGGATGGCAGAGCAAAGCAGCTCACAGTGGTGGCCAGGAAACAGACAAATGCTCTCTTGACTAGCTTTCTCCTCCTTTGATGCCCTCTTGTCTCCTTGGTGCCACCATCATTCTACATCGTCCTCATTTAGTTAGTCCTTTCTATAAACATCCTAACAGAAGTGTGCTTAACTAAATTCCTAGTGTTTCTCAGTCACATCAAGTAGACAAGAGGCGCTCTGAGCCGTGGGCCATCTGGTGGCCTAACCTTTCTTCCTGTGATGTGATGAATGCCCCCCTCTGCAAAAACAAGCAAACAACAGCAGCAACAACAACAAAACTAGAGACTCTTTGGGCAATGGTTTCAGAAGGTTTCATAGATGGACATTTGACTCCTTTGTTTCTCAGGTGTGGTGAAACAAGGCATCACGGTAAAGCAAACTCTCTTACTTTAGCTGGGCGGTGGTGGCGCACGCCTTTAATCCCAGCACTCGGGAGGCAGAGGCAGGCGGATATCTGGGAGTTCGAGGCCAGCCTGGTCTACAAGAGCTAGTTCCAGGACAGGCACCAAAGCTACAGAGAAACCCTGTCTCGAAAAATCAAAAAAAAAAAAAAAAAAACCTCTCTTACTTCATGGCAACCTGGAAACAGATGGAAAAGGACCAAGGACAGCGGGTGTCTTTCCACTATGCAATCTATACCTTCCAACCAAACCCACTTCTCAATAATCCCCTCATATTATAAGGCTATCAAAATATTAATCCATTGATGAGGTCAAATCTTCAGTATCTATTATCTTCACTCAAAGCCCATTGGCTGGACCCCAGGCCTTTCATATGTGGGCGTTTAATGTGGAAGACTCAGGGACAGAGTCATCCGTTGATAGATGTATAATTTGCTGGGCTATCTGGAAGCTTTTGGGCTTGTTTGGAGGGAATAGGTCTTCGGGATCATGTCCTTCTTGTCCTTGGTTTCCTTCTCTTGCTTTCTAGTTGCCATCACTGAACAGTGTTGCTCGGCCATGGTGTCTGGCCATGAGACCAAAGACCTTTCCTGTTTGCAGTTGATTTTATTGGGTATTTTGTCTCAGCTGCAGAAAGCGGCCTCAGTGCCCTGATAAAAAGGACGCTTCCTAGAACCCGAGTCCTTTATTTGGCACATGAAGACAGAGGAAACACCAACCACCTGAATGAGGAAATGAGCTCTCCCCAGCAGCTGCCTATGTGAGTAACTTGACTTCGTATTTTCCTGAAAATACATGCCCATGCTTGGGAACTGCCCAGGCCACTGTACTTTGCCTCCGACTTCAACACACTCTCAGCCCCCCCCCCCAGCCAGGCAGGGCAGCTGTGTTGCGCGATGGAGAATGCTCCCCAGAACACCCGAGGAGGGCTCAGCCATCCTGGCCTGGGTCTATTCTTAGCCATGCCCACAGCCAATTCTGGGGAGAAGTGTTCAGAAGTGTCTGGCTTTCTCTGCCCAGTCTTTGGGGGAGCCTTCTGTTTCTGCCTTCAGGTGCTTGGTTCGTTCCTGTCCTCATATCAGAATGGGTGGGGGAGAGGTGGGTGGGAAGGAGCCATCTGGACGAGGTACTGAATCCTCTCTTCAGCTGAGCCCAGCTTCTCTGCCCTCTTCCCCATCCATCTCAGTTAGCTGGGCTTTTTATGCTTTTCACAGGTTTGGGCTCAAAACACAGATTCTGATTACCATTGTCTTGCTAGAACCTGGATGGCAGTTTTTCTGTCTGTTACAGCCACCATCTTCATACATCAGGGAAATTCATTTAGACTTCAAGCTCAGAGATGTGTGTGGGGCCCAGCATATGGAGGCATACCGTCCAGTAGGTCAGGAACTCTCTGACTGTTCCTCCGAATACAGAAGTCTTTCATACTGCCCACGGAGACACAGGACTCTCGTGAGAGGTTGCATTTTGGGAGGGAGACATGGCACTCCCTTGTCTGACAATGCTTGGAAATCACTAAGGAATGTGTATAATTTGCCTTCACAGTTCTCTCATCACCCCGACCCCGTGACTGCATTCATGCAAGCATGCATTCAATCAATCAGGCAATATTCATATGTTTATTTTTCTTCTGTCTTAACTTGGGTTTCCTCAATCAGCAGGTGTGGTTTGAAAGAAAATGGCCCCTATAGGAAGTGGCACTATTAGGAAGTGTGGCCTTGTTGGAGAAAGTGTGTCACTGTTCGGGGTGGGCTTTGAGGTCTCCTATGTCACAGTCCACTTCCTGTCACCTGCGTATCAACATGTAGCAGCTACCTCTCCAGCACTATGTCTGCCTGCATACTGCCATGTCCCACCGTGATGGTAATGGACTGAACCACTGCACTGTAAGCTGTCACCACACAGTCTTCAATCAGCAAGTCCTTTACTCTTGGGTCACAGGCTTAACTTCTATAGTAACAAAACCACATTAAAGTCTCTAGATGCTGTCCCGTAGCATACATGGTGTGTATAGCTCTTAGAAGGAGCAAGCATATTTGTGTCTGTGTGGGGGTATCCACAAAGCACACATTATCTAATTTCTCAGCTCACCCTTCTCCTGAATGTGTGTGCTGGGCCCACAGTACTCCTTTGGCCCTAACACATAAGAACCTTTGCTTCCTGATGGCCTGGACATTCATCTTGCTCTTGTCATTTTCAAAGGAAGCAAAATATTTTAAATGCCCAGGCCCCACTGCGACATCCCTCACCCCCTGAAGGAATTCAGACAACGGTGCACTTGCAGTGCATGGGTCAGGCCGTCGTCTTAGCTAACAAATGCTCTCGCGCTGCTCATCTGTCTCCTCCTGGACCAATACAGATGCATTCCCATGCCTTCCTCGGGTTAGGAGAACCTGAGTGCCGGGGAATGGGTCTCTGGAGAGGAGGTGATTCACACCTCGGTCGAGCAGGCTCCCAGCCACCTGCTCCCACCACCCCTCAGGGTCCCAAGGGTGAAGAAGCCTGACCTAGAGGGCCCCAAGTCTCCCTGGTCGGATCTATTACATGCATTAAAATAATTTACGCTCCATCATATAAAGTGTTTAATTCATCATGCCATCATCCATCCCAGAGCGTTCTTCTTCACCGTGAATTATTTTTTGAAGTATTTATGTGGACTTCACCGAAAACCACTCCAGTCAGCAAACTGAGAAATGGAAAGGCATTAAGGAGAGACACTGACCCCGGGGTCAACAGACATGAGTGTGGCTGGGGTCGGCAGGGTGAGAGAGGGGGCTGGGGTGGCTGCAGGTGACATGGCCAGGCTCTCGGGCTCTGTCCCTGCTGCCCACACCTTAGCAAGAGCCGAGGCCATGCAGTCTTTAACATTAGGGGCCAGGAGAGTCGCTCATCTGGGTAGAATTCTCATCCTCAGACAGCCATGGTGGGAAGCACCTGTAATCCTAGCACTTTGGGTTTGAGGCAGGAGGCTTATAAGTTTGAGGTTCCCACCAGGCCTACATAGCGAGCTTTAAAGCCAGCTTGTGCTTCTTAATGAGACTCTGCCTGTAAGACTCAAGGGCTAGAACACTTCTCTCGCATACCTCAGGCCTTGGTTTGACCTTAGCACTGAAAAGCAAAACAATACAAGAAAACTGCTTTGTTGGGACGCCACTGTCACCTTCCACAAGGCTGGGTGCTGAGGTTACTCTGGGATAGATGGGAAAACCTTACTGCCAAACCCTAAGCAAGGCTTCAAGCAGGGAACTGGTCCCAGGCAACCCTAGTGGGGGCTATCAGATTAGCCTGTCAGGAAGCAGCCTTTCACGCCTCCATCCAAACCCTGGTACGAAAGGCAAGAGAGACCACACCCAAGTCCTCCACACACTGCTGGTCTGTGGTTGAACTAAGTCAATATGCTTTGTCTGAGGCAGGGTAGGTGTGCAGGGTGGGGGTGAATCTTTTCTGGGGACTGTGAGATTTGTTTCTTTTCTTCTTCTCTTTCTCCTTCCTCCTCCTCCTCTTCCTCTCCCTTCTCCATGTGTGCTGAATATATGTGTGTACACATGTGTAGCTTGTTTAAAGGCCGATTTTATTATTTGTACTTGTTTCTCTGTGCACGTCTGTGTGTAAGGATGCCTACACAAATGCAGGCACCTGCTTACAGAGGCCAGAAAGGATGTCAGAGCTGGAGTCGCAGGTGGCGGTGAGCTGCCCAATATAGCCTACGAACTGAACCATGGTCCTCTGGAAGAATACTATGTGCTCTTAACTGCTGAGCCGTCTCTCCAGCCCCTCTTTTGTTTCTTCCCCCCACAATGCTGGGTACAGAACACAGGGCCATGTTTGTGAGATTAAGCAAAGTACACCGATATTCCTAAAAATTGTTTGAAGTGTCACAAAGCTCTCGGCATTCTATCGATAACTACCAAAGATAACTGGCTAGGAATTGTTATTTGTTTATTGTGTTTTTTAAAAGCGAGGTCCCGTGTTATACTAGGCAATGTTTCTACCAGGGCCTGAAAAGACGGAGCCCCCCTCGCTCCCGCCACACAATTTACATTCCAGCAAGGAAAGCAGACCAGAAGTATGGAAGAAAAAAAGAGAGAGGGAAAAAAAAAGATTCCAGGAAGACAAAAATAAGATTCTTATTGTGATATGAAGTCAGGGGAATGTGAGTCCATTGGTGGCAGAAGGGAACGGGGTGCCAAGCATGGTAAAGACAAGGAGAAGCCATGTGTACAAAAGCCCTGGAAGGGGAACAGGTTTGGCAAGTCTAGAGTACAATACCCATCTTGGCTCTAGGTGGGTTGGCCTGAGAGGGCCCCGGGGGGAGGGGGATGGAATCAGATAGACTGGCAAAAGCCAGATCAAGCAGGACCCACCAAATGAAAGGAATGGCGTGCCCTCTAGCATGTGCGTCAATCTTAAGGGCTTATGCCCAAGTGAGACAAGCCAGAGGGGAAAGGTCGGACAATGTGTGAATCTCTGGAGATGAGACACACAGGGCAGGGAGCCTGCAGGTCCAGCCAGCAGCTGAAGGTAGTTGGGGACCCGCTTCAGGAGTCTGGGGCTTTCTGTGGAGGGCCTGAAGATGCCTGACAGGCCCAGAACCTTCCTACTGCTCTGAAAGCCTCAACACCATACTTTGAGATGGTTGGATTTTATGTGAATATCACCTCAAAAAAATAAACAAAATAATTTGGTTGCACGTGGACTTTTTGTTTCTTTTCCTGCTTAGTCTTCTTCCAGGTCAGAGCATTTGTGACCTCATCTCTGGAGTGCTAACCAGGTAGCCCCCCTTTCAGTTGTCTGTCAATTCCAAGAGGCACTTCTTTTGCTGGAGTCTGCTGTGGGAAGACAGGACTCTCTTCTCTTGTCCTTGGCTGTGTCCCCAGCACAATGCCACAGCATGCTCCAGCCAGGGGCCCCGTCACAGCAGGGATGTGACTCCTGATGATAGCAGTGGTGCCCAGGGAGGAAACAGCACTGATCTGAAGAAGTAGAGTTAAGCATCGATAACTCAGTGTGCATGAACGGAGTGAATGCCAGGGGTCACCAGGGCCTCATCCTTGGTCCCTTTTCTCCCCCAAAGATGCTCCCTCAGGGGCTAGAGTGTTCAAGGTTCCACATCCCCTCCTGGTGGCCAGTGCTCTTTTCAATCTGAGCCCTCCGAGTCACCATGCTGGTTAACAGGCTACAGCTGCAGCAGGGCTGTGCCCAGGATACCTGCCTCTGGCAGCACGAAAGCCTGGTGCCCCAGCCTGACACCATGCCTCACAAACTGCCCAGCCTGGGCCACCTTGCTGTGCCAAGTTCCTAGTTCATACAATTTACAGAGATCTATCTGCCCTATTAGCTATCCCTGGGATGGAAGACGAAGGAAATAAAACCCGGAAACAAAGCTGCCCAGCAGAGAACTTCCAAATTGGGCCGGTTGGTTCTTTGTGGACCGGGATCCTCAAGGCTCCCCTACCCTGCCTAGGGCAGCTCTCCCACTCCACCAGGGAAATGGCCCCAGCATCCTACATGCTCGAGAAGTTACTTTTGTTATTTCTCTGGTGTTTGGTAGCTCGAACAAACAGATGAGCAATGGGCAGAGCGAAGCAGTTAGGCAAGGCAGCGAGCATCAGGGAGGGACGAGCCCTGCTCTACCAATGCTTGTCTCTTAGACACAAACCTTTTGTACAGAGCTCGTTTCTCCCGGGCCATTTGCCCGAATCAGACACCTCAAAAACACTCGGTAAACAAAGGAAAGGGCAAAGACCGTCTGAAGGTGTCAGGGGCCACGCATGTGGGCTTTTCTCCTCCTCAACAATACATCCCTGCTTATTTTTTCTTAGTGTGGCCTCTGGCCCACAACTTTGCCAGCCATTTTCTCCCGGGCTTCCTGGCTTTTTTGAGAAACAAAGGTGACAACATTTCAGACTCGTTGTCCTAGGCAACTTCCCAACCCAGGCCCCATTTCCACGGGGAAGCCTTCCCTTCATCTCTTGGGGTACCAGGTAAGTGGATTGATGGAGCACACTTTACCGCCTCACCAGGCGAACTTCACATAACCCCGTGCATAAATAATCACATGTTTTATAAATAGCTGTGGACAAGAGGCTGTAAAACAACAAAGATATATTTGTGCCTTTATGTCCTAGGAATATTTCCTAAAACGACTGTTTTATTTGATGTGGGTTGAATGGGGGGGGGTGCGACTACATTAACAGTCCCCAAAGTTTTTTCCCCCGCCCCTCCCCCCAAGGCAGGCCAGCACTGTAGTTAGCAAATTGATAAGCTTCTGTGGGCAGGCTTTATTCGTTCTGACACGAGCCTATGACACTTTATAAAAAGAAGTAATCCAGAACAATCTCTAGGTAATTAACACCTAGATAAACAAACATAAATTTCTATATTGCGTTTATTTGGACTACCACTCAAATATGCGTGAACCATGCTTTTTTAATTAAAAGATAAATCCATGTGACACTTAGCCTCAAACTTAATTATTCAGCATAGTATAATAAAAAATAGAGCCCATTAAATGTGTCTTACACTGTATTTCTGTATTAACAGCAAAAACAGTTCGGTCTGGGATCATTTAAATTTTCCCCCTCCCCTTTGCTTGTGAGTTCCCTGTTCACATCGGCTTCCCTTCTCCCTCCTCGCTTCACCCCCTCCCGCCCTCAACATCTCCCTTTTCTCTCAATACCAACAGGTGAAGAGATTAAAGCCCTACCCAAACCTCGACATGGAATGCTCAGCTGGGCGACATTTTTAATATCGAATTACAAGAGGCATATTTTTTTTTCTTTCCCCGTGGAAGCCTGGTGAAATGTGCCCAGCCTGTCTTGAAATGAAGATCACAATATTTAATAGTCATTTCTTTGTGCATGGGTTCACCAGCCACCAGGTGAGGTCTGTGAGATATGCTGTTGCCAGGCAGATGTTACATGGAGGAGGGACATGCACAGATCCCAAGCTACCAGAGACAGAGGGGTGATCAGCTTTGGCAAAGTTTCCCGATACACGACAGTCTCATGGTGTGGATGAACGGCTCAGCGGCTTCTGCCTGTAAAGAAAAGAAATTGACCCTGGAGACACTGACCACCTTCACGGTGGAGCAGAAGGACTGGGCCAGCCTCTCGAGGAGACACCAGAACACCTACCTGTCTCAGGACCGTGTCTGTAGCAGCAGTGATGTAAGGAGGGAGAATCTATCCAGGGTCCCTTTGCCAAAGCCTGTATTTGGAGTCCCCAGGCTTCTGTGGCACAGGAGACGGACTCACATGCAATGTGTTTGGCTTAGCCATGTCTTCAGAGGCACAGGACATACATCCTGAGCGACCTGCCATTTGGGTTTTTCGGGGACTACGACACTGAAAGCCCTATATTGGGAGTGGGGCTCATTGCATTTCAAACCAGTGAGCCACACCTCTGTGGTCTCTGCCAGCACAATGCTGTTGCCATCTCTGGCATATATGTCCACAGAAGGGAGCCTAGAGAAATGGATCAAGCAGTTAGAAGCACTGACTGCTCTTCCAGAGGGCCAGGTTTTGATCCCCAGCACCCATGCAGCAGCTCACAGCCGACCATAGCTCTGCTTCCAGAGGATCTGGTGCCCTCTTCTGGCCTTTGTGGACACTAGGCGTACAAGTGAGGCCTGTCAAACACCAGTACACACGAAATCAAAACTTTTAGTTTTTGTAAGAGACCATCTAGAATTGGGCACCAATGGTGTCTCCCTTCTCAGAGGACAGGGGAGCCAACCTGGATAATAATTGACATTCTCTCGGGTTCTGCAGGTCTGATATGGGAGTCCTGCAGATTCCCTTGCATTGACTCAGCTGAGCTGAGCACCACTCAAAAACAGTGCACCTGTAGAGTCTTCCACCCTAAGATTCCCAGCCATGGTCACTTTAGAGACCCACCTGCAGATCCGGGGACGCCCCCCTGGTTCTTCACACAGGAACTTCCGACCATGTCTCTTCCCACCTGGGAAGGGCTTCAGCATTTGGACTGTTTCCTACTTTGCAGTTGGAACCATGAATTTGGAAACACATGATAATTCCAGAAAAAGAGACCGAGACCCAGCTCCGAAGCCCTTCCCACACCTGCCAGGTTCTGTGCCTGCTTCTTCCAGGACCAGAACACACATTCTCTCCTCTGTGTCTTCTTACTTTTCCAGGAGCCTTCCAGGACAGCCCCTGTTCTCCACCAATCTCCCCTTCCAGGTAGCTTGTATCAATTTGTGTGATTATTTTATTCTAATCTCTTCTCTTCTTAGACAGTGATCTTAGACAGGCCAGCTTATAGCTCTAAGTCATGGGTCAATGTGCAGTCCATGGAAACTTCTAGGGAAATGTTGGTTGAACAACTACATAAAGCCCTATCTGACCTCAGTTCCAGACTTTGCCAATTGCATCATCTTCCCCCTGTCAAATGCCAGCCACCTTTGAGAACATTATATAAGGATTGAGAGATTTACAAGTACAAGTTGCAGGCATGTGTCTACAAGCGTGTTACCTGAAGGATATGGATGTGGAGGACTCCCAGGAAGTTCTTCCTTACAACTGGGCTGAAGCCAATGCTCAGCTTTGCCCAGGTAGAACGTTCACACCTAAGGTTATCCACAGTTCCTGATGCTGCCCTGGGCAGTAGCCCTCCTGATCTCAAGGTGCTGTGTGACTTGTGCATCTGAGTGTGTTCCTTCTTGCCCTTTCACAGATGTGACAATGAACCCAGGGCAGTTCAATTACTCAGCATCAGGCTGGGGAGATGGCTCAGCAGTTAAGAGATCAAACTGCTTCCAGAGGACCAGAGGTCAACTCCCAGCAAGGACACCCTGCAGTTCACAACCAGCTCCAAGGGGGTCCCATGCCCCCTTCTGGCCTGTGAGAGCACTGCACGCACATATGCATATACCCACACAGATAGGCATTTTTAAAACTAGTAAGAGAAATTGTTTCTTTAGAAAGTCACTCGGTCTCAGGCAGTAATTATGGAATCCAGTGGGATTTACCTTCAAGCCATTCCCCATCCACCCTCAGGTTGTGTATTCTTTGTACTTCACAAACTCTGCCAGGTAACTGTGTCAGAGCTCCAGCTTAGTTGAAGGGGAAAACATGTCAGTATTTCTCAAAATTGTTTCTTACTTCCAGTTTCTTTTTTATATTTTGTAATGACTTTATGGAGGCCTAATTTGCATGCCATATAATTCTCTCTTACAAATGTGTAGACTGGTGGGCTTCAGCATCATCACCAAGCAGGACACTGCCATTGCTACCCCATTTTAGAAACTTATTTGTTTATTTATTTATTATGTATACAGTATTCTACCTGTATGTCTGCCTGCAGGCCCGAAGAAGGCACAAGATCTCATTAGGGGTGGCTATGAGCCACCATGTAGTTGCTGGGAATTGTGCTCAGGTCCTCTGGAAGAGCAGCCAGTGCTCTTAACTGCTGAGCCATCTCTCCAGCCCTCAGAATATTTTTATCAACTCAAACAGAAGCCTGGGCATCATTAGTGGTCACTGTCTTTTCTGGAGCCACAGGTGCAGCAGATAGAACCATGAAGGTCCTCCTCTGCTCAACAGGAGATAAAATACTTCCCTTCGTATGATTTTTTTTTGAGAAATTTGTTTACTTTTATTTTATCATTTTATGTCTGTGAGTTTTTGCCCGCACATAGTGCATGTAGTTCCAATAGAAGCCAGAAGAGGGCATCAGATTCTCCCTGAAACAGGAGTTACAGATGGTTCTGGGAATCGAACCCTGGTCCTTGAAAGAACTCTAAGTTTTCTTAAATGCTGGGCTATCTCTCCAACTCCATATAATTAATAAAACAAACAAAACT
This sequence comes from Microtus pennsylvanicus, assembly GCF_037038515.1. NCBI lineage: Eukaryota > Metazoa > Chordata > Mammalia > Rodentia > Cricetidae > Microtus > Microtus pennsylvanicus. The sequence goes on along the minus strand of NC_134579.1, from coordinate 129,798,137 downwards.
CGAACGCATCTTTTTACTAGAAAGGAGGACTAATAGGTCCTGGTAGCTTATATAATTACTATTTTATAAGGATCCCGGATGTTTCTGTAAGTTTTACCTTACTGAGAATCCTATCTACAGCTTCAGTCCTCTAAAGAAGCAACCCTCACACATGCACTTGCGCGCACACATGCACACACATGCACGCATGCGCTGCATGTGAACAATAATAAATCAGAGTCCAGAGACCCTGCCTCAAACAAACAAATAAAGGAATGAAGAGATAAGCGACTTAGCAGTTAAGAGCACCTGCTGCTCTTGTGAAGAACCTGGGGTTCCATTGCCAGCACCCCCATGGCAGCCCACAACCATTTATAACTTCAGTTCTGGAGATCTGATGCCCTCTTCTGGCCTCCATGGGCATTGCATGCATATGGTACACAGACGTACATCCAGGCAAACACACATAGACATAAAGAAAATAAATCTTTTTAAAAATAAGTTTAACAAAACCCCAAAGCCATGAGGATATCTGCCATGCAGAATAAGACAAGCTTATTTTACAAGTGGAGTCCGGTCAAGCTTCGCCAAAAGCTTACAAGCATGGAAAAGTAGGTTTTATTCTTTGTGGGACTCAGAAAAGATGTACTTTTTTGGTTCAGGTTTTTGTTTTGCAAAGGTAGAGGTTTTATTGCATAAAACACTAGATAAAACTGGACTGCTTCAAAGACATTTTATTCCTAACAGCAGAAAGAAAACAGTCATTGCTGAAAAAAACAACTTTTAATACTTTCTATACCAGAATAAAGTTCTGTCAACTGATGTATTATAATAATAAATAATGACCAAGAATAAACTTTAAATACAAAGTTCTACTTGTTACAAGCATAGCGACAAACTCCTCTACTCTATGATCTCAGAGTTCCTCCAAGATAGAATGTAGACGGGGTTAGGAACAGCATCACAGACTACAGAAGTCACGGGGGAAGGACTGACGTGTATAGATATGAGAGCCTGGTGACACGCGACACCGACACCGCATCACAGAGGCTGTCACGGGCTTGTCTGACAAGTCACAAGTGTTCTGGAAAGAAAGCCTGTGTCAGGGGGAAGGAGGACGGCTAGTAGGACTGGACGAAGTGGAGTCAACACACACGCCACAAGAAGGGAGTATGTTCCCAAGGTCACACCCAGTGTCACAAACAGAATTATTGCCTGTAGCGTCTGAAGATGCTCAGAGGACACAAAAGACACTGGACCAGCGCCAAAGTGCTAGACACGGAATGTGGATCGCTCTCTCTCTTTTTTTTTCCACTTTTTTTCTCCTTTTTATTATTTTTTTCTTTTCTTTTTTTTTTTTTGTTTTGTTTTTAATTTCTCTTTGCTAAGATACCACAGGTGGGGCACACACACAGAAAGCAAGCCAATGGCACAGTCACCAAGCACAACGGTGCACTTAAACCCTAAATGCTCACTACAGTCCCAAGTTTCCCGCCAGCGTCTCCAGGCCTCCTTCGGACCACAGAGACAGCCACAGTCAATCAGCTGAGTTTAGTAAGGCAGTGAGAACTATTCTAGGGGGGAAAGGGGAAGGAAGAAGAAAAGAAAGGAAAGGAAAAAAAAACAGCAAGAAAGCAGCTTGCTTTATGCCAGATGGGTCCATGTTGCAGAGTGGCCTCATCCCCAGGGAAACCAAGTTGGATGACACCCTTTGACAGTATATGCAAACCGGATTCCTTATTAGCCTGAAATTCGGTCTCAGGACAGCGCTAAGAATTTTATTTACATTGATTGCAGCTTAGTATTTTTGTAAACTGCTATAGGCAGAGTTGAAGTTTTTAAGGCCCTGGGGTTTTATTGTGTGCTCCCAGACTGCAAGAAAATATTGACTTTTTCCCCTCTCTCTCTCCAAGTCTGAATGATTTCGTTCTCGAAGTTAATACTTCACTACGTCTCCATCGTCACAAGCAACAGTGTTAAGTGCATGTCACTCAAAGGAAGTGTGTTAGAAGGTGGGAACTTTTACAGTGTTCTAGCAGATTCAAGAAGAATCAATCCTTTGATGAGTTTTCCTACGCCACTGTTTTGGTTTTTGAAGAATTGCGTTTCCTCGTCAACCCTCAAAATCTCCCTCAGTGTGGTGCAGAACTGGATACATTTTGAGTGTGCAATCGGTAGACACTCCATAATCTCCAAAAATACAGAACACATTTGTTTCACAAAAATGAACATTCTAACCCAAACTGTTTTCTTCATTAGTGACAGACAGCCGGGGGTTTAGATTCATGTTTTAATACGAGTTATTCTGGAAGAGCTCACTGGAGAAGAAAAATCTTGCTTCATGCCCACAACACTTAAAAAGTAACACATGAGAAAAGAAACCAGGGGAGACTTCCCTCTAGTAAAACGTGTCTTCGACTCTGATAGAAAGCAGTCTTCCCTGTTAGCAACGAAACTGCTATTGTTTAGCAGGACTTTCTATGGAGAGCAGAGCTGAGTTGGCCTGGTTTGCTAACGCCTGTTTCTAGAATGATTCCTGCAATTTGCTTCTATTATCAAAAGCTTTTCCTTCATCCAGACGCTTTCAAAACGACAACCCAGGAAAGAAAATAAGAAAATTAAAAAGCATTTCTTTCCATTCTGCAATTTGATCTAAAGCAAAAAATGACTCATCAAACGTGCAAAGGACATTTGTCTGCAGACACTTCCTGACCACTGATTCATCGGGCTGTGTATTTTTTTTTTAAAGCACACTTTAGATCCCCATCCTCCGCAGCACTGGTCAGGCCTGGCGCTCGCTGGCTGCGTGCGGGCCGGCTAGGATTTCTCCCAGAATGCAGAGTGACACCACGCGAATTGATTTTCCCTGCAGTGACCGCCCCAGTCTGACTGGCACCTCAGCTGCCTCCCAAGTCATCTCATTAGGGCCCTGGGCGAGTGACAGCAGCTGGTCTCAGACTATAGAGGTGTTTTCAAGAAGAAAAACACAGACCGTTTGAGGCAGCGCAAATCACTCGGACGGTATCGTTCTGTTTTCGGTTTTTTGTTTTGTTTTGTTTTGTTTTTGTTTTTGTTGTTTTGGTTTTTGGACCAAGATGACTTTCGGGTTGGAAAAGCCTCCAGCTTTCAGAGCCCGAAGGACACAGGGACAATTTCTGAAATCACTTTCTCCCACCTGCATTGCTTGGAAGTTCTTGTTACTGGGTAACAGTATAGCAGCCATGTTCAAGGGCTGGGGGATTTTTCTTTTTAATATATATTTATATATATAGATATCTTTTAAAATTCTTTTAAATGTTCTATACACAAGAGAGGGGTCGTACATGATTCTGTCCCCCCTTGGAATGCAGTTAGCAAACTGGTGAGACCAGATGCATGATTTAAAACTGTAGAGAGTAATATTGCAGAGGACAGTCTCTGCTCAGTTGCCCTCCTCCTGGCCCTTGCCTCTCTCATCTGTTAGATCAGCAAAGCTCCCTGCTTTGACAGTTGCAGCCTCCTCAAAATTCCCAGAAGCATCCGAGTCGACCCTGGAACGTTTGAACCTGCGGTCGGGATACTGGCTGTTGTCAAAAGGCATTCGATGGACGCAGAGGACGTGGGTCTTCAGGTTTCCCTTCTGCGAGGCACTGTAGGGGCAGTAGTGGCACTGGAAAGGCCTGTGACCTGTGTGGAAAGAAAGTGTCCAGTCAGCCGTGTGTTACACCTCAGCCGCCTTCCCATCCTGAGCTCCAGGACCAAAAGCACCATCACCCCCGTCAATGATATCACAGCCACTTGGCAAAATTCACACAAGAAGAGGTGAGAATGGAGCCCGTTAGGCACACCAAGTGAGATTTAGATTATCCGCCCATTCTGACCAGAAATTTTAATTTAGCTTTTCCAGATGAGGGAAATTACTCAATACCTAGAAGCATTTCTTTAAGATGGTGAATAGCTTGGAACGGATATTATATAAATGTTTACAGAACAGGAAATGAAGCACACTGACCCATGTTTTGTGGTTATTAGTTATGTGTGTATACACACATACACACGTGTGCCCCTAGAGCCCATAGACCATGTGTACATGTTAAAAGACCACTGTTGAGAGTCCCCTGTCTCCTTTACACTATGTGAGTTTTGGGGATTGAACTTAGGTACTCAGACTTGGCCGCAAGCACCATGCCTTGCTGATCTACCTCACCAGCTCATACCCCAGCTTTTCATTGACAGGATTCAAAACTTTACTTATGGATGCTGAAGTCTGATTTCAGGTGTCATGAAATAATCTCACGCAAGGCTTCCTCTCTCTAGCGTGTTGTTTGTTTTTAAATGTAAAATGACTCTTAATTTATCAGTGTGTGCAAAAAAAAGAGACCAGAAGGAGATTTGATCAGTAACTCTATTTTGCTGACTTTAGACACACCCAAACCCAGCAAGTTTCTGTACTGGGTATCCATACTCATGGGTAAAGCTACTTCCCATTGTTCTGTAACATGGACTCTTTACCAAGGGCAGACCAAGCCTGAGGAGTGGCTCTTTCTGAGGAGTAAAGGAGATGGACACCAAATAACCCTGCTAGAGCAAAGCCGTGAGGAAGGACTGGGCGGCACGGCTTTAGAAGCTGGAAGTGTCAGGACAGACAGCAAGGACCATACCATCAGCTCAGGGTCAACCTGAGCATCAAAGCAGTGGGATTTGGGGCTAGAGAGATGGCTCAGGGGTTATATTGGCTGCTCTTCTTGCTCTGTTCTTAGCAACTGAGCTGGGCAGGTCATAACTACCTGTAGCTCTAGCTCCATAGAATGTAGTGCCCTCTCCTGGCCTCCTCGGGCACTGCACTTACGTGGCGTGCTCATGTACACACTCACGAAACAAATCTTAAAATAATATTAATAATAAGGGGGACTTGAAGAGTGACCCCCCAAAGGATGGTTTTCTAGAAAAGCTCTCATGTAGAACAGCTGACAAATTCTTAAGGAAGGTTTATCGATCCTGAAAGTTTGGTCGCTCTGCCCTGTGCGCAGCGGTTAAAACACCTCTGCCGCCTTGAAAAGCCGGTGAGAAGTCTGCTTTAGGGAGTGACAGGGAGCAGGTGCAATCCCTTTGATGCCGGGAAGGTTGGGCAGCCACCACCCAAAACTCAAAAGCTGCTCCATCCTGCATCAGCCAGAAAGCCAGACTCGTTTGCTTAGAAAAGTGAACCCATAAGAGGACCAATCATTTAGTCCACCAAATATCCAAACAGGGATGTTTCCCTACTTCAATCCCAGGAAAAATCCCTGTGTGTATTTTCACAGAGCAGTCTATTCCTGAGAGTCAAGCACCCAATACTGCGTTTCTCTCATTTACTTGCTTCTCTCTCTCTTTTCCCTTTTCTTTTGCAAACAGGGACTCTCTATGCAACATGAGCTGGCCTTGAACTCCCTTTTGTCCTGCTTCAGACTCCCAATGCTGGGGTTCCAACCTGCACCAGCATGACAGGATTGTGTCAGCACACCAGGCCTGCACCCCCACACCAGGCCTGTGCCCCCACACCAGACCTGCACCCCCACACCAGGCCTGTGCCCCCACACCAGGCCTGTGCCCCCACACCAGGCCTGTGCCCCCACACCAGACCTGCACCCCCACACCAGGCCTGTGCCCCCACACCAGACCTGTGCCCCCACACCAGGCCTGTGCCCCCACACCAGGCCTGTGCCCCCACACCAGACCTGTGCCCCCACACCAGGCCTGTGCCCCCACACCAGACCTGCACCCCCACACCAGGCCTGTGCCCCCACACCAGGCCTGTGCCCCCACACCAGACCTGCACCCCCACACCAGGCCTGTGCCCCCACACCAGGCCTGTGCCCCCACACCAGGCCTGTGCCCCCACACCAGACCTGCACCCCCACACCAGGCCTACACCAGCACATTTGCTCAGTGATATTATCTTGATTCCCTTGTCCTTTGGCTGTTTTTCAATCCAGTTCTCCCTATATAGTTCAGGTTCTATGCCCCTGCCTCCATCTCCTGAGGGCTTGATCCTCCCTGTAGCCTGGTTTGGCTCTTCTGCTTCTTTCTAAGTGGGCTTTGGCAGTGTCTTCTCCCCTCCCTCAGAGCCAGGGTTGACTCCTCCTGCCCAAGGGGTCCCCTCTCTTTATCACGTAGAACTGCTTGTGGTATGCTGTAGCTTTTGCCTGGACTGTGAAGTGGGACCATTCAGCCCACCTTCCCTGTGCCCCCAGTAAAGGAAGGCTACTTGGAAAACAGTACATCATTCTTTTCCACCGTCCTTGCTGGCTACCAATCCAGTAGGACTCACCAGGACACTCAGGGCTTAGCCCAAGGGGTTTTCCAGTCCCTATCAGAGCATCCTATCTGGGTCTACGCAGACAGCTCGAGTCCCCAGTCTCCACACCCTGTCTGAACCGCCTCTCCTAAAAGGACATGATCTGTTTCACTATGAAATGGATCCCTTGGGGGAGGCCCCAGGTTCCTGGAGTGGAACCACAGCCTCTGGATATCCAGTGTCCTACAGCCCTCGCTGTCTCCCTGTTTCATCTGGTCTGGGTCTGAAGGGATGGCTACAGATCTTGCATAGAGTTTCTGCCGCTTGCTTTTGTTCCTATGGATGCAGCAATATGAGGCTTCGGGTGGTCGGTTTTGCCATCTGCAAAAGCAGTCTGCAAACTCGCAGATGTGGGGAGGAAACCCAGAAAAGATTGCATTTGCCTTCTGCCCTTCCCAAGATGCTGCAGAGAAAGAACACAGAGCAGCAGCAGGGACTGTAGCACCAGTGTGATTCCTGCCTGTGTTTCTGCTGGCTGCTTCTACCCTCGGGGCTTGGCCACCTTCCCATGGAAACAGAGAAGGCCCTGAGCGGGAGATGTGAGACTAGCGTTTCTTTTTATTATTAGCATATATTAATTGCACGAGCTAATTGATTTCACGATGAGGTTTTCATACATGCATATCATGTACTTTGATCACATTCGTTCACCATTAACTTCTCCTGCCCCCAGCACCTCCCGACGGCCACTGGCTCCCTTCCCATCCACGGATACATCCCTTCTACATTCACATGAGATGGATACCTCTGTAGATTGCTGTTTGTCCAGGGGATGCAAATGGCCCTTGTTCTTCAGCATGTAGAAAGCTGGTAGACTGGGAGCTCCCTTAGGATGCTGCCGTAGTTTGGATTATACTGGAGTGTGTCTCCCAGGGGCTCTTACATGGTGAGCCTGGTACCCAGTGTGGCAATGTTGCAAGGTGATGGAATTTTTACAAGACAGAGTCGTATGGCATTTGGTCTGGTCACTGAGGATGCTCTTCTTGGGAGGGATAATGGGATCACGGTCAGCTTCTGTGAACATGGGTTATGAACCCTGAATCTGAATTCTTCTATCTGTCATGTGATTACTCCTTCATGGATATGTCCCTGCCATGCCGCCGTCCCGCATGTTGTGACAGAGCTAGCGGCCTTTACCAGAGCCAAACAGATGTCAGCCCTATGCTCTGAGATCTCCACAACTGTCAGTTAGGTAAACCTTGTTTCTTTATCTAGAACTCAACCTTGGGAAGTTTGTCATAGCAAGAAGCCTATCATAGACTCTGATAGACACTGTCCTTGAGGAGATGATTGGAGAAGCCACAGTGTGTCCACTTCTCCTCCCTTGTTGGGACTCCAAATGGGACCTAACTGAGCATCAGCAAAGTTCACCAGATAGTGCACAAGCAATCAAAATTACACTGAGACCCTAAAACTTAATGATTCTACTCAAGAAGTCACCATCCCTGCATAAACTAAAGGTATGTCCAGCGCTCGTCAAAAAAAGACTCATTCTTATAAGTGGAAAACTACTTAAAATTCCTGAGAAAGGTCCACTCAGCACTGGTGCCTGTTGACGAAGGAACAGTTGAAGATCTTCCCAAAGAGTTTTTGGGGCAGGGGCTGGCAGATGGCTCAGCCATTAAGCATGAGCTCTGCTGCTTCAGAGGATCCAAGTTCAAGTCCCAGTTCCTATGTCCAGACACTCACGACCACCTGTGATTCTAACTCCAGGGCATCTGACCCCCTCTTCTGACTTTCACAGGCACAAACCCAAACACATATAATTAAAAATAAATATTTAAATTAAATAAAACACAGAATCCCAAGGGAAAGGAAACAATGGGAAACTTGAGAAACACTTTCAAATGTCACCTAGAGCTTCCCAGCCTCTGTGATACGCTGATGTTTCCTCAAGGAGGCACGGCTCTACGGCAGTGTATGGCTGAGGGAGACGACATAGATCCATTAACGTCACTAATGTATTTATTATAATTAATGGTCATTACCATGGCATGGCAAGTTTGGGGATAGAAGAACTTCAAATAACAGACCAATGACAATCTTAAAACAAAATGCTTGGTATCGCAGAGGCCAGCAGACCCATAGACAAACCGAACAAACGCAGGCTCAGTTCATGAATCAGGCTTAGTCTCCAGGGCCTTGTGGAGCCTCCTGCATGTGGAGCATTTTTCTTGAACAGTCAAAGCCTTTCATCACATCGCCTACCAGCATTGCTAAGAACTACTCTGTTTGGGGATCCTGGTCTCCAACCCTTGAACGCTACCCTCCCTTCAAACCCTGTCACCTCAGAGGCCATGCCATGTGAGCCGTGGCACAATACACAGAGAGCCTTGACTATCACCTCGGTTTGTAAGGAGTGTCTTTGCGTGTTGGCCAACTTGACACAAAAGCACTTAGCTCCCTTTCCTCCACTAATCGATTTTTTAAATATTCATCATGATTTGATCCTATGGTTACATTCTGAATCTTGAGTTCTTGGTAGAGACAAAGATGATGAACGATTGATTATTCTAGCAGATTCCAACACTTCCGTGGTCAACCCATTATCGGATTGGGTTGGCTTTTTAACTCTGGTGCAGTGGAATCTGTAAATGCATCTGGAGCTCAGAATGCATTCGTTGGAGAGGGAGACATGAGCAGCACTAGACTTGCAAGAACTCTGTCTTTCTGTAGTCTTGAAACTAGGAATTTATAGAAGCAGTTAAAGCTCCCAAAAGCTTCACTCCATGGTTCTTTATAGTTAGTTCTGCACAATTGTCCTCAGAATTGCACTTCATAGGGGGTTTTCCAAGAGGTCATATTGTCTCCATTGTACAGATGGGGAAGTTAAGACTCAGCCAACCTGCAACCAAGTTTCCAATGGATACAATGCACTCAAAATCTGCGCAAGGATTCCCCTGGTTACTTTAGCTGTCAATTCCATACAAACAACAGTCACTCAAGTAGAGGGGACCACAGTCGAGGAATTGCCTCCATCAGACTGGCTTGTGGACATGTTAATTGATGTAGTACAGACTGACCCACTGTAGGTGGTGCCATTCCCTATACAGGTAGAACTGAGTACCTATAGATAAGTAGATATAAGAAAGCTAGTAGAGGTAGCCAAAGGTGAACCAGATAGCAGGCGGCTTAAGAAGTCATGCTATACCAGAATAGATGTTGGCCAAACATCAAAGGTAAGTGTAAAGGTTAGCCTGTGGTGGTCAGATCCTTGATCCTCAAACTAAAGGTGTCATTGCTTAAGCCATTTTTGGACACTCCATCAATTTCTGAATCAAGCCACATCCCAGTTTCTGTCGCCCATCTGCCCCTTCAAAGACCCTTAGATGGAACAGACTCATGCATGCTGATGTCTGCTGTGCTTGGATAAGAGAATGTCAGCAAGGGTTCCGAACTAACCACAGAGAACACAACAGAACACATGACTGTGTAAACACCACAGAACACATCACTGTGTACATTCAGGGACAATGGTTGGGCAAAGGAAGGGGCTGAGAGGCACCAGTCTACTTGAGGTTTTTTTCAATCTGTCACTGAGGTAGATTTAGAGAGAACTAAATCTTCATATACAGATGAGTGTCTTACTGACAGAGGTAAAGTTGGTTCATGCCTGGGGTGACAGGGAAGTCCCTCAGTCGCCTACACGCTTCCATCTGTTTAAAATGGGATCAAAGACTGTCCACAATGCCCACACCACCATGATAAACTGGTGATTCTGGGGTCCACAGGTGCCCATGGAGAGCAGATAAAGACTTAAAAGCACAGTTGGTCCGACAGGTCTAAACCTCAGACTAAGGGTCTCATCTGTCAGTTCCCACTAGACACGCCAATCTCTAGGCTTGTCTCATTGGGCAGCGTCCCATGTTGGGAATAGTCTGTGGTCAGGTACAAATGCCAAAGCCCTTGCTCTGACACCTTCACTGTCTTCCTGATGCCTTTCTCATCTTAGGAGTGACAGATTTAGGTCTGGCAATGAGTTTGGAGTCATACTCCCACTTCCCACCTTTGTGGGCACGCGGCTAACCAAGTCAAAAAAGTGCCTTCTTTATGACCTTGGTCCATTGTTTTGATCTTTCAGTTCTCTGGCTCCACAACTGCGAAAGTGAGATCTTCCGAGTTCAGAGGAGCCGATGTCGGTGGATGGGTTTCATTGGGATGAAGTATGGCATTCCATTTCTAGCAAGGGTCCTTTCAGAGCACAGGACCCTTTGCTAGAAGAAACTCAGGAAGATGGCAAGACTGGAGAGAGCCTGAGTCCAAACAGCCTTGTGAGACAGTGTGGCTTGCTGTAGGACCAGTGGGATTCCAATAAATTCTCCAGGAGGTCATTTCTCCATCTTTCTCTCCCCCACCACCTCCAGTTTGCTACCCTCTAGCCAATATAGGATGTCTCTCTAGTCTCCAGCTGTTCCCTGCTCCATTTTAACACAGGGCCTTTACACAGCCCTTCCCCACTGTCCCCAGGTGGAATTCTTCCTTTTCTGCAGTCACCTAATCCTTCAGCCTAACTACCTCTGCTTCTGGAGGATCTTGATTATCCCAAGACCACCATGGTGGCTGTGAGATATATTACTTCAGTAACACTTCTAACATCGGTAGCTGAATAAGTAAAGCGGCCATGACTGCCCCTTTCCAAGAAGACTGGCAACCCCATGGGGACAGGGACCCTGGAGTTTTATAGGGGAGGAGGGGTCTCATTTGCTCTTTCTGATCATTGCTGTTAGCCACCACAGCATGATACAAGCACATCACGGACATCAGTATGTTTCTAGCAGAGGAAGATATGAATTACGCATATAAGAGAAGAAGCAGAGAGGGAGGAGAAACACAAGACCATTGAGGAAAAAGAGAGCTGGTCTGAGTCTGGGCCAGGCACAGACAGTGGGTCAGTGGAGGATTCTAGAACAAGTGAACAGGAAAACTCAAGATTGAAGACAGGGAAGTGTTGGTGCTCACAGGCCACGGGGACGTTATCCCCTGAGAAAAAGGAAGTAACCAGCCCTTCCTAGTTCTTCAGCATCACAGCAGCCTAAGACACCCCAGTCCTCGTCTGCTGGAGCTGGAGCCCCACATCAGAATGGTGTGAGATGGCCCCCATCAACACCCGCCCTCTTCTCTGTACCTCTCGCTTGGAGGCCATCAACGTTTCCCATCACTGCTGTGTGAAAAGTAAGTACATCATACGTTAATTTGTATTGTCACTGCGCCGTAGAGCCGTGGTAAAGAACACATTCATTTTTAATCCACCATGAATAATATATAAATATGTATACAGTGTGGAGGGTCAAGAGGGGTGAGGAGAAAGCAAGCAGTACATTGTTTATAGTGAAAGTGAGGGAATGAGATATTTTTCTTACTTGCTCCGATGGAAATAGCTATTCCTTCTCTACACCTAAGGGGGAGAGGAAAATGCCTGCCCTTGAGGGGCCGTCCATTACTTACAGCTCAGCCATGGCAGCGGCTCTACGGAAGGCTGAGGCTTGGTGCTTCCACACCTTCTGAGCTGATGGGTTCTCTTGGATGTGGGGCAGAGGATGAGAGTGGGGGTTGGGTGGCAAGTGGGTGATCAGCCCCTGGCATCCAGTAATGAGAGCACTCTTCATTGTATGCTCAAAGTCATCGCCTTCGTTGGTTCTCGCACACACAGCAGGAGGCAGGATTGGCAGCAAGATGGCTTCCCCTTTCACAGGCATAGAAGCCTGAGCTGAAAAGATTGGGGGTCAAGTTGATGCTAAACATGTACTCAACTGTCTGACCACTCTGGACACTGTCTACAAGCACTTTTTGCCAGAGGATTCTCCACAAACATGTTCCAGGAGGTAGTCCATAGACACAATGGAAGTGTGTATAGTGTACGTGTGTGTGTGTGTGTGTGTGTGTGTGTGTGTGTGTGTGTGTGTGTATGAGAGAGGTGGGGGGGGCACACTTGCATGGACACAGAGCCCAAAAATTTCTCCAGAAGACCATCAGATCCTTGCATTGAGCGCGTGGGCCACTATTGGAATATGGGTTCTCTCCTCAGTGTGACAGTGGGTCTTGAGCGTCAGTTTGATGGACTGAGAGACACCAAAAAGAGCAAGCATGCCGCTGACCATGTCTTTGAAGGGATGTCCAGATGCAATGAGGCCGTGAATGGTCTGGCTTAATCAGTGGCCGGATCCACTGACAGATCGGTAATTTGAATAGAGCCTGGGGAGGCAGTGGAGCTGAAGATGGTGGGGCTTTCTAGCAGGAAGTTGGTTAGGGGGAGTGTCCTAAGGGGCTTGCCTGGCCCCTTCTGTGACTGCCATCCTCTGCTTCCTGTCTACTGTAAGGTGAACACTGGGGCTCTACGATGCCATCCGCACAGTGATGGACTCAAGCCAAGACCGGAAATACATCATTCTCCTTTTAGCTTCTGCCAGGTACTTGGCTGCAGCTACAGCAGAGTATGAACATCCAGGGCAGTTGGCTCCAGGATGGCCTTGAACCTGTGGTGATCCTCCTGCCTCATGCCCCAATATCTTAAACTATAAACATGTACCACTATACCTGACTTTTCAGATATTTTTAATCATGCCTAGGTTATTAAAATACTACTAGACCTTAAGAGTACCTGCTGCTCTTCACCCATAAAAGGTGGCTCACAACCACCTATGCCACCAAACTCAAAGACTCTGATGCCCTCTTCTGGCCTCCATGGGCACTGCACTCATGCCCACACCCACACAGAGACACATACACATGTAATTAAAAACAAGACATGTCTTTAAGAAATAGCAAATACAATCAAGGCAGTATATCAATGTCTGTTGTACTATATTTTTTAGAAAACAGCAGGAGATAACTGTACTTCATGTTCAGCACAGACACCACCACCAAAGGTTAAACACAGAGTAATAAATGAGGCTCCAGGTAGACAGTGGTCCTCCAGAGAGGCTGGAAGACCGGAAGAGTTGGAGGGGGTCCACATACTACTACATTCACACAGATTCTTCATGTAATTTAAAACACACTCTGGGTTGTGAAACTTTCTAGAATTTTCCCCACTATGTGCGGTCTACCTGTAGATTTGTTACCAGTAGATGTGACCACCCGATAACTGTTGTTCCGTCCCGCACCCACATCAGGGCGCTGTCTTCTAAAGACAGCGGGGATGAGGTGGGACAAGTGCCTTCCCAGTGCTCTGCACACACGGTGGAGGACCTCAGCAGAGCTGCCTCCTGCGGGTATTAAGGGCCTTAATGACAACACAACACAGCAGTAGGCCCTCCGCAGCATCTAAGTCAAAGCCCAGTGGACTCCTAAAAAGCTTTACCTAGAGGGTCAACTCGGAGATGTTAGAAATTCAGTCGCTGGAGGCACAGCTGCCCGTGTTTGGGGAAAATCAACAGGGCAGGGCACTAATTCAGGTTCGGGGATGGGTCCGGACTTCGAGGTGATGGTCTGGATTCCCCTAGGTGCCCTGGCGTCCCCGGTGCTTGCACACTGCTCTCGCTAAGCATGCGGCTGGGACTCTGGAGCTGTTGAGTACAAGGATCCCAGTCCAGATCCCTTAGAATACTCTTGTTTCAGGGCCAACGGGGCAATGTGCCTTGTCAACTTATACAAACAGGTTCTTCAAGAAGGACCACGTCCTTGGTCGCATATATATACTTCCTAAAATTTTCCCGTAATTCTGAGCAGGAAAGATAGTTCCAATCAGGTATGTGATTCATGTTTTCCATTTTCAAAAAGAAAATATTCCTCCATTAATCAAAGATACTAAAAAAATATTTGAAATAGTACAAATAATTTTGGGTTTTAAATTTCATGTGATGTGGGTTTTAATTTACAAGGCTACTCAAAAGCATATTCATTTTCAAATTGGAGTCTGATCCAGGTGGTTACACGTTGATGACATCACCATAAAGTCACACTCAGCTTAATATACAGTCTATGGGTGTGCTGCCCACAGCATCCCTGAACGTATTTTATCATGATCCTGCACCTCTTTTATGGTGTTTAGCAGGCAAGAGGGCCTAGAAATGTTGAAACTGATTTCTCATGCCATCCTAAAACAAAAAACAAAAAGAGAAAAACAAAATATAAAGTGTGAGTGTATGTGTATTGTGAGAGGGGAAATGGATGGAGAGGGAGAAGGAGAGAGGAAAGGAAGAGGAGGGAGAGACAGGGGTGGGGAAAGGGAGAGAGAAGTTCCTTTTCTTGCTGCTGTGACGAAAGACCTGTGTGAAGCGTCTTAGAAGAAGGAAGGTTAAGCATATGGTCCATCATAGTGTGGAAGGAGGGAGCAACATGTTGCCATGGTTTCACACAGTTCCCACCGGAACCAGAAGGGAGTATCACTTTAAACTCTGCCTCCAGAAACTCACTCTACTGGGGAGGTCGCAGTCCCAAAGGTTCCCCGGTTTTCCAAAGTCACAGCATGATCTGTGGACCCATAGGTCAAACAGGGGCCAGATGGCAAGCCCTTTGGGGAAGTGGTGATTCTACAAGGAGTGGGGGAATATACGAGATGAGCCCAGAACATTTGTGCCGTGAAATAAATTGTTGCTTTTTAAAGCCTCCATTAATAGGTGCGTGAGGGCATCTCAAAACAGCGTGGAACCAGATAGGAGCCCCCGAGGCTCAAACAAGGAACATTTCAACAACAAAGTAAATAATATCGCACCAAATCATAGCCTAATGTATAAAATAAATATCCACAAGTCACACTGACATAAATGATTGAATCAGTAAACATGTATGAAAGGATCCGCAAAGGCATATCACAAATAATTCATGTAGACTTTGACTACTGAACGAGGCAGCAACACAGTCCCATCCAGAAGTGTGCAGAGTCTCGCATGCAGGGGGCGGCCGCGTTACTTGCCAGTGCGGGAATCTACATTACATAAGGACTACCTTAGCTCGGTGCTCAAGGTCACCGTGGTATCCTGGGTTTGGGAGGAGAAGGGCACTTTGGCTTTGTCATCTTTCTTCCCCAAACCCAGAGCTCCAGTCGAGACATGAGAAATTGCAGTCGAGGGACGTTTTACAAAGCACGCCTCAGGACAGCCAAGGTGATCACGATCTGAGACCTCACAGCTAGGGAGAGCGGAGGACACACAGCACTGGTGCAAGGTGGCCTCGGCAATGAGAGCTGGGAGCAGAGTGTGGACATTAAATAGAATCCAGTTCTTTGCAATCGGAGTCAGATCTGGGCTAGCTTAATAGCAATGTATCAATATTGGTTCATTGCTCATGACAAATGTACCCCAGTAATGTGGTTGATATTCAGGATGGAGGGAGCTGAGGGCCTCCTCGCTCCCTGTGCATCCGTCTGGTTGCTCTAAGTGTGTACTAAAATGAAAGGCTTATTTTTAAAGTTTCTTAGGTGCCATCTACCACTATTCCATAACAGAAAAAATCCCAACACCAAACTTCAAGCAAATACCACCGCTGAAAGTATGGTTCTGGTGTTAGACACTAGCAGGTAGGGCCGACAGAGATGGCTCAGTGGTTAGGAGGGCTGACTGCTCTTGCAGAGGATCCAGGTTGGGTTTCCAGCACCCATGTCAGATGACTCATGACCACCAGGTCCGGGTGATCTGATACCCAGTGGCCTCCAGGGAACCCCTCCACCTGCTTATATTCAGGCACAGGCACTGGCCAAAGAGATAACAGGCCTAGAAGTTGTCTCGTAACTTTTTCTGATCACACAAGTTTGAGGAAAGAAAGGAAAGCACCGCATCACCCCTTCCCTGAATTTCCTACCAAGAGTCAGAGGAGGTACCAGTCTCGAGAGGCAGAAACATAGCCAAGTCTCTTTAGAGCCCCGATATACTGAATCAGAGCGGTTAAGAGCAGAGGATCCAAAGGTCATCGCAAGACCTTATCCGACTCGGCTTATAAGCTACTTCATTCCTCGAGTCTCAGTTCTCTCATCTGTAAAATGGGTATTGTAAAACTGATAAAAGATGGGACACAGGTCGGTAGGTCATTCGGGAGAATTGAGAGAAAGTCCATACGCTACTTCGTATGTGGCTCATAAGAAGAGTCAAGAAAGTCGTAATTGGTGTTGTTAGAATATCAAAATGCTTCCTCTTTGATGACTGGGGACTCTGAGACTCCTAGAAGATGTGTGCTTGACCAGGGACACCAAGCCAGAGCCGGAGCCAAGCGTTGATTGTGTGGTCATTGCCATCTCCCTGTCATTTCGGGTTCGGGCTGAGAAGAGAGTTCTGTTCATGTGGCTGGACCCCAACAGGAGAATCTGCAGGGACGGGTCTCTGGCTACTGGGGACTTTGCCAGGTGCAATCTGTCTCCAAGAATCCAACCTACCTTACCCACCTTGAAAGTGGCCCTGGACACCACAAGGGCTCTCCGCCCACCCTGCCCTTCTCCTTCACTCCCTCCCTCTGCTCTTTCCTTTTTCCCCCAGCAGCTTCAGTTCCACTCCCATGCCCGGACCACTCCCTGCGGTTCCACGTCACACTGCATTTATTTGCCTGCCTCAGGCAGCCATGGTCTGTGGAGCCACCAGCCTGCCTGGGTGGTCAGCCGGCCGGCGGCATGCACTCCACAGCCAGTATTGATCTGGGATCTTAAATCATCCCCGGATTTTATGAAAACATTTACGTTTATCATTAAATAACCTTCAAAGGGTCGATGAACTTACTTTCGTTTTTTTTTTTTTGAAGATTTTCAGATGTGTAATATAATAATACTCTAATGAGCCTCAGGGTTTGTCTCTGGGCAAGCGCATTTAATATGGGGAGAAATGTAAAGAGAGGCTACATGAAGGAGACAGCAGCCTTGGGGTGAGATGCACCCCAGGACTGGGGGCAGCTGGCAGTTTCTCTAGCTGGCAGAATACTCTGCTATCTTTAGCATGTGGGGGTGCAGACATTGGGTAAAGCACTTTTAAGGTTCACAACCTTAAGATTTAAAAAACAAAAAAAACTGAGTCAAGGCTAGATGATATTACTCAAACAAGGCTAGCCTAGCTGTTTTTATATTTTTAAAGATTGGTTTTACAATATTAAGGGAAATGAAGGCCAAAATGAGAGAGATTCTGGCATCAGCAGCTGTAACACCTGTTAGTCTTACCCAAGTCTTTCTGCCTTATGGATGCTGAGCTAACACAGATATCTGAGCCCCTGGGCAAACAGAAGGAATTCCTGAGAGGTGCTAACAGCCAGCTCTTCCCTGGGTAAAGCTTTGCTAGAGCATCATCAGGACCACAGGGCCAACAGGCTCCTTCAGAATAACAGCGAGACTTCTGAGTCACACCCGCCCAGTCCATCAGAGGGTGTGCCTGTGTGTACCCCTCCTCCCTGTTTCCCACCACGGCAGCTTGCCTCCTGTGCCTGGCTGTCTAACTTACTACCCACCACCGTTTGTGTTAGACATGCAGCCCGGCTTGCCTCGACCATCCAGCAAACCTGTCACAATACCATCTCCCCATTACAACTCGTGAGCTCCTTTTTCTTGTCGAAGGCATGAAACAGGCACCTGATTATATCCTTTCACAGAACAGTTCCGAATTCTGTCCTTATCCAGTCTTTCCTGGCAGCAGAGCTGGTTAAGTTTTGCAGCCTCCTCAGGGTGAGCGATTCCCTCCACCCAGGCTTTACCCTCCCCTTTAAGGAGTTGGGGACAGTCTGGTGGGAGTGAGAAAGGGACCCTGAACTTGGGCAATCCCTTCTCTCAGTTTCTGGTCTAACAAGGAGCTTACAACACCTTGCCTTGCTGTCCTCCACTTCCCTGCTCCTCCTCCTCCTCCTAGAGGGCTTCCTTCCTCCTCAAAGGCTGCCTCTCCTAACTGGTTACCCCTGCAGGGCCATCTATCCTTGCAGGGATTGTTCTGCCTGTTTTGTTAGTCTTCCTCTCTGGGAAAGCCCCAGTGCCCTGTGATTGGGTCACTTCTGTCCTTGCTCATTGGCGGGGGCTGGGGAGTGTGTGGTGCATTTTGATGGGAGCTGTAATGGCACCACCTCCCCTGACCTGTGCCGCACAGCCCCAAAAGCTGCCCCACACAGTGGCCACATAGCAGCACTTGGGGTCTTCCCGTTACTACATAGTCACTGGAGCTCAGCCCATATACACGTTTACTATTTTTTTATGTCCCAAGACTATTTTTTTTTAAAAAGTTCTAATGTGCTGGCAATGTTTAAAAACAAACAAACAAACAAAAAGATTTCACGTGAAAACAAGATTTCCCAGTTTCTCTGAAGAAGTCAGAAATAGCGCCTATGCCTGCCACCCTGGAATGCGCAGGCTTGCACCCTCTGACCCCACGGCACACTGCACTCTGTGCGCACCCATCCAGGCTCTGTGGGCATTGAGGTTTCAGCCTTGGCTTTGCAGAGCCCTGTGTACAAGTCCAGCCTTACCTTGCAGTGAGTGGGCATGAGGGGTGAGGGCTTTACATCCCTTCCTGCACCAGAGGGGCCTGCATTCCTGTACACACCCAGTGAGACAAGCAAGTGGGTGGTCCCAGCCTGTTCCCTGGCTTCCTGTTTTCCATTGTGTCGCTGAAAATTAACACAGCAGCTCTTTCTTTCTTGTAGTTTCTGTTTTGTGGCAGAGTTTACATATGGGAGAGGGGGGCGCCGATACTGTGGCATGGCTTATGCCAGAGATAGGCTGTGCACCTCATTCCGTCCAAAAGGCATGCGTGCCATCAGAGAAAGAGGGCAACCCTAAAACAGTAAATAAAACACCAGTCCACCAGAAGTTGGCACCCAAGGTTCTCTATGAGGCTCCACTACCTACACACATCTTTTCATCAAAATACAAGTGTGTGTCCTGCATGGTGGGGGTCCCCGCAGAGGACATCTCTCTGAAAACCGCGGCAGGAGCAGTCACAGCCTGTCAGGAGCTGAGCCGATCTAGGGACTAGAGGCAAGAGAATGCGAGACTGAATCACAGATATCTCTTTCCATGAGGGAAATCGGTGCCTGATCTTCATCCACAGAGATGTGTGAACAAGGATACACTGAAAACAGCGTCTTCTTAGCTTGCCCGATTCCCCACCAACTAGTTCTGGAACAATAGGAAATGACGAAGGAAAAAAGAAAGAAGCATAAACTTTCAGCCTGTCGGGGGATGCTGCTATTGTTGTGGCATGCCCCAAATAAATAAATAAATAAATAAATAAATAAATAAATAAATAAATAAATAAATACATAGTGCCCACAAGAGAGGTAGCTATTTTTTTCTCTCTCTTTTTCAAGGAGTCACAAAAGAAACGCAATTCCTTTCTTCTCTTTTCTTCCCCCTAATAAAAGGCTCTTTCTAAAAATCAAAGGTGTCAGGCTCTGCTTTCTCTCACTGGCATGATCCAGAAGAAGGCTGAGGAATGACAGATGTCGGCATCCAGCTGCAATGAAGCATGCAAAAGTTTCTCTCTAATCCACTTATTTCTCTGTAGTCACGTAAACCAAAACAAATGGGCAGGGCTTTACATTAGGGCGGGGGAGGGGGGGCCCAAAGCCACAGCAGTAGGCTTCCCATTGCATAATGCAGGCTCCACGCCATCTTGCTATGATTTTCCCTCTGCAGAGAGGAAAGAGCACCTTGTAGTAAGAAAGAGTCTTTCAACACAGGGAACCCAGAGGGGCAGCTCCCATGTCCCTTTGTCTCATACAAGATAATATTTCCCAAAGGGGGAATTCGTAAGAGCAGAACAGGGGTGTCATTAGCACAGAGAGGCCGCTGAACGAGTTCTCACATGCAGGTACACACAAGCACCCTGTGACACACACATCACACACACACACACACACACACACATACACACCAACACCCTGCTAAACTAACACGATCGGTTTAATCACCAGCACCGTCGTTTTCAACTACTTGAATAAATCCAGGGGAATTATAAACGAAGCCCGTGTGTAATTAAAGTGAGGGTTGTTAGACTCTTCATTTAATAAAACACTTGAAAAGAAAAGCCCTGGTAGGTCTCTCAGTGCCAGGGGAAGCGGGAGGGGAGGGGTGCCGGCATCGGCAAGAGAGGCCAGCATCTTTTAGCATGTCACTGCGGCCACCCCGTGAACCCAATCCCCTTTCAATCTTGTAAGGAACTGGGAGGGCTAGGATCAGGAGTCTGGGGCTCTTTCACCGCCAGCAGTTCCAACAGCTGCGCAGCGCTCTTTCAGCGTAAGCGGCAAGGAGAGATGTGACGGATTTCGCCCATGGCAGAATGGCGTTCTGTTTCTGGCCCTTCAGGCAAAAACAGTAAAAGAAAATTCGAGATTTCCCCCCTTAAACTTCCCACAACAACCTCAGCAGAACCACATGACTCGCCTTCTACAATCTTCCCTGGTGTGTTCACTGCTACTTTGGCAGGGACTCAGAATTACTGTTACATAAATTCCATCTTATGCCAGCTCGACCATCTGTGAGGGGAGCTGCTTCACCTACGTCTGCCTGCAAAGCCACTCTCCCCGAGACAAGGGAGAAGGGGGAAAAGAATTTGATTAATTTGCAGAATGCTTGTGATTTGCTCATATATTATTATAACTCCTCATCAGCACATGACAAATCCCCAGCCCTGGGTGCAGGCACCCGTTGGGTTCCAGCAGTTTCTTGCTTCGACACCTGACAGACTGCAGAGCTCCTAATGACTTTCGGATGCTTACAAACAGTAATTCTATCTTCAGAATAAAAAAGGAAAAAAAACATAGGAAGAAAAGAGGAGTGAACTCCTTTCCTCTAGTTCATTTCCTTCCTGGGTATCAACATGATTTAACTGTGACGGCGGCCTAAACTGCTAGAAGGGGGCCCTCCCAGGCCCGGCTATGGCCATGGCCACGATGCCTGTGGAGACAAAGACCCCCAGGTTCAGGATGGCAAAGCGGGAAAGACTATACTCAGGTGATGCGGGGCAGTGCCAAGGTGCTGGCCGAGGCTAGGAGAGGGTTCTCTCTCTCTCTCTCTCTCTCTCTCTCTCTCTCTCTCTCTCTCTCTCTCTCCTCCCTCCCTCCCTCCCCTGTATTTCAGAATCCTGTTCGTTTTGTTCGCTTTCGATACACTGATCTCTTGGTCTGGTCTCTACACATACATCTGTGTGCTGACTGCAGTTTGGTTCCCAGCCCCACCCCCTTCTTTGCTTTTAAAACTCTGATTATGCCTCCAAAGCCCTGCCTCTGTGCTTGATTGCCTGTTTTAGATTAGAGATTTTTAGCCAGGAGACAAAGACTTCCGAATGCACATTAGTCCTGCGTATGAGGACCCACAGAAGGAAAAGCGATAAAACGCAATGTGCCATCTGTCCACAAACAATAACCTGTGTGTTTGGAGGCTCGCAAATTACTTAGCACAGAACCTTCCCAAATTACAGAGCCTTGAGACAGAGCAGAGTTGTGAGCGAGACCCTCTTTGACGTCCTTTGGTATTTCCCACCCCCTCATGCTCGCCCCAGATTGATTGCTAACAGTTGAGGAATGTCTCGGTGACAAGTAGAATTTTATTATCTGCATCTTCCCGGTTACGTTTGGCCTGGGACCCCAGCAGGCGTGGCTCCCCCCAGTCACAGCTGCTTGGGACAACAGGCCCAGATGCAGTCTGTCTCCTGCGTGTGGTTTGAGGGTGGGGAGTGGGGGTTGTGCCCTAAGTGGGTCGCCACATAATACAGAAAGATCCCCACAAACTCTGCCTGCTGGAGGCGCTAGTCAGTTGGTTCTGCTTTGGAAGAATATTCAAGGTTTTTTTCGGTGACACGGATAGCCTGTACAAATTGTCTTACTCCCCACCTCCGGAAACAGTCTAATACCTGTCCTTGTTCTGACTCTAAGAAACAACCTCACGGGCCTGCAAGCCATCAAAGACTCATAATGGCTAAGCCAGTGTCTGTGGTTCAGCTAGAAAACGCCTTGTGAAGTGATTTAGTAAAATGCAAGGCAAAAAGAACACGTGGTGACAAGAGGGGAGAGGATTTCTGTTTGTGGCTGGTTCCCGGGTTAACAGACATTCTATGCCTTTTCTTCGTAGGATGCGGGAGCCACCTGGATGCCAAGATCCTGCTGCACTCTCAACTGACCTGACCCAGCCCTGGGATGTCTCCTACATGACAAACCCTCCCATTCCTGGAAGCTGAAACGGAGGTTCCAAGAGAGCCCAGGGTGTATATCGGGACATTAGAGGTGTGATGGCCGACTCCTGAGACCAGGATGAACCCCCGGATCCCACCTTAAGAATGAGAGCCAAAGGTAGCAGGTGGGATTCGGGGCATTCAGTGAAAAACATCCCGTGGTTGCTAGGAACAACCAGACAAGGGTGGGCACTGCAAATGGAAGCATGTATGTCTTAACCGAATTTCAACATCATTTCAATACAGGCACAGACAGATAGATAGAAAAAGACAGAGACAGAGATAAAGAAGAGATAGAGAAAGAGACAGGCAGAGAGACAGACAGAGCGAGAGAGAGAGAGAGAGAGAGAGAGAGAGAGAGAGAGAGAGAGAGAGAGAGAGTCTGTATATGAATTTCATAAAATCTCATTCCAAACTCATTGCAAGCTTCAGATTCAGGATTCAAGGTCTAGCCTAGACAGGGAGACTCCTAGCCTCTCCCTGGGAGCTCTGCCTTACATGATTGTCCAACAAAGCCAGGCACCCAGTAGGTGGCGGTGGACAGACAGATAACCGATTTCGGGAGGCTTGGAGGTCCAGTGACCTGAGAATGAACTCGTTTGCATGATAGACTCTCAAACCTGAAGTCAATAAAGGCGAACTACATAGGTTCAGCTGGAACACACCAGGGTGGGAGCATGCCTTTGCATTCTAAGAAACAGACATGTATGTATGCATGCATGTATGTGTGTATGTACGTATTATGTATGTTTGTATTTTAATGCATAATGCCAAATGTCGAGCCACACTACTGTCTCCATAGCCTAGTTACTTTCTGATTCCAACAATAAAATCGACTCTGTATTTTGTAGTCCTAAATCATTGGAAAGGGCATTCGAATTTTCTTTTCCCTTCTGTCATTGTCTTTGCTTAAATATGAATCCAGGTTTACAGTTTGCTAATTCCACATGTAACACACAGGGCTAGAGAAGAAACCTTAGGAAGCTGCTGACTGCCAAATGGCTTCTCATCTCTGTTGTTTGTGTTTCTGTATTCTGGCTAGCCTGGAACTCACTATGTATCTCAGGATGTCGTGAAGTCTCTCTCTCCTGCCTCAGCCCCTTGCATTTGGAGATCAAAGGTGTGTCTGTGTACCTACATACACTGCTTACATTTTTATTGCCTGACCTTTTTTTTTTTAAGGTAGATCTCATTATGTCAAAATAGATCTCACAGGGCTACCCTCCAATGATCTTCCTGCCTCAGCCTCCTGAGTGTTGGGGATAATAGGTATGACCCTCCACACCAACCAGCCAGTTAAAACATACAAACATGTCTAAGTACATTTCCCAGTCCAGCTTGTTTGTGCTCCTTTCTGACCACCCTATTGTTGAAACAATAACCTTTCCCACTGGTAAAATCTCCCCCAAATGGCTGAGCTTTCCTAATCTCCTCCCCTCCAGACATGATTCAGGAACCTGGGAAAGGAGAGAGACAGCAAGCATCCTCCCAGCGGGAGTTTCAGGTTCCCTTAAGATGTGTGAGGAAAGAGGTGTTGGGGCAGGTTGATCTAGCTCATTCTCTCATCCCGAAGAAACATGACTTCAGGTTTCAAGATCCAGTTTTGAATGTGAATCCCTGTCTTGTGGATGCTTTACAATCTGATGAAAACTGGGAATCACTGCCAACTCCAGCAAGCAGGTGTAAGGATCTTACCCTTAGTAGTGGGGCAGACATCTCTAATCCTGGCACACAGCAGTTTCCTCCAAACCTTCCTAGCCTCAGTTTCCCCACCTCCAAAAATGCTAATGTGTTTTCTCCCTCTCTGGCCCCCATGGAGAATAGTCACCACAAGTAGAGTAAAACAAAAATCCCAGAACAGCTTCCTCTGCCACCCGGATGACAAATGTCAACCACTGGTATTCAGCAGAAGTCATTGCTCTGGAAGGCTCTGGCTGCCTTCTCTCCCAGAAGTCCTGACAGGAGGAAACCTCTCCAGTTTGGGGACATACAATGCAGGACACTGGAGGGAGGGCCTCAGGCTCCAAGCTCATCCTGGCCCCGGCACCAAGAGGCAGAGTTGTCATTTAGCCCCAGACATGACATCACCCTCTTCAGGTGCACACTTAAGGCAGATGAAATATTGAAGTCCATCAGTATAAAGTGGGGGTTCAGAGTCTGGGAGAAAAAAATTAAAGCCACCCAAGTAAGAGCATTTCATGCCCACAACCAAACTGCCTTTTGATATAGCATTTTACTACACATTTGCTGTTATGGATCTGTAACATAGAAATGGGTATACTGTAGAATATATAAAAAGGGGGCTGCAGTTGTCAATATGCGTTTGCAAGCTGTATTAAGAATGTTCCATAAAAGACTCTCAGAACATGATGGACGTGCATCACAGAATGAGTGAACCTATTTTAGGAGATTGGGGTGTGTGTGTAGGTTTTCACCCCTAAGGAGTTTTGCTAGATACAGCAGCCCAAACTCAGCTGACATTTAAAGACGTCCCTTGACACTCAGAACAAAGAGTGTTCTGGCACACACTTTCCTCAGAGTGAGGATTCAAAACTACACATAAAAGCCAAATGTATAAATTCCCAAATCTGAGCTTGGATGGTGGAAGGGAAAAATGGGGCACCTGAGCTAACCCCCCAGAGCCACCGTGGGTGCTGATTCTGCACACACTGTTGGGGCTCACTCTGCAGCCTGGAAAAACGGGGCTGGCCGGAGTTGAGTTGACAGTGGGCCAGTCTGCAAGGGCCTTGCCCCTCAAATGAATTTTATAGTTGGCCCTGTGATTCTGCTGCCTCCACTCTTCCTGGCAGCCATAAGCATATTGTTACTCTATTCAAAAAATAACTAAGTAAAATGTTACCAGCTTCCTATACACAGAATAAAATCAGTCTTTTGCTTCTAGTCTGTTAAATGAAACAGCATGTCCCAAGAAAACACAGAAATTGTCAGCGTCTGCAATATGTGTGTGTGTGTGTAAAAATCCCAAAGGTCAGAATAAAATACATAGCAGTTCCTTAAAACTAGGAATAGATATGAATATTTGCATGCATTCTGTACAACGTGTGTCCATCGGAATGCACACTGGAGTCCCGATCTGTGGTGTCTTTTGGGACTTTATGAAATCTTCCTGTTTCACAAGATATAGACATTACGCCCGTTGACAGGAAATAGACCTTTTTAATTGAGCCGATAGGTTGGAAGTGAAGATGCCCTTGGAATTTTACTGCAGAGTCGGTTGGCAGTGGCTATTGATAAGGGATCCATCACTCCTTGGCCTGGTGGAGAAGATCAGTGACTAATCAAGGGAGTTAGCCACCGCTCTCCCTTTGGGTATGGCAAAGGCATTATCAGCAGATCAAATTTAAACAAATTGTGCCAACTAGGTTCTGAATTAAAGAACGAGCGTCTCCTCGTGTCTAATGCAATGGTCAGGAAACTGTTTGGGAGCCACAGCCCATCCGGGCAGAAGGGAGTTCCCTGGCATAGCCAAGCCTGAGATTCACCGAAGTTCAGAGTTGACTGGCTTTTCGAAAGCTGAGGTGGGGATCCGGCAAGCTGTGTTTTATTTCATTTTAATTAAATTTCGTTTCACATCCTGTTTTGCAAGTCAGCAATATGGGTCTTGTTTGCCAAGAGCGGGAAACGATGCAGGAGGCGATATTCCCTTGTCCAGTGTGGATGAGGGGTGTGAGGCTGGCCTTTGCCAGGCTGAGTTTTCCTGGCGACCGCAGGACTGTGTCTGCAGAGCCTGTCTGGTCCTCAGGATTGCAGCCGCACTATCTCCTCACTGAAGGGCCTATTTGTCTGCTTTAAGTGAAATCACTCAATTCTCAAAAGTCAGTGGAGGGCTGTGGAAGGGGGAGGGTTCGGATAGGCTACTCCAAATAAGTTCCATTAATCAAAAGACACAGTGTAATGTAACTAATATTTTACAATTAGGGAAGCCAAGATGCGACTAAAAGCCATCTATCTCTCTTATACCACATGATCATCGATTCATAATCGGAGACTGAGAGTTGCACAAAGATGCATTTACTGGGTAGGGGGAGGGGGGGAGGGCTGGCCTGAGCCGAGATAATGAACGCGATGAGATCGCACGACGCTGAAGGCTGAGGAGAGATGACAGAGAGGCTCAATGCTGACGGATGACATGAAGACACTAGCAGATACCTGACAGCCCGCGGGAGCCTCTGCGCTTTCTCCCCGGCATTATGATCCTCAATTATCCTGGAAAGGGACTAGAGGGGGGACGAGCAGGACGGCTGAGCTCATGACCACTCAGTGCTGGACTCACTTGCCATGCTGCCAGGGGAGCAACCTTGCCTCCTGCGAATGCCACTCTGTGGGGCCATAGCTTCCTTTACCAACACTTTTGGGCACACAGGGGGACAACGGGGATGCCCAGCGTTCCATCTGTTTTGTAATAAAATTCCCAACTCTTCAGAAAGACTCATTTCACTGCCACCTTCAGGGAAAAGGAAGAGTAGGTTCTTCTCCCCCCCCCCCCAAAAAAAAAGAAAGAGAGAAAAACAAGAAAAAGTGAAGAGTGGGTTCCTGGGAGTTGTAGGAGAGGCTGGCCACTGTAAAGCCGGTCGGTTGGGGATGGCTCGCACTCCTGAAGTGGTCCTCTCAGAACTCCACCAGTGAGTGATGTGGGATGAGGCACTGGTAACTAAAGTCAGAAGCTGAGGAAACAGGAGTGCACCAGAGGGAAGCTCAGAGCTCCTCAGTGAGCCCACGGGTCATGGGACATGAATCATGGCAAAGGGGACAAACTTGCCCTGGCTTCTGCCTTGGCACGTGCGTGATCACCTGCTAGGGCCTTGCAGTCCCTCATAGGTTCCTATCCGGCACCGTGGTTTCTCTGTAAAGATACAGCTGGCCTCGTGGAACGAGTCTTCAGAACAAAGGGAAGCGATGTTCCAGAGGCGCGGAAACTAGACATCTTAGAACGCGAGATGAGGTGAGGTGGCAGGGCAGGTAGCAAGGTGGATGGGGCCCCAGCCCCAGAAGGTCAAGAACCATGGGGGGGTGGCAGCACCAGGGAGAGCATCCAGAACCCTTTCCTGCCCTGCTTCAGAAATATTTCTTTCATGCACAATACCGCACACAGTGATATATTTATGTAATAAGAGCAAATCCACGTTGAAGCCAGAGATCTGGAGAAGCTATGATTTCGACGGCATTTGGGTTTTTTTCTCTTTTTTTGGTTTTGGTTTTCAGTGATAACACGGCTAACAAAAGCACTGCCCACAGGGCTACCTGGCTGCTTCCCTGTCTGTCTCCCTCCTCCCCACCTTTCCTGACCATCCCAGAGTGCGTCCTGTGCCCGAATTGTAAAGAGTCAAGTTGGAGAGGGATAGACTTCCCTGGGAGACGCCAGGCTCGTGTGTGTGTGTGTGTGTGTGTGTGCGTGTGCGTGTGCGTGTGTGTGTGTGTGCGCGCGCACACGCGCGCACGTATACAGGCTCATCCTGGACATACACTAATGAGAGAGCTCCCAGCTTGTGAGAGTCCCCAGGTGCCCCTGCCTCCTTGGCTTACAGCAACTCAAAAGAGGTTAACAGAGGACATGGGACACCACTTCTTTTTCCTACTGAATCACTTCTCTCTGTCATTCTACCCCTGGGGGAGAGTGGCTGAAACCTGGACTCGGAGCAGAGAACCCAGGGACCCCAGGGACTCACATGAAGTGTTTTTGCTCAATTCTTTGTAGCAACTTAATGAAACTCCCCTACCCTAAGTTTACCTAAACATGGCAAGGATAAGCAGCCTCTGGTACCCCAAGAGAGGTGCCGAGTCCAAGGTAAATAGATTTTCCTTGTTCGGGATAGCTGTAATTGAGACACCCACTTCCCATTTAATCCGCTGAATCTTGCAGGGAAGCCCGTATGGCCACATTAGGCTTGGCTATCTCCGATACAAACATGACACAGTCGAATCATGTCTGCCTTTGGGGCGTGGTGAGGCCAGAGGTGCTAGTTAGGCCAGGGTCAGGTCCCAACCGCTGCAGGTGCCTACCTGCCGTCAGTCAGTTTCCATGATGTCAGCCTGTGTAGTAGCCCCTGATTCACATCAGAATCCTCTAGGTAAAACAGCAGAACCAAGTCAGAAGCTGGACAAAAGAAAACATGAAAGCAAATAAAAGCCAGCCTTCCAACACAAAGTTCCAGAAAAAGAGGCACAGCATCGGGGTCTCGGCTCTTGTCACCACCATTTGGCCCCTAACCAGACATGAAATGAGATCCAGAAATTCTCACTCACGCATTTGCCAGAACCTCTCGACATGGATCCACGAAACCCAAGCCTTTGTCTCTAGAAGCAGTTCACGTATGGGGAGGCTGGTGTAGGCGTGGACCTGGGTGGCTTTGGTTTGCACAGGCGGTTCTCCCATTTGTGGCTTGACCAAATTAAAGACCAGTAAAATATCTAGTGTTCCAAGGGAATCTGTGGAGTAAGGTAAGCCCAGGGTACAGAAAGAAATGTATAAATTGCTACAGTACTCTTTTGAAGCAATGAGCAAGGTTGATGCCCCAGTTCTTCACTTATGTGAAGTATGACTTGGCTGCACCGCCCTGCTTGAATTGTGGGTTCAGCGTGTCTTACAGAACCCCCCCCATTAAGATAACAAATGGATTGGGATGAAATAGAGTAGGGGGACATCTGAGAGACCTGTTTATTCTTCGAGATTCTGAGAAGTCCACTCAGCAGCGATTGGGGACCCAAGCCATGGGCTCCGTTGGCTGTTTCACCACAAACTCCCATGATGGGGAAGAGATTTAGTTCCATCCTCTTTAGAAGGGGATGGGTTTTGAAAGACCAATGATCTTGCAAATGTGGAGAGGCAGGTGGGAGAGGTCAGGAGGGAAAGGTAAAAAACTAACCATCAGATG
This sequence comes from Microtus pennsylvanicus, assembly GCF_037038515.1. Lineage (NCBI taxonomy): Eukaryota > Metazoa > Chordata > Mammalia > Rodentia > Cricetidae > Microtus > Microtus pennsylvanicus. The sequence goes on along the minus strand of NC_134579.1, from coordinate 129,768,885 downwards.
CCCTTCGGCCTCAAACAAGGTAAGCTGGTAGTTCCCAAGAGTTAAACCAAAGAGGTTTAGAGAAGGCATACAAAACTTCCCAGCAATAATGTCACCAGCTCCAACACCACAGCACCCTGCAAACTCCAAACAAATTATTTGGAAGGATATTAAACCTGGAAAATCTTTTAAATCCCTCTTTAGAATAAAGCTTGCAGGAAGCTCAGAGCCAAATCACATAAAATTTGACCCAATTATTTTCCACCCTTTCATATCATCTGACATTAGGTTGAAACTATTGTTCAAATGCAAAAATGTGTTATCTTCCTTGCCAGCCTAGGCTGGGCAGTAAATGCAGAGACCAAGCCAGCAACCTTTTATCGTAGCCATAAAGGCGGTCTTTAGTGCCACCTAGAGGAGAGGTTGCTGCATGGCATGTGAGTCACTCGGAGGAAAATTAAATACAGCTGAATAATTGAATGAGGGCAAGTTGAATCAGGGGTCACCATCTGTTTGACTAGAATTGTTGGCACATTTCAGCTAAGCCTCGCGCGCCTCGTAAACATGCTTACAGTTATCATAGCTCGCATTGCCCTAAAATAAAAGAGAATTGGTCCTAAAATAAGCCCGAACTAATTATACATATACCATCTTGTCGTCATGGAGACCAGAGTGAAGGTCACCAGATTTTAACGGCTTTCAGGAAGGTGTTGGTGCCAGAAACAGACAGGTGATTCTTTCTGCCCCATGTGGAGACAGCATCTCTGGAGATGGATGGTGGATGGATGGATGGATGGCAGGAAATAGAGAAGAGGATGAACTACCACCCATTCCCCCATTCCTCTTTAATCCCAAAGGGAGGCAGAGCTCAGGGGTGCTCAGGGAAGAAGTGACACCATGCATGCCTGCAGAATCTGGCAAGCCACATCAGGAGGGACAGTGAAGTGCCCCTGCCAATGTTTCTTAAAGTTCTTCCAAATTGGTCTATTGTCCCTTAGGGACGGCAAGGGAGAAGACAACTTTCCGAAGGAAAGGGTGTAGCTTCTGTATTGGCTACCCCAGCCAGCTTTCTCGGAGAGATGGTCACTTGCTAAGAATCTACATGTGGCTGACTGTGACTGCCTATGTCATGTGTGCCTCTGTACTCTGCTGCAGGCACAACCAACACAAACTCGTGTGCTGGGAGAGCAAACTCAGATCTAAGTGCATACACTTCCCTGGTGGATCCCCTCCCCAAAGGGGAGCCTCCTCCTGGCCTCCAGTCCTCTGCACACAGTGGGCTCTTGTTCAGAATATCTGGAGATATTCTGATATAGATAAATCCTAAGTTCGTGTGTGTGTGTGTGTGTGTGTGTGTGTGTGTGTGTGTGTGTGTGTGAGATTGGGATTTGAGACTGGCAGTTAAGATTTAAAGCTCTGGCTTGGTGGATTAGTCAGAGGGCGGTGGGACTTAGAGATGGAGACATGGGACTCTCACTTCCCCCGTCCTGCAGCCTCTCCCTCCCTGTTCTCTTTAGGATCCTATGAGAACCTCTTTCCCCTCTTCTTGCAGCCTGTGCAGCTGAAACTATGCTTCTCCCTCTCCCTCCTGCACTGTCGAGCACGCACACAGCGCTTTCGGACGCCACAGTGGAGTGACCCCAACTTCAGTAAAGCCTCCTCCGGGATGCAATTAATGTCTGTTGTCGTCCACATTGGCTGGGCTGACACCATCTCAGATTCCAGAGGTGCCATTGAGGTGCGGGGGGGGGGGGGGTTGCTACCCAGAGACCATAGCTGCAAACGGATGGATGGTGAGGACTGGAGGACTCCCCTGCCTTAGTAATTAGAAACCATCAAATAAGCTTGCATCTCACCAGTCTCCTGACTCTAAATGTGGTTGCAGACTAGCTCCCTGGAACCCAAGTTATGACAACGTGGAAGAAAAAAAAATCAAATAAACAACCCAGTGCTAGTCTCTCTTGGGCACAGTGCCATGCTGAGGGCTGGGGGTTTTTCCAGGCTGATGGACTCACAGAAGTAAAGCAGCCACACCAAGGAAGGATTTCCTGCTGCCCAAGCGCTGAGTGCACTATCTGTAGGGTGTTCTGCACACCTGCACCCTGCCCTTCCCAACAAAGCCCTAGCCGAGGGCTGGCCCACAGACCTGACTAATAAAGACCTTTCTGGAGCCCAGGGTAGTGATGATCCACTGCTATAATCTCGCGCTTGGGAGGCTGAAGCCGATGAGACCTCCTTCTGGAGAGCCAGGACTGCTGAGCGACACACTGTCTACAAATAAGCCGTCTTCCCAGATTCCTTTGCGCAGGAAATTAGGTGGTGACTGCCCCGTCTATGCACACACACACAGACCAGATCATTCTGGGTGGAGTCAGGCTTCTTTTGTGCTTGAAGCATTGGAATGGAAGTAGCACCCTGCCAGCTGTGCCGTAATGGTTAAAGAAGGATGTGCTGAGGGCCAGTAGACTATGGACCATACCCCACCCCTCTCTAAGAGCAATGTCCTCCCTCGGGCTGACCCTGGTCTCTGCCCACATCATCTACCCCAGACCTGTTCTGCCTCCTGCATGTTTCCTTCTGGCCTAGGCCAGCTAGAGTACGCTGGCATGCAGGAACCGGAAGGTGTGTCCCACGTGACCCCGTGGTGAGATGCTGGCCTGGTTACTAACACGGGACAGGCTGGGCACCCAGAGTCCTGGGTCTGTCCAGAAGGACAGCAGTTACCTGGTTCCAGCCTCCGGCCTATCGCCGCCTCCCAGGACAAGACCAAGGCCTGTGAGTTCTCTGAATTTTCCAGAGGAGCCAGAAGCACGGATTTTTTATGTGAACTCCCCTGAGTACTAAATGTTAAGTACCAATTCCAGGCTTTCAGAGGCTCCATGGGGGCCAAGACAATCAGGTCTGCAGACTGCTGGGAGCCAGCTGCACCTGCCTCTGACCTCCCTACCTGAACCCCTTCCCAATCCAGTCCTTCCCTGCTGCCTGGTCCTAAAGGGACAGCCTCTGAGCTCTGAATCCCCCCCCACACACACACAGTCACATGACCTCACCCACTTTGCTCTTCCCTGGCTGTGGAAGCTCCAGGGTCCCCTGTGTGCCCTCCCCAACATGCCTCACGTCTCTGCCTACATCTCCATTGCCCTCCCCTCACCATCGGGGCTGCGCCTCAGTAATCCAACTACATGCCCCGGAATTGCTCTCTGTTCAGAGATTACAATGAGGTAGCAGTCAAAGGGAAGCCATTGCTGATAATCCCACACACAGATGGATTACGTTTCAGAATTTAAAAAAAAAAATCAGGCTGGCACCCAGCTAAAGGGCCCTTTATTGAGTGGGCGTCTATCCTGGTGGCAATGGGATTTAAGGCTCTGGCAGCCTTGCCACCTCTTTGCTGTGCCTGAAAGCACAAACCACCTGCTGCTGACACCTAGGGAAAGCATGTTCCACCACTCTGAGAGTAAGATGTCGGCTAGGAGGGGGGCGTGGCCTTCCACTGTCTCCGGGGATGTCCCACATCTGTAGCGTGGGACCTCTGTACACCCAATGAAGGTCTAACTCTCGAATTGCTGGGAGGCTGAGAGGGACAAAACACATGATCATGGGTCCAAGAGCGAGGAGTGGAATCCAGAACCCCGGAGGAAGTCCACAAGCATTGGCTGAGAGCTGGTAGCGATGACATGTGTCCAACTTCTGAGCATTCCTGAGGCAGAGGCAGGAGGATGGTGAGGGCGATGAGCCTGGGCCACATCATGAGACCATGTGTCAAAGAAAGAAAACTGAACTGAAAGCCAGCGTGGGGCAGGCTGCCCCAGGGGTGGTTCCCCCTCTGGAGTCTCTGAAACTGAGCACGCACTGACTTCTGGGTCCTCCGGGCTCCCTCAACACTACCTGGTATCTCCCAATTGTGTGGCTGGAATGAGGTTTGCCTGGCAGAAGGAGAGGTGTCGTGAACGTTGGGAAAATGTGGACTCCTCGGTCCCCATGGCAGCAACATCTCCATGGTAGAGGGCAGATGGGAGCCAGAGTCCAGGGAGCCTTGACCCAACATAGATTCTCCTGGGTTCCCTCTCTGTCTCCCATGCCTCCAGGATGTCTCTATAGGCTACCCCTTACATTCCCCGGCGTCAATATAAAGTGCTTCAGAGGGAGCACCAAGAGAGGCCTAGACCATGGTCGGTGTGGTGATAGATAGCAACCAGGGCAGGGACAGGCAAAGGGTCACTACTGCACCTGTGCCTACAGCCTGATGCCTGCAGCTCTCCTTCTAGGTCCCCAGCCTTTGGAATTAGAGGACATGGAAGAGATGCATGTAGGTCTTAAGCCAGGGACCCAAAGCACCTCAGCATCCCATTCAGGGTGCAGAGTCAGAGCACAGCCAGGGGTGAGCCATGACGAGCCCTGCTCACGCAGGAAGCACTAAGAACTGTATGAGACATTCTGGGTCCTTGCAGATACCACCCCTTCACTTCTGGTAGGTTCTGGATATTTCCTGACGCCATATAGTTCTCTTTCTCTCCCCTCCGTCTTCCCTCCCTCCCTCTGGCCCTTTTTCTTTTGGTTGGGTTCCGTGGTAATCCTAGACACTAGACCTCTCAAATCCTAGGCAGTTTTACAACTGAGCTCTCTTCACTTCTTATTTTGAGACAGGGTCTTCTGGTATTACCCAGGTTGTCCTTGACTTTCCTCCACAGTCCAGCCATGCCTCGAACATGAGCTTCTGGCCTCAGCATTCTGAGGAGGTAGCTGGGCTTACGTGTGCAGCTCACCCTCCTTATGTTCTCTTCTTCCAAGGACTCTTCCAGATCTGATTTCCCACCTCAAGCCCTATTGAATGTTTGCTTTTGAAACAGCATCTTTCACCGACCCAGCAAGCTCTTGAAACTCCCTAGCACAGCCGGGGAGTGCTTCAGAGCTCTGCCTCTGTGTACCTGAGAGGAAGTCTGGTGTTCTTAGACGGCAGTGGGGGTTGTCTGCCTGGGAGTTCCATGCTCACTGGACAGTGAGCACTCATCGTGTTTCCAAGAGCTCACTTGGGCAGTCTCCCACCCAAGGTTCACCAGATACCCTGAACCAGAAGGTCAGGCAACACCCAGCATGCAAACATGAGTCTGCATTATGTGGCCATGTTTTTAGGAGCCCAGAAAAGGATTGCTTGGTGCCATGACAACAAAATACAACTGGAGAATTGGCCATGCACATCCCCTTTGCTATGTGAAGTGTGCAGTGGTGTTGCGGTATGATCCCGAAGCTTCCAAACCAGACAGGGTTCGGTGAGAAAGGGAACACATGCGGCTAGTTACCTCTGCTTCTCAAAATGCCCTGCCTCTGGTGGTAGGCAGTAGATGTCCTACCAGGGCAAACCTCACACAGTGAAAGGGGAAATTAACTAAAGACCCATGCTGAAGGAAGAATGGCTGAGTGTGGCTGAACGTAGTCAGGGAGGTAAGGGACTGTCCCTTCTGATGCAGTGCATTCTGTGGGAGCATCAGAGATCACACACCACTCTTCAAAGCGCAACTGGATGGGGTGAATAGTAACTCTGTACACTAGTCACTTCCCAGTCAAGATCACGGTATTGTCAGGGTTAAAGGGGCCCTCTGAAAGACTTGTGCTTGGTCCCGAGCAGACAGCCACATGGAGAGGTGAATGGCTCCAAAGAGTGCTAAGATCATCTAAGGGTTAAGGGCCAATACTAAATGGGCTCCCAGGAAATGAGACCTGGTTGGATGAATAGGGTAACTGGGAAGTGTGTCTTGAAAGATGTATCTTGTCCTTGGCCCGTTCCTCTCTCTCCAATCCCTGGTGAATGGCTTTCTCCACTACATGTTCCATGGAATTCTGGCCAGAAACAGCAGACTATGTGACCATGGACAGAAGCCCCTCTGAAACCATGAGCCAACGTGTCTTAGTTAGGGTTACTATTGCCGTGATGAAACACCATGACCAAAACAACTTGGGAAAGAATGGGTTTATCTGGCTTACACTTCTATATGCCTTATCATCAAAGGACAGGAATGTAAGCAGGGCAGGATCTTGGGGTCAGGAGCTGATGCAGAGGTCATGGGGGGTGCTGTTTGCTGGCTTGCACCCCATGGCTTTCTCAGCCTGCTTTTTTTCCTTTTTTAATTTAAATAACTTTTTTCATTTATTTTACATACCAACCAGTTTCCCCTCCCTTCTCTCCTCTTGTCCCCTCCCTTTTCCCATCTACCCCTCTCCCCATCCACTCCTCCTCCATCTCTATCCAGAAAGGGACAGGCCTCCCATGGCTTGCACAAAGCATTGTGCATCAAGTTGAGACAGGATCGATCTCCTCCCCTTATGTTAAGGTGGGGTCGGGTAATCCAGTATGGTTTATCAAAAGCCAGCTAAACACCAGGGACAGGTCCTGCTCTCACTGTTACAAGCCCTACTAAGAGACCAAGCTACATGATTGCCACACACATGTAGAGAGCCTAGGTCAGTTCCATTCAGGCTCCCTGGCTGATGGTCCAGTGCCCACGAGCTCCCGTGAGCTCAGGTCAGCTGTCTCCATTGCTACACCCAACACAAACCTCATTCAGTCCCTCCTCCCTTTCTTCTGTAAGACTCTCTGAGCTCAGAGCAGTGCTTGTCTGAGGATCTCTGCCTCTCCTTCCGTCAGTTACTGGATAGAGCATCTCTGATGACAATTAGGGTCGTCACCAATCTGTTTACAGTTAATGGCCACTCCAGGCACCCTCTCCACCATTACTAGGAGTCATCTTGGGGGTTCCTGGAGGTCTCCCTGGCACCGTCAGCCTGCTTTCTTATAGAACCCAGGACCACCAGCCCAGAGATGGCGCCACCCACAATCAATCACTTATTAAGAAAATGCTCTACAGCCAGATCCTATGGAGGCATTTTCCCAATCGAAGTTCCCTCTTTTCAGATCACTGTGGCTTGTGTCAAGTTGACATAAAACTAGCCAGCACACAAAATACACCTTCTTCCTCTGTACCTGACACAGCAGTATAAAACAATAATACAGAACACAGCGACAAACAACACTCAAGCCAAGAAGCCCACAGTCCTGTGCACCACGCACATGGAGGTTGGTCCATCAAACTTCACTCTCTCCCAAGTCCCACTAACTCCCCCACCTAGCTCAGGCACAGCACACTGGCATGAGCCAAGGTTTCCTTTATTTCAGATTTTTCAATCACCCTTACAGGACCATTTCAAGAAGCCTCAGAACTTTAATCAGTTGTCAAAACAGCACCTTTATAAGCCTCACTCTATAGACCAGGCTGGCCTCAAACTCACAGAGACCCGCCTGCCTCTGCCTCCCCAGCGCTGGAGTTAGAGGAGTGTGCCACCATGCCCTGCCCTCTACAAAGAAATGTTGAGGTGGTAACTCCCATTTTAGTCCCCGTTAAAAGGGATTCCCTGCAAGAAATTTCTCCAGAATATACTTTTTAAATCACAACAAAACCGTTTTCATAAAATGTGCACAGAGAAAAGACAAGTTTAATTCTCAGAGGTTCCATTATTGAAGCAAAAATTAATATTTGTACAGTTTCAAAATTGGAATAAAATTGCAAGGATGCAAACGCCATCCTATATCATAATCTATAAACCAGTCACAGATGCCAAATCAACTGTGAAAATGATTTAAAATCCACATGAATAATTTTATTAAGCTGATTTGAAATCATGCTCTATGCTACCTTCATTTATTAACTGGGTCTCCAACAACAAAGGGGTTATAATGGATTTTTGCAAATAGAGACATGTTCCCAAGTCATGCAGTCCAGAGAAGGGCTTCCTCTCTTTAGACGTGTGATTTACGGAGTGAAAGCCACCTTAGCCACACAGCAAGCTGTGTCCCGAGGGCCACGGCGGGGCAGGGTGCAGGGCACCAGAAAGCGGTAACCTGTGTTTGGCTTGGGCTGTGATTTGGATCTGAAATGTCTCCTGCAGACCTATTTTTAAGCTTTGATCCCTGGCAGGAGATTCTGTTTGAAGGGTGTAGAGCAAGTGAGACCTAAATGGACAAAGTGGCCCCTGGCTCTGACCTGTTGTCTCTGTTTTCTTCCTGCTGTGATATGAGAAGCCCCAGACTCACTGTCAGCACAACCCAGGCATGCCTTTTTCACCAGAAAATGATGCTTCAGAAACCCTGAACCAAATTAAGCCTTCCTCTCCCAAGATAACTTTCAGGGGAAAGAATGAGAAAAGCAACATATAAATCTGGAATAGACCACATTCAAAAAGTCTTGGCATTTAGAAGCTCCTCTCAATGTGTGGAGTTTGGTAGTGAATGCAGATGTGCCTATGGCCAGCCTTGCTGGAAATGGCCTGTGCCTTCCTGAGTGCACAGACCTCTTTAATCATCTAAACCAGTGCCCTGGGGACTATTTGCTGGAATCCTCCCTAGTCCCTGCCTTCCTGATTTAAGATTGATCCAGGTCAGTGGGTAGCCAGTTGCGGGTTTCACACTCTGCTGAGGAGTCAAGGAGATGGGAAACCTGTGTTAAGATGGTGTTTTTGGGTAACTGGTCTACCATGCTTAGCTCTGCTGGATGGTGCAATAAAGTTTCCTACTCACCCAAGCAAATGGTCCTTTTCCAGAGGTAATTAACTGGTCTGGGGTCCATAACAGGTGCTTCTTGGATGATCTTACTATTTGTTTTAATGTAGTGGGGATAAAACCAGGGCCTCATATCTGCTAGGAAAGCACTGTAGAGCTAAGCACTGATCCCAGCCCCTCACTGGGGGATTCTAGGCAGGGGCTCTACCACTGAGCCACACCCCAGCCCCTCTCTGGTGGTGCACACCTTACTAACTTCCTTTTCTTCTCCTTGGGTCCCTGTTCTGTTATGAATCATAAATAGCTGCAGGCGGGGGGAGCAGCTTAGAGTAACACCACCTTACATCATCACAGAAGGAAGTCGGAAAGTCAAGGCAGGAGCTGATACAGAGGCCATAGAGGAATGTTGCGTATATGGTTTGCTGATACAACTGCTTGCCCATGACTCGTACCACGCACAGTGTGCTGGGCCCTCCAACATACATCAATTTTTAAAAAAGTGCTGCACAAGCCAGGCTGGATGGGGCAGTTCCTTAAATGAGGTTCCTACTTCCCAGGTGACTTTAGTTTGTATCAAGTTGCCAAAAAAAAAACAAAAACAAAAACAAAAAAAAAAAACAACCAACCAACCAACCAATAACAACAAAAAACCCTCGCTAGCACACACGGAGAGTGAAGGGCAGGCAGACTTGACAGAGAGATCCTTCCCTGCTCCTGTAGCATCTGGGTATTCCTGACCAGCCCAAGGGCTTGTGGGACAGCAACACCCAGAGGCAGCACTATTCCCACCTGTCTGTCAATAAGATACAAAGCGCATCCCACTTCACGTGGCCCTGCCCCCGCCTCCACGCCGACTTCTCCGGATAAATAACTTAGAGCTTCTCTTTCGGAGATGCTGCCTGACCCTTCACATCCTTTCCCCCAAAAGTTAATTTTTGTGATGAATGGAAGCTGCTCGGCCCCATCAATCTGGCTCTCTGCAGGATTCAACGGGGCACTATTGACAGCTGACGGAATCCAAGTGCAGGCATGGGGAGAGTTTGCACATCTGTCCATCTGAATGTGGAATGTGTATTGATTAAAATATGATGCCCTCCAGAATCCTACATAAATCTGAACTCTATCAGATTAACAGGGGTGTTCCATTAACATAAAATGACAACGTAGGAGAAAAGGCCGCACGTCGGTCACCGGCAATATTTTAGCCATAAACACGGATGATCAACAATCAGGATTCCAGTTTGCATATGTGTGGGGTGGGACCAGACGGCTGAGCACTCCAGAGCAGACCTCAGCCGTTGGAACAGTGAGCATCCACCAGGCAAGAAGGGAGTGGTCGTTCTGGTTAGTTGGCTGGTTGGTTCTGTATTCCCTTCATGCTAGAAGGTTATTTTGACCATGCCAGGAGTCAGGGCAACGGCGCTCACAGTACAAGGGTCACATGGGTCATTTGTCAATAACGGGACAGGAGTCCGGGCTTTGAGTGGAAAATCGGACTCTGCAGAAAGAAGCAAAAAGGAACTTGGAGCAAAGTCCGGAAGCCGGAGTGGAAGATCGAAAGTAGGGCCCCTCCCATTCTGCACCTTCTCTTGTGAACCGTTCCCATGTGTGCAGATGGTCCCAGGGTTTGGCTAAGGGTGCTCTCTGGGCAGGGGCTCACTGAATAAAAAGGTCCAATGATCCTGAGACTCCTCCCCCTCCACAGAGGTTAGCTTCAGGAGCTCCTCAGATGGTTCCCAACAGGTTTGTCTGAGACTCTATCCCTACCCCTCACTTCCCTGAGGTCACAGAGATAGCTGGGGTCGGGGTTTATCCCCGAGTGTTCTCCTCAGCTTTCAGCACCTGTATGGTGTGATTCTCCGGACACTGGTCTGTGAGCAGAACAGCACTATTGGTGAGGAGCAATTTGGGGTCTTGTTTCTTATAGATGGAAACTTAAATGCCCTAGTCCGTAGAAACAGTGCCAGGCATCCAATGGGCTAGACTGATACTCCCAACTCATTTCGCATCTATGCATGTATTCACCAGTTACTATGGCAACCCTAGGAGCCCTTATATACATATTAATGGCAGGGTAGCAACTTGGGACACAACTGCCCCAAGGACTATGGCTTACATCTTTTAAGTCATCATCTCAGGCACGTCCCCTCCAGATTTCACAGGAAAACTTAATAGACGAGAAAGGGGTTTGTGGCATGCTTGTGACTAGTTCTGACCTGCAGGACCTTCTGTGTAGACTGAGCAATGGAACTGAACTACGTTTGACTAAAATGTTCATTGTAATGTATTGTGGCTGAAATGTGACATCTTGCCCAGAGGCTTGCGATCTGAGTGCTTGAAGGGAGGCACTGTTTGGGGGGCGGGCTATAAACCTAGGGAGTGGGGGGAAGAAGCCCCATGAGAACATACAGCCCCTGGTGGCTTCCCGTGCAGCCTGGACATGAAGGGAGAACCAACCATTTCGACAACCCTTCCTTGATGAGACGGTTTCTGGAAGACACTTTGTCCCGGCTCTGAAGAAAGTAACAGTATTGGTTACTTTTCTTTCACTGTGATAAAACACCATGACCAGAAGCAACTAGAAGGAAGAGTCTATTTGTGATCAGGGGTCCAGAGGGATATGGGTCCCTAACGGCAGGGGGCATGTACTGTGGCTGGAGTCACCTACAAGCTGGGAGTTCACGTCTACAAAGGCAAGGGCAAGACCTTTTTCCATCACAAAGCCCCACCCCAGTGGCATACTTCCTCCATCAAGGCCACGCCTCCTAAACCTCACCAAGCAGCAACTGGAGACCATGTCTGAGCTAGTGGGGGGTCGTCTGTCATTCATGCTATTACAGTGACTATCGCCGAAGATGAACAATGGACAATAGGTGGGTGAAGGTCTGTGTGGCCCCAGTGAGGGGGTGTGCTGAAGCGTCCTAGAAAGGTCCCCCAGCAATGAACTTTCCGGCAGACTATGAGCTGGGTGGTTCTCCAATGTTGGGACCCCTCAAGATTTCTTCCAGATTTACCTGGCCTTAATACAGCAGACACTCGGTAAATGAGTAAGTGAACCAAACGGTTAAACTGAGGTCTCCCTTACTTGAGTCTTTCCAAGAGTAACCACACTTGGCTCTGAGATCATTTTCTCAAGACCCCTGTGGTGGTAAAGCTGGACAGGTGTGGTTTGCTCAGCTACCTTCTTCACGCCGCTTGTTCACAGAGCCATCTCTTTCAGAGCAAAGCCTGCTCTTTCTGTGGGTATTGGGTGCCCTCTTGTGGCCACCTCGGGATTCGCAGTTCTCTGCTCCCAGCCCTGAGAAAGGGGCGGGGATTCTTCCTGGCTAAAGACTTGTCTGGGCCTGTGGGCCTACCTTTTGAAGAGCCTACCCACTCTTCCTTCTCTCAGGCTGGGAACCCAAGGAAGTTGGCTGCAGATAGGCAGCTGCCTGGAGGGAGCATCTTGGGAGGAGTTCGAATGCCAGTCTCCACGGGGCCCTTGGCACACATCTGTACAGTACAGCCCGCCAGATGTCTGCTGGTGCCAGGGGCAAGAGAGGAACAGAAATGAAGAGACCTGACTAGGTACCAGAGAGATGCCAAGCTAACTTTTACACCTCCTCACTGAGAGACGGCTGAGGCCCTGACCCCCTGAGGGAGATCTAGCTGGACCGCGAGAAGGTTCTGGTGGACCTCCGTGAGAAGTAGCAGGCAAAAGAGACCTTTCCATTGATGCCATGGGTGGGGGGGGCCCCCACATGAAGCCACTGTGCCTAAGCTAGCCCAGAAGCCAGATCCTAGCCTCTCTTGTAATGGGATAAGATCCCCGAGCCCCTTGCTGAGAGCTGGCAGAGGGTGAATGAGCTGGAGAAGATGCCGTATGGGTCCTCCTCGTAGCTTCCCACAGTAAAGGGCAACAGAGGTTCCCCAGCCATCAGGCTGCCGCTTCAGGATGGCCAGGAAATGGGTATGGTCTTCACACATTCTTTCTAGGCTCTCGGTGGGACATAGGTAGTCAGGACACTTGACCCCACTGTGTTATATCAGGGAGCTACACCCAACTGAAGTATATCAGGGCGCCAGCCATCCACCACGTTATATCACGGTGCCAGCCACACCCCCACTGCGTTATATCGGGGCACCAGTCAGACCTCACTGCATTATAACGGGGCACCAGTCAGACCCTACTGTGTTACGTCAGGGCTCCAGACCCCACCGCATTATATCAGGGCGCCAGCCAGACCCCTCTGCGTTACGTCAGGACGCCAGCAGACCCCACTGCAATAGTCAGGGCGCCAGGCCCTACTACATGTCTGTAACCCTGAAGCATCCCCCTACCCTGTACCAGGAATCATTTTCGCTCTTTGAGAACTACAATGCACCCCATCTGAACCAAATGAAAACCCTAGTGCTGAGTCCAGGAGGGGACTCCACATATCCACACTCCTTGAGATGTGCCACCTTGGGGGGAGAAGGCTGTAGACTCAGATTGAATGAGGAACACAGAAGTCATCCCCATAAGATAAAATATAGACCCTCCACACAGAGAGAAAGAAAGAAGGGGCAAGGCCAGATACGCACACAGCGCGCGCGCGCGCGCGCGCGCGCACACACACACACACACACCCTAAAACACTCAGTAGAACCCATCCTAACTTCGACAGTGTGTTTCCTGGAAAGAAACACCACAAGCTTCGTTATTGTAAACTAAGAAGAAGCAATTACTTTTTTTTCTAATATCACATTTAACATCTGGAAGGAGAACCAGTATCTGAGGGCAACAGTTGACATTTCTGGAAAGTGCCACAGCCCTTTCGTAGGTAGGCTATGCGATGTGGCTAGAAATGACGGTGCCCTAAGATGCAGTTTCAAGCCTGTCTGTGAGGCTCACCAGCCACGCAGCTTCTGATAGGTTTCTTAGACCCGCCAAGGCCATGAAATGGAGCTAGCGATGTCATACCCGACTACCTTTAAGTTCAAACTGCAGTTCTGGGCACACTGCCCCTTGCTGGGCCACACTTCGGATCAGCTGTTACAGACTGTTAGAGTGAATAGGTGAGCACATTAGTGTGGTGTGTGTGTGTGTGTGTGTGTGTGTGTGTGTGTGTGTGAGAGAGAGAGAGAGAGAGAGAGAGAGAGAGAGAGAGAGAGAGAGAGAATGTTCACACCCATATCCACCATGACTTTGGATAGACAGGGCTTGGGCTGCAAGCTCTCTGTCATCATGTGCTCCCCCTCCCGCTCCCCCTCTCGCTCCGCCTCCCCTGTGACTGTTCTTGGAGAGAACAGTACACCCTGGGGGACACAGCTGGAAAGGTAGGAGTCAGGCTTTCTTCCAGCTAGGGCTCCTTCTGTGACCTGCACCGCTGTGTCAAGTCACAGGCCTGAGTACAAGTGCCCCAACTGGGCAGCCCGTGTCTGTCTCTGTGAACTGCAATGAGGAGGAAGCGCCTAGTCCTGAGAGACCTGGGACCCGCTAGTAGACAGCTGATTCTCTGGTGTTGGAAGATGCTAACAAGGCGAGCTTGGACAGCTCATGTTCCCGGAGAACAGCAGACATTCACTGGTGTGGTGCTGTATAGCATAGATGGAGTGACAGCACTTGGCTCCTCCCACTGTGGTTTAGACGGCTCCGTTCCCAGGCCTCCCGATGTGTTCTGTAAAATGTCGCAGTTTGTTAACTGTGGGGATCTTCCCTACAAAATTAAAGATGGGACTCAGCCTCACCCCTGAGACAGAAGTTGCTAGAACATGATGTCCCCAGCTTCCTTCTCACCTTATTTGTGGAGTTTTAGGGACCCAAGGCTGTTGTTGGAACATTCTAGGGTTCAAAAGACCTCTTGGTGGGTCTCAGCCTTCCTGATGCTACGATCTTTTACTACATACAATTCCTTCCTCCTGCTGTGGTGACCCCACCAACATAAAATTATTGCAACTTCATAACTATAATTTTGCTACTGCTATGAATCATAATGTAAATATCTGCATTTCCCGGTTGGCTTTGGGGGTCGTGACTCTCAGGTTTAGAACCCCTGGCTTAGAGCTCCTAGTGAGCAGAGCCAGCTGAATTTTATCCTGGGACGGAAGGGGTGTGTGGGAGGATGTGGCTCTCACTGCTGTGCAGATGCTGCCATCTACTGGTGGAATTACATAAGTACAGCCGGCCCTGCCGGCATCCCAGGATATAAAGCGGGAAAGGAGGGTAGGAAAGGATTTGTACCGCCCAGTTGAGCATGAACCCTGAGTCACAGGGTCAAAGGTGAGAGAAAGCTAAGGAGGATGCTGAGGGCGGGGAAAGCAGGCTCACGGCTGCAGCCAGGAAGGTCGGTCTCCTGGGAGAGCAGAGTGGGCCAAGAGCGCATGAGTATAAATGCACACCTGAGGCGTGTCTGCAGACATGCACCATATGCTACTGGCGGATGATGCCTCCTGTCCCTCAGCTTCTTGACCTTAGGAGGATATGCGTGCCACCCACGGGGGCGGGGGACGCTTCTCTGACTAATAGGTCCCAGAGTCCTCATTGCTGTTGGGGATTACGTAGAGCTTCTTGGGGGAGCTTCATGCAGGGGGGGGGCTGACATGGTTTTTGGGGCCTGTTGTGAGGGAAGGTTTCTCCTGATAACTTTGAAACATTGGTCTTAGCATCGTCCCTTCCCAAGGACAAGCCATACAGGCTGGACCTGGCAACGTTTGCACGGACACTGTCCCATAGACACGGGCAAACCAGTGCTGACTTTGCCGAGCTCCGCACCAAGCAAGCCTCCCTCGGCCCCCAGCGCCATATGTCTATGCTGAGCTGAACTGCCTATGTGGGTCCTGTCCTGACGGGGACTGAGGGGTGTGGCCATCCCCGAAACAGCTCTAGAGGAAACATAGTTCCCAAAAGGCTTCTCAAGATTTTCTCATCAGATAATGGTTGTTGCTTTCAAACATTGCCCCACCTGGGCAAAGTGAGGGGCTTGTCAAGATTTTCTCATCAGATAATGGTTGTTGCTTTCAAACATTGCCCCACCTGGGCAAAGTGAGGGGCTTGTCATCACTTTGGGGTCTTTTTGCTATCTTTTTGAAAATGCATGTTAATTGTCTAAAATATTGTGTAACATGAGGGCCTGCTTGTTGGGGTTTCTGTCCTGCCGGGTTCCCACAGCCATTTAGCCCCAAAGAAAATCACACAGAGAGTCTGCATAAGATATAAACTGATTGGCTCATTAGCTCAGACTTCTTATTAACTCTTATCACTTATATTAACCCGTTATTCTTATTTATATTAGCCACATGGCTCGGTACCTTTTTCAGTGGGGTAGGTCACATCCTGCTTCTTCAGTGGTCTGGGAAGGATGGGAGAAAGAGCTTCCTTCTGCCCAGAATATTGGACTTCATTGTGACATTTCCATAAATGGGTGTAATGTCCTCCACGATATTTACCCCTTGGTAACTCTACGTCTACCGCCTCCTTCTGACAGATCACCACGCTTTGCTATTTTCCTCTTCCGTTTGTTCCAGATTCTACATGGACACAGCCATGAGTATTTAGCTTTCTGGATCTGGCTGATTTTCCTGAACATGATAACCTCTGACTTCATGCATTTTCTTCCTGCAGGGAACACCATCTCATGCTCTTTTATGACTGACAAATGTTCCACACTGTGTGTGTTTCTCTGGTCACTTGCCAATGGGCATCTAGGCTGTACCTTGGCTACAGTGAACGTAAGTGTGCAGGTCTCTCTGTCAGATGCCCACTCAGATTTCTCTGGGATCTGTACTTGGATTCAACCCCGCAGGACTTCCTATTGGTTGCCTGACTTTACTCTCAAAACTCCGTGGAGGAGCTATCATGCCCTGTTTACAGGTAGATAAAGAGAGGCCTGGGGTGCTGGTGTGCATAGCAGACAGACCAAGGATCTGAGCTAGCAGCTGTATCTCAGCCCTCTGCCTCCCAGTAGGGAGGCAACCAGAGTTCACAAGGGATCAGAGATCTTTCTAGAAGAAAGGTTTCTTTGATAGCAGCTGCACTGACTCCATGGGGGAGCAGACTCTGTTTAAAGGCCAGGACTTCACTCTCCCCTCCTACCCACACAGGGTCTTACCGCTCCTCTCCAATTAAAAACAAAAGAACAAAAATCACTGTGCGGGCCAGTTACTGTACGCCGGAACTTCACGGACGTATACTCCACTCCAAGGCAGCCACCCGCGTGGGCACACATTTGTTTCCTCCACTCTAGAATGAAGATCTGAGTCTAGAGAAGTTTTCAAACTAACCTGAAGTCACACAGGCAAGAAGAATGGGTCCCAGTTTGGAGTCTGCTCCCCAGGGAAACTGTAAAGGGCACCAGCTCCATCCACCCCTCTCTGTAGATGCAGCCGTGATTAAAATGCCAAGACTCTCCAATCAGAATCCAGAAGCCCACCAAAGAGGTCAGGTCATTAGTGTTTATACAATCACCAAGGAATAATTAAGCAGAAGGGAGGAAGGGGGGAGAGAGGGAGAGAGAGAGAGAGAGAGAGAGAGAGAGAGAGAGAGAGAGAGAGAGAGCAACTCAGCATGCCTTCCTCCAGACAGCTCTTTGAAACCTTCCTAAAATGAAATTAAAAGTTGGCCCTACGTGATTTATTTTTCCAATCTGTGAATCTAAACAAATGATCTGGCTTCTAGGTACATCTATCACACAGTCGCTTCCACAGCTGTGGGGGAAAATGCTATTAATGCTTTCAAGTCACTCTCAACACAGATTAAAGAAACTGGGAGTGGGGGTGGGGACTAGGGGTGGAGGGATTGGCAGCCAGAGGCAGCCATATGCCTGCTTGACCTAGGACATAAACCTGTTGTACTTCCCAGAAGGGGCCAGGGCACCACTTCCCAGTAACTTGCCTTTCATATGGAAATCTCCCTTCAGTGCGAAGATCTGTCTTTAAGAGGGCAGTCCTAAAACCCGGCCTATTTTCAGTGCCTTCTGATCGTGGACATATAGATTTTTATCGTGTCTGCGAGCACACATTAATGTTAATTCCGCCGTGCCCCTTTGTGTTCTGTTAATGTCACAATCTGCTCTGAAGCCTCGCCAAGTTTCTTAACTGTCATGTTAATTCCGAGACCTCGTCTGCACTCTTTGACATTTCAGGACAGAACAAGGCAGTAAAAATAGATTAGAAACAGCTTAGAAGTATTAGAAAAATCTAGAACTTTACAGATGGTGGAATTAGGCCTGCTGCATGGAAAGCTAGCAAGTTTGAACACAATAATATTAGGAGAGCTATTCATCTCTAAAGTAAATATTTAGAAGGGGCCACATCACCCTGGCTGGGGCGTGCACGGGAGGGGTTACAATCTGCAACCGCTATGTCCCTTTAAGTAATTTCCAGGGTGGACGGACACCACCCTGAAAGTTTAGGGTTTCAAAGGATTTTTTTTCCCTCTAGCACATAAATAAAGAAATAGAGAGCAAGAGGTGAATTCTATTCAGAGTCTGTTCAAAGATCACATGAAGTATTTGGGGGTTGTCTGACTGGATTTCCCCAAGTGAAGGCATTTCTGTACTCAGATATTAAATGACACCACCTTACGCTAAGAAATTTGCACGAGGGGACTGGGAATCGGATCCTGCTTTCTGAAACTTTCTGTGAAGGAGTGAGCGGTTTCAAATGTGCACGGTGTCCATTTCCAAGCGAGAGAACGGGTTGGTGGCAGAATAAGACAGAGTTAGGGTTAAATGTGTCTTTCTCTCCCCCACTACCATCACCAAAGGGAAACTATTTCTTAAATTTAGAAAGAAAGAAGGGCCAGCCCTCCCAGCCCTCCCCTCTTGAAGGACTTATTTCCCTCTCCCCGGTGGAGCTGATTGAATAGCCCCGGCCTTGCCAAGCCCCACCCTCGGCTCTTTTCTATGTTCTTCTCTCATTATCTATCCAGTCATTTTCCCACAGCCCAGACTGGCAGTCAGGGCGGCTTAAACACAGCACAGTATTAATATGGGGAAACGGTCTCCTATTCTCTCTTGATCCCCTAAGACGCTATGTTGAAATGATAATTGATACACTCTTCATTGAAAAAAAAATATCAGAGAAAACTACTTTCCCATCATCACAAGGCATTATCTTAGTCCCTGTATTCAGAAGGAAAAGATACATTAAAAAAAAAAAGTACCCCCCCCCATCTGCAGTAGACTACAGCCCGCAATTCTTTTCGGCTGACATAATCCAGATTGATTCGTTCAGCAGATAAAATTCAGGCCACTTCTGCCCTTTATGGGAGCAACATAATACCAGTCTTTATTCAGTAACAATGTAGCATAATGGGATCGGAATGTGCAAAATGAGTGTTCTTAAATTACCGCGCCTCACAAGGACCCAACACAAGCTGGGGCTTAATGTAAAAAATCATTAGGCGCAGATTTACCCAAATGCGCCTGCGTGAAGGAGGTCAGCCTGGGGATGGCATTCTCGGGAGGGAACCTCTTTGCTGGTATCTTGATTGTGACTATTTTGGGGGCTAGAGCAGACCATCTGGGTACCCACAGATCAACATCTTAGAGAGCCACCATGAGAGAGAGAGAGAGAGAGAGAGAGAGAGGAAGAAAGAGGATTCGGAGGTCAGGAGGGACCCTGCAAAAACAAGCCCTTTCCCGTGGCAGTCAGATGCATCAAATGAGTTTGGTTCTGAGTTGTTGAACGGTGCTAATTTCGTGATCTTCAGGGGCAAGAGAGTAAAACATATAGATGACTGAGAAAATGGGGGAAAACAAAGAATGAAAGAGTACTTCTCCCCGGGGTTTCCGCCTTTAAATTTACCCCATCTTTTTCTATTTTTTCCTAGACATAACTATATCATTTATATTCTGTGAAATTTATGTTTCGGGTCCAGTTTTTCACTGAATGTTATTGAGACTGCCAATGTTTCTCTGTACCATTAATTACTCCCCTGTAATATAATTTTATGGCTACATGGTGCTCTTTCCTGGAGAGGCGTCTAATTCAACTTTATTCCCATTCTTGGACATAGGGTTATTTTTTAAGTGCCCCCATTATCAAGGATGTGTCAATCAATATCCCGACGCAAAGATCTTCCCCCCGTGGATCAGGTAATTTTCTTTGGCTAACTTCCTGGAAGGGGAATTGGCAAATGGACAGTCAGGCACAGTTTAGATCTAATTGATAAATACTTCTTCTTTGGTTTCCAGAAATCTTGCAGGCACACATGGGACAGTGCACACACGACTCCATATAGACTTGAATGGCAAACCACAGATTTCATTTGACATTTCTGTATTCTTTTCTATCTTTTTGAGAATTGTGGTTTATGTGTGTGTTCGTGTCTGTCTGTATGTACGTGCACAGATATGCAAGTGCCAGTGGAGACCAGAAGAGGATGTGGAGTCCTCTGGAGCAGGAGTTACAGGTGTTTGTGAGCCCCCTAACGTAGGTGCTGGTAACCGAACTAGGGTCCTCTAGAAGAGCTGTGAGCGCGCTTGACCACTGAGCCATCTCTCCAGCCTCCCCCACCTCTCTCTCACTACATAGCCTGAGCTGGTCTCAAACTAGCCACCTTTGTCTCTCAAGTGATTTCTCATACACAGTTCTGAGCTTCCAACCTGTCCCCACAGACATATGGTGACCATGACTCCATTCTGCACACTGACCGCAAAGTCTACCATAGAGAGAAAAATTGCATTAGGACAGGCAGTCACCGTTAGAGCATGACAAACCTAGAGTTACCTAAGACAAACCTCAAGAAGTAACACAGGACCAAATGGAGGAGAACAGATCTTCTGGGGGCCGAAATGATTGTGGTTTTCGACTCTCAAGCCTGTGCCTCATGCAATTTAATTTTTGAATCTGGGAGCGCGGCTGCTCCCTTATCTTGTTTAAATAGAAGAACTCCGAAATTCGAATCACTGAAATATTGGGGGGGGGGGGACTGAGATGAGGTGGTTATTCTTTGGAACACTGGGCTCATGTCTGGAGTGTGGCCTGGATCAAGGCCAGTGTTTGCACTAGATGAAGCTGACTGCGTGAGTGTGTGTGTGTGTATGCGCAGGGCTGCCGTTTGCACAGACGAGGCGGAGACTCTGCCGTGTGTGCCGACACGCGTGCACAGAGAGGCATTTATCTGTGGAATGAGCATCGCCCTTGTGGACTCGTCACAGAGATTGCACATCATCTGAAATATTTGCATGAGATTACTGGCCCCTGCTGTCAATCACGGAGGCACAAATCCAATAACCAGGCCATATGGCCTTGAAACTTGCAATCGATAGGAGCCTTTTAAAGCTGAAGCTTCAAAAAGTTGTATCAAATATATATTCAATGAGAAGAAGGTTAATTGAATAATTGATTAGCCAGTAACAATTAAGTGCTCCTCAGATATCTTTGGGAAACTATGAAATATAATACTGATAGATATTTATTAGTTTATCAGCTAGTCCTGAATTATGTATTTATTTTGAGTACTTGTATCAATTTCTTTCCTTTATATGTCTGGTTATATATTTTAGCATACAAGTCCCCGGGTGAAACAGAACACTTTGTCCCATTGTCAGGAAGATGGCAGGCTGGAGAACCTGTGCGCAGGCAAACACTTTCTGCAGGGACTCTTAGGTAAAGTGGTCTAAGAACATCTCCCATAAGAGTGTGAGATCCCATGTGCAGGGGCTCTGAGAAGAAAGGACGGGTACTGGGGTGTCAGGGCACCTACCCGCTTGCTTGTCCACGCAATAGCACTGACAACCAAGAGGATGGAGGGAGTCAGTGGACAGGATGTTCCCTGGCAATCCTGTCATGGGAAGACCCAGTGTGCTTCCCCAGAAGAAAGCCTCCCAACACCCCCCAAGCTTTAGTATTGTCTCGGTGTGCTTTAGAAGAAAAGGCAAAAGGAATTTACTTTCTTTTGTGAGAAAATGGTCTGGTCATGCCATGCTGGGGTGTGTGCTCAGAAGGGCAACCTCAGGGGGTCCACTCCTTGTAGAGAGCGCTGCCTTTTTTCTTTAAGGTAGCTCCCAACTCAGAAGATTGAACGATCGTTCCTTCCATTAATATTGAGGGTAGCCTTAGAGAAGAGCCCCAGAGTAGGGCAGCTGGACATGCTAGTCCATCTCCTGGCAGATCCATAGCCCCACCCCCTTCCCAAGCCCTCTATACTCCCAGACACGAGGGCGGACGAGCACATACTGACCAGACTGCAGGGTGACCGACACAGGTCCTCCTTGCCAGCTTTCCTCCTGTGACTGCAGTTTGCCCAATACTTTCTGGTGCTACTTTGGTTTGGGTTTGCATGACTTAGGGATAGGAGGGGTGTTCTTCTAGCTCGGGGCTGACCTTGAACTCATGATCCTCTTGCCTCAGTCTCCAGGTGCTGGGATGGCAGGTGTGGACCACCATATAATGCCAGAATATTGGGTTTTAAGTCAAATCCTTCCTTTTTGGAGGCCCAGGCCGCCTCTGGCCTCTCAAGCTTCCCCCTTCTTCTCGCTCTATTTTGACATCATCTCTCTGACATCATCATCTTTGGTCCCTCTCTTCTTGTCTTTTATTTTGAAGTCATTTTTCCATGCCTCAGAGAGCAATGAAATGCCATGTCAATTTCTCCAAACAGCCAGAGGAGGACAGAGTTCGCCTGACCTTCCTCAGCCCTTCACCATGCTGGCGCAACCTTTTCTCCAGTCGTTCTAGCATGCAGACTTTATGGCACACTTTGCTGGCCTTGCATGCAGCTGTCCTTGGTTGCCATATGGTTTTGATATTATTTTTTAAATTTTGCATCTAACTTTTAATTCAATATGTAATGGATTCCTTGTCCATATTCACCTGTCAAAATCAGCAAAACTCTTGGAGAAGACAACTAAGAAGGCAGGGACAGCTTGTTAACAGCTGACATTCCTGTAAGGATACCACTGGATACTTTAAACCTGGGCACGGTGGCCCCTGCATATAATCCCAGCACTTAGGAGGTGGAGGCGGGATGACCAGGAGATCAAGGCTTTCATAGCAGAAGTTCTGTTAGCAGGGAGACGGGAGCAAGGACCTCCCCAGTGCAAATGCCAAATAGAAAATTCCAGAAGTAATCTATTCATATGTCTTAAATGACTTCTACTGCAATATGTTGTTTTAACCTTTGTCTCTTATGATTTGCTTTTTCTGCCATTCTCTTCCTGGACCCGATTTGTGTGCCAAGACTTTACCAAGGGTGTGCACATAGACAAAAAGTCTTGGTTGAAGTTTTCAGTACCAGTGGGATATTTTGAAAAGCAAACCCTGCTTTCCAGGGAGACTACTGAATATGTGATTATGTAGGTCACTTTCCCATCACGGGGACAAAGTGTCTGCTGTACACAGCTTGAAGGAGGAGAGGCTTATTTGAGCTCACAGTTTCACTGGGCTCTGCCCTTACTTGGCCCCTGTCGCTAAGGGCCTGGGGTGAAGCTAAACATCGGACCAGCCATATGTGGCAGAGGACGCTGCTTATCTCACGGTGGCCGATGAGCAGAGAGGCACATAAGGGAAAACCAGGGCAAGATGCCCCGGTCATTACTTCCATAAGCCACTCCCCAACTCTCAATTTCCTGCTCACCTATCAACTCGTCAGTGGGCTGATTCATCAATGAGGTTAGGTCTTCACGTTACAGTCCCCCCTCAGCACCAACAGCTGCAGCCTTCAATTCCTTAGCCTCCAGTGGGGGACACTCTAGATCTAAACCACAGCACTCTTCTCCTAGTCCCCACAAAGCCCGTGTCTATCTTGTAATCTAAGATGCATTTAGCTCGTCTCTGTAAGTCTCCAAAGTGCTTACACCTTCCATATTGTTTCAGATTCTCCTCTGAGACAGACCTGAGGCAGACTTGATGGTTTTGACCAGGAATTCCAGGGGATGGGGGGAGTGAAAAAAAATAGATGTTTCAATTTATATGGAGGTTATCTGACCAGCAGACAAATGCTGGTGAATGCCAAACCAGGGGACATGTGTGACTTTCCTGACCTGACAACCCAAATGTACCTTCCAACACGCCGGGAACAAATGCTCCACAGCGGAGGCATGCCAGGTGCCTGAGGCCACCCTCACTTACCCAGTGTAGACGATGGCGGCAAGGAGACCTTGCCTCTCACCAGCATCCTAAGGCACCGTTTTGAACCATTATTCTGAATTCTGATCAGGATAAATATTGAGTCTCTAAACACAGTCTTGGTCCAGCTCTGCAGGGCAGACACCTGCATCAGAAGCATCCGCTTGAGGCCCAACAGGCTCTGCCTCCTGGCAACAGCCTATGGCCTTCATTTGGAGCTCTCAGCTCCTGGTCCCCAGGCACCAAAAAACCGAGCTTCTGTCAGTGCTGTGAAGGCCCTGTGCCACCCCCTACACACACACACACACACACACACACACACACACACACACACACACACTGCCCATGTTAAAGAAACTGGATGTCAAGATGTCCATTGTCCAGGAAGCAAGACAATTCTTAAAGCTTCACTCTAATGTCATCTTGTGACCAGGGGAAGTCATGAGAGAAATATTTGGAACAAGGCATCTGCCATTCTGTAAGTTCCTTTTCTTTTCCCCCCATAACAACCACCACGTGAAATCTGGATTTATGCAGTCTATTGGCTTCCAGAAGCAACTGATAGGGAGATATTAGAGTGGGCAAAGGGACCATATGAATAGGTGACCATACATTTGAGGACAATTCATACTCCATACACCCCCAGGAAAAGGGCAAGTCCAGGTCTTAGTAGCCCAGACACTCGCGCTAGTCTCACATCTGCCACCAGGAGGCAGCAGAGAGCCTCCCCCAACAAGCCTGCTGGTTCCAAGCATGGCCTCAGGGAGGAGAGACTGTCAGGCCTTAATTAGCTGTTAAGTTTACCATCTCTAGTGGCTAGCCTGTGGGAGCTAGAGAGCTGAGGAAGAACTCACACAGAACTGCCAGAAGGCAAAGTTAAAGCACTTGAGAGAGCCCTGGAGTGGGGTGGGGGTGAGAACAGCCCCTACAGAGAACCTCAGAGAAGGCTTAGCAGGTAGCCCCAGAGTCAGGCCCCAAGCCTCTGCACACCCCTGTGTGGACTCAGAGCATCCTGCCTCTGCATGTCAGTCCCTTGTTGTCTCAGTCTCTGTCTTTGCAACCCAGATGAGAAAAGAGGTCCTTTGGCTCCTGGTTTTAGAGGTCTCAGTGGGTGACCATTGCTTTAGCCTTGAAGTGAGGCAGAACTGCTATGGGATAGTGTTCTTGTACCCTGTAAAGATTTGTCACCCCTATTGCTTTAATAAAACACCAGTTGACCAGTAGCCAGGCAGGAAGTACGGGCGGGGCAACCAGACTAGGAGAATTCTGGGAAGAGGAAAGACTCAGACTGCAGTCACAAGCCAGAAGCAGAGGAAGCAAGATGAGAATGCCTCATGATAAAAAGCATGCTGGACCAGGCGGGACAGAAACTTCCATTCACACAGAACACGGCTTGACTAACATACATGGCAAAAGGAAGCTGTTCAAATCACTAATAGAAAGCCAAGTAAGAACAATGAAGGAGGCCAGGTCAAAGGTTCCATGACTTCCTCCAGCCAGAACCCACTTCCTGGTTGCTATCACTTCCCAAGGATGACATTAAATTCTCTAAACCCATCAATGTGTTAATCCTTCAAGGAGGACAGAGTCCCCAGGAACCAAACACTTCTGAATAGCCCCGCCCTCTGATGACGTCAGTGGGAACCAAGCTTTCGGAGACCCTTAGCTGCTATCTAAGGATGGATCCAAGCTGTGCAGAAGACTTTAATGTGAAGCCAGCGCTGCCTCCTGAGGATAGCATCTTCCTTTGAATTCTGTCCTCTGTCCAGGGCATTCATGTTTTTCTAGAAGTCTCAGAAATCAGAATATATAAGTTAAGAACAAACAAAACACTTCGGGCTGCTTGCAACTAATTGAAAACAAAAGTGCAAATATGGTGTAGGCCAAAGGAAACACATCTGTGTGCCGAAGTCAGCCAGCGGGCCACCGGTCAGGTCCCGATGGCCTCCCTGAGCCTCAGAAGACCTTGCAGCAAGGAGGAGATGTATCTAAGGTCTATGGGTGGGGTGGCCAACCTGGACATGACCCAGAAGGCCAAAGCGAAGCAGGGAAGCTTGGGCTCTTCGCAGCCTTACGGTGAGTGGTTGCATTTGTAAGACGGGCAGAGACTCCTGTGCACTCCAGACCTGGCAGAACGCTCGTATGAGGCTGGTGCTTGCCTAAGACTGAATGGGACTGTTCTGTTAAGATTGGAGAAGTGGTTCCCTCCCTCTGCTGACATGAAGGCAGACACCTTCTCTTGCAGGGGATCTCCTCCATCAACCTTCCCAGGTAAGTCAGGGCCCTCAGACTCAGGAGTTCATTCAACTCAGTCCAGGCAAGAATCACAAATTGGTTTTCCAAAACTATCTCTCTCAGTCTCCCCCAACTCCACCCCCATAAGAGACTTTCCACCCCTTGGCCCTGCCAAGAGAAAAGTCAACACCACCCCAGAGCTACCCCCAGAGCCACGGTACTCAATTCTAAATCAGGCGGTGTCCTGAAAGACATTTCCTTCAAAGGCCAATAAATAAATAAATAAATAAACCCTCAAGCTATGCGTGCCACATCCCAGAGGAGCCAGGAGGCAGATAGGACATGGTGAGGGAGGAAAGGTTTGGTGTCCAGAGCATCCATCCCTACCCCAGGCTCACTTGTCCCTTCACTGACTTATCTGCGGACACTGTTGGGGGCAGAAGGATGTGGTAGAGAGTGGCCTTCCTGGGCAGTTTCACTTCCTGGATGGACTTGCCAGGTCTCCAGGCCTCGTCAGCAGAGACTCTGCTCTCCATAGTTCTGGAATACACCATGGGGGGGGGGGGTGCGTTCCCCTCCATTCACGACATTTACCAGTGTCAGACTGTGCATAAATACAATTAGATTTGAGAGTTCTATTACAAAAGCCAATAAAGCGGGCCTCGGTAGAGATTCTAAAATTACTTAACTTTTCTTTAGAAAAAAAAATATTAAAACAGCATTATCACATCAGTGTGAAGGAAAGACAGGGAGATAATAAAGTTATGTTAAACCTCCCTATATTTACTCATGTGTGAAACAGTTATGTCTGGTCACATAATTGCGATGGTTCTGAGGAATATTTCATATTTTATAATGAACATTAAAAGAGTTTGTGGATCATTACTTTATACGAGTTTCAAAGTTATTACATAAAACCCAATAGAGATGGTTATAAATTATGCGATCCCCCGGCCTGGCCTTGGTAAACATAACATGAAGTCTGAGACATTCTGGAAGGCAAGATTCATGAGACAAGGTAAAAAAAAAAAATCCCACCCTCCCCTTGCATTTTAAAAGGAAAGAGAAGACCACAGTGCTTGTAGCTATGTAGCTAGCTCTCAACACTGTTGATTCTGTATGAAAGAAATCCTATTGAGCTGGTGACTAAAGACACACACGCGGGCGCGCACACACACACACGCACTCACACACACACACACACACGCACTCACACACACACACACACACGCACTCACGCACACACACACACACACGCACTCACACACACACACACACACGCACTCACACACACACACACACACGCACTCACACACACACACACACACACGCACTCACGCACACACACACTCATACACACACACACACAGCTCCAGATAGAACAAAAAAGAACTCTCTCTCTGAGATACTGGCCTCCCTGGTCCATCTCTCATTACCCTATCTGCGGTCTCCAGGTCTTTGCAGAGTTCTTGAACTTTTGAACGCAGCGTGGATTTAAAATACTGCACTTAGCCGGCTCGTCTGAGGGTCCACAACTATTTCTTTTCAGAGGGAGGAGATCCTATCTTTGAAACCTTAAAATGCCTGCATCTTTGCTAAGACTAGAGAATCAAGAACATTCTCAGGAGTGCCTATCCCACCCCACCTGCAAGTGAGCTCCAAACTGACCGAGACTAGGAAGAGCGAGCAACACAGCTGGGAGTTGTTTTGCGTGGACTGACTTTTGTTGCTGCTGTTGTGGTGGTGGTGGTGGTGGTTAACCAAATCTTACATTTTGCTTTGAAAAACCATGCCTGCAATTTATTC